>NC_086124.1:1925000-2525000 GCF_963921235.1 Mobula hypostoma
GGTTTCCTCCGGGTGCTCTGGTTTCCACTCACATTCATAGTGATAGTCAAACTTTATTGATCCCGGGGGAAACTGGTTTTCATTACAGTTGCTCCATAAATAATAAATAGTCATAGAACCATAAATAGTTAAATATTAATATGTAAATTATGCCAGTAGATTATGAAATAAGTCCAGGACCAGCCTATTGGCTCAGGGTGTCTAACCCTCCAAGGGAGGAGTTGTAAAGTTTGATGGCCACAGGCAGGAATGACTTCCTATGACGCTCTGTGTTGCATCTCGGTGGAATGAGTCTCTGGCTGAATGTACTCCTGTGCCCACACAGTACATTATGTAGTGGATGGGAGACATTGTCCAAGATGGCATGCAACTTAGACAGCATCCTCTTTTCAGACACCACCGTGAGAGAGTCCAGTTCCATCCCCACAACATCACTGGCCTTACGAATGAGTTTGTTGATTCTGTTGGTGTCTGCCACCCTCAGCCTGCTGCCCCAGCACACAACAGCAAACATGATAGCACTGGCCACCACAGACTCGTAGAACATCCTCAGCATTCTCATCCTCAACATGCCAAAGACGTACGGATTAGTAGGTTAATTGGTCACATGTTGTAACTGGGTGGTGTGGGCTCATTGGGCCTGTTACTATGCTGTATCTCTAAACAAAATAAATAAATACATTTATTGCTTTATTAGCTTGTCCTGCCATCAGAAATTTATACAAAGTCAATACCAGACTTAGATTCAGATTCATTTATTTACCACACATGTCAAAACTTACAGTGAAGTGTGTCGTTTGCATTAACAATCAACACAAAGTAAGTTTGTGCTGGAGGCAGGCTGCAAGTGTCACCTCACAGTCCGGTCGGTGCCAACGTAGCATGGCCATGGCCACAATGTTCCACAGAACAACACAAACAACAACAATAATATCAAAACAAGCCCCTTTCCCACCCTCCTAACCCATACAGGCCTCCAACCCCAGGACAGGCCACCTCAGGCCTCGGACCTCATGTCCTTGGCCCGGACTCCCAGATTCACAGACATCGGGCCTTCAATTTCCAGTCCTTGGCCTTGGACTCACAGACATCAGGGCCCCAACATCCAATCCCTGGACTCTAACTTTCAGACTCACAGACATCAGGTCTCCAACTTTCAGTCCTTGGCCTCGGACTCACAGGCTCACAGACATCAGGGACCCAACATCCAATCCCCAGACTCCGACTTTCAGACCAACAAACATCAGGTCTCCAAGTTCCAGTCCCTGGCCTGGACCCGTAGACTTTGCGCCTCTACCTGCGGACGCACCAACACTGTCTTACCTTCCCTTTTAAAGTTACACCAGCTGGCCGGGGCTTCCTCTGTCCATTTTCCTCATGATTTACAGCATTGAATTCCATGAGCCATTCTGCCGACCATCTGCACATGATCACACTGCAGTCTGTGGAGACCACTCCAACTGGTTACCTCACCATCAGTCATGGAGGGGCCTCTGTACAGGATCAGAAAATTCTACAGAGAGTTGTAAACTCAGCCAGCTCCATCATGGGCACCACCCTCCGCACTATCAGGAACATCTTCAGAAGCCGATGTCTCAAGAAGGCACACGCTCAATGTTTCTCCCCCTCTGCCTTCAGATTTCTGAATGGACCTTGAACCCGATGTAAGTACCTTATTTCATTTTTCCCTTTCTGCACTACTTAATTAATTTTTAAAATACATCTACATACTTCTTACTTTTGCCAAGAACATAGACCATGATCGCCCACATATTGTACACTTTACTGTAATTTATAGTTTTTACTGTTATGTATCACAATGTCCTGCTGCTGTATAACAACAAATTTCACAACACATGCCAGAAATATTAAAATTGCATCTGATTCGGATTTTTTTTTTGCATTACCATTTTTTTTGGCATCCATTAGTCTCGCAAGACCATGGATCTGCGCCTGGAAAGTCTATCCGTGTTGTGCTGTGGTGGTGAGGCGACGCTGGAATGTCCCATATCATAATAAGACCATAAGATATAGGAACAGAATTAGGTCACTTGGCCCATCGAGTCTGCTCCGCCATTTCATCATGCCTGATCCATTTTCCCTCTCAGCTCCAATCTCCTGCCTTCTCCCCGTATCCCTTCATGTCCCGACTAATCAAGAATCTATCAACCTCTGCCTTAAGGATACCCAATGACTTGGCTTCACAGCCCCCTGTGGCAAAAAATTCCACAGATTCACCACCCTCTGGATAAAGAAATTCCTCCTCATCTGCGTTCTAAAAGGAGGCCCCTCTATTCTGAGGCTGCATCCTCTGTTCTTAGACTCCCCCAGCACAGGAAACATCCTCTCCACATCCCCTCTATCGAGGCCTTTCAACATTCAAGAGAACATCTGCAGATGCTGGAAATCCAAGTAACACACACAGAATGCTGGAGGAACTCAGCAGGCCAGGCAGCATCTATGGAAAAAAGTACAGTAGACATTTTGGGTTGAAAGCCTTTGGCAACATTTGATAGGCTTCAATGCGTCTCCCCTCATTCTTCTGAATTCCAGTGAGTGGAGGCACAGGACCATCAAACGCTTCTCATATGAGAAGCCTTTCAATCCCAGAATCATTTTCGTGAACCTCCTTTGAACCCTCTCCAATGTCAGCATTTTCACAGTTTTTATGTGTTTCCTGTATTTACTTGCGAAAGCCTGCAAGAAAAAGAATCTCAGGCCTCTCAATCAGAATCAGAATCAGGTTTAAAATCACCAGTACATGTCGGGAAACGTGTTGTCCTTGCAGCAGCAGTAAGATGCAACACATAATAATAGAGAAAAAAGTGAATTACACTAAGTAATTTTATTTTATATATATATATAAATTTATTAAATTAAATAAGTATTACAAAAATAAAAATTTTAAAAAGTTGTAAGGTGGCATTCATGGGTTCAATGTCCTTTTAGGAATTGGATGGCAGAAGGAACGAAGATGTCCCTGAATCGTTGAGTGTGTGCCTTCAGGCTTCTGTACCTCCTCCCTGATGGTAGCAATGAGGACAAGGCATGACCTGGGTGATGGATCCATTTTCCCTCTCAGCCACAATCTCCTGCCTTCTCCCCGTATCCCTTCATGCCCTGACTAATCAAGAACTTATCAATCTCTGCCTGAAATATACCCAGTGACTTGTCCTCCACAGCTGCCTATGGCAACGATGGATATGTTGCATTGGTCCTGAGACCATGTGGTAGAGAATAAAAATTATGAAATGGTGGAGACAGGAGAGAGAGGAGATACTGGAATCTGATGCAAAATCCACCCTGCTTGGGGGAACTCAGCGTCTGCGTGGGGAGGGGGGAGGAATTGTCAATGCTTCTTGGATTGTTTATCTTTTCTGTCTAATTGTTTGTCTTTGCACCAGCTCTGGTTTTCCTCTTTGTTTTGCCGGTCTCTCATATGGGTTTGTAGGGATTGTTAAACTCTTTGTTTTTATCAATCTGGGAGAATTTAATTAGTACGGGATTGTCAATATCCGGAATTCCTACATGTTCTAGGGTGTATTTCGGCGGGGTGGGGGGGGGAATTGCCAACTCCCCCTTTGTTGGGTCATTGTGGTTCCTTGTTGGGTGAAACTCAGACCGGGTTCTTCTGTGCATCGTCACTGATTTCTGTTCGTCAACATTGCCTGAGCTCTTCATGATTTCCAAAATAAATCTTTAGTTTTATTTTAACTACTGAAGGCTCTGTGACTCCTGCACTTGAGTTTGCTAGTGACCCTCACACAGGACAGTGAAACAATACTCTCAGGGGGACTGCTTGCTGTTGGCCCAGGCAGCAAGAGAGGAAAACTGAGGGGGGAGGATAATTTAAGAAAATGTATAGCTACTCATTGTTTGTCCATGAGAGGGTGGAGGGGTCTTTGGGGTCCTGTTGTTAACTATCATTCGTTCAGTGGGGTTCTTGTTTCATGGGTGTCTGTGAAGAGTACAAATTTCAGGTTGTACACTGTATACCAACACAAGAAAGTCTGCAAATGCCGGAAATCCAAAGCAACACAGGCAGACACACAAAATGTAGGAAGAATGTGATGAAGGAGCAGATTGTGGACTTCAGGAAGGGTAAGGCAAAGGAACACATACCAATCCTCATAGGGGGATCAGAAATGGAGAGAGTGAGCAGCTTCAAGTTCCTGGGCATCAAGATCTCTGAGGACCTAACCTGGTCCCAACATGTCAATGTAGTTATAAAGAAGGCAACACAGCGAATATACTTCATTAGGAGTTTGAAGAGATTTGACATGTCAATAAATACACTCAAAAACTTCTTTAGTTGTACCGTGGAGAGCATGCTGACAGGCTGCATCACTGTCTGGTACGGAGGGGTTACTGCACAGAACCGAAAGGAACTGCAGAAGGTTGTAAATCTAGTCAGCTCCATCTTGGGTACTAGCCTACAAAGTACCAGGACATCTTTAGGGAGCGGTGTCTCAGAAAGGCAGCGTCCATTATCAAAGACCTCCAACACCCAGGGCATGTCCTTTTCTCACTGTTACCATCAGGTAGGAGATACAGAAGGCTGAAGACACACACTCAGCGATTCAGGAACAGCTTCTTCCCCTCTGCCATCTGATTCTGAATGGACATTGAACCCTTGGACACTACCTCACTTTCTTTAATATACAGTATTTCTGCTTTTGCACGTTTTTAAATAATCTATTCAATATACGTAATTGATTTACTTGTTTACTTATTATTATGTTTTATTTTATTTATTATTATTATTATTTTTCTCTCTCTGCTAGATTATGTATTGCATTGAACTGCTGCTGTTAAGTTAACAAATTTCACGTCACATGCTAGTGATAATAAACCTGATTCTGAAACATTCTCCGATATTAAATTGAACCATTTGAAGTGTGGGGACACATTGCTTTTAGAAATTTACATTAAAGACCAATCAGTGATTTGCAGTAAATCCACACATATTTGTACAGAACGTTTCTCTGTTGATTTATACTGGAAGGCATTCCCTGCTAAATTAAAACAAAAAATACTTTGTACTTTATACAGCAATAACCTCAGATTCCAGTGTAGCATATTTACAGTAATTAAAATTAAATTGTCTTATTTATTTAAAAATATATCATGTATGGTGTAATTGTAGTTAAGTTTGCAAAGAAATAAAATAGAATTTTACTTGATAATTAAAATAATCTGTGTCCTGAAACATTCGGCGCTCTGTGACCGCTTGCTTGGATATTATTCTGTTGCCAGGAACATTTTTAGCAGAATTTCTATTTTCCTTGGTTGATTTTAGTAATGGAGCAAGCGAGAGCGGGACGAGGTTATGTCGCTGGGAGTGACTGTGAAGAAACGGGACGCACGCAGCCGCCTCTAACGGGGCATTTACACGTGCAAGGAAGTAATTTGCAAGATACTGGGACAGAGAGCCGGTGAATTCGGTGAATTCGCTTGGCTGAGATGGGGGTGGGTGGGTGGGTAGGGTTGGAGTAAGGCGAATAGGACATTTTTAAAAGACCTAAGATCTGAGAAATGCTGCTAATTTAGCGAAGGAGAAAGTGGCTTTGATCCGAACAAAATACTGGTAACTCCCAACAGGCTCGGGTACCCCGAGAGTAGCGCCTGTTCATGGGCTTTCCCGGCCCTCTCTGATCGTTGTCTCCCACCTATTTCCAAGCCCGGACTTTCTCCTGAGGTCTTACACACACAAACTGAACTGTCATTAACGTTACCGGCGGTCAGGTCGAGCCGCTGCTCATCCTGAACGGGGAGCGCATCTCATCGCCCCAAAGCCACCTCTCTGGGCACAATCTGGCGCTTAGAAAAGCTGACATTTTGTGCGAGTAGTGCCATATAAAATATGCAGACCTAGAGAAGCACCATCCACCAGAAATATTAACTCTTTTTTTTCCACAAATTCGACCCGAACTGCTCAAAATTACCAGCGATTCCTGCGTTTCAGTTCGGGTTGATATCAGGTCTTACAAACATTGAAGGCGCCGGTTTCGTGAAAATTGTATTTTCTTTTCAGGTCATACGAAGCTTGGATTTAAAAAAAAACACGTCTGCACCTATGTTTTGGTGTTCGCTGTCCCGGGGGTTTACACCATCACACGGACGGCGAACTTGGTTAACCATTGACGATAACCTCGTTCCCCTTTGCACTGTGTGCGGGACAGGACATTGAACATCCTTGAACTTAAACAATATTGATTTTCAGTATTATCCCGGCCCATATCATGAGTCACAAAGAACAGAAATAAATATGAAGAAAAAGATGTAAAAATGGAAGCTAGTATAGAAGAAAAATAAACCTGATCAAAGATTTAAAATAATATCATGGGGGTACACTCAGATTTTTCAGTAATGACTGAGGACATGTAATGATTCCAGCACAATGTGTGTATCGCTCTTGATTTCCAGCATCTGCTGTACCTCCTGTGTCTATGATTGGAGACATGCCTATATTCCGTTCGGAAAACAGCTACAAAAATGGTGGCGGTGGGTCTCACAGGATAAACCCTGCCAACTTCACGGGATGCCGTCATTGGTAAAGATGTTATGGCTCTGCAACTCCTTCTGGGCATCCAACATCATCAACAAATCTGATTCAATTATTCAAATCTGGTCAGTAGAGCATCCTGATTCTGTCTTCTTGGGAGGAGAACAAATCTCTTAAAACAGCCTCATATTCCAGGAGAAAACAGGAGAAATCTTCTAGAAATGAATTCAGTGCTTAATGGTATCTATGGTCCTTCCCACCAGATGGGAATTTAAACCGGCTTTGTTCAAAGTTCAAAGCAAAGTTATTATCAAAATATATATATTTTATATATTTATTTATGTGTGTGTATGTGCGCGTGTGTGTATATATATATATATATATATGTGTGTGTGTGTGTGTGTGTGTATTTAATGTAAATCAGTTTTTTCCCTATATTATCATGTATTGCTGCTGAAAAGTTAACAAATTTCACAACATATGTTGGTGATATTAAAGCTAATTCCGATTCTGATTCTGATAATTTGCCAAATGCTACATTGAGATTTATTTTCTATCAGGCATTCACAGTAAAACAAAGAAATACAACGGAAAATCTATTCAAAAACAAAGATCGACAGGAGTAACAACACAGGACAAAATTCACTGGAATTAACGAGATTTTTTTGACAGCAATAGAGATGGAGAGGTCTTGAACTCACTGGCGTTGGAGGACAAAATTGCATTCACACTGCCCATGATATGCAGCCCCTTCACAACTAGTGACTTTGCAAACATTCTTACAGTACAGGGAACTCTACCGGCAACAAAACTTCCACACAACTTAGTGCCCAGTCTCCAACAATGCAGCCGCTGAAATACCAACAGTACTTTCATCACAACAAATAAAGATTGGGTTGATTCGCCAGAATTCACATTTAGGAACAAGAATGCTGAGGCTTGAGCTGCTACTGATTTGTGTATGAGCAAGCTAATGATATTGTACAAGAGAGGTTTTCAACAAGCGTAAAAATTCAGTTCTTCATAACAGAAAATATTAAGACAGGCAGCACATATGCTACACTCTGCATGGTCCTGTCTCAGTTATGTATGCCAGTTAAGTTCTGCCCAGCAGCATCATTTCATACTGCTCTTCAAGACTTTTGTCATCATTACAGCAGAAATTTCAAGAATGACATTCTCCCTGCAACTTTACCAAAAATGACAGAAGCAATGTGGCCACTTCATTCCTGTTTTTCCCCCCAATCAAACAATAAGCCAGGACACACTGAAGTCTGCCGAATCTTTCCTCACCACAACATTACACACACCAGATCAGGGTGAGATATCGGACAAGTTGAACAAGGTCACACAGCAAATACCTGCGGACATCTGATCCTAAAATGTTTTATAACGGTATTTTAAGGTGACTTTTTCTGAATATCACAACTTTTATTGAATTTCGGTCTAAATGCAAGCATGTAAAACAATTCCGATATGGAGGAATAGGACACCGTTATAAGTTCTAAAGCACCGAATAGAATTGGACAATTTTGAAGAGAAAACCGGAAATCAGTCAAACTCACCAAAATTCAGTAACATCTCCAGACCGACATTGGGTAACTAAACAAAGAGGAAGCTTGTATACCATAAACTAAATCTCCTGATGAGGAGTACAGAAGTTTTAAACACCAGCTCAACTTGGTTCTTGCGTGAGCCGCCCAGAAGCCTGTGAAACAAAAATCCATCCTCCCAAACATCCACCTCGGACAACAGTGCCGGCAGGGGGAGGGGGAGGGGATTTGCAACAGGACCTGAAGCCATTCTGGGAAGAACACTGCTCCATTATCTGCATGTAAATTACTGGCCAGAAAGGTCATAGTGCAGGGGTGCAAAGAAGGAGGCCAAGTCATTCTGCTGTCTGGGAAGAATTTTCTCCCCCAAAGAGGGTCTGTGATAAAAATGTGAGGCAAAATGTCCCAGAAGAAATGAAATACAAATATTTTCAAAAATTATAATTAATTCTGCTGTTTGAACCTAATAATTTTGATATTATTCATATTTTCGTTTACTATCTGCAATCCTTATTAATAATTCCAGATGGATTTGCCAAACCATTCACTTTTTCCTTCGACAGCTGCTGCCTGACCTGTTGGATGTCTGTTTTCGAATGTGACAATTTTTTAAAATTTTAGGTAAAGCCACATTTCAAAAATATCAGTTGATGTAACCAGGTAATTTGTTTCAAAAGATTCAAAATGATTTGATAATTTCAACATCTCTTTGCCCAGAGAAGATATTTTATTATAAATGTTCATACTTAAAACTCACCCGCGATTACTTGGATCAAGAAACTTCTTCACTCAAGATTCGAGTAAAGAAGAGTCAGTCAAGCCTTGACTGCACAAAGACTTGCCTTGCTCCTCTGAAATCTATTTGATTGTCACATCTATATGCATGACCCTTTATTCAGGAGCTCTGTCTCTTTAGACAAGTAGATCAGATGGTTACCAAACTGGATTTAACCCTGAGAACAGTGGCTGGGTATGCAAAGTAATGTTTTGTTAGCGAAACAGCCTGTACTCAAACCAGAGCCCCAAAGAGAAATTAATTTCACTTGTCTTTTCTCCTTCTCAAAAAGTAGTTTTTTCAAAAGTCAATGCCTATTCATGGTACACTTTCACAAACAAGTTTTACACTGCAAAATTTTTGAATTACATAGTTAAGAATCTATGCCAGTTTTATACATGCTAACTAATGTATTGATTGATTGATTGATTGAGAATAAGCCCTTCTGGCCCTTCAAACCATGCTGCCCAGCAACCCCCTCTTTAACCCTAGCCTAATCACAGGAAAAATTTACAATGAGCGATTAAACCACCAACTGGAATGTCTTTGGACTGTGGGAGGAAACCAGAGCACCCGGAGGAAACCCTTGTGGTCACGAGGAGAACGTACAAACTCCTTACAAGCAGTGGCGGGAATTGAACCCAGGTCACTGGTACTACAAAGCATTGTGCTAAGCACTACGCTACCGTGCCGTCCGAAAGGGGAATAATTCTTTTGTCTTTGAGGTATGAGGAACTCAGATACCTTCAGTATCCATAGTAAATATCTCTGTCTTTATTCAGAGCAGAGCACACAGAATTCCAAAAGAATAGTTGAGCAGCAAATACTAAGGAGTCTTTTTGATGTCATTCAACCCCAAAGTTTTCCTAAGTCTTAAACTATAAAAGTCAGTAACGCTAGAGAATAATTTCACCTTCTGTCTGCTCTCCTCTTACTTTCTGATTCATTTAGTTTAATGGGTCAATTACCAATTATTCACTTAGGGAATGAAATTTGATAAAGATTCAAGATTCAACATTATTTATCATGTGTACAACAGGTATTGATAATGGCTGGAGTCGCCCATCTTGTAAAGACACTGCCCAGCAGAAGACAATGGCAAACAATTTCTGTAAAAAAATTTGCCAATAGCAATTAATGTCATGAGACCATGATCCCCTACGTCGTGTGACACAGCACATAATGATGATGAGATATAACTAGGGTTCACATCTTTTCAATTCTTCTCACACAAGAAACAATCTGTCATTTGGCCAGATCATTTTCCATCTACCAATTTGTTGCTCACTTACTTATCCTCTTTAAGACCTTTTGCTATGTTGGGAGGTAATGCAGAAATTTAGCAAAACACTAGCTGGATGGTATCGGTTGCTCTGGAAAGAGTGCAGAGGGGATTTGCCACGCGTCTGGATTGGTGGACTTTAGGTTTTAGGGTGGGAGGCAGGGAGAGATTGGACGAACTGAGCTTGTTCTCCCTGGAGTGGAGGAAGCTAAGGGGTGATCTGATAGAGATATAGACAGGCCAAAGAGTAGGGCCCAGACTAAAAGTTGTGCACCAGTCCTCCAGGTTCGGGGGTTCATCTCAGGGCTAACGACCCTGACTGGCAAAACAAAATTGTTGCGGAAACTGCAATGAAAGAATCCTTCTATATCTGAGTGTGATGGCATTCCTGAGTCTACTTAATCTTTCTTGTGCTATTTAAACTTTCATCTTTGTCCCTTTCTTGTGCTCACAGCTTGATATGGAAACACCAATGCCCTTGAATGGAAAATCCTACAGAAAGTAGTGGATATGGCCCAGATATGAGAAACTCTGCAGATGCTGGAAATCCAAAGGAACACACACAAAATGTTGGAGGAACTCAGCAGGTCAGGCAGCACCTTTGGAAAAGAATAAACAATCAAATTTTCAGACTTAGACCCTTCATCGTGACCAGAAAAGAAGATGAGACGTCAGATTCAGAAGGTGGGGGGAGGGGAGGAAGACGTAAAGGTGGTGGCTGATAGATGAAACTAGAAGGGGGAGGGGGTAATGTAAAGAGCTGGGAAGTTGATTGGTGAAAGAGATAAAGGGCTTGAGGAGGAGGAATCAGATAGGAGAGGACACAAGACCATCAGACAAAGGGAAGGAGGAGGAGCATCAGAGGGAGGTAAGGAGATAAGGTAAGACAGTGAAACAGGAATGGGGAAACGGAGTGAAACAAGAGTGAAACAGAAATGGGGAATGGTGAAGGGAGAAGGGTCAATTACCAGAAGTTCGAGAAATCAATGTTCATGCCATCAAGTTGGAGGTTACCTTACGGAATATAAGGCGTCGCTCCTCCATCCTGAGTGTGGCCTCATCGTGGCAGTAGAGGAGGCTGTGGACTGATATGGCCTGGTCCATCATGAGTAAAGCCCTCCCAACCATTGAGAGCATCTACTCGAAACATCGTTGCAGGAAAGCAGCCTCCATCATCAGTGAGCCCCCACCCCACCCACCCAACCAACCAGGATATGCTCTCTTCTCACTGTTGCTGTCATTAAGAAGGTACAGGAGCCTCAGGACTCACACCACCAGGTTCAGGAGCAGTTACTACCCCTCAATCATCAGGCTGTGCCCGACAGTGCCCGACGCCGGCTCCCTAGGCCTGAGTCGACGTAGTAGTAGTAGTAGTAACCATCTGGCTCTTGAACCAAAGGGGATAACTTCATTCCTTCCATCATTGAAATGTTCCTACAACCAATAGACTCACTTGCAAGAACCCTTCATCTCATGTTCTTGATAGTTGTCAGAGTCATAGTCATAGTCATACTTTATTGATCCCGGGGGAAATTGGTATTCGTGACAGTTGCACCATAAATAATTAAATACTAATAAAACCATAAATAGTTAAATAGTAATATGCAAATTATGCCAGTAAATTATGAAATAAGTCCAGGACCAGCCTATTGGCTCAGGGTGTCTGACCCTCCAAGGGAGGAGTTGTAAAGTTTGATGGCCACAGGCAGGAATGACTTCCTATGACGCTCTGTGTTGCATCTCGGTGGAATGAGTCTCTGGCTGAATGTACTCCTGTGCCCACCCAGTACATTATGTAGTGGATGGGAGACATTGACCAAGATGGCATGCAACTTGGACAGCATCCTCTTTTCAGACCCCACCGTGAGAGAGTCCAGTTCCATTCTCACAACATCACTGGCCTTACGAATGAGTTTGTTGATTCTGTTGGTGTCTGCTTCCCTCAGCCTGCTGCCCCAGCACACAACAGCAAAGATGATAGCACTGGCCACCACAGACTCGTAGAACATCCTCAGCATTGTCCGGCAGATGTTAAAGGACCTCAGTCTCCTCAGGAAATAGAGACGGCTCTGACCCTTCTTGTAGACAGCCTCAGTGTTCTTTGACCAGTCCAGTTTATTGTCAATTCGTATCCCCAGGTATTTGCAATCCTCCACCATGTCCACACTCCACATATTTATTGTTTATTTATTTATTGTTATTATATATTTATACAGCTTGTTGTCTTTTACACACTGGTTGAATGCCCAAGTTGGTGCAAATTTTCATTGATTCTGTTATGGTTACTATTCTATAATGGATTTATTGAGTATGCCCAAAGGAAATGAATCTCAGGGCTGTATATGGTGATGTGTATATAGTGTGATAATAAATTTACTTTGAACTTTGAATACATCTCTTATTCTCCTAGGTTTGTTGATTTCTACTTTCACCTTTCCCTAGTCAATGTCACCTCCTCAGATTTCTCAAATAATGCTTCCCATGCTGTGTCTGAATTCCTTTTGTTTTGCATTTATTATGTCTCCTGTGGGTGATGAGGTTCTCCAAAAATCAAATCAAACTTTGCCCAGTGGAAAACCTGGATTGATTCTTTTGTGCATTACTCATTAATTTTCAAACACATTTTGACTTTTTTTTCCCCTTTTACTGTTGTTGCTTGACCTTGCGACCTGTACTTTACTTCTGTTCAGAGTGTGTAACACTTCTATTGAAGGATCCATCCTACATCGCATTTCAAACTTCCCCTCCGTGGTGTGGAAACTCCCGCACACATCACTCACCATCACATCCTGTTCCTAATCTCCACTTTCTTGTCCATTCGCCAGCGTTAATTTCTTCGTTTTCACCACCATCACAAAGGCTTGGCAGGACCTCTACTTTGTTAGAAGATTGTGTAGATTCAGCATCTCAACTGAGACTTTGACAGACTTCTGTAGATGCACAGTGGAGAGTATCCTGACTGGTTGCTTCACAGCCTCTTATGGAACCACCAGTCCCCAGGAATGGTAAAGCCTACAAAAGGTAGTGGATACAGCCCAGTCCATCAGAGGAAAAGGCCTCCCCACTACTGAATCCATTTACAAGGAGCACTTCTACAAGTTTGCAGAATCTATCACCCAGGACACCCCCCATCCAGGCCCCTTGCTGCAGCCATCAGGACGCAGGTACAGGAACGTCGGTCCCACACCACTAGGGTCAGGAACAGTTATTACCCTCCAACCATCGGGCACCTGAACCAATGTGGGTTATGTTGAATCAGAGTTTGCTATGTACTGTAGAAGAGGTCACATTCATCTGGGGCTCTGCTCTGCCTGCCTTGCCATTGGCTACGTGGAACAGTCTAGGTTCCAACCCTTCCCTGCCCGCTCCCTTTCCAGTCCCAATGAGGGGTCTCGGCCCAAAACATCAACTGTTTATTCCTCTCCATAGCTGCTACCTGATCTGCTGAGTTTCTCCAGCATTTCGTGTGTGTGTGTGTGTGTGTGTGTGTGGCCCATTAGAAACTGATGTCACAGCTGGCACAGGGAGTAACCATTGTTAACCGCCCAATGTGAAAGTCGTAAATAGCTAAAAAAATTCAAGGCTGCATTAAACGTCTATTTCCCCTATCCTCTGCCCCCCAGAAATGCAATTCCATCAGCATCCACACAAGTTTCGACATAGATTTGTTGAGCAAAATGTTACCCTAGAACAGGTGAAACTTTCTCTTGCCTGGAGGAAGCATTGAACACAATCTCTGAGACGGATGCCCAACATGGGATAGCGGAAGCAACTAAACAGGGAGGAATATTGGCATAAATATTTGAAATAGGAAAGAGAATTTGCAACACATGTCACACATCCAGCAAAATAATTGTATTTAATTTTAATCTTCATTGTATTGTAAGCACTGGCTGTCATGAGGATAATAGAATGGTTATGAAGACATTAAACAATGGCACATATCCAACAGAACAGTATGATTATGTGGTTTATATGTACAACTGAAATTATGTTTTTACTTCCCTCTGGGGCACTCTGTAATTAAACAAAATACAATAAAAAGATAATTGAATGGAGGAAAAGCACATCAGCGGGACACCGGCAAGAAACTTTAGATGGAAAGGAAAACTTGGCTGTTTCCCTGAAGTGTTCAACCCCCTTCTCCCAGCTTTCCAATTAGACACAGCACCCAGGAGAGCAGACCGCCTACCCCCACCCACAAAACTTCCACAAATGCTTCTCAAGTCCCAGCACCCTCTGCAGGCAACACATACAAAATGCTGGAGGAACTCAACAGTCCAGGCAGCGTATGTGGAAAAGAAGTTTCAGATGGAGACCCTTCATCAGGACTGGAAAGAAAGAGAAATTAGAGTAAGAAGGTGGGGGGGAAGGGAAGAAGAGGTACAAGGAGGGAGATGATAGGTGAAACAAGGAGAGGTGAAGGAGGTGACCTCTTTCTTTCCAGCCCCGATGAAGGATCTCTGTCTGAAACACTGACTGTTTCTTCTTTTCCATAGATGCTACCTGACCTGCTGAGTTCCTCCAGCATTTTGTGCGAGTTGTTTTGGATTTCCAGCATCTGCAGGTTTTCTCATGTTTGAGACCGAATGAGGGCAATCTGATTTATGTGCAGAAATAACACTAATATTTCTGCTGTTGGGCCACTTGCATTCTCCTGTGCTTTCCTCATGGAGACATGCCCTGGATTCCCAAGACAGCTTCACTGATGAATATGATTAGATCAGCTTTAGTTGTCCCATGTACATCGAAATGTCGAAACATACAGTGAAACGTGTCATTTGCAGCAACCAGCAACACAGTCCGAGGACAATGCTGGGCAGCCGCAGGTATTGTCATGCTTCCAGCACCAACAATTCACTTACCCTAACTCGTACGTCCTTGGAATGTGGGAGGAAACCACAGCACCCGGAGGAAACCCACCGGGAGAACATGCAAACTCCTTACAGGCAGCAGTGGGAATTGAACCCTGATTGTTGGTGCTGTGAACTGTTGCACTGGCCACTACACTACTGTGCCATGCCCAGTATTCGTCTAAGCAAAAGAACTTGAACTTATTAGAAATGATCAGGCCACTCAAATACTGTGTATCACTCAGAAACCAGACCCTAATAAAGCTCAGAATCTGTCTGGTTCCATATATTGCCTCAAGGTAGCCCTTAATTACTGTTTGAGCTTTTTGGCCCCACAGACTTCCTCTGTCATTCAAAGTCAAAGTAAATTTACTATCAAAGTACATACATATACAGTGCCTATAAAAATTAACTACCTGTCTTGGAAGTTTTCATGTTTTATCATTTATTTGGCTTTTTTTTAACACTGTTTAGACTGATGGCCAAAAAGCCCAATTTTAGTTTCATCAGACCATAGGACCTTCTTCCAGCTGACTTCAGAGACTTCCACATGCCTTCCGGCAGACTCTAGCCAAGATTTTACGTGAGTTTTTTTTCAACAGTGCTTTCTCTTTGCCACTCTCCCATAAAGCTGGGACTGGTGAAGCACCCGGGCAAGAGTTGCTATGCGCACAGTCTCTCCCTTCTCAGCAAATGAAGCTTGTAACTCCTCCAGAGTTGTCACAGGTCTCTTGGTGGCCTCCCTCACTAATCGCCCTCTTCAACGGTCACTCAGTTTTCCAGGGTGCCCTGCCATATTCTTTCCATTTCTTGATGATAGACTTAACTGTACTCCAAGGGATATTTAGTGACTTGGAAATTTTCTTGTATCCATCTCCTGACTTGTGTTTTTCAATAACATGTTCATGGAGTTGCTTGGAGTGTTCTTTTGTCTTCATGGTGTAGTTTTTGCCAGGACACGGACTCACCAGCAGTTGGACCTTTCAGATACATCTGTATTTTTAGTACAATCAGTTGAAGAACCTTGACTACAAACAGGTCTCCAAAAACAGATCTCCATTTAACTAGTTATGTGACTTTTAAAACAAATTAGCTGCAACAGTGATGATATGCTGTGTCATATTAAAGGGGGAGGGTGAATACTCATGTAATGAATTATTTTGTGTTTTACATTTGTAATTAATTTAGTCACTTTCTAGAGATCTGTTTTCACTTTGATATGAAAGATTCTTTTTCTTGTTGATCAGTGTCAAAAAAGCCAAATTAAATCCACTATGATTCAATGTTGTAAAACAATAAAACATGCAAACTTCCTAGGGAGTGGTGTATACTTTTTATAGGCACTCTCTGTCATGATATACAACCCTGAGATTCATTTTCTTGCAGTCATTCACAGGAAAATAAAGAAATACAGTAGAGTTTATAAAAAATTATTGTTCGTCCATCATTGACGTCGATGAGGACCTCAACACCATAATGATGGTGTCGAGACTAGCACATGATTTAGATTTAAGTGAGAGAGAGTTGCGCAGCGTCAGTCTCACTCTCTCTTCCCAATTCCCATCTGGATCCAGTGGCAAGACAGAGTCGAGACGGCTGGAGATGGGACTAGGCGCAGTGGATGACCAGGGCGTCTTCTGTGTCTTGTCCTGCTCTACACGTTCCACCACGCTTGCAGAGACCGCCTTCTTGACCGTTGGACCTTCCATTGGTCTCGTCCACTCAATCCGCCGGAGTCTGTCTTCACATGTTGGATAGACAACTCCCTATCTCACCGAGGGTTTGAGACCCGTCTGCTACCCTCACCTAGTTTAGCCGGCTTGTCGAAGCCGTTGCCCGGGGTGTGGCCGCTGTCGCATGCAAACAGCTACGGGGAGCCACAGGTGAGAGCTGAGTGCCAGGTGAGGACCAAAGGTGGACTAAAAAATTATACATAAACAGAGACTGACAAACAACTAATGTGTAAAAGTAACACAATAACATCTGCAGTTGCTGGAAATCTAGAGCAACACATAAAAATGCTGGAAGAACTCAGCAGGTCAGGCAGCATTCACTCAAACAAATAATCAATGTTTCAGACTGAGGCCCTTCATCAGGAGAACTGAACAATTTTAAACACGAGGAAGTCTGCAGATGTTGGAAATCCAAAACAACACACCTAACATTCTGGAGGAAACACAAAATAATCTGCAGATGCTGGGGTCAAAGCAACACTCACAACACGCTGGAGGAACTCAGCAGGTTGGGCAGCATCCGTGGAAAAGATCGGTCGACGTTTCGGGCCGGAACCCTTCGTCAGGACTGAAGAGGGAGGGGGCAGAGGCCCTATAAAGAAGGTGGGGGGAGGGTGGGAAGGAGAAGGCTGGTAAGTTCCAGGTGAAAAACCAGTAAGGGGAAAGATAAAGGAGTGGGGCAGGGGAAGCAGGGAGGTGATAGGCAGGAAAGGTGAAGAAGGAATAGAGGAAAACACAATGGGTAGTAGAAGGAGGCGGGACCATGAGGGAGGTGATAGGCAGCTGGGGGAGGGGGCAGAGTGAAATAGGGTTAGGGGAAGGGAGGGGGAGGGAATTACCGGAAGTTGAAGAATTCTATGTTGAATTCTGGAGGAACTCAACAGGTCATGCAACACCTCTGGAAAAGAGTCTCTATCATCATTTCTGATGATGGGTCTTGGCCCAAAACGTTGACTCTTTACTCTTTTCCATGGATGATGCCTGGCCTGCTGAGTTCCTCCAGTATTTTGTGAATGTGTCAAAGAAGACAAATGGAGAAAATCATAAAAAAAAAATTTAAATGCTGATAAGACGAGTTGTAGAATCTCTGAAAGGGTCTGTAGGTTGTAGAGTCTGTTCAGCATTGAGGTGATTGAAATTATCCACACTGGTGCAGGAACTCTCTCCATTGCACACCAATGGCTCTGCCATGGAAAGAGTGAAGAGATCCTTGGTGTGTGCATAACAAACAATCTAACCTGGACCCACAATATCTCTTTAATAGTCAGCATTTTCTGAGGAGAATGAGGCATGTAAGGCTCCCCGCCCTCGTTCTAACAACTTTCTACAGGAGCACCATCGAGATTGTTCTGTCTTGCTGCATCAGAGGAGGAGGAGAAGATGGCGGCGCGACAGCAGCGCGCGCGGCCTCTCCGGTGATGATGTCTATTATCTGTCAAGTAGGGACCGTGCACAATTCTGATTTGATGGAGACAGATGTGAGAGTACGGAGGAACAACTGGAAAACTTCTGAAATGTCCACTTTGCTGTCGCTGTTACTGTGTGGTAACCAGAATCTCCGGAGCTGAGGGCCCTGAAATCCTCGGCTTTATGTGTTTCAGCGGCCGGGGTGAGGTCGAAGGCGCTCGGCAGAGGGTGGCGTTCGGGAGGCTGTATCGGAGGGGCTGGTCGGAAGCTCAAAGTTTTTGGACGGATGGACTCAGTGTTGGCTGTGGTCGGCTGCTTCCAAGGCATCGGCAAGTTGACGGTGCCTGGAGGTTTATGGCAGGGAGTTTCTCCCTTTTGCCGCCTGCTATCGGGGACTCGGGAGTCGATCGACTCGGGGACTTTTGAGAATTAATTTACGGTGCCCATGGTTTGTTCTTCATCAAATTATGGTATTGCCTTGTACTGCTGTAACTATATGTTATAATTATGTGGTTCTGTCAGTGTTAGTCTTTGGTTTGTCCTGTTTTCTGTGATATCACTCCGGAGAAACATTGTATCATTTCTTAATCCATGTATGCATTTCTAAATGACAATAAAAGAGGACTGAGTGTTCTCATAATCTAAATCATTGTGAGGTACAGAAGCTGCAAGGCATTGGACCATGAGACCCCACAGAGGACAGTAAAGCCACCAAGAGGATCACTGGCGTTTCTCTCCCACTATTTGCGACATTTACTGGGAGTATTGTAAATGAAGAGGCCAAAGCATTGTTGAGGTTCCCTACCACCCATCCTACAATCTCTTTGACCCTCTACCATCAGGAAGGAGGTACAGGAGCATCAGGACCAGGATCAGCTTCTTCCCTCAGACTGTGAGACCAATGAATACCCTGCCACCACCGAGTCTCATCACTATGACAGTGAGCCATTTCTGTTTACCTGTGAGATGCTCTACATGCATTGTTGAATTATATTTTAACTCATTTATGGTAATATTTTGTTTTACGTGCTGTGTGTGATATATGTTTTGTGGGTGCACTGTGGTCCAGAAGAACACTGTTCGGTTTGGTTGTATATATGTACAGTCAGACGAGAATAAACTTGTACTTCAGCCAGATGGCTGTAGAGTAGTAATTGTTTTTGAACGTTGTGGTGTGGGACCGAAGGATCCTGTACTTCCTACCCAATAGTAATAGTGAGAGGAGGGAATGGCCTGGATGCTGGGGGACCCTGATGGTGCCTGCTGGTTTCCTGTGGCTGCTCTCCTAGTAAGTATACTCAGTGGTGGGCAGGGTTTTTCCTGTGATGGGTTGGTCTGTATCCACGACCTTTTGTAGGCATTATTTTCTGTTCCCAGGCATTGGCGTTTCCATACCAGTCCACTATGCAACCTGCCAACAAGAACAAGGCTAATGTTGTGCTTCATTCACATTAACCCCAATTTCCATCTGCCTAATTCCCTTAGGTCAAAGGTCCGTTTAAAATATATTCAATGACCCAGCCTCCACTGAGAACATTCCATTTCCATGACTAACATCTTCTTGCAGACTCCTGATCCTGTCTTCCAAGATTATCCCACCTGAGAGAGAGCGATCACTCAGCGCCTCCCCTAACAAGCCCCTCACATTCTTGTATGTCTCAATAACATCATTTTTCATTCTTCTGAGCCACCGTGAGTGACCTGGGGGAGTAAACAGTTCCAAAACTGGCCGAGCAACATCAAGCCTAAAGCAGATAGGAGAGAAGCAGAGGACAGAATTCGCTTATGTTGCAAGGAAATGAGACTGGAATCTATTCAGCAAAGGAAAACTCACAAAATAATCAGTAGACCAGGCAGAGATCCTTCATCAGGATCATAGATGCTGCCTGGCCTGCTGAGTTGCTCCTGCATTTTGTGTGCGCTGCTTTGATGTGCAGATTTGCTCGTGTTTGTGAGACACGGATCTAGATGGGCAAACGTTTCTTTGAAGCAACTTCTCATGGTAGTGTAAGGGTTTGAGTAACGTTTTCCAGCGTCAGCGACCCGGGTTCAATTCCCGCCGCTGTCTATAAGGAATCTGTGCGTTCACTCCGTGACCACGTGGCTTTCCCCGGGTGCTCCGGTTTCCTCCCACAGTCCAAAAACCTACGGATTGGTAACATGGATGTAGGTAAGCAGCACGATCTCATTCGGCCGGTAGCCAATAATGACCATGTCATAATAATAAATAACCCTCGGCCAGATCGATTAATCAAGTATTTGGGAACATTAAGTTTGATCCGTTCTGGAATAAACTCTTAATTATCACTTCTTTTGAGAGCAGCGGGTTAATTACTCAGTAACACATATTGCACAAAAATCAATTATTCAGCAATGACGTCACTCATCCTTTAAATTTAATTTTTATGCGTCATAGAGCAGGAGCCAATCGGAGACAGGGAAGCCAGGTGACGCGCTCATTTGTTTGAAACAAAAGTTTCAAAGAAAACTGACAACGGAAATGGACACCATGAAGCTTTGAACATTAAAGCGGAGTACAGTTACTTTATGCCATTTAGTACAAATACCATTTAATTCTCCTTCTGAAAAGCCACTTGTGCACGAAGTTCCTGTTGCTACACTATTAGAAGATTCAGATGCGGGTATATGTTTTCTCCTGTTCGACGCCGCTCGTGTGAATCTCGGGCTGGAGTAGTAAATAATAATTTCAGTATAATTCGGCTTCCGATCTCAGGGAGCGCTGACAGCCCGTGCGATCATTCTCAGGAGTCTGAAAGGAATTCTCTGGTGTGGGAATAGCCTTTCCGGATTCGAGGTCCCGGTGTCATAACCAACGCAGACCTAATTAAATCTTCATCACCGACACTGGTTCCATTTCACATATTCCGCATGTGATCCGGATTAAGACCAACGCTGCGACTGCTGCCACAGTCCCGATTTCTTTATGTGAAATAACATGATCAATTCTTTACGCCTTTAACGTGTTCGAATATCCAGCCCTTATAGTCATAGTCATATACTTTATTGATCCCGGGGGAAATTGGTTTTCGTTACAGTTGCACCATAAATAATAAATAGTCATAGAACCATAAATAGTTAAATAGTAATATGTAAATTATGCCAGTAAATTATGAAATAAGTGCAGGACCAGCCTGTTGGCTCAGGGTGTCTGACCCTCCAAGAGAGGAGTTGTAAAGTTTGATGGCCACAGGCAGGAATGACTTCCTATGACGCTCTGTGCTGCATCTCGGTGGAATGAGTCTCTGGCTGAATGTACTCCTGTGCCCAACCAGTACATTATGTAGTGGATGGGAGACATTGACCAAGATGGCATGCAACTTGGACAGCATCCTCTTTTCAGACACCACCGTGAGAGAGTCCAGTTCCATCCCCACAACATCACTGGCCTTACCAATGAGTTTGTTGATTCTGTTGGTGTCTGCTACCCTCAGCCTGCTGCCCCAGCACACAACAGCAAACATGATAGCACTGGCCACCACAGACTCGTAGAACATTCTCAGCATTGTCTGGCAGATGTCAAAGGATCTCAGTCTCCTCAGGAAATAGAGACGGCTCTGACCCTTCTTGTAGACAGCCTCAGTGTTCTTAGATCAGTCCAGTTTATTGTCAATTCATACCTCCAGGTATTTGTAATCCTCCACCATGTCCACACTGACCCACTGGATGGAAACAGTGGTCACCGCTACCTTAGCTCTCCTCAGGTCTACCACCAGCTCCTTAGTCTTTTTCACATTAAGCTGCAGATAATTCTGCTCACACCATCTGACAAAGTTTCATACCATAGCCCTGTACTCAGCCTCATCTCCCTTGCTGATGCATCCAACTATGGCAGAGTCGTCCGAAAACTTCTGAAGATGACAAGACTCTGTGCAGTAATTGAAGTCCGAGGTGTAAATGGTGAAGAGAAAGGGAGACAAGACAGTCCCCTGTGGAGCGCCAGTGCTGCTGATCACTCTGTCGGACACACAGTGTTGCAAGCACACGTACTGTAGTCTGCCAGTCAGGTAATCAAGAATCCATGACACCAGGAAAGCATCCACCTGCATCGCTGTCAGCTTCTCCCCCAGCAGAGCAGGGCGGATGGTGTTGAACGCACTGGAGAAGTCAAAAAACATTACCCTCATAGTGCTCACTGGCTTGTCCAGGTGGGCATAGACATGGTTCAACAGGTAGACGATGGCATCCTCAACTCCTAGTCGGGGCTGGTAGGTGAACTGGAGGGGATCTAAGTGTGGCCTGACAATAGGCCGGAGCAGCTCCAGAACAAGGCTCTCCAGGATCTTCATGATGTGGGAGGTCAATGCCACCGGTCTGGAGTCATTGAGGCTGCTGGGGCACGCCTTTACGCCTTTAATGTGTTCAAATAGGCTGAGGTACTTTACAGAAGTGTCAACAAAGTTTGGCCAGATGGATGTAATTGGTCGGCGTGGGATCTTTAGATGGGAAAGAATTGTTACTGCGCTGGTTGGATGGATGAATGGATAGATAAACGAATAGATAGATAAACGGGACAGACTGACAGTTAGATAGATAGATCGACATATATAGACAGATAGATGGAAATAGATAAATAGGTAGATAGATAGATAGATAGACATAGGAAGATAAATAGATAGATCGATAGTTAGACAACAGGCAGGCATATATACAGATAGAGAGATGAATAGATAGTGTAGATAAAGCATCCCATTGGGTTACTTTAGAGATAACCAAACCCATAGTCAAGTTCGCAAATGGAAAAGGAAGACGTTGAAAGGGGAATGTAGAGGGATTTCGGGAGGGAATTCAAGTGTTTAGATCTTATCAGCTGAAGATCGGTAGGCAATGGAGGGGTGATTAAATCCAGAGATGACCAAGAGGATCAAATTGGCAAGGATAGGCGTCTTGGCGTCTATCATTAATGTAAAAGCGTAATAGTGTACTGGGTTCCTTCAGGTTGTTATAGTTGAGGGCGGTAACGGGGCCAGGCTCCCACTACCCATTAAATACTCCCAAAGGCGTGCGACTCAAATAGCCTCTGACAACCAAGTCCAGCTCCTGGCCTTCGTGTGCGGCTTAGTTACTCAGCCCAGTGGAACAGTTTCTACTGACGGAAGAAGGGGTAAAGGCGGGTTTCTGGCCTTTAAAACCATTGGCTTCGGACAGATGGGTCTGTCAGTCGTGGTTGGCAGATCATCTAGGAGAAGGAAAACTCTGATCTCAAACCTCGGCCGCCTGGTGGCTACACCCACACATGGAGAAGGCTTTGGGAGTAAACCCCGAGGGAAAAATCCGGAGCTGGAATGCCTAAGGCAATCCTACCTTGAGCTCAACGGTGATTGGCAACTCCTGCTACGCCGCCAAACTGTATCTGTCCCTGCCGTTCCTTTGGATCATCGGAGGCGTGGAGAGCGGGAGCCAACTGAAGGGACAAAAGCTTGCTCTCTGTATTGTACTGCCCTAGCTTGCGTATCTCGTCGAGAGCTGGGCCCGACCAAGGGAGGCCTCAAAAAGTAATGAACTTGCGCGGGGTCGTAACTTCCTTCCTACCTGGACTTCTCCGGCTGTCTTTCCAGCGTCTTCATCCAACCAACGGGGCTTTAAACTCGGAACACACGTTCGTTCGTTATGTGTGTGTCGTGTGACGTGGGCGATCATGGTCTTTCCATGACCATGATTGTTCTTGGCAATTTTTCTTCGGAAATGGTTTGCCATTGTCTTCTTTTGGGCAGTGTCTTTACAAGACGGGTGACCCCAGCAATTATCAATACTCTTCAGAGATTGTCTGCCTGTCGTCAGTAGTCACTTAACCAGGACTTGTGATGTGCACCAGCTGCTCGTACGACCATCCACCACCTGCCCCCGTGGCTTCATGTGACTCTGATCGGGGGGGGAGATGCGGGGGGGGGGGTCCAAGCAGGTGCTACACCTTGCCAAGGGCGATCTGCAGGCTAGTGGAGGGAAGGAGCATCTTGCACCTCCTTTGGTAGAGACGTGTCTCCACCCCGTCACCCATCAGACCCGCCCCGCCACCCATCAGACCCGCTCCCGCCACCCATCAGACCCGCTCCCGCCACCCATCAGACCCGCCCCGCCACCCATCAGACTCGCCCCGTTACCCATCAGACCCGGCTCGTCCCCCATCAGACCCGTTTTACACCTCCATTGGTAGAGACGTGTCTCCACCCCGCCACCCATCAGACACTGGGTACCTAATTGTTGCCTCTACCCCGTCACCCATCAGACCCGCTCCCGCCACCCATCAGACTCGCCCCGTCACCCATCAGACCCGCTCCCGCCACCCATCAGACACTGGGTACCTAATTATTGCTTGGTGTCTGTTGTACCACCAAGTCTAAATCGTTTCAATGTCGTGTTTCTTTTTATGTTTTCAGATGAGTCCTTAAATCAGTGTCCTGACTATCATCGGGTTTTTAAAACACGTGCGACAGGTATCGTGAACAGGATGGAGGTGGGGCGTCTGGACTTCTCCAGAGGCCAGGTCTGTGTCTGTCCAAGGCGTGGTAAACAGCGAGGAGGGAAATGCACCGGCGAAGACATGATTAAATTGCAACACACACAAAATGCTACAGGAACTCAGCAGGCCGGACAGCATCTATGGGGAATGAGTAAACAGTCAACGTTTCGGGCCGAGACCCTTCATCAGGACTTAAATAAACAATTAATTAAACTGGCAGAGCGTGCGGGCGAGTGTCAGGAAACGGCAAGAATGCGTCCATTTTGGCGCAAAGAATGAGGGGAAGGGATTGGTGGCGGGGGCAGATATATTAGGGACATTTAAGAGACGCTGGTTGAAAGATAAATGGAGGTTCGTTTGTTGATTGATTGATTCAGATGCAGTGCAGAATAGGCCCTTCGAGCCGCGCCGCCCAGCTATCCCCTGATTTAACCCCTGTCTAATCGCGGGACAATTTACAATGACCAATTAACCTACCAACCGGTACGTCTTTAGACTGTGGGAGGAGACCGGAGCAGCCGGAGGAAACCCACGCGGTCACGGGGAGAACGTACAAACTCCTTTCAGACAGCGGCGGGAATTGAACCCAGCTCCGATTTTGCAGTAGGCTGAAGGGTCAGGAGAAGATTGTGGGCCGAAGAGCCTGCTCTGTATGTTCTATGTGCTGAAGAATGGTTGTCTTTGAACGTGGTAGTACAAACTAAGAGAACAGCGGTAGAACATGAGATTTATTAAGGCAAAGGGCGTAAGCATGGCGTTTGTAGTCAACCTATGTAAAAGATACACGATCTTGCAGATACTGGAATCTGGAGCAACACACACAAAATGCTGGCGGAATTAAATAGGACAGGCAGCATCTATGCAGGGAATTGGACAGTTAACGTTTCGGGTCGAGATTTTTCGATCCCTTTTCCTCCACTGACGCGGCCTGACCTGTATAGTTCCGCCAACATTTTCTGGTTTGCAAGACGAAGCGCTCCACACAAAAAATGCTGGGGGAACTCAGCAGGTCAGGCAGCGTCCATGGAAAAAAATAAAACAATCCTGATGAAGGATCTCGGCCCGAAACATCGACTGTTTATTCATTTCCATAGATGCTGCCTGACCTGCTGAGTTCCTCCAGCATTTTGTGAGCGTTAAACTGGATTTCCAGCGTCTACAGATTTTCCCTTGTGTTTATACGGTGTAAAGCGCTGGTTGGGCCATTACCAAGAGAATTCCGGGCACTGATCCTTGGGAGTAGTGGAGGGTGCAGAAGAGACTGCAATACGCAGACTGCCAGAGAAACACAGCGGGCATCACGGGCACCACCCCTCGCCACCATCGACTACATCTCAAAAGAGCGGCATCCATCATAAAGGACCCCCGCCATCCGGGACATCCCCTCCTCTCATCACAGCCATCGGGCAGGAGGTGCGGGAGCCTGAATACACACATTCGACGATTGAGAAACAGCTTCCTCCCTTCCGCCATCAGATTTCAGAATGGTCTATAGGACCATAAAATGTATGAACACTACGAACCCATGAATTCTACCTTGGTATTCCATTTCGCACGATTTGTTTTTTTTACATTATAACTTAATATGATTTTTTTAATGTCTTGCTGCCGCAAAAAAACACATATTTCTGGCTATATATCAGTGACAATAAGCCAGATTTTGATGAGTGGAGGCAGACATTTCGGGCCGAGTCGATGCGGCAATATGAGTGAAGGAAATTGGGACAGAGAGGGCGATATGGGCTGCTGATCACAGAGACCTAGGGTTCAGAGGAGCTTTACTGGAATTTCTCTGGAGATAATAGATTCAAGATGCTAGTTAGACCGGAGAGGCTGGGCAACAGAACAAGCGGAGAGGCAGGTCCCAGCCGGTGCGGGGAGGAGACGGAGGCAGCAGATGCTGGAATCTGAATGGACACACAATTTGCTGCAGGAACTCAGCGGGTCAGGTAGCGTCTGTGGAGGGGAAATGGACAGCTCGGGTCAAGACCTTTCCTCTAGACGCGATGAAAGGTCTCGATCTCAAAACGTCGACTGTCCGTTTGTTTCCACTGACCACCTCATCGGCCGGGCCCGCACCGAACAGCTTCTTCAGCGTTTGTATGTTGTTGGGCCGGATCCCTGGGGAGGGGGAAATACCGGGAACGGGAAAAGAAGATTAGCTGGGGCGGGGGAGGCGGGTGGGCAGAGACGGCTGGATCTGGGACGAAATCGGACAGGCTGACGCCGGGTACGGGAGGAGCAGACGGGCGGGGACGGAGTGAGGAGAGACGCTGGGTATGGAGAGGAACAGACGGACGGGGAGAGGAGAGACGTCGGGTACGGGAGGGGCAGACGGGCGGGGACGGAGTGAGGAGAGACGCCGGTTACAGAGAGGAGCAGACGGGCGGGGACGGAGTGAGGGTAGACCCCGCGTACGGGACAACAAGGATGGGATCTAGGGCTGGAGGGACTCTGTCCTGGTGTGTGAACGGACTGAGGGCTGACACCGGGTACGGGAGGGGCAGACGGGAGACGGCGGGTACGGGAAGAGGAAACGGCCGGAGACTATGGGAACGATCAATGGCAGGCAAGAACGAAGGATGTGATCGAAGGGCTGGTTCTACAGAGGACCGGCACGGAGTGACCGGACCGAGTGTCCGGCTCCGTCACCACTTGGCAGCCCACTCACGCCAGCCCCGACCACTATCCTCCCTGTCCTCCCCCCTCCGGGCACACAAGACCCAGCGCCACCCCTCATCCTGTCTCCTCCCCAGTCCGGTGCCCACGCCGCTTCCCGGCGCGCCGATTGGCCGCCCCGCCCCGTTGACGTCACGAAGGATGGGGCGAGGTGGGGGGGGCTGTCCGGCGGCGCGGCGATTGGCTGCAGGGCGAGCGGCCAATGAGCGCGTGTGCACGTGTGGGCGGGGCTCGGGCTCCGGGGGGAGGGGCGGGCGGCGGACGGACGGGCGGCTGGGGCGGCGGGGGGAAGAGGGAGCGAGAGAGGCAGCGACCGGGCGCTGGGGCGGCTGCGGGCGCCGCCGCATCTTCCGCCGGGCGGCTCGGAAGATGGTGCAGCAGCAGCAGACGGGGGCGGCCAGGAGGGGCGGCGGAGGAGGAGGAGGGGGGCGCGGCGAGGCGGCCGACAGTGGCATCAGCGACATGAGCGCGGCATCGAGCCCCAACCCCTGGAGCGGGACCCCGGGCCGCGGCGACGAGGAGGGCGCGGGCTGCTGTCAGCCCGACTGGTGCAAGACGCCGAGCGGCCACATCAAGCGGCCGATGAACGCCTTCATGGTGTGGTCGCAGATCGAGAGGAAGAAGATTATGGAACAGGTGCCCGACATGCACAACGCCGAGATCTCCAAGCGGCTCGGCAAGAAGTGGAAGATGCTGAAAGAGGCCGAGAAGAGCCCGTTTATCCGGGAGGCGGAGCGGCTGCGCCTCAAGCACATGGCGGACTACCCCGACTACAAGTACCGACCGCGGAAGAAGGTACGGGGAGAGACGGCCGCCGCCCCCTCCTCCTCCTCTGCCGCTGCCGCCCCCGCCTCCGACAGCAAGCCTCACAAGAAGCCGCCGGGTAAGAAGCACAGCCGGACGCACAAAGCCAAGCAGCTGCTGGAGCGCTCCAAAGCCAAGCGTGCCAAGGCGCAGGGTCAGCTCGGCGGCGTGGGGCCGAGCGGCCGCCGCCCGCAGCCGCCCGACCTAGAGTCGGAGCCCGAACCGGAGAATGAGGAGGAGGAGGACGAGGAGGAGCCCGAGGACGACGAGGAGCCCGAGGAGTTGCTGCACTACTGCCTGGCCGGCAAGAAAGCGGGCGCTGAGCTCAGGACCCCCGGGCGCCCGGCGCTGCTGCCCGCCGCCCACGCCCGGCCGCCCGACGACTGCGACCAGCAGCTGCTGCTCTTCGACCTGAGCCTGAACGTCGCGGCGGGCGGAGGGCTGTCCGGCCCGGGCGGCAACCTGTCCCTGGACAAGGACAGCGACTCTCTGGCGGGCGGCAGCAGCCCCGTGTCCCACTTCGAGTTCCCCGACTACGGGACCCCCGAGGTGCGCAAAATGATCTCAGGAGACTGGCTGGAAATCGAGTCCAATATTTCCTACTAGGTTGACGGACCGAGCCGGGCGTCGCCTCCCTCCCCCCTCTTCCGTCTACCCCCTCCCCTCTCTCTCTCCCTCCCGGCCGGTTCCAACGCATCGGATGCAATTCTCTTCCCCGGAGGATGAACGACGCCTCTCTCCTCCCCAACCCCCTGCTGGAAGCTCGTCCTGCCAAGGGCTGTTCCTTTGAGCCTTCCCCGGGGCGAAGCCGTTGTCCTCAGACCCGTGCCCGTGGGAAGGAGCTCCCTCATCTCCCTGTGAATGTGAACGATGGGGAGGGGGGAGAGGAAGGAGGTAAAAACGCTCCTCGCCAGGTTGAACTCTTCCGGGGGGTGGGGTGGTTCCGGGGGGGGGCAGAGGACATTGCCGAGGGGGTCCGGGATTGATTATTCTTGCAGGGGAGGGGTGGTGTGGCGGGGGGGTAGGGGAAGTATAAGGTTTGAAGATTGCGACTGTAGTTTCGTGTGGTGTAGGAACAGAAAGGTAAATAACTCATTGTGGTCCTAGTTTTACGAGTTAGTGTCATGTTGGTGATTTTTAGCCTGTTAACCCGACCCACGTAGGTTCTTTGCGGGGAGCAGATCAAATCTAGATCAAATGTGGATTTTCAGAGGGGTTGGTGGTGGGGTTAAATGGGCTTTTCTGGTGTTGGCCTTGGCGATCGGTTGTTTTAGGACCAACTAATGTGGTATTATAAAGTGAATTTTTTATGTCTTGGGACACGCTGGTTAGAATACGAGAACGCGCAGGGAGGTCCGATATCTTCCCGGAGATAACGTGAAGGCGAAGAGGTTTGTCTAAAAAAAAAGGCTCGCGGATTTGCTGGGTTGGTTCAAAGACAATGTGGATACAGTTAAAGGTTGGAACTATTTGTGAAAAGTAGATGAATTTGAGAAAAAAAAATAGTTTATTGTGCCAATTTAGTACAGTACATCGATCATGACAGGGATGATTCTGAAGATTTAAAACGTCGTGGCGTGTCATACCTCAATAAATGCGTTCATTCTTGGAGAAGTTCAAGGTTGGCTGAGGATTGATCGGAAGGCACGCGACGCAGGTTTCGATATTTGTGTAGAAGCGATCACGCCTAGGATGATGATGTGCTGTAGTCTGGTAGCTCGCCACCGGCTTTGCATCATGTATAAAAATTTAACTGTGAATTTGAAATCTCTGGTCTCAGCTGCTAACCGCCTCTGGGGTTCCCAACCTTTTTTTAAAATGCCATGGACCCCGGGTTGGGATCCCCTGACTTCCCGACTGTGGGGTGTAGGGTTATCCTGCTATCGGGAGGTGACTGCCCAGCACCCACATTGTCCCTTTAGGATCTTGTGAGTAACTCGGTGTTGGTGGCCAACTACCCATTCTGGGTGCGAAGAAAAAGGTTTACACAATTATGTCCAGCCGCAAGTAAACGCGAATGCGGTTGAAACCCCGTCACCCCGGCACTGTACCGCTGTGCACTGAATAATTCCTTAAGCTGAGGTGCATTGTATGTTTGGGGTCTGTAATTAAACGCACATCGTCATCTATCTGAAAGGGAGGGGCAGTTTTCGTTGCCTGTATGTCCTGGTTGTGGAACAGCGGAGGGGTGACAGCAGAGATTTACCGGAGTTTCCTTTTCGGTAGCCTGTATAACGGCTTTTAAAAAAATATATTTCTGTTGTCAGAACTGAATTACGCACACTTTATTTTAGAAAAACTCTGGCCACAGATTCAAGGTACTGTACATAAATCTGGATTTTTTTTTAAAGAACAAAATCTAATTTTTTTAATGTTGTAGAAGATTAAATATTTAACCGATACCTCTGAGTTTGAAATTGCTTCGAAGCTGTTGAGGCGCTGTCCGAAAAGGGAACCGTGTTGCTCCGCACCGCTTTAAGCGGTGCCAATATCCAATCTGTTTTGTATCCATTTTTCCACGACCATTTCATTCAGAGAGCATGCGCAGTATGCGTTGTATCGTTGTCCTGCCTTTCTTCCCGAGGAATTAGTGAATGCGAGCGGGAAGCTGACGGTCACGATACCGTAACTCGGGCCTTTTGACCTGGCGTGGTACAATGTCGGCATTTATACCGATTGAAGGTGTTACTCCCCCACCGAGCGAAGCGACAATGGATGATTGGAATCACAAGAGATTCTGCAGACGCTGGAAATCCAGAGCAACACACACAGAAAGCTGGAGGGACAGCACTGCCGAGAAGACCCTAAGATATAGGAGCAGAATTAGGCTATTTAACCCATCTGCTCCGCCATTTCCTCCTCAGCCGCATTCTCTTAGCTTCTCCCGGTAATCCTGACTAATCAAGAATCTGTCAACCTCTGCCACGAATATACCGAATGATTTAGCTGCCACAGACGCCCGTGGCAACGAATTCCTCAGATTCACCTCTCTCTGGCTAAAGGAACTCCTCATAATCTCTGTTCTAAATGGACGTCCTTCTATTCCGAGGCTGTGCCCTCTGCCCTAGACTCCCCCAGCATGGGGAGCATGCTCACCATATGTAGGCCTTTCAGTATCTGGTAGGTTTCAAATATTCTTCCGGTTTCAATGAGTTCCCCCCCCCCCCGCCCATTCTTCTGAATTCCAGTGAGTGCAGGCCCAGAGTCGTCAAACACTCCGCATATGACAAGCCCTTCAATCCCGGAATGGAGAACTGCTGCCCAAAACATTGACTGTTTCTTCCCCCTCCGCAGATGCTGTCTGACCTGCTGAGTTCCTCCAGGTAGCATCTATGAGAAAGAGTAAACAGTCAATGTTTCAGTCCTGAAGAAGGGTCTCGGCCTGAAATGTTGACCTTTTATTCATTTCCATAGACGCTGCCTGACCTGCCGAGTTCCTCCGGCATTTTGTGTGTGTTGCTCGGATTTCCAGCACCTGCAGATTTTTCTCGTTTGCCGAGTTCCTCCAGCACTTTTTCTTCGTGTTGCAAAAGGGATGGCGGCTTTCTATTTGCAAACCTGTGGTCCAAAAATACGAACAAAAAAATCTTATCTTGAAACATCATTCCATCAGTTTGTCAATGGGAGGAACGTCCTCACCGGATACTGCACAAGAATGCAGTGTTTGGGTGGTTAACTTGGTATTTTGAATTCAAGGCAATATGACAAATCTTTCAAAGCAATATCAGTGTGTTCTTGTAATGATGTTGCAATAATTGCTGATTTTTTTTTTGCCTTAATGAAATTAAATATTTTCCATAGATTGCAAAAGATGATTGCTTTGATGCAGTGTGGGAAATGCCCCCTCCCCCTTCCAGGTATGAAGGTCACATTGTACCAGGCCTTGCAAATCAAGGTTGCAGTGGAATTACATTTGGTTTTGATGGTTTCAAAATCTATCCAAAGACCAGCACATCATTCCTCAGAAATAACTGGCCTAAAATGGGTTCATTCCCATTAATTTCAGGAACAAAGCCTTTATAGTGCGATTTTTATGACGTGATTTTTTTTTAATCCAAAATTACCAGCATTTTTTAGTCAACTGGTTGGTTCTGTGAGGATTTTAATTTATTTTTTGCAACGTATGCTAATTTTAACTGCATGCATGTGTATAGAATGTATAGAGATATGGTCACACATTTGTATGTGGGCCAGTGTATGTGGTTATATTTATAAACAATAGCTTGACTGTTTAGATATATTTTAAAAACAGAATTGTGGTAGATTAAAAAAAGTACCTTTTTTAACTAGTCTACATGTGCTTCACGGCCAAAATTATTAAAATGTTCAGGGAAATTAGATAGCCCAGAGGATTAAGAGGTCAATCTTTATGCCCCTATTATAGAAGGCTGTAATTGGCAAAAAGGAGATGCCTGAGTAGATTGTACTATTCTGAGAAAGCCTTTATATAATACACTACCTGTTTCTGGACTTTTACATCCCATGCCTTTATTCAGAAACTTTCTGTTTCCATCTCCACTTGCCCCTCCCCAGATCTGCAGAATTTCTTTCAAAGTCCTAAACCTCTTGAGTTGCAAAAATAGTGAATGCAGGAAAAGACTTCCGTGATTTGAGTTGCTGCAAGTGGTAGATCAGAGTTGGGGGTTAAAGGTCAAAAAATTTGAAGTGATCCTTTCAGGTAGGAATGACCTGAAGGTGGTAGAAATGTGGAACTCTGGAAATGTCAGTTCTTCATGGGTTAGTTTGGTTCGATTTTTGTAAGTCTGCTCTCCGATCAGGGTGGTGCAGTGGCGTAGTGGTTAGCACAACGCTTTACAGTACAGGCGACCGAGGTTCGATTCCTGCCACTGCTTGTAAGGAGTTTGTACATTCTCCCACAGTCCAAAGATGTACTGGCTGGTAGGTTAATTGGCCATTGTAAATTGTCCCATGCTCAGGCTAGGATTAAATCAGGGGATTGCTGGGTGGCGTGGTTCAAAGGGTTGGAAGGGCCTATTCTGCGCTATATCTCAATAAAATAAACAAAATCAGTTACCATCTCTGCGCAAGATGAAATAGGTTTGAGACACTGTGGCTTCCTCCAAGTTTCAGGCAGGTTTGAAACTTCCTCCGTGAAAGTCAATTTCCAGTGGAGTGTGAATCCTGTGGAAAATACACAACTATTACACCTGGATTCTGAACCCTTGGTCCCATGATAACTTCTAGTCTTCTCCCAAGCGCACAAAATTATGCCTTTGCCCACAATGAACTCTTGTTCTTGTATATATTGTTGCAGGGTTATTTAAAATAAGTGCAAAATTTCAATAACTTAACATGTATTATTTCCTATTAACCAGCCAATCATATGTAAGAAGCATGTAAGTTATTGAGAAAGTTTCTTTAACATCTAAGAAAGTTAATACCAGATCAATCCCTCAAAATGTCATATTTGACTATTACAAGGACCCTTTATATTTTGTTTAAAGAATAAAGATTTGGAATGCCCAATAAATTGTTATATTTTCATCCCAGATTTGAGATAATAACACTGGACAACAAATTTTTTTTGAAAGCGTTACTTCCTCAGAATTTATCTTTTTATGATAGACCACTTGAAGCTCAACACAAATATAATTTCAGACTACTTGTATCATGTAGGAATTTGGAGAAACAAGAAAATAACTTTTATTTAATTCTAGTGTGTTTAATTGCATAAAGGTGCTGATGCTTTGCAATAGTTCAACTACGCTAAATATGTTTTGTTGTTGATTTTCATTTGTACTCAGTGTCTGAGGTGTCTTGCTCAAGTGTCCAACAATAATCAACCAGCATTGGTGGATTCCAGTTGCCCTGATACCGTTTCTCCATGACTGCAATGTCCTGGTGAAACCTTTCACCATGCTCATCACTGGCAGCACCAAGCCTGGCAAGGAAGAAGTTTAAATGGGATTGCAGAAAATGAATCTTTAGTGACATGTTGCCCTTTACGGTTTTGTATGCTTGAAGCATGTTGTCAACCAACTACATGCAGTTTGATGCTCTGTAGTTGCCAAGAAATTTTTCAAAAGCAACCTTGAATTCCTTCCATGTGATTTTCTCTGGTCCCACTAGAAGTTCCTTGAATTGGCTGTCATTGATAACCTGTTTGATTTGTGGACCAACAAAAATACCTTCCATAATTTTGTCATCAGTTCCTTTGACTTGAATTATGAACTGAAATAACTAATTTAGGTGATGTGAAAAAGATGATGCATGATATGGAAATTCCATAGTCATTTTCATGATCGGTGGCCTGAAATCCATAAGATACACCCAAAAATATTCAGGAAGCAAAATCTTTGTTGTCCAGTGTTATTTGAACATTTGGCGATTAGTGGATTGGTTCCTTGTGAAATGAACACTTGATTCTAGGTGATGCTGAATTGGTAAAATGTGTGTAGCAGTTGGCTGAGCCAATGTGACCTTGTTTACATTATTACCAGTAGTTAATATTACCTCGTCTTTGAAAGAGCTCAGATGGCATAAATGTAACTTCGAAGTACCAGTCAGGACCCGGATTTGCCTCATACACTCTCCCGAGTACTCGGTTGAACTGTCCTTCCCTAACCCTAACAAGAACCTGGTATCCCACTGAATCTTAATGGGCAGAACTCATGTGTAGACCTGTTGAAATAGATGCTATTGCAACAGAAAATAATCTGTACAAAAATGGCAAAGTATAAAATGCCATGAAAAATATTTGATTAGGAATACTGTCATGATTATAGTATATCTTTGGAAATGAATAGAAATTTGTTTCAGTCATGGTTTAGTACGATTAAGCTGTGTGGGTTGTATTGCAGAGGTATTTCCATTTCTTACTCTTAGAAGCGTTTAAATAGTAATATAGGGCGAACTGAGAGTGCATGATGTTTCTGATAGCGGACATTTTGCCTGTGATTTTCCCCCATGGACCTTTGAAGGTTACGGTGAAGCAAGCTTGGTTTTTCCTCCCGCCTCTGGTGGTAACTGGAGACAAATATTCTGTTGCTAGCTCTTCCTGTACTGGACACAATTGGCCAAAACTGTGAAGGAAAAAAATGTATTTGACAGCATGTTCTTGCCCGTAAAAGGAACAGAATGATTATTTGTGTGTGTGTGTGCGCGCGCGCAGACATTTCCCACCGAATTAAAACCTTGTACTTGTATTTAGTGACAGAAGGCAGTGATTCCATCCTCTGGTTATGGCCAATATTTGGTGGCAAGGAAGCCTGTTTAACCCAAATGCTTAAAAATAAGAAATATGCATGAGTATCAATAGACTTTTTTTTTGCAAGAAGTCACCAAATCACTGTTCCATATACTTACTAAAAACCCGAGTGCCAGTACATGCCTTTTTTTTCTCTAATCTGCCAACACAGGGTTTAGATACAACTGCCCGTTTTGACTGGTGTGAATTTATGCCAAATTTTATTCTGTGAGCAAGTGTGAATTGAATTATTTGTTAGCGAGCCAGTCTGAAGGTCAGTCAGGAGCCTTCAATTCACGAACAAATCGAAGAAATGTGTTTCGGATACTTGTCTCCGGGTATTTGATCTTTCTGTTGACAAACACTGGTGCGTCAAAGGTTGTTGCTGCTAATATTGCACTGAGTTTGGTAACAGTGTAACTTTAGTTAATTTAATCCGGAAAGTTATAAAATTATGCAATTTAATTAGGAGTGTCATAGTCACTAATTTAGATTACAGATGGCATCATAAATAACTTGTAAGTTAATCTTAACAATACTTGGTGTTTAATTTGTTCAGAAGGTGCGAATAATTCTAAAATGTCAGTGACGTAGACTTGATTGACTTTAATGGGCATAATGTTAAAACCGGAATTAAGGAATGTCTCGGTCCTTATAGGGCGCGAATAAAAGAGCACAACGACCTTACTAAAACCACTTCCTGAGCAGATGAGACTGCCGCAAAAGCCAGATTCCCTTCCTTCACTTTCACTTCTGGCAAAGTGTCTTCATAGTTGCTGTCTCAAGCTGCGATGCTACCTCAAACCCGAAGTTCTCTGGAAAGGGAGTTAAATGTAAAATAGTTGGCTCGCAGGCCAGCTGCGTATTTATCAGGAGTTGATGTTAAGAGTGACATGTTGATATTTTAATAAATGTGAAGATATCTATGCTAAGCCCATTCAGACTTATTTTACGGTTTGTTCTGCATTCAATCAGTTTTTTTTCGGTTACGACCTGGCATTAATCATATTACGCAGCAAGGACCTTTCCCTCGTTGCCTCTTGTAGACAAGGAAGCAGATAACCAGGGCCATAAAGGGCGTAAATCATGCACCTACTCAGTGAGCGAGAACTCCAGTTCTGGGTGAAAAGTCTGTCCTTATTAAAGCTAACCAGTTTACCTGTAGAAATCTTGGCAGTTGGATTTGCAGAGGGCTTGATTTGGATTTGTAGACAATGGCTGGGTAAACAAATACAATTTTACTGGAAGCTCTTTTCTACTCGCAGATGTTCAGACCGCTTAGTATGAAGGTTGAAGTAGTTTCTGACAATGTTACCAGTGTATTGTATGACCCAGTGGCTTTGGCCATCTTTGTACAGGAACCACTAACCGAAGTGAGGGGCAACTTTGACACGGGGCTGCAGGAGACGGGCAGTGGCTTCGGCCAGGTGACCGGGGCAAACTGGTTAACTGAGCTGCTGCGTGAATCTGTCGAGCAGCATAAATCCCACAAAGTAGTTCGACCAGTAAAACACCCAGCCTTTCTGTGACAGGCAGTTGTAATTAATGTGCCTTACTGGCAAAAACAGGAGGCTTCGAGTTCATTACCGCGTACCGCCGATGACAAGATTTATGTATGTTTACAGGACTTGCGATGGTCCTTGAATAAGCCACATTGTGGGGTACAAAAGCCAAAATCAGGGCACAATCCAACTTGACGAGACGTTCAGAATACTCGGAGCTGTTCGTTGCCTCATTAGTGATATCACCCCGTAAGACTACAGCCTCCTAATTTTGTCAATAAGCTTTGTTATTGTGCATTTATGGGTCGTTACTGTTTACTCAAACCCTGCAATAGACTGTTAAGCAGTAGACCGCCTCTCAGCTCAGAAGTTAAACACAGCAGACCTCAAACTGTTTTCTAGACTCTCTCTATTTTCATTAATAATTTTCTACAGTAATGTGTAGCAGTACACGATGAAACGATTGGAACGTTGCTCTGTTCCGCTGTCTTATACTGAGAATGTAACATTCCTAATCTACATGTCAAAAATAAGGATGCAATCATTCTAAGAATCTGTATTTAATACATTGTGGTGTATAAACTGGTTATTAGTCATTTTTGAACTTGCCACTGGATTTCCTTGTTTAGTGAAGGAGAAATGCTCGATGCCCGCGTAATGGATGGCAAGTTCACGGGATAGCTGCCCAGTAAACCATCGAAAGTATCCCGGATAATCGGCCCATCCAAACTGTACAAGATTGTGTGCGGTGGCCACCGGCCGTAGTGATACATGTGGCGACTAAGTACTTGTCGCTGACTGGGCATGTGATACTTTCAAAGGGGTTTTTATCGTTCGTTTCTTATTTTTCTGTATTAATTTCAATGTTGCGATGATGTCAGTATTTTGGATTTCATGGTATCATGATATATTGGGATGTGTAAACCCATGATATTAGAAAACTTATGATTTTATAACACAACCTTGATTTTAAACAAAAACTTGTGGGGAGTGGAGTAAATCCCTTAAAATAGAGACTAAATTCCGAATGAATATTAATCTGTTCTGCAATGCACCCGAGACTTGGCTTACTGTCAAGACTGCTTGCCCGTGTTTGCCCTCAGTTGTTAGGCTGCGATAACAATTGTAGATGTAAATTTTTGCAGCAGAGTATCCCTGTCAGTGTTTGATCTTTTTAGAAGGCTTTTCTGATGCGTGGCCTACAGTCGGCGCAGGATGGAGGGTACATCGACCTGTCACCTCCTCCTTGGTTTAGGCCGCCCACTGTGCGAAATGCACCTCAGCTAAATTATTCCTAATAGATTGTGAGCATAAGTTCAAAATTTCGTCAAAATGCTCTCTCCCCTGCAAATAGTGAAGATTGATGGATTCTTCACTTCTGACCCTGCCAGGGCCAACAGCCCAGTTGGGAGATGGACTTGCCCAGGGACTGCCCATGGCGAATGGGTTTAACACTATTGAATATCACCCAGACGGATGGTGTTATTGACATGAGAGATTACAAGAACCTTCCCCATACACAGGAGACATTTTACATCCAAATTATAACCTGTTCGCGAATTAAATGAGGAAAGCGATTTAAAATCGGAGGTTTCTGAGCAGTGTAGTAATTCAGTATTATCCTTCGACTCTGGGGTTTAGAAAAACCTTTAGATCTGGGGTTCCCAGCCTTTCTATGCCATGGACCAATACCATCAAGCAAGGGGTCCGTGGAGCCCAAGTTGGGAACCCCTATATTAGAAGAAGCTGAAGTCTATTTGTAGCCTTGCCTGATGGCAGAGAATTCTTCCTGAACGTGAGTTCTCAGGATATGCCCTGCAATTTTTAGTGGTTCCCCAAATACAAATACCGCCAGAAAGACTGAGGTGACAATGTTTCCCGAATTGCCTCTCTATCTGAGCGCTTTACTGGACCATCTCGAGGGTACAAGAGGCAAACTGCATTGCTGCAGATTTGTAATTTCAACCACATCAGTGACTCGAGTGGATTTTGCAGGAATCCTGTATTACAGGTTTCTGGTATTGATATCAGAAATTCTGTTCCAGATTCGTTACTTCAATTTAATGGCACTGGCTCTTGTTTCTGTTCAAAGTAGATTTATTATCAAAGTATGTATACATTATACAACCTTGAGATTTGTCTCTTCACAGGCAGCCACGAAACAAAGAAATCCAAAATAAACCATTAAAAAAAGATTGTCAAACATCCAATGTGCAGAGAGGGGGAAAAAAACTCTAATTACTCTTTCTTGTGGGATCAGTCAAGATTCAATTCAGAATCTTGGTGGTATGTGTTGGTTTATTTAAATGTTTAACAAGGCACTTGAATTCCCCAGAAGCTGTTTAGAGAAGATAGCAGTGTCCTTTGTTTCCCTTGTCCTGCTAACCTTGAGTTAGCAGGGGTTTATGGATAAAATATGGTCTGCGAATGAGTCTCCTGCTCAATGGATAAACTTGCAAAGACAAGTTCCTACCTTCTAGTAGGACATGGCTGCAAGAGAGATATCTAATTGCCTTCCTTCCAGATTATGAAGACTAACAATTTGAGAACTCCTTTATTCTGTCTTCCTCCTCTTCGGTTTTCTAGTATTTATTTTATTCAGAAATCATCAGAATAAAAACTGAAGCCATTTATAGCTCCGACACTTTGTCCAGATGCTGGCCAATCATCTTGCCCAAGACAAGACAGACGACATTGAGAAGCAAGACTTGGCTGGTCAAAAGTTAGTCTTAGTTAAATGACTGACTTCCATTTTTTGACGTAAACCTATCAATATTTAGGAGCATAGTTAGCAAATCCTGTTTGCTTAAGTCATTACCTATTAACACTAAAATAATTGTAGTTGTGGGCCAATGAATGTGAAGTTCATTGTGTTCACCTCAGAATAAAAGCAGCCACTCGTGGCCACATTTCCAGCAGTCTAACGGATTGCTCCAACGTGCACACTGATGACATAATTTGTCAGGCCACAGAATACTCTGATTCCGCTCTGTGAGTTTACACTCTCTCTCCATCGCAATAGTATTACGAGTGACAGGAAGAGCATTAAGGTACTTGTGTATTCTCCGGGAAAGACATTGTTACAAACATGTCTGACCACCAGAACCTTCAAAGACTTGGGGGAAATTACAAATATTTACTTTAGAAGGATTAATTTGTCACAATGACAAAAAGTAACAATATTCACAAATTTTTCCATAAATACATTAAATAAAGGCACTTATTAACAGGATGATGTAAGCCATGTTTTAATCTTTGATTTAATGGTGGTTACATCCCAATACATCACGAAAAATAACTGGAATAGTGTTCTGCAACGATACATCATCTTCAACTTCGATTACATTTTAAGGTCCTTTTTGATGTGGTTTTGAATTTGGGGGAGATGGAAGTTAATTCAAAACAGCACAAGGATCTGCCTGATGTTGAAATGTTTGTATAAAAGATTTTTTATGTGTACAGTGTAGACGTCATTGTATGTTTTTGAGAAGTGTTGGTGTACTGAGTTATATTGATGTGCTCATAATTTATTTTGTGCCATAATAGATTTTTAAAAAAATATTTGTAGCAGATATACAATTGAACTGTTATTGAATTTCAAGCCTTTTGTTTGAATTTGAATATCTTTAATAAAATACTTAAAAAAATTAAATGCTTTGAAAAGTAAATCTGTTTGTATGTGTTATCAATTTTTTAAAGAAGCTAACTGTTCAGCCTGAGAACAAAGGAAAAGCTTTGCTCGTGAGAATTATTCATTCTAAACAGGAGATGGTTGTTAAGTAATTGATTTGCCTTCACTCCAAGTTCTGAAAGCCATATAGAAAGTTGCTTGCATTTTAAACTAACTTTTTATGACTAAATTTATCAAGAAAAATGGATGTAAAGAGTTGCGCCATTGTGGTGGGGGGGGGGAACGGTTCACTCAGAGAGGATTGATGGGTAGACCCATGTTCGATTCCTGCCATTGAGTGTTAGGAGTTTGTACGTTCTCCCCGTGACTGCGTGGGTTTCCTCCGGGTGCTCTGGTTTCCTCCCACAGTCCAAAGATGTAACGGTTGATCGGTTAATTGGTCATTGTAAATTGTCCCACAATTAGGCTAGGATTAAATTGGGGGATTGCTGGACAGCATGGCTCGAAGGGAGAGAAAGGCCTGCTCCAAGTTGTATGTCGATTAAATGTAAAAAAAAACACACATATAGGTTAGTAGGTGAATTGGTCACATGGGTGTAATTGGGGAGAGCGGGCTCGTTGGCTGGGAAGGCCATTTTACCGTGCTGAACCAGAATCGGGTTTAATATCACTGGCATGGTATTAAACCCGCTGTGAAATTTGTTAACTTTATGGCAGCAGTACAATGCAACGCATGATAATAGAAAAAAACTGAATTACATTAAGTGTGTGTGCATATATAATAGTTAAATTAAATAAATAGTGCAAAAATATGAAATAGAAAAGTAGTGATGTAGTGTTCATGAATTCAATGTCCATTTAGAAACTGGATGGCAGAGGGGAAGAAGCTGTTCCCGAACCATAGTGTGTGTTTCTTCAGGCTCCTGTACCTCCTCCCTGATGGTAGTGATGAGAAGAGGGGTCTTCAGGCCCCTGTACCTCCTTCCTGATGGTAGTAATGAGAAGAGGGCACGTCCTGGGTGATGGGGGTATCTCTTAACAAAATAAAATTAATAATGCTAACCATGTCATCTTCTGGAGTATTTCACAAAAGGCATGCGGTAAGCCCCTTCATTAATCCAAGTCAGACTGAAGCCTTTCTTCTCTCTGGGGCTATCTCTGCAATTCAACATTTGATCTCTTCTGCCTCGGCTGTTCATTGTCAGTTCTCATCCAACATGATCTTTAATTAAATCAGTGTTGATTCTATGGGTGAAATGTAATTGAAATAACACTTTATGGAGCAAACATAATCACCATTCATATCACACTCCTTTTTTTTTATTACAGGCCAGGGAATGAGGTAAATACTTAATATGGATGAAATAAAACTTAAGGGAAATTGCAATCATTAAAACGTGTAAATGTTGCTGTTTCTCCCATATCTGTGCATTCATTTGCTGCCGCGCCATGAATGAGCAGGAAATCCTTATTGCTTTTCATTCCTGTAATTTCTCCTCCAGCCCATGATTCCATAACAATCCCCTGTGCTTTATCCCACCATCCTAGTTGGATGGTCGCCCGTTTCAGATAAGGTGTAGAGGGACTCGGGAGTCCTCATGGAGGATTCTTTAAGGTTGGAAACCTGGTGTCCACAGCCCCTTCAGTTAATGGCAGGGGTCCGTTACATCAATAAAGTTTGGGAACCCCTGCACTCAAGGTTAACTTGCAAGTTGAGTTGGTGGTGAGGAAGACAAATGTAATTGTTGGCATTCATTTTGAGAGGTTTAGAATATAAAAGTTGAGGCTTTATAAGGCATTGATGAGTCCGCACTTATATCATCTTAGAAAAGACGTGCTGGCAGTAGAGAGGGTCCAGGGGAGGTTGCAAAAATGATCCCAGGAATGAAAGAGTTAATGTATGAGGAGCAATTAATGTCTTTGGACCTGTACTCACTGGAGCTTAGAAGAATGAGGAGGAACTTCAGTGAAAGCTATTGAATACTGAAAGGCTTAGATCCAGAGTGCACATGGAGAGGATGCTTCCTATAGTGGGGGAGTTTGGGACCAGAGGGCACAGCCTCAAAATAGAGGGATGTCCATTTAGTAAGGAGATGAGGAAGAATTTCTTTTGCCGTAGAGTGGTGAATCTGTGAAATTCGTTGCTCCCGGCAGCTGTGGTGGCTAGGTCACTGGGTATATTTAAAGCAGAGGTTGATAGCTTTTTAATTAGTCAGGGCATGAAGGGATATGGGGGGGGGGAAGGCAGGAGATTGGGGTTGAAGGGGATAATAAATCAGCCATGATGGAATGGCAGAGCAGACTCAATGGGCCAAATGGCCTAATTCTGCGCCTATGTCACGTGGCCATGTGACTGAAGCTGCTAGGGTTCTGAACACTTTTAATTGCTTTTATTGTAATGTGCTCTTAGTTTGGTCATGATTGTCATTATGTGCCTTGTCGTATAACATAGGCGATCATTGCTCTAGGCAAATTTTCCTACAGAAGTGGTTTGCCATTGCCTTCTTCTGGGCAGTGTCTTTACAAGACGGGTGACCCCAGCCATTATCAATACTCTTCAGAGATTGTCTGCCTGGCGTCAGTAGCCACATAACCAGAACTTGTGATGCGCACCAGCTGCTCATACGACCATCGACCACCTGCCCCCGTGGCTTCACCTGACCCTGATCGGGAGCTAAGCAGGTGCTACACCTCGCCCAAGGGCGACCTGCAAGCTAACGGTGGGAAGGAGCATCTTACTCCTCATTTGGTCTAGACATATCTACACCCGTCCACCCCTTGGTCCAGAGTCTGTACTATTACTGGAGAAAGTGGTTAACCCTAATTTTACTGAATCTTGACAGCTTTCCAAAGGCAACGTTTATACACTTGAAAATGTTGGCTATTTACACAAGTGGTGCTGGTCATTTAATTCCTGTATAATTCACCATTAAGCAAGTAGGTCAGGAGAGCAAACAGTTCTGGGGGAACTCAGCTGGTCAGGCTGAATCTAGACAGGGGAATGAACAGTTAGAGTTTCTGGTCAAGACCATTCATCTGGGTGCTTTCCCTTCACAGATGTTGCCTGACCCAAGTGAAATCAGACCTCAGTTGTATGACAAGCAATATTCCTGTAGGTTTGTACCAATGGACGCAATGATTAACAGCTATTGGGTTGTATTTCTTTTAATTTCATTGTCTTTTCTTTTAGCCTCATCTAATTATTGCTACTCTGCAGGAATTGGTTTATGTTGGACTGGCATCACCGTGCACCACCTCAGCAAGTGCACCCAGGCAGTGATATTGGAAATATCAAGAGTGACTCTAATTTGGCTCGGCATGGTCTACTTGGGCTGTACCTGTCTATGACTCTGTGGCTGTATTTTGTCAGATGAAATTGGGAAGTTCTTTAATCCTAGTGGGGACCTCTAGCCAATTTATACCAATGTAGAAAAGTGTGAAGGGGTTCACTTTGGAAGGTTGAACTTGATGGCAGAATACAAAGAAATACAAATGGTGAGGGGTATAGATAGCGTAAATGCAAGCTGGTTTTTTCCACTGAGGTTGGGACTACACCTGGAGGTCATGGGTTGAGGGTGAAAAAATTAAGGAGAACGTGAGGGCAAACTTCTTCACTCAATGGGTTGTGAGAGTGTGGAATGAGCTGCCAGCACAAGTGGTGCATGTGAGCCCAATTTCAAAGTTTAAGAGAAGTTTGGATAGTTACATGGATGGTAAGGTTGTGAAGGGCTATGGGCCCGGTGCAGGTTGATGGGAGTAGGCAGTTTATATGACTTGGTACAGACTAGATGGGCCGAAGGGCCTTACTTTTCAATGGCTCTATGACTCCAGTACAGGGTTAATGGCCGGATTTGAACGTTGTGGAGGAATAGAGGGATCTTGAGGTCAATGTCCATCGATCTTTTAAAGCTTCCATGCCAGTAGATGGTGTGGTTGAGAAGATGTATGGTCAGTGCCTTCATTAGTCAGGGGACTGAATTCATGAGCCACAGGGTAATGTTGCAGCATTACAGCATTAATGTTGCAGGGTAAGGTTAGACCACAGTTGGGGTATTGTGTTCAGTTCTGGTTGCCTCATTATAGGAAGATTCTGGAAGCTTTAGAGAGAGTGCAGAGGAGTTTTACCAGGATGCTGTCTGGATGAGAGAGCATGTCTTATGGGGAGCTAGGTCTTCTCTTTTCTCTTTGGAGTGAAGGAGGATGAGAGGTGATCTAATAAAGGTGTTCAAGATGATAAGAGACGTAGATCGAGTGGACAGCCAGAGATTTTTATCCAGGGCAGAAATGGCTAATACCAGGGGGCGTAATTTTAAGGTGATTCAAGCCAAGTATAGGCAGATGTCAGAGGGAGGTTTTTTTACACAAAGAGTGGTGGGTCAGGGATGGTGGTGGAGTCAGATACATTCAGGACGTTTAAGGGACTCTTAGACAGGCACATGGAGATCAGAAAAATAGAAGGTTGTGTGGTAGGGAAGGGATAGATTGATTTTGGAGCAGGTTAAAGGGTTGGCATAATATTGTGGGCCGAAGGGCCTGTACTGTGCTGTAATATTCTATGTTCCACGATCAACGTTAATACAACAGGGAGGGTGTGGGGGAGTCTTACGAGGGTGTTTTCAGAGCTGCAGAATTATGGTTATGAAGGGAGACTGTCCAGCTGGGTCGTTTTCACTGAAGGAAAATAGGCAGGCAGGGAGACTTAACTGAGGTGTATGAAATCACACAAAGTCCTGTGGCTTGGACTGGATGAGCTGCAGAAACCATTTTCCCTGGGCAGAGAGGTCAGTCACGGGAGCAGGTAGTGAAGTTAGTGTGCGGAAGGATCGGAAACGAGTTGAGAAGATCGTCTCATTCAATGGACGGTGAGAGCCTGGGACCCGCTGGCCAGGGCACTGCAGGCTGAAGCCCCCATCGCAGTCGCACAGCCCCCCGATGAGCTGCTGAAGAACCACAGCTGACAGGATCACTGGCTGAGATGTGGAGTGTGAGATTAACTTGAGTGCCAGATCGGGCGGCAACTAGGAGGGGAATACACAGTCGCTGTTTCGGGCCCAGACGGGCTGACTGTTCCTTTTCGTGTTTTTAAAATTTCGGTAATATTATAAATATATTTGATTAAGTATTGTTGTTGTTTAAATAGTTCACTACGTAAAAATACATGAAATGGATACATCATGACACTACCAGGTGATACATGTGCGCCTCACTTAAAGCAAAAACAAAGTTAGACTTGCACTCCCAGCTGTCTTGTTTTTCTTTGAATTAGTTTAATGTTTTGGAGTTACAAAGCATAACGTTCCCCTCCGTAGTTGCTGCCTGACCTGCTGAGTTAGAACATAGAACAGTCCAATACAATACAGGCCCTTCAGCCCACAATATTGTGCCGGGCTTTAACCCACTCTAGGATCAATCTAACCCTCGCTCCGACATAATCCTCCATTTTTGCAGGCTGAGTCTGTGGCAAGGGAGACAAATGTGATGATAGCATTCATCTTAAGAGGACTAAGTATAAAAGGAAGGATGTAATGTTGAGGTTTTATAAGGCTGGTCAGATTTTGCTTGACGTATTGGTCACATTTACGCACCCCTGATGTGCTGATATTGAAGGATATCAGTGAATGAAAGGGTAATCATATGAGGAGTGTTTAATGGCTCTGGGCCTGTACTCGCTGGAATTCAGAAGAATAAGGGAGAATCTCATTGAAACCTATCGAATATTGAAAGGCCTCGAAAGAGTGAATCCGAAGAGGTTGTTTCCTTTGGTGAGAGAGTCTTGGGCCCTCAAAATAGGTGGGCGTCCATTTAGACGGTGATGAGGAGGAATTTCTTTAGCCAGACAGTGGTGAATTTGTGGAATTCGTTGCCACAGGTGGCTGTGGAGACAAGGTTACTGCGCGCATTGAAGGCGGCGGTTGACAGGTTCTTGATTAGTCAGGGGTGAAAGGTTATGGGGAGAAGGTTGGAGATTGGGGCTGAGATGGAAATGGATCAGCCATGATGAAATAGCAGAGCAGACTCGATGGGCCGAATGGCATATAGTCTTATGGCATGATTTACCTATCATCCGTGTGCCTATCTTAAATGGCCATATTGTATCTGCCTCTATTCCAGGAACACCGAATCCTCATGAAGTTAACAGCTGGACATACAAGAACCAGAGCACAGTCATTGGCCTGAGACACTAACCTTGGTTTCTTGCCCGACTGACCTTACTGAGCACATCCAGACATTGCTGCGTTCGTTTCAACGCACAGAATCGTGCTTTTGTTCAAAACCCAGCCAAATGGACTGAACATTTTAAACACATGATTCATTCAGAAAATGCGCGCATATAAGGACTGACGGTATTTTTATGGGATTTCTTTACTACCAAATCAGGAATTGCCAGGAGCAGGAATCTAATTAAGGCATCCCTAATTAAACTGAAGAATATTTTCCCCCCAGTTTAAATATTTCCTTATTTGGAAAAACACGATTCCTGACCGATGATATAAGTGGGCAGGGTCGAGAACCTGAGCAGAGTTATTGATATTTTTTTAACTTACCACAGGCATCACGAGTTCCAAGACAGCTTTAATAACTTGAAGGTTACATACTTTTTATAATAATGGATACTCCATGCATCAGTTCCATTTAAGTCGGGGATTGCTGGAACACAGAACAGTACAGCATTGTACAGACCTCTCATCTCACAGAGTGACACATAATATACACAGGAATATGCAAAAGTCTCTGGGTGCATATATGTAGCTAGGGTGCCTCAGACTTTCGTCAAAGTGGAGCAGAGAGCAAGTTTGTAACTCCGGCGGGAGCGAAGGAAGTCGGGAATGACGAGGGTGGAGGGCTGCAGGAGGGGTGGGGGACAGGAGGCAGAGGATGAAAGTCGGGGGGAGGGCAGATGGGTGTTGCGGGTGCAGACCCACCCAGCCCTGAGACACCAGGCAAAGTTACTTGATTCTGAACAATTGTTTTATTGATCATTACAGAGTGTCTCTCTGGTACTCCCTGCTCCCTCTCCTTTCCCTTCCCCTTTTTCCATCCATAATTCCCCCTCTCCCTGACCCTTTCCCATTCTCAGCCCACAATAGAGACCCATATCAGAATCAGGTTTATATATCTGTTGGCGCGTGGCCAAGTGGTTAAGGTGTTCATCTAGTGGATCTGAAGGTCGCTAGTTCGAGCCTTGGCTGAGGCAGCATGTTGTGTCCTTGAGCAAGGCACTTAACCACACATTGCTCTGCAACGACACCGGTGCCAAGCTGTATGGGTCCTAATGCCCCTCCCCTGGACAACATTGGTGTCGTGGAGAGGGGACACTTGCAGCATGGGCAACTGCTGGTCTTCCATAAACCTTGCCCAGGCCTGTGCCCTAGAAACCTTCCAAGGTGCAAATCCATGGTCTCATGAGACTAACAGATGCCTATAAAAATATATGCCTAAGACTTTTCGCACAGTACTGGACCTCTCATAGTGGTGCATCCATCAGGTCTTCTCTCAGCCTTCTCCACTCAAAGGATGACAAACCCAGGCTACGAATTCCACAGGTTCACTACCCTCCTCATCTCTGTTCTAAATGGAGGTCCCTCTACTCTGAGGGCTGTGTGCTCTGGTCCTAGACTGCCCCACTAGAAGAAGAAAAATCCTCTCCATGTACACTCTTCCTGGGCTTTTCAGAATTCGATAGGTTTCAGTGAGATGGTCCCTCACTCTCCTGAGCTCCAGCCATCAAACACGCCTCACACATTAACCCTTTCATTCCCAGGATCATCCCTGTTTGCCTCCTCTGGGCCCTCTCCAATGTTTTAATACATCCTTTCTTAGATAGAGGACCCAAAACTGCTCACAGCACTCCAAGAGCAGTCTGAGCAATGCCTTACACAGCCTTAGCATTACATCCTTGCTTTTATATTCTAGTCCTCTCAAAGTTCAAGATTGAAGATTCGGGATTGTTTACTGTCAATTCCAGTACACAAGTGTAAAGGAAAACAAAGTAATTGTTACTCCAGACCTGAGGTGGCTGTCGTAAGCCCTGCAGCCCGCTATAGAGAGTTGAGCCTCTGGGGTTTCTGAGCACCTATATTTACTAATCATTATCTTCACTGGAGTTGTTAAGCCCTTGTGTTTTCAGATTAATCTTGTCGAGTTAATTGTCACTGGCACATGTTTCGATTATTTAAACAGGTCTCCCATTCAGTGCCTGAGCGGGATCTTAGTGTCGGAGAGGATGAATTACCTCGCGGTGTCACTCAGTCACTCCTCCGAGGCTTGGATTCCGTTCATTCTCCTGTTTCCGTCTCTTCCTCGGGATCCCGCTGCACCTGGACCCGGTCCTTCGTGAGCGTACCATGACAGCAGCGCAAAAAAAACACAATCATATAGAAAAGAATAAATATAAATAATAAGATAGCCTATATACACAGACTGATTGTATGTCCATAAAGTGTCGCTAGGCACAGGAGTGTCTGTACGTAAGGTGACTGACAGGAAATGATAAAGTAGTGGTGGTTGGCGGTTTACTGGGTGGAGGTGTTGATCAACCTTACTGCTTGGGGAAAGGAACTGTTTTTGAGTCTGGTGGTCCTGGCGTAGATGCTACGTAACCTCCTCCCTGATGGGAGTGGGACAAACAGTCCATGAGCAGGGTGGGTGGGACCCTTCATGATGTTACTGGTCCTTTTCTGGCGCCCTGTATATGTACCTTTCTCTGTACGCAGGCATACAGGCGAGGGTTAGGAAGTTGCCTGTTTCCTGATGGGAGCGGGACAAACATTGCATTTGCCTTCCTTGCCCCAGACTGAACCCGCAAGTTAACCTTAGATATGGAAATCAAGCCAGCAGACGGTTATTCCATACAGATCTTTGCCTTTGAATTTCACTTCTAAATGACCTGATTTATTCACCATAATTATTTATCTTTGTAGGAAGCAACTCTATGTATCATCACTATAAGACTGGGAGTAGGCTGTTAATTTTGGAGGAATATTTAACTTTACAGATGTTTGTTTCAACATTTCGCTAGACATTTGCTTTAAGGGATGGGTTCATGCTGCCATTTCTGATCCGGATATGGAATGTTCAAAAGTTATCCGGCAGTGGAAGTAGAGGTAACTCCCGCAGATAAATGAGGCCGTACATTTCTGTAGCCTTTTCCAACACCTCAGTGCTTCACTGTCAATAATATACTTCTGAAGTTTGGCTACTGTTGTAAACCGACGGAATGGTACTAGTATAGCAGTTGGCATCTCACTTTATGGCACCAGCGATTGGGGTTCAAGTTGAAGTTTATTGTCATCTGACTTTACATGTGTCAATATTCCTCCAGACCATGGTGCACCCACAAGGCATATCAGATTATTAGATTATCAGGACACGCAGTCCTCTTTTATTGTCATTTAGTAATGCATGCATTAAGAAATGATACAATATTTCCTCCAGTGTGATATCACAAAACACAGGACAGACCAAGACTGAAAAAACTAACAAAACCACATAATTATAACATATAGTTACAACAGTGCAACAATACCATAACTTGATGAAGAAGTCCATGAGCACAGTAAAAAGTTCAAAGTCTCTCAAATGTCCCACATCTCACGCAGACGGGAGAAGGAAGAAAAACTCTCCCTGCCATGCCTGACCATAATCCGTCTCTGAGACATCCGAAAACTTCGAGCCTCCGAATAAGCTCTCCAACACTGAGTACCGAGCGCCATCTCTGTCCAAACGATCCGATCTCAATCTCAGTCGCCAACAGTAGGCAAAGCCGGGGACTTTGAAGCCTTCCATCCGGTAGATTCCCGACCGCGCAGTAACGACAGCAGTGAACGTGCATTTCAGAAATTTCTCCAGATGCTCCTCTGTGCTTTCACGTCCGTATCCATCAAATCAGAATTGTCCACGGCCCCTATTTAACGGATACGATATCATTTTTCACCATATATCACACACAGCACATAAACCAAAACATTACCATAAATAAGTTAATAAAATATAATTCAAAGTTCACGTAGTGTGCAGTACAGGTGAACAGTACAGGTAAACAGCTCACTGTCCTAGTGATGAGCCCTCCGCGGTGGCAGAGTGTTCATTGGTCTCACAGTCTGAGGGAAGAAGCTGTTACCCAGTCTGGCAGTCCTGGTCCTGATGCTCCTCTACCTCCTTCCTGATGGCAGTGGGTCAAGGAGATTGAGGGGTGGGTGATGAGGTAGGTACATTGAAAGGATGGTCTTAAATGCAGGGCATTTGGGATGAGCTGGGTGAGCACTGTGGCCAGCATGGATTAGATGGGCCGAAGGATCAGTGTTGCTCTTTGACTCAGACTCAATATTCGGGAACGAGAGTACACATTTGGAGTATTGCCCACTGTTCTGGTCACCGCACTACAGGAGAGAGGTGGAGTTTTGGAGAGGCTGCAGAAGGGAGCCTGGAATGGAGAGTATTAATTGTAGGGAGATGTTATAGGCAGTACAGTAGCGTAGCGACTAGTGAAACGCTGTACAGAGCCAGTGATCCGGGTTCAGTTCCTGCTGCTGTCCGTACTGAATCTGTACATTCTCCATTTGACCGCGTGGGTTTCCTCCGGGTGCTCCGGTTTCCTCCCACACATCGAGGATGTACAAGTTAGGGTTAGCGAGTTGTCGGCACGCCCAGTTGGCGCCCAAAGTGTGGCAACACTCACGGGCTGCCCCCAGTACATCCTCGCACTGTGCTCGTCAATGTGGGCATGTGGCCAAGTGGTTAAGGCATTGGACTAGCTACCTGAAGGTCGTGAGTTCGAGCCCCAGCCGAGGGAACGTGTTGTGTCCTTGAGCAAGGCACTTACTCACACATTGCTCTGCGATGACACTGGTGCCAAGCTGTATGGGTCCTAATGCCCTTCCCTTGGACAACATTGGTGTCGTGGAGAGGGGAGACTTGCAGCATGGGCAACTGCTGGTCTTCCATACAACCTTGCCCAGGCCTGTGCCCTGGAGAGTGAAGACTTTCCAGGCGCAGATCCATGGTCTCGCAAGACTAACGGATGCTCATCGTTGATGCAAGTGACATGTTTCACTGGATGAAAGTGTGACAAATAAAGCTGATTGTTATCTTTAAGGATTTTCTCAGGACTGTCAGAGGACTGAGGGGAGACTGACTAAAGTGTGTAAAATTATGAGGGCTACAGACCAGGTCGATAATCAGAGTATTTTTGCTCAGGTAGAACTGTGAATTAGTAGAGGATACAGCTTCAAAGTGAGAGGGGGAAGGTTTGAAGGAGATTTACGAGGCACATTCTCCCCCATGGAGGGTGTAAGTGAATATGCCTGGGGCAGTGGTAGAAGCATTTAGGCAGACACAGGAACAGGCAGCCAAGAGAGGGAAACACAGGCAACACAAACTAAATGCAGGAGGAACTCAGCAGGTCAGGCAGCATCTGAGGAAAGGGAAAAAGCAGTCGGCATTTCAGGTCTTGGCCTGAAACATTGACTATTTATTAATTTCCACAGATGCTGTCTGACCTTCTGAGTTCCTCCAGTATTTTGTGTGTGTTGCCTTGGATTTTCAGCATCTGCAGAATCTCGTGTGTTCGGGCACAGACAGACATGATGAATTTAATGTGGACCCCGTGTCTGGCACAGACATGATGGACATAAAGGCCTGGTCCTGTACTGTACTGTTCTGTGTATCAGTGACACAAGTTCCATGTGGGTTCCTGTGAACGCAGTGCTAGCCTGCAGCCAAATTACAATGCGACAGTGCTATTTTAATGGGCCAATTTCACAACTCATTGGCTTGCTGATTGATATGTGTCCGTAATAAATAGAGTCACAGAGCACTACAGCACAGAAACAGGCCCTTCAGCCCATCTAGTCCATGCTAAACTATTAATCTGCCTACTTCCATCAGTCTGCACCTGGACCATAGCCCTCCATACCTCATCCACGTACCCCTCCAAACTTCTCTTAAATGTTGAAATCAAACCCACATCCACCACTCATTCCACACTCTCACCACCCTCAGAGTGAAGAACCTCCCCCTCATGTTGCCCTTAAACATTTCACCTTTCACCCTTAACCTATGACTTCTGGTTCTAGTCTCACCCAACCTGAGTGGAAAAAGCTTGCTTGCGTTTACCCTATCTAATAATTTTGTAAACCTCTATCAAATCTCCCCTCATTCTCCCACACTCCGGGAAATAAAGTCCGAACCTGTGCAAGCTTTCTCGGTAGTTCGGGTCCTCAGCTCCTGGCAACATCTTGTAAATGTCAAGGTGCTTGTTAAACTCCCCTAATTGGTGCCGTTTTCAACACTGGATGTTTTCTGGAGGATCTCTGACCACGGGTGGAGCAGAGAGAGCAGAAAGTGTAGAGAGAGAGAGACAAGTGCACACACTTCACCCAGCTCTTCCCTATCTGGAGGATTAAAGCAATGAGGAGTATGCCTGGGGGGGGGGGGGGTGGTCGTGGTTGCATGGGTGCAGATACACCCAGCCCTGATACACCAGCAAGGTCATCTGATTCCAAACAATTGGTTTATTGATAATTATAGAATGTCTCTCTGGTGCTCCCCTCTTCCTTCCCCTTTTCCCAACCATGATTCCCCTCTCCCTGCCCCCTTTCCCACTCTCAGTCCACTATAGAGACCCGTATCAGAATCAGGCTAATCATCACTCACATCTGTCATGAAGTGTATTATTGTTTTTGTGGCAACAGTACAGTGCAATACATAAAATTACTACAGTACTGTGCAAAAGTCTTAGAAAGCCTAACTATATATACTGTATGTGCCCAAGACTTTTGCACAGTACTGTAAGTTAAAGGTGAGAGGTGAAAGATTTAAAAGGGCAATGACAGGGAACTTCATCACTGTTGTATGTGTAGTGAATGAACTGCCAGAGCAAGTGTTTGAAACAGGTACATTAAGATATTGAGACATTTGGAGAGGTACATGGATAGGAAGAGTTTACAAATTATGGGCAAAGGAAGGCAAATGGGTCTAGCATGGAGGAGTTGGGCCGAATGGCTTATTCTCATGCCGTGTTACTTAGTAAGTGACTTTGTCAAAGTGGCTCCCTAACTCCAAAGAAACTAGATCAAGTTCAAGTTTATTGTCATCTGACTACAAACGAAACAATGTTCTTCCAGACCACCGTGCACCCACAGAACGTATATCACACACCGCACATAAACTAGGATATTACCATGAATAAGTTAATAAAATATAATTTATAGTGCATGTGGTATGCAGCATGGTTGGACAGTACAGTAAACACTAAACAGTGCAGGTAAACAGTAAACAATAGAGTTAAAAGTAATGTGGTTTCAGTTTACAGGTTCAATTCCTGCTGCTGTCTGTAAGGAGTTTGTACGTTCTCCCCATGACTGTGAGGGTTTCCTCTGAGTGCTCTGGTTTCCTCTGAGTGCTCTGGTTTCCTCCCACATTCCAAAGATGTTTGGTTAGGGTTAATAAGTTGTGGGCACGCTATGTTGGTGTCGGAAGTGTGCCCACCCTTGTGGGCTGCCCCCAGCACATGCTTGGACTGGTTGGGTTGAGTTGTTCTCCGATCTTGGCAGTCCATTTGCAAAACGTTTTGTCACCATACAAGGAGACACCGCATAGGATTGCCAAGAACGGAGAACAAGTCAACCACCTGAACTACACAGTTTCCGAGTTACTTCCAGCGTCGCTGACTTGTTTGGTTGTCAACGCAAACGAGGCATTTCACTGTATGTTACAAAGTACACGTGATAAATTAATCTGGGTCTGAAGGGAAGGAGGACTACAGTATGCCGGCAGTTGGTTTCAGTACATTGTCTACACTGCATTCTGTGATTTACGCTCCACACTTGAACTCTCTCCTTCTGCCGCATTCCTCTGCAACTACCATCACCCTGCAGAGAGGTGCATCAATCAACACTTCCACACTTGAGAGTATTTTGCAACGGCGCCAAAACCAGGTCAGGATGAGTGATCTTCTGAGAAGTTGTATCATGAACTGGCCAATTCTTCATGAAGGAATGCTCTGGGATCGGTCGGATGACAGAGTGATGTGTACAAGTAACTGGAGTGTGAAATCAAATGGACTGCCTCTGTTCCAACGTCCTCTCCTCTGTGGCAACTCTTCGCGGATTCACAGAACAAAGCACAGAAACGGCCATTCCGTCCACAATATCTATGCTGAATACGACGCAAAATTAAAATAAGTCTCTGCTGCCTGCACAAGGTCTACATCTGTCCATACCTTGCACATTCATCTGCTTATCTGAAAGCCTCTTAAACACCTCTAACAGATGGGCTTCCATCACCACTCTCTGTGTGAAAAACATCTCCTTTAAACTTTTCCACTCTCACCTTAGGGAATGCTGTTCAGTTTTTGAAAATCCCTCCCTGGGCAAAAGATTCCAAACGTCTATGCTATCTATGCTTCCAGTACTTTTAATAAGCCCTATAAAATTGTCTTCTAATGATAGATTGAGCAAGCAAGGGTTTGTCTTTTTGGAGCAAAGAAGAGTGAGAGATGTACAAGATGACAAGATGGACGGAATGAGTGCACAGCCAGAGAGCTTTTCCCAAGGCAGAGACGGCCATACAAGGCAGCATGATTTTAGGGAGGCTGGAGGAAAGGACAGGGTGAATGTCAGAGGTAAATTCTTCACACAGAGAGTGGTGGGTGTGTGGAATGTGCTGCCAGGGGTGGTGGTAGAAGCAAATACATTAGGGGCATTTAAAAGGCTCTTAGATAGGAACATGGATGATAGAAAAATGGAGGGCTAAATGGGAGGGAAGAGTTAGATTGACCTCAGCACAGGTTATAAGGTTGGCAAAATATTGTGGGCTGTAGTTCCTGCACTGTGCTGTAACATTCTACGTTCTGTGTTCATAAATTTCAATCTTCCACATCCAGACTTCCAGTTCCTTTCACACTCGTTAACATCAGGGACAGAATCCATCTTAATACGGTAAGGCAATTGTCTCCTAATGTTTCCATCAGTAACTTCCAGGCCACAGTCTCCCCACACATCCTAAAATCCAACCAGTAAGCAACTCAAAGATCAAACAGATACTTACGTAAACAATTCCCTTTTTAACATCTTCTGGTAACATTTCATTAACAGTAAGGAACCAGTCGGCTAGCTGCAACAGAAGTTTGTGAATTTCTTCTCTCATTCTCCCTGACTATGCTGCACTGTTAGACGGTTGTTGGTGTTTCTTTAATAACTAGTCAACCTTTAGAAATTGTTGTGTGTCTACTTCTACAGAATCACCTTCTCACAAAAGCTACAGTGTCATCACAGATTTTTCAGTTGCAGGGGTCGGCATTAGTTGTTCAGCATACATGAAACAGCTCTTCACTCAGCATCATGGTTCACTGACCCAAACTAAAAGATCTAAAGTACATTTATTATCAAAGTATTTTATCAAAGAGATTTACCTGCTTACAGGTAGCCATGAAGCAAGAAACCCAAAAGAACCCAATTAAAAAAGGAAGACCGACACCCAATGTGCAGAGAAAAAGAAAATAAACACAAATCATACAAACATTAGAAGCTAGCAACAGCATTTTGAACCAAATTGAATACAAAGACCCAAATCCCCAGAGCAACTGGAATAGGTCCAAAAGCCTCTGTTCATTGTATAGCAGGCAAATCGCCATGCAGCGATAAAATATAATACAACCTTGTTAACCTCCAGTGGTGGGGGGGGGACTGGTCTTACTAGAGATGAGACTAAAATTAACCATAATTCCTTCACATGTTTAAGCGGAACATGAGGGCAAATTTATACCAATGTAGAAAAGCGAGAAGGGGTTAACTTTGGAAGGTTGAGCTTGAAGGCAGATTACAAAGGTATACAAAATGATGAGGGGTATTGATAGGGTTAATGCAAGAGGGCTTTTTCCACTGAGGTTGGGTGAGACTACAACTAGAGGTCATATGTTAAGGGTGAAAGGTGAGAAGTTTAAGGGGAACTCAGACATCCCACCTCTCCCAGAACTTCCGGGAGTCTCCCGCATATTAATAGTGACTCCCTGATGCCCGCAAATTATATACAATATCACGGAAGTCAATTTTTTTGAGACCGAGCGAGAGAAAGCAAGCGAGAGCGACCACGAGAGAGAGAGAGAGAGAGCGCCATGGCAGAGTGTTCCAAAAAAAAAAGAAAATATAAAACGTACGTCACCCCAGACTGCACTAAAGTACAATAGGGGTCCCTGCCTAATAGGGGTCAAAAATAATGACAGTGTTGCTCGCTGCACTGTTTGCAACAGTGACTTTTCTATTGCCCATGGTGGGTTAAGACTGTAAATGACATGTTGAGGTGAGTTTAACAGGTGTCATTCGTTCACTAGCATAGCTAACGTTATTTAAACTAGCTGGCCAGCTGCTAAGGAGCTACTCTATTGCAGACATCCCACCTCTCCTGGAAGTCCCCCGCAAATTGATGGTGCTACCTCCGTGAAATGAGTGTTTGCAGGGTGGGATGTCTGGGAACTCGAGGGGAAATTTCTTCACTCAGAGGGTGGTGAGAGTGTGGAATGAGCTGCCAGTACAAGTGGTGCATGCGAGCTCGATGTCAACGTTTAGGCAAAGTTTGTATAGATACGTGGATGGTAGGGGTATAGAGGGCTATGGTCCCGGTGCAGGTTGATGGGAGTAGGCAGTTTAAATGGTTCAGCACTTACTCGATGGGCTGAAGGGCCTGATTCTGTGCTGTAGTTTTCAATGACTCTTAAAAAAAGACAATTAAAAGTCCCGTTAAGATTTATGTTTGCAAAACAAATTCATAAAGGACCTGCATAAATTATGTTCCACTTCAAATTTCAATAAAATTTCGGTTACAGCGACAGTATATCAGTTCATTTATTTAAATAATTAATTTAACATTCTTTTTCATAACTGCCAGTTATATTTATGATTTCGAAATCTTTTCCCCATAGAGCAGAGCCATTAAGCAGAAATCGATACCAATGTTTGATAGCGTAAGAAATGTCAAGCTCATGTGGCCACATCAAAACTGATCTGGCCTTTGGAAAGGTAAAGGTAAATCCAATTTATTTTTAATCATGCAAGCTGCAGATGGGAACTTCAACTTTGCTGCCTGTATTATGTTCCTAGTTTTACCGTTGAGTCATAGAGCATTACAGTGCAGAAACAGGCCCTTTGACCCATCTAGTCTGTGCCAAAATCTTATTCTGCCTAGTCCCATCAACCTGCACCTGGGCCATGGCCCTCCACACCCCTGCCATTCATGTACCCATCCAAACTTCTCTTAAACATTACAATTGAACCCACATCCACCATTTCTTCTGGCAGCTCATTCCACACTGAGTGAAGAAATTGCCCCTCAGCTTCCCCTTAAATATTTCACCTTTCGCCCTTAACCCATGACCTCTAGCTGTAGTCCCACCCAACCTCAGTGGAAAAAAGCCTGCTTGCATTTACCATATCTATACCCCTCATGATTTTGTATTCCTCTTTCAAATCTCCTCTCAATATTCTCCATTCCAAGGAATAAAGGTCTAACCTATACAATCTCTCCCTATAACTCAGGTCCACAAGTCCTGGCAACATCCTCAATCTGTACTCTTTCAATCTGATTGACATCTTTCCTGCAGGTAGGTGACCGGAACTACACACAATATTCCAGGTTAGGCCTGACCAAAGTCAACGTAACGTCCCAACTCCTGCACTCAATGCTCTGATTTATGAAGGCCAATGTTCCAAAAGCTCTCCTTACGAACTTTTCTACCGGTGAGACTACTTTCAAGGAATTTTGTACCTGTATTCCCAGATCCCTCTGTTCTACTGCATTTCTCAGTACCCTATGTCTCGACGCATATGTCCTGCTCTGGTCTGTCCTCCCAAAGTGAGAAGCAATGGGGATTCAGCGTCAAATTCCTAACGATCCAAAACATCAATCAAAATTGTGAAAAAGACATTTTAAGCAATATTCACAATTCATGGTGAATATATCGATTTCTTGATCTATACATCTGGTCATTATATTCACATTAACATTATTGGTTGGTAATTTCTTTTAGAACTGTTTACCTGCATAGTGAGGTGGGGACACATCTCTACCAAAGGAGGTGTAAGGCGCTCCTTCCCTCCACTGGCCTGCAGGTCACCCTTGGGCAAAGTGTAGCACCTGCTTAGCCTCTCCACCCCGTCCCACCCAAATCAGGGTGACATAGAGCCATGGTGGATGGCCGTACGAGCACCTGGTGCACATCACAAGTCCTGGTTATGTGACCACTGATGCCAGGCAGATAATCTCTGAAGAGTATTGATAATGGCTGGGGTCACCTGTCTTGTAATGACACTGTCCAGAAGAAGGCAATGACAAACCACTTCTGTTGAAAAACTTTCTGAGAACAATCATGGTTATGGAAAGACTATGATTGCCCACATCATACGACCCAGCACATAATGATGATGATGGAAAGGTTATACTCACTGTACCTGTACTGTCTGGGGCCTTATCTCGCTGGAATTTGGAAGAATGAGGGAGGATCTCATTGAAACCTATCAGATGTTGAAAGGCCTGAACAGAGTGGATGTGGAGAGGATATTTCCTATCGTGGATGAATCTGGAGCCAGAGGGCACAGCTTCAGAATAGAAAGATGTCCGTTTAGAATGAAGATGAGGAAAATGGAGTTGAGAGGGATAATAAATCAGCCATGATGGAATGACAGAGGAGACCTGGTGAGCCAAATAGTCTAATTCCGCTCCTGTGTTTTATGGCCTTATGGTCTTATCAACCTAGAATGTTCCCTTCTCCAAAGACACTGCTGAACCTATTCCACATTTCCAGCACCCTCTGAATTTATTTCAGTCTCAGAATCAAATCAAACCACCAAAGTCCATAAGATATAGGAGCAGAATGAGGCCATTTGGCCCATTGAGTATGTTTCGCCATTTCATCATGGCAGATCCATTTCCCTCTCAGCCCCAATCTCCTGTCATCTTCTCTTATCCCTTCATGCCCTGGTTGATCAAGTATCGATCAATCTCTGCTTTAAATACATTCAACAGATTCACCACTCTCTGGCTAAAGAAGTTCCACTCATCTCCATTCTAAATGGATGTCCTTCTATTCTGATGCTGTGCCTTCTGATTTTAGACTTCCCCACTATGGGAAACATCCTCTCCACATCAACTCTATAGAGGGTTCAATGAAATCCCCCCTCATTCTTCTGAATTCCAGTGAGTACAGGCCCAGAGCCATCAGCATACTCATATGATAATCCTTTCAATCCTGGAATCAACTGGTTGCTTTGAGTCACAGCTAAGGGTGGATGGGTGAGGGAAACACGGCTGATCAGATATAAGACACACGAGGGATGGCAGATTCTAGACCCTGGAGCAACAGACAAAATGCTGGAGGAACTCAGTGAGTCAGGTGGAATCTATGGAGGGCAATGGACAATAGACTTTTGGAGTCAAGGCTTCTCATCTGGACTGAGAGATAGAGGGGCGATAGCCGGCATAACAAGGGAGGGGAATTATCCAACTTCCTCTCTTATCAGATTACAACATCCATAACCCCTTTGTTCCCTCCACCTATCACCTCCCAGTCTCTACCATTATTCCCACTTCTCCCTCCTCCACCTGGATCAACCTGTCACCTGCCAACTCTTGCCCCAACTGTCCCCCTCACCTGGATCAACCTGTCACCTGCCAAATCTTGCCCCACTGGTCTCCCTCACCTCTTCATACCCTGACAAAAGGTCTCAACCTGACTATTTCCCCCTCTGGATGCAGCCTAACCCTCTGTTCCTTCAGCATTTTCCTTTATCAGAGATGATCACAATTCAGTTTGAACAATGTGAATTAATTTTCAGCTTGTTAGACATCATGTGGAGGCAGTGTCGGTCAAGGTCTGATATTGATTTAAAAATTAGAGCAATTCTTTACAGAATTTACATCTTTACTAATAAATTCTACAGTGAAACCCTCACATTGCTCCCCCCCCCGCGCCCCCCGTGATCTCTGCTATCCTGTAACTCTTCGACTATCAACCACCACAGTCACATATCCTTCCTGGGATTCCCTCTTCACTGCATCTTGTTCTCACCTGCCTATCCCCTCCTCCTGGATCCCCTCCACTTTCCCTTTCTAGAAATGGGCCAGAAATATGATTCGCCAAAAGCGGAACCTCCCGGTGGCCATAAAATTTTAATTCTGGTTCCCATTCCAGTTCCGACATGTTGGCCAATGGCCTCTTCTTGTGCCAAGATGATTCCACCCTCAGGATAGAGGAGCAACACCTCATATTCTGCTTCAGTAGCTCCAACCCGATGACATGAATATCGATTTCTCCTTCCAGTAAAAAAATTCCTCCTCCCTCCCCTCTTCTTCTATTCCCCACTCTGGCCTCTTACCTCCTCTCACCTGCCTGTCACTTCCCCCGGGTCCCCTCCTTCCCTTTCTCCCATCACATTCCTTCCTCTCCAGCCCTTGACCTTCCCCACCCACCTTCCAGCTGGTCTCCTTCCTTCCCCAACCCCCTCCCCCCCAACTTTTTATTCTTGGGTCTTCCCCCTTCCTTTCCAGTCCCACTGAAAGGCCTCGGCCTGAAATATTGACTATCTATTCATTTCCATAGATGCTGCATGATTTCCTCCAGCATTTTGTGTCTGTTACTCTGGCTTTCCAGCGTCTGCAGAATCTCCCGTGTTTCTGAAATTCTATAAATGGCCACAAGTATACCTTTGGTTGTCAGGCTGTGATTTATCACAATTAGCCAGTTTAAAAGTTTCATGCTTTGGTTAGGGAGGGAGGAGAAGATGGTGGCGCGACGCAGCGCGCGCGGTCGTTCCGAATGAATATCGATATGTGTAACTAGGGGGGCCGTGCACAATCCAGACTTGATGGAGACAGCCGTGAGAAGCACAGAGGAACATCTGGAGTAACTTCTGAAATGCCTGCTTCGCTACCGCTGCTACTGTGCGATCGAGAATCTCTGGAGACAAAGGCCCAAATCCTCGACTTTGCATGTCGCCTGTTGCCGGGGTCGAAGCGCTCGGCAGAGATGGTGCTCGGTGCTCAGTGTCGGAGAGTTGGTTGGAGGTTCGGAGTTTTCGGACGGACTTGGAGTCGGACTGTGGTCGGATGCTTCCGGGATGCTGCATCGGCAAGTTTGCAGCGCTGGAGGTTCACCGTCTGCGTGAGATGATGGGACTTTCGAGGGACTTTGAGACTTTACTGTGCCATGGTCTGTTCTTATCAAATTACGGTGTTGCTTTGCACTGTTGTAACTACATGTTATAATTATGTGGGTTCTGTTAGTTTTTAAGTCAGTTTGTCATGTGTTTTCGTGATATCATTCTGGAAAAACAATTTTATCATGCGTTATTAATGCATGCATTACTAAATGACAATAAAAGGGGGCTGCGTGTCCTCATAATCATAAACCCATTTACCTGTATTCGGGTATTCTCACCTTTGAAGTTAACTATTCTTCATCAATTCCAATTTTATCTTCCTTTACAAAGACCTCAGTGTACTTTTTTAGTTCATAATCTCTTCATGTACATTTAAATTTAACACCAGGATTATGACTTAATTTCCAATACAAAATATTCTACACAAGTATCCCTATTTAGACCATAAGACCACAAAACTATAAGACTTAGGAGCAGAATTAGGCCATTCGGTCCATCGAGTCTGTTCTGCCACTCCATCATGGCTGATTCATTATCCTCGTGAACCCACCTTCTCCCCGTACCATTCATGCCCTGACCGATCACTAAATAGATAGATTTTTAAAAAATGGATAGATGTGTACAATGAGTTAGATAGATAGTTAGATAGGTAAACAAAAGTAAATGTCCAGACCCTAATGAGGACTGATGTATGAAGGGATCTAGGGGTCCAAGTCCGTAGGTTTCTGAAGGTTGCTACACAGAGAGGTAGGATGGTAGGATGGTGCATAACCCTGCCATGGACAGCCACAAGCCCAGCTGCTAAAGGGGGTTGGTTGGGCATAGGGCTAGCAACCCCCTTCCTGTAAAAACCCAGAGCTACATAAGCACTAATAGAAGCTCCAAAGATGTCGTCCACAGGAGAGGAAGGAATTTCGAAGATGGACTAAACTTGGGGACCACTTGAAAGATAGACCCAGGACAGAGGACTCTGGTGAGTTGCTATCAGTGACCTATGCCACAGTAGGGAAGATGGTCTAAATAATAATAATAATAATAATAATGGATTTACAAGGATGTCGCCATGTCTGGACGACCGCAGTTATAAGGAAAGATTGAATAGGTAAGGACTTTATTCCTTGGGAAGTAGAATATTGAGGGGAGATTTGACAGAGGTATACAAAAATAAGAGGGGTATAGATAGAGAAATGCAAGCAGGCTTTTTCACAGAGGCTGGGTGGGACAACAACGAGAGGTCATGGGTTAAGGGTGAAAGGTGCAAAGTTTAAGGGGAACATGAGGGGAAATGTCTTCACTCCGAGGGTGTGAGAGTGTGGGACGAGCTGCCAGCACATGAGCTGCATTAAAGCTTGATTGCAATGTTTAAGGGAAGTTTGGATAGGTATACGGATGGAAGGGATATGGAGGGCTATGGGCCCGATGCAGGTTGATAGGAATAGGCAGTTTAAATGGTTTGACATGGACTAAATAGGCCAAAGGGCCTCTCCTATGCTGTACTTTTCTATGACTCTAATGATATGGGGTAGCATGCATACCTTCATCAGTTCAGTATAAATATTGGGAAGATGCGTTGCAGCTGTATAAAACTTTGTTTAGGCAATGAGGGGAATATCATGCATTTCTGGTCACCTCCTTACAGAAATGCTGTGGAGGCTTTGGAGAGAGTGCATAATTTTCACCAAGATGTTGTCTGGATTGGAGAGCAGTAGCTACATGGAGAAGATGGGCATGCCCACAACTTACTAACACTAACCCATACATCTTTGGGAGGAAACTAGAGCACCCGGAGGAAACCCACACGGTCACGGAGAGAACGTACAACCTCCTAGTAGACAGCGGTGGGGATTCATCTCAGGTTGCTGGGGCTGTAAAGCGTTACACTAACCACTGCGCTGCCGTGCCTCCCCATCACGTGAGGTTCACATCGCACTCTGTAAATTGCTGCTTTGACATCTCGAGAACGGCTGCATTTCTCACAGTAAACGGTAAGAAATGGACAGCCGGTTCCCAACCACACCGCGCTCCCAGTGACTTCACATTGCTCAGGCTCTGCTCGAAGTTTAATGGAGATGGTTATTAAAATTAATTTAAGTTTTAATAACCCTGAGGCAGAACAACGTCCAGCAGAACTGGAGGACGGTGTGTTCCTTCGGAAGTGCTCTTCTCATTTTCACCCAGGACGCTACAGAACGTGTAGGTCTAACAAATGTAGCCTCATTTCCACTTTGCCACCGCGGGCAACGTGAGACGCTGTAAATGAGTTAATGAGACTGAGGAACAAACAGGGAGACTGGCAGGATTTACTTGAGATAGCAGTGAGCAGTCAGCAGCGAGGGCTGGTGAGGAAAGTGGACACCACAGCTTTAATAGGGAGAAGCCGCCGTTGAACGAATTACATCCCACATCTCTCACAAATAAGAGGCAAAGCCACGGGGCTCCCAGCTGCAGACAGAGAAAGGAACCACAGAGTTTTTTGTCCTCTGTTCGAGGGTCAGGTTGGGGAAGGAGAAGCAGAACACAATGCACTTTAAAATTGACAAGCTGTACAAAGACATCGAACTGGTTTTAAGTGAGATTGCTATGTCTTTGGGGAGTGGACTGAACAGCTTGTAACCAGAGAAATGATGCTTATTTTGAAGGATTCTTTGCAAAGGTTAGTGGCCTCCAACCTCGTCCAACATCAGCTCTCAAGTTTCAAAGATTTTTAAATGTTGAGCCTCCGCTCATTCTTTCACGTTGGGGGAGGGAGGAGAGGGAGGAAACGAACGAGGTTTGAGACATCCTTAGCTTATCAGATTATTATTGATTGGCACCTTGGTAAATGCGAGATCATCCACTTTGGAAGGAATAATGGAAGAGCAGATTATTATTTAAATGGTGAAAGATTGCAGCATGCTGTTGTGCAGAGGGACTTGGGAGTGCTGGTTCATGAATCGCAGAAAGTTGGTTTGCAGGTACAGCAGGTTGTTAAGAAGGCAAACGGAATGTAGGCCTTCATTGCTAGAGGGATTGAATTCAAGAGCAGGGAGGTCATGCTGCAACTATACAGGGTACTGGTGAGGCCGCACCTGGAGTACTGTGTGCAGTTCTGGTCTCCATACTTGAGGAAGGATATACTGGCTTTGGAGGCAGTGAAGAGGGGTCACCAGGTTGATTCCAGGGATGAAGGGGTTAACCTGTGAGGAGAGATTGAGTCGCCTGGGACTAAACTCTCTGGAATTCAGAAGAATGAGAGGGGATCTTATAGAAACATACAAAATTTTGAAAGGAATAGATAAGATAGAAGTAGGAAAGTTGTTCCCATTGGTAGGTGAGACTAGAACTAGGAGGCATTGCCTAAGATTCAGGGGAGAAGATTTAGGATGGAGATGAGGAGAAACTGTTTTCCCCGGAGAGTGGTGAATCTGTGGATTCTCTGCCCAGGGAAGCAGTTGAGGCTTCTTCACTAAATATATTTAAAAGTTAGATAGATTTTTACGTAGTAGGGGAATTAAGGGTTATGGGGAAAAGGCAGCTAGATGGAGCTGAGTTCACGGACAGGTCAGTCATGATCTTATTGAAAGGCGGGGCAGGCTCGATGGGCCAGATGGCCAACTCCTGCTCCTATTTCTTAAGTTCTTATGGCACAGTATTTTGTGTGGAGATACAGAGCAGGACAGCCCCGTCCGGCCCAATAAGTCGTGATGCCCTGCAACCCGTCTATTTAACCCTAGCCTAATCACAGGACAATTTACAATGACAATCAACCTACTAACCGGTTTGTCTGTGGACTGTGGGAGGAAACCAGAGCACCCGGAGGAAACCCACACGTTCACAGTGAGAACATACAAACTCCTTATAGATGGTCTTGGAATTGAACTCTGAACTCGGTCACCCCAAGCTGTAGTAGTGTCACACTGAGGTCCCTGAGACTTTTGCACAGTGCTGTGTTTATCAATGGGGAACGGAGAGCGAGTTCATAAATCTGCCGGGAGCAAAGGATGTTGGGAATGGCGAGGGTGGAGTGCCATGGGAGGGGTGTGGGACAGGGGTGCCCGGGCTGGTGGGGGTGGGGGGGTGGGGTGCAGTGCGGGTACAGGCACACCCAGCACAGAGACACCAGGCAAGGTCATTTGATACCAAACAATCAGTTTACTGATCATTACAGAATATCTCTCTGGTGCTTCCCACTCTCTCCCCTCTCCCTCCTCCTTTTCCCAACCATGATTCCCCTCTCCCTGCCCCCTTCCCACTCTCAGTCCACAATAGAGACCCAGATTAGAATCAGGTTTATCATCACTCACATCTGTCATGAAATTTGTTTTTTTTTGTGACAGCAGTACAGTGTAATACATAAAATTACTACAGCTATATACAGTTTGGTGTTGTCATTTGAAGTTAAATTGGACAGATATATGGACAGGAAAGGAATGGAGGGTTATGGGCTGAGTGCAGGTCGGTGGGACTAGGTGAGAGTAAGAGTTCGGCACGGACTAGAAGGGCCGAGATGGCCTGTTTCCGTGCTGTAATTGTTATATGGTTATATGGTTATTTATTATGCCTTAGACTTTTGCACAGTACTGTATAGTCACACACAGCACATAAAACAAAATATTACCACATATAATGTAATGAAATAGAATTCAAAATACATGTAAAGTTGCCAGGACAGGTAAACAGTAAGCAGCTCGCTGTACCTGGAATCAAATGCAGGAACGAGCAGTTTTAGCTCCCTGTATGTCACCATGGCGACCTGAGCTGCAACACCTCAGTCTGAGTCTCACTCTCAAGTTCGAATTCTACATCAGACAAGTGTCAAACACCATCATTCCCTGGGCAGCACTCATTTCACTCATTTTAATGCTGCCTCTTCGTCGTGCAGGATGAGGAATGCAGGTATTTTTTGTGGTCAGGAAGTTAGTAACTGTTGTTCTGAGCAGTGACCATTGCCTAACAGCTGCTCGGCTGCACGATTGTGAAAAGTTCTTCCTTCACCTCAGCGTCCACTTTATTAGGTACTCCTGTACACCAGCTCGTTAATGCAAATGTCTAATTAGCCAATCATCTGGCAGCAACTCAATGCATAAAAGCATGCAGACATGGTCAGGAGGTTCAGTTGTTCAGACCAAACATCAGAATGGGGAAGAAAGGTGACCTAAGTGACTTTGACCGTGGAATGATTGTTGGTGCCAGACGGGGTGGTTTGAGTATCTCAGAAACTGCTGATCTCCCGGGACTTTCACACACAGCAGTCTCTACTGTTTACAGAGGATGGTACGAGAAACAAAAATCTTCCAGTGAGCGGCAGTTCTGTGGGCGAAAACACCTTGTTAATGAGCGAGGTTGGAGGAGAATGGCCAGACTGGTTCAAGCTGACAGGAAGACGACAGTAACTAAAATAACCACACGTTACAACAGTGGTGTGCAGAGGAGCATCTCTGAACACACAACATGTCGAACCTTGAAGCGGATGGGCTGCAGCAGCTCTGATTTGACACTAGTTCTATAACTATGACTCTATAGTAAATGCTCCTGAACCCGGTGGTGTGGGACCTGAGGCTCCTGTACCTCCTGCCTGATGGCAGCAGTGAGAAGAGAGCATAACCTGGCTGGTGGAGGTTTTTGATGACAACCTCAGCCTTAAATCAATCTCCAACAAAGCCACAAGCCATTGAGAAAAGCTTTAAATAGCACAGGTGGGGGCGTTCTTCCGGCTGCTGAACACCAGATTTCCCATACGTGATTAACACAAAGTGATAGAAGCCCATCAGCACCCAACTAACCAGAACTACTGTCAAATCAGAGCTGTGCGAGGATTGTGTCACTGTGTCCACTCTGAACACTTCCGGCTCGTTCCACCCCCTGTGTAAGAATAAACACCCTCAGACTGTAGGCTCATGCCTTTCAACAGGGTTGGATACACAATCACTGGCCACTTTATTAGGTACTAATGAAGTCGTCATTGAGTGCACGTTCATGGCCTTCTACTGCTGTGGTCTGTCCACTTCTAAGTGGTGCCTGTACAAATGGTGGATGGTCGTATGAGCAGCTGGTGCACATCATAAGTCCTGGTTATGTGATCATTGACACCAGGCAGACAATCTCTGAAGAGTATTGATAATGGCTGTGGTCACCCGTCCTGTAAAGACACTGCCCAGAAGAAGGCAATGGCAAACCACTTCTGCAGAAAAATTTGCCAAGAACAATCATGGTCATGGATAAACCATGATCGTCCACATCACACAACATGGCACAGAATGATGATATCATATGACATGCCACGTAACGATGATGTCATATGATATGGCACATAATGATGATGTCATATAACATGGCACATAACGATGATGTCATATGACATAGCACATGACAATGATGACCGAAATACGGTGAAAGGCTTTTGTTTGCATGCCACCCAGACCGATCATTCCATACAGAGTTGGTGGTTGTCCACATATCTGACGATGACAGGAAACCTGTGCGGGAGAGCTTTTAAAGTGGAAAAGCCACTACACTGGAGCAGTTCCTCTCCCTCAACCTCAGAAGTCCAGGTCCAGTGGTAGAAACAAGCGTCACAAACTGGGGTCTTCTCTGGTTGCAGTGGATGACCATGCCATCTGTGCCTTGTCATGCCCTTCACTCTCCACGGAGCGTTGCAGAGCCTCCTTCCTGGCCGTTGCAAACAGTTGGAGCCACAGGTGAAAGCTGAGAGTCCACTGGAGCCCAAAGGTGAGTGAGCTGCCCCAGAAAGGATTGGACAAGACCCTTCACCCCTCCCTGGACAGCCCATACACCCCATACAATAAACAAGATGCAGAACACTGAGTATCATGTATGGGTCACAGTGAAGGTGCAGAGCAGGTGTACAAACCAATGCAAACAACACACACAAAATGCTGGAGGAACTCAATAGGTCAGGCAGCATCTATGGAGGGAAATGGGCAGTCAACATTTTTGTTACGTTGTACATACTTGCTGCCTGATCTGTTGAGTTCCTCTAAATTTATGTTGAATCAGTTAATCATACTCTTTCTCCGGGACTTCCACAACAGTTGTGGTAAAGAATGAACAAGCCCGTTCGTTAAATCAGAATCAATTCTCCACACAAAACATTGGACTTGAGCATATAGAACTGTGCATCATATGCATCAGAGTGGCCAAACAAAGGGTGGACCAAATGTCTTCATTGGTAGCCTACACCAGAGGTTCCAAGCATTTTTTATGCCATGGACCCTTACCATTAACTGAGAGGTGTGTGGACTCCAGGTTGGGAACAGCTGGCATACAGAAAATCATCTTGTGCACATTTTGCACTGGAGTGTCCACCAAATATTGTCATTGTTGTAGATAGAAAATCACTGAATCTCACACACAGCCCAGCACGCAGCTACGATTGTGAAGAAAACGCAGCAGCACCTCTACTCCCTCAGGAGTCCGCAGAGATTTGGCATGACCTCTAAAACTTTGACAAACTTCTATAAGTGTGTACTTGAAAGTATATTGACAGCCTGGTATGGAAATACCAATGCTTTTGAACTGAAAATCCTACAAAAAGTAGTGAGTCTGGCCCAGTCCATCAATGGTAAAACCCTCCCAACATCTGAGCATATCTACATGACATGTTGTCATAGGAAAGCAGCATCCATCATCAGAGATCCTCACACCGCGCCCCCCCCCCAGGCCCTGCTCTCTTCTCGCTGTTACTACCCCACAACCATCAGGCCCTTGAATAAAAGGGAATAACTGCACTCACTTGCCCATCATTGAGAGGTTCCCAGAACCAATGATCTCACTCTAAGGACTCTTTATCTCATTATTTTATGTTCTCATTATTTATTGCTATTTATTTATATTTGCATTTGCACAGTTTGTTGTCTTCTGCACGCTGGTTGATCTTTCATTGATCCTGTTACAGTTACTGATTTGTTGAGTACGCCCACAGGAAAATGAATCTCAGGGTTGTATATGGTGACATATATGTATTTTGATAATAATTTTACTTTGAACTTTGAATATCTTGTTGATGGTGTCACCTCTCCAGCTCAGGCCTTGGGTTCACATTTCATGAACATGTTCAGAAGCAATAGAGAGAAAGCAAGCTGATAGAGGTAATTATGCGTTCATTAAAAAGCCTCATAAATATTCATGAATGGCTCAGAATAAAACTCTCGATTTAAACATTCTGATTATGTTACATTCCACACTCTGCCTGGTGGAGAAATAATTGGAAAAGAAGAAAACTGTGAATAAGTATAATTTTAACTTTTAACCTCACACCTGAAAATTCAGGGGCCAGATTCATTAGAGTAAAATATCTCTAACAATGAATCACGTGACAAAGCATGGAGAGTTGAGGGATTGGGGCAGGATCTGCGAGTTACCTATGTCTATGTGGAAGCTGGCACCATATTTCTGACCACAAGAGGGGAGAAACACATATAAAATACCAAAGATCATAAGACATAGGAGCAGAATTAGGCCATTCAGCCCATCGAGTCTGCTCCACCATTCCATCATGGCTGATCCTAGATCCCATTGAACCCCATACACCTGCCTTCTCACCATATCCTTTGATGTCCCGACCGACCTGGAAACAATCAACTTCTGCCTGAAATATACCCACAGACTTGGCAGTCTGTGGCAGAGCATTCCACAAATTCACTACTCTCTGCTAAAAAAAATTCCTCCTTACCTCTGTTCTAAAAGGTCACTCCTCAATTTTGAGGCTGTGCCCTCTAGTTCTGGATACCCCCACCATAGGAAACATCCTCTCCACATCCACCCTATCCAGTCCTTTCAACATTCGGTAGGTTTCAATGAGATCCCCCACATTCTTCTAAATTCCAATGAGTACAGGCCCAAAGCTGCCAAACGCTCCTCGTATGTTAACCCCTTCATTCCCAGAATCATCCTCCGAACCTCCTCTGGACTCTCCCCAATGACAACACATCCTTTCTGAGATACGGGGTCCAAAACTGTTGACAATACTCCAAGTGCGGCCTGACTAGTCTCTTATAAAGGTTCAGCATTATCTCCTTTCTTTTATATTCTATTCTCCTTGAAATAAATGCCTTCTTTACCACAGACTCAACCTGTAAATGAATCTTCTGGTAGTCTTGCACGAGGACTCCCACGTCCCTCTGCACCTCTGATATTTGAACCTTCTCCCCATTTAGATAATAGTCCGCACTATTGTTCCTTTTACCAAAATGCATTATCATACATTTCCCAACACTGTATTCCATCCATCACTTTTTTGCCCATTCTTCCAATGTGTCTAAGTCCTGTTGCAATCACATTGCTTCCTCAACACTACCTACTCCTCCACCTGTCCTCATATCAACCACTAACTTTGCCACAAAGCCATTGATTCCATTATCTAAATCATTGACAAACAATGTGAAAAGTAGCGGTCCCAATACTGACCCCTGAGGAACACCATTAGTCACTGGCAGCCAACAGGAAAAGGCCCCTTTTATTCCCACTCGCTGCCTCAGCCATTCCTCTATCCACGCCAGCATCGTTCCTGTAATGCCACAGGATTTTAATTTGTTAAGCATCCTCATGTGTGGCACCTTATCAAACGCCTTCTGAAAATCCAAATGATATCCACTGCCTCTCCTTTGTCCACCCTGCTTGTTACTTCCTCAAAAAACTCTTAACAGATCTGTCAGGCAAGATTTCCCTTCACAGAAGCTATTCTGACTTTGACTTATTTTATCATTAGTGTCCAAGTAACCTTAATAAAAGATTCCAACATTTTCCCAACCACCGTGGTTAGGCTATCTAGCCTATAATTTCCTTTCTTTTGCCTTCCTCCCTTCTTAAAAAGTGGAGTGATATTTGCAGTCTTCCAGACTTCTGGGACCAGGCCAGGATCAAGTGATTCTTGAAAGATCATGACCACTGCATCAATTATTTCTTCAGCAACCTCTCTCAGGACTCTGGGATGTAGTCCATCTGGCCCAGGTGACTTATCCACCTTAAGACCTTTGAGTTTGCCCTTCACTTTTTCATTTGTAATAGTAATGGCACTCACTCCTGCTTCCTGACACACCTCTGGTGTCTTCCGCAGTGAAGACGGATGCAGTTAAGTCCATCTGCCATTTCTTTGTCCCCCATGACTACCGCACCAGCATCATTTTCCAGTGGTCCAATATCAACTCTCACCTCCCTTTTACTCTTTAAATAGCTGAAAAAAACTTTTAGTATCCTGCTTTATATTAATAAGACCATAAGATATAGGACCAGAAGTAGGCCATTCGGCCCATCATTTCTGCTCCGCCATTCAATTATAGGCTGATCCAATTCTTCCAGTCATCCCCACTCCCCGGCTTTCACCCCACACCCTTTGATGCCCTGGCTATATTATTGGCTAGCTTACATCATATTTCATCTTTTCTCTTCTCATAGCTTTTTTAGTTGCTTTTTGTTGAATTTTAAAACTTCCCAATCATCCAACTTCCCACTCACTTTTGCTACCTTATATGCCCTTTCCTTGGCTTTTATGCAGTCCTTAACTTACCTTGTCAACCACGGTTGCCTACCGCTGCCATTTGAGAACGTCTTCTTCTGTGGGACATATCCTGCACCTTGTGAACTATTCCCAGAAACTTCAGCCATCTCTACTCCGCCGCCATTCCCACCTGTATCCTCCTCCAATCACCTGGGCAAGCTCCTCTCTCATGCCTCTGTAATTCCCTTTATCCCATTGTGATACTGATACATGTGACTTATGCTTCTCCCTCTCAAGTTGCAGTATGAATTCAATCATATTATGATCACTGCCTCCTAAGAGCTGCTGAATAAGATCTCAGTTGTTACACAACACCCAGTCTAAGATGGCCTTTCCCCAAATAGGCTGAGGCACAAGCTGCTCTAAAAAGCCAGCTCAGAGACATCCAACAAATTCTCTCTCTTGCGATCCAACCCCAATCTGATTTTTCCAATTCCCTTGTATATTGAAGTCCCCCATTACAATTGTGTCATTACCTTTATTACATGCCTTTTCCAGCTCCCTTTGCAATCTCAACCCCACATCTTGGCTACTATTTGGAGGCCTATATACGATTCCCATAATGGTTTAAAATGCTCGGCTGGTCAGGCAGCATCTAAGGAGGGGAACAAAAGATGACCCTGGGAGACACCAGAGATCATTGTGCAGGTGTGGAGGAAAGCTGGTGTTGATGACACTCTGTCTGACAAGGGATGGAGAAGGAAGGAATTCCCCAACCTGCAGGCTGCCTGGCAGAGAGCCCATGGAGGACACTGCGGCTCAACATGTCAAGGGCTGCAGACCACTCAAGAGGGTCGTGACACCATTGGTCGTCGCAGCAAAGCATTAACAATTTGGGTTAGATTTGCCTCAGTACTCAGTACTGTTAACAGCTATTTGGAGACCTTCAGTGTCCAGAGCAAATCCACAGCACATTTAAAAATTTAGAGTCATAGAGCTATAGAAAAGTACAGCACAGAAACAGGCCTTTTGGCCCATCCAGACTGTGCCAACGTGTCTAGTTCCATCGATCTGCACTGGGACCACAGCCCTCCATACCCCAGACTCCCAGCAGGTTAAACCACAAACTAACTATACCAACTTCAGGTTAAACCACTAACTAACTATACCAACTTCAGGTTAAACCACAAACCAACTATACCAACTTCAGGTTAAACCACAAACCAACTATACCAACTTCAGGTTAAACCACAAACCAACTATACCAACTTCAGGGTCCTGAAGGGAGGTCAGGTGCTCTGCAGTAAATTGGGACAATCTGGCAAGAAGGACATTTACTCCTTTTCCACCTGCGTGTGTTCTGTTTTACTTAGAGATACAGCATAGTAACAGATCCTTCTGGCCCAACGAGCCCCTGCTGCCCCATTATAGCAATGTGGGTGTATCCTATACACCTTTGGAATGTGGGCAGAAACCAGACCCCACCCCAGAAGAACCCCACACGGTCACGGGGAGAACGTACAAACTCCTTAGAGACAACAGTGGTGGAGGCGGATACGATAGGGTCTTTTAAGAGACTCTTGGATAGGTATGTAGAGCTTAGAAAAATAGAGGGCTATGGGTAACCCTGGGTAATTTCTAAAGTAAGGACATGTTCAGCACAGCTTTGTGGGCCGAAGGGCCTGTACTGTGCTGTAGGTTTTCTAATGGCAGGAGTTGAACCTGGGGCGCTAGTACTGTTATAGTGTTATTACATAATAGGTAAATGCTACTGTAAGTCAGTCGGGAAAATAGTTCTCTATACGTCTTCCCACCCTGTCACCTGTAAAATGCTGTCTTTTTCTCTTTGTTCCTCTCAGGATGAAGCTTTTCATTCCAGAACTAATCACGTGTCCCCCTTCTTCAAAGAAAGGGGCTTCCCTTCCTCCACCTTCAACACTGCCCCCTCCCACATCTCTTCCATTTTGCACAAATCTGCCCTCACCCCAACCTCCCGCCACCACACCAGGGATAGGGGTTCTTCTTGTTCTCACCTATCACCCCATCTGCCTCCGCAGAAGAGGGAGGAGAAGATGGTGGCGCAACGCAGCGCGCGTGGCCGCTCCAGATTGATATCGGTATTTTGTGAAGTAGGATGCCGTGCACAATCCTGATTTGATGGAGCCAGACGTGAGAAGCACGGAGGAACATCTGGAGAAACTTCTGAAATGCCTGCTTCGCTGCCGCTGCTACTGTGCGATCGAGAATCTCCGGAGGGGAAGGCCCCAAATCCTCAGCTTTGCCTGTTACTGGCAGCCGGGGCCGGGGTCGAAGCGCTCAGCAGAGATGGTGCTCGGTGTTGGAGGGCTGGTTGGAGGCTCGAATTTTTCGGACGGACTCAGAGTCGGACTGTGGTCGGGTGCTTCCAGGATGCTGCATCGGCAAGTTTGCAGCACTGGAAGCTCATGGCAGGGAGAGAGTTTTTCTTCCTTCTACCCGTCTGCGTAAGTTGATGGGACTTTCCAGAGACTTTGAGATTTTTTTTACCGTGCCCATGGTCTGTCCTTTATCAAATTACGGTATTGCTTTGCACTGTTGTAACTATATGTTATGATTATGTGGTTTTTGTCAATTTTTTTTAGTCTTGGTTTGTCTTGTGTTTCTGTGATACCATAGTGGAGGAACATTGTATCATTTCTTAATGTATGCATTACTAAATGCCAATAAAAGAGGACTGCGTGTCCTCATAATCTAATCTAATTCTCCATAACTTCCGTCATCTCCAACAGGATCCCAGCACCAAGCACGCCTTCCCTCCACCCCACTTTCTGCTTTCCGCAGGGATGGTTCCCGATGTGACTCCCTTATCCATTTGTTCCTCCCCACTGATCTCCCTCCTGGTACTTAACCTTGCAAGCCAAACAAGAGCCACACCTGTCACCACGTCTCCTCCCTCACTACCACTCAGGTCCCCAAAAACTTCTTCCGGGTGAGGCAACACTTCACCCGTGAGTTTTCTGGGATCATTTACTGTATCCGGTGCTCCTGGTGTGGCCTCCTGTATATCAGTGATACCCAATGTAGATTGGGAAACTGTTTCGCCGAGCCGCTACCAGAAAAAGCAGGATCTCCTGGCGGCCACCCATTTCAATTCTACTTCCCATTCCCATTCCAACATGTCAGTCCATGACCTTCTCCACTGCCATGATGAGACCACACACAGGATGAAGGAGCAGCACCTTATATTCTGTCTGGGTAGCTTCCAACCTGATGGCATGAACACCAATTTCTCAAATTTCCATAATGCCTTCCCCCCTTCACCTTTCCCTATTCCCTTTCCCCTCTCTCATCTTATCTCCTTACCTGATCATCACCCCCCTCTGGTGATCCTCCCCCTTTTCTTTTTTCCATGGCTTTCTGTCCTCTCCTATCTGATTCCCCCTTCTCCAGCCCTGTATCTCTTTCACCAATCACCTTACCAGCTCTTTATTTCACCCTTCCCCCTCTCCTGGTCTCACCTATCACTTACCACCTTGTACTTCTTCCTCCTCTCCCCCCACCCTCTTACTCTCACTCTTTCTTTCCAGCCCTGATGATGGGTCTCGGCCCAAAATGCTGACTGTTTACGCTTTTCCATAGATGCTGCCTGGCCTGCTGAGTTCCTCCAGCATTTTGTGTGTGTTGCTACAGATTTCCAGCACCTGCAGATTTTCCTGTGTTTGAAGTATTTCTCCTAATTTATTTCCCCCAAAGCCCTGCAAATCTCGGGTAGTTTAATATCGTAACAAGTTCTGATTCTAGAAAAACCTTTTGTAATATAATAACAAATTCTCTGTGCACTTCTGGAATTACGGGTGCTACATTGCCGAGGTCTCTTTTCCCGCAACTCTGTTTGCAATGTCATAGGAGACTTGCTGATGAAGTAAAACGTCAAGTCACCTTGGTTCACCTCTGATATTAGAACGTGCTGATGGCCTCAAAGCACCTGATGCACTTTGAGTCTTCTGGGCAGTGTCTTTACGAGACGGGTGACCCCAGCTATTATCAATACTCTTCAGAGATTGTCAGCCTGGCATCAGTGGTCACATAACCAGGTCTTGTGATGTGCATCAGCTGCTCGTACGACCATCCACCACCTGCTCCCATGGATTCACATGACCCTGATCGGGTGAGGGTGGGGGCTAAGCAGGTGCTACTCCTTGCCAATGGTGACCTGCAGGATAGCGGAGGGAGGGAGAAACTTGCACCTGCTTTGGCAACTTCCACCACCCTAAATGAGCAGCTGCTACTCTTAAAGAACTCACATAGAATTTACAAGCAATATAGACCTATTTAAGTCAAAAAGGCCTAAAGAAAAAGTGGTCTAGGTGTGACCATCATGGATGTTTAAGGGTAACAGGAAATGAAAGGAAAAATCTGTTAACAATGGTAAAGGAAAGTAGTAAACCTGAGGTTTGGGACAATTTCAGATTCCAACAAGGATCGATCAAGCTTTGTTAAGGAAGTGGATAGCAGAAAACAGTGACAGAGGTTGTAAACTGCAGAAATCTGTGAACTCTGCCACTTACATCATGGGCACTAGCCTCCACAGCATCGAAGACTGCTCCAAAAGGCAATGCATCCATCACTATGGACCCCCATCACCCAGAATATCCCTTCTTCTCATTGTGACCATCAGGGAGGAGGTACAGGAGCCTGAAGACCCACACTCAATGTTTTAGGAACAGCTTCTTCTCCTCATTATCAGATTTCTAGATGGACAATGATGGACAACACTACATCACTATTTCTTTGCTCTATGTTTTACACAGCTTATTTACTTATATATATATTTCTCATTGTAATTTGTAGTTTTTTATTACGTATTGTACTATACTATTGCCACAAAACAACAAATTTCGCAACATATGCCGGTGATATTAAACTTGATTCTGATTCTGAGGTGTTGACTGATCACGAGGTCTGAACTATTAAGGTGATGTTGATTGAATCAGGCATTCAGTTGTCCTGAATTATTTAAACAATAGATCCCAGCTGGAATTGGGAAAACATTCTAACCTTGCTCCAGCCTTTTCTGTCTGGGATAATGGACAAGGGATTCATCTTCTATATAAGTGAAGCTGACATGATCTGCTACCCAGCATTCAGGGACCTTGGACTTGTCGAAGGTTATGGGGAGAAGGCAGGTGAATGGGGGCGGGAGGGAATCAGTAATCAGCTATGTTAGGATGGCAGAGAAGGCCTGAATAGCCCCATTCTGCCCCTTTGCCTTATTGTCTTGTTCAATACGTTGATTGAGCGAAATGGAATTAGAGAGCCATCGAGTCATAGAAATGTACAGCACAGAAACAGACCCTTCAGCCCATCTAGTCCATGCCAAACTATTCAGACCGCCTGCACCCACTGATCTGCACTGGGACCATCACCCTCTATATCCCTCCCATCTATGCACTTATCCAAACTTCTCTTAAACGTTGAAATAAAATTGCATGCACCACTTGTGCTGGCAGCTCTTTCCGCATTTCCATTCCTGTTTCCCTCTCTCACCTTATCTGCCCATCATCTCCCTCTGGTGTTCATCCCCGTCCCTTTCTTCCATGGCCTTCTGTCCTCTCCTGTCAGATTCCCCCTTCTCCAGCCCTTTATCTCTTTCACCAACCAACTTCCCAGCTCTTTACTTCACCCCTCTCCCTCTCCCGGTTTCACCTATCACCTATCGTCTTGTACTACTTCCTCACCCCACCCCCACCTTCTTACTCTGTCTCTTCCCCCTTCCTTTCCGTCCCGCTGAAGGGCCTCGGCCAAAAGCATTGACTGGTTACTCTTTTCCATGGATGCTGCCTGGCCTGCTGAGTCCCTCCAGCATTTTGTGTGGGCGTTGGTTTGATAATAGAGCCACTTTGAACTTTGAACTTTAATGGCTCCCAGTCAGCCTCAGCGTCCTGTTCAGCATCTCCCAAGGTCTGGCTGCAGTAACGGCAAATGGAGGTTGTTAGCAGTGTTATTCAGTTGCCACATGCAATCTATCCAGACCTCATCGTGACAAAGGACAGTAATAGTAACTGGTCATGACTAATCTCAGTTTGCATAATGTCTGTACTGCCTAACCTTAGGCAGCTTTCCGTTCAAGTTTCAATGGAAAAATCACGACACTTGGTGGTTTCAGCAGGACTTAAATAATTCAGTTTGAGCTCAGCCAAATATTTGAACCATCTCTCATTGAAGCACAAAATAAGATATTTATAAAGTGTTAACAAGTTCTCTGCCAGCAGACTCCAAACACAAATAATCATGGTAAACGGGCTGACATGGGTGAAAGTGCCGATTGTTAATATCTATGTATTTGCTAGGCTGAAACAATAGTCTAATAACCTCGAAGTCGCAAGAAAAGTTCACTTGCTCCCATGTGGCATGTTGCTACCTTTATTTAACTCAGCTAATTTCCGTTTAGAAATGATTTTCGCTTGATGGCAGTGATTGCTTTCATATCTCTTACTCCCCAGCTGCCGCACTGGGGGGAGAAAAAAATCACTTGTCAGTCGGTTCCAAGGAAGAAACTGACAAGGAAATGATTAGAAAATAGATACCGTGGTTTTAAATATTTCATGTATGAAAATGGCTTCTGGAATATATAATTCAAAGCTCGTAGCCATGACCATTTGTACGGAATTCTGATGCAGGTAAATTCTGCCTGTCTGGACCTTTCACTATACAGTTCATTAGAAGCGTTTTGATAGCTATGTAACAAACTTCCCCAGAGGTTAGGGCTATGTAGTATTCAGCAAAATTAAAATGCCTGATTCTTTTTACACTCTTTACTGGAACTGTTACTCATTTTGGCTGTGGTCAGTTGGCAACGCTGATGGTTGCTGTAACGACATTGGAGCAGATACCCCATTCAGCCTGTTGAATCTGTTCCACCACTCCTCCATGGCTGATTTATTATCCCTCTGAACCCCCACCCCTCCCCATAACCTTTGTCACCCTGACCAATCAGCTCCAGAGGAGGTTTACAAGAATTATTCTGGGAATGAAAGGGTTAACGCGTGAGGCGCATTTGATCCCTCTGGGCCTGACCTCGCCTGGATTCAGAAGAACGAGTGTGAGATCTCATTGTAACCTGCCAAATTTGAAAGGCATAGATAGAGTGGATGTGGAGATGAGGGAGTCTAGGACCAGAGGGCACAGCCTCAGAACAGAGGGACATCCAGTTAGAACGGAGATGAAGAAGAATTTCTTAAACCAGAGGGTGGTGAATCTGTGGAATTCATTGCCACAGATGGTTGTGGAGGCCATGTCATTGGGTATATTGAAAGTGGAGGTTGATAATTTCTTGAGTAGTCAGGGTGTCAAAGGTTACGGGGAGAAGGGAGGAGAAAGGGGTTTAAAGGGATAATAAATCAGCCATGATGGAATGGCAGAGCAGATTCAATGGGCCAAATGGCCTTATTCTGCTTCTATGCCTTCTGATCTTATGAACCTTTTGACATCTGCTTAAAAATACCCAGTGACTTGGCCTCCAGGGGCAATGAATTCCACAAATTCGCCACCCTCTGGCTTAGAAATTCCTTCTCATCTCTGTTCGAAAGAGTCATTGTTCTATTCTAAGGCTGTGTCCTCTGGTACCAGACTCTCCCACTATTGGAAACATCCTCTCCACATCCACTCTATCTCTGCCCTCTGGTCCTAGACTCCCCACTATAGGAAACATCCTCTCCACATCCACTCTATCCATGCCCTCTGGTCCTAGACTCCCCACTATAGGAAACATCCTCTCCACATCCACTCTATCCATGCCCTCTAGTCCTAGACTCCCCACTATAGGAAACATCGTCTTCACATCCACTCGCTCAAGGACTTTCAATATTCGATAGGTTTCAAAGAAATCCCCTCTCATTCTTCTAAACTCCAGTGAGTACAGGCCCAGAGCCATCAAATGCTCCCCAAATATGATAACCCTGGGATCATTCTCGTGAACTTCCTTTGAACCCTCTCCAGTGCCAGCAAGTCCTTTCTTAGAGGCCCAAAACTGCTCACAAAGTGGCAATTGAGTCCTCACCAGTGCCTTATAATGCCTCAATATTACATCCTTGTTTTTATATTCCAGACCTCTTGAAGTGCTAACATTGCATTTGCCTTCCTAACCACTGATTCAAACTGCAAAATAACCTTCAGGGAATCCCGCACAAGGACTCCCAAGTTCTTTTGTAGCTCTGATTTCTGAAATGGCTCCCCATTTAGAAAATAGTATTCCTCCTATGAAAGTGCATGATCATACACTTCTCTACCCTGGATTCTATTTGCCACTTCTTTGCCTGTTCTCCAAACCTGTCCAAGTTCTTCCGTAGCCTCTCTGCTTCCTCAACACTACCTGCCCCTCCACCTATCTTTGTATTGTCTCCAAACTTGGCCACAAAGCCACCAATCTTTTGAAAGTAAAGGCTTGGGATATAAATTGTCTTGCAGAGGTTTGAGTTGATCGGCTGTGATGGAGCCAGTGAACCTACAGATTCCCCTTACACTGTACTGGGGAATTCACCAGCCAGAACAAATGTGCTTGCACAGGTACTGGTGAAGTGGAGAGCTGGCTGGCCAACACAACACAGGGAGGTGGGCATGTGCCCTCCCAGTTTGAACAGGCTTAGACTCAGCAGGCTAATTAAATCCATATTCCACCTGGGTAGTCGGCAACCAAACAGCACAAACATCAGATTCTCCAACTTCAGGTAACCTACAGTCATAGTCATAGTCATACTTTATTGATCCCGGGGGAAATTGGTTTTCGTTACAGTTGCACCATAAGTAATTAAATAGTAATGAAACCATAAATAGTTAAATAGTAATATGTAAATTATGCCAGGAAATATGTCCAGGACCAGCCTATTGGCTCAGGGTGTCTGACCCTCCAAGGGAGGAGTTGTAAAGTTTGATGGCCACAGGCAGGAATGACTTCCTATGACGCTCTGTGTTGCATCTCGGAGGAATGAGTCTGATCCACCTTCTCCTGTTGTCCTCCAAAAAATTAAATCACATGGAACCTGTGACTGGGTAATATAAAAAATCTTTATTCACACATCAGATCTCGAGAAGAGAGAGAGAGACCAGGAGAATCTCACTCTTCTGGCAAGATGTTTTATGCTTTTTCAATAGAAAGATAGCAGTGAACGTTAAATACAGTTCTAATTGTTATTATCACCTATTTATTTAACTGTGCCGTTTGGAATATGGTCAAGTAAATTTACAGAATGGCATATTTACAAAGGTAGCACTTCCCAACTAGCAGAACCCCTTTGAATTTTCAATTCTGGTGTCTGTTCCAAAAGCATCCGGGTACAAACTCCAGAAACACAAGATATACTCCCTTTTTGAGACCCGACGCGGACTGGGAGATCATTTTGCTGAACACCTACTCTCTGTCCGCCAGAGAAAGCAGGATCTCCCAGTGGCCACACATTTCAATTCCACGTCCCATTCCCATTCTGACATGTCTATCCACGGCCTCCTCGACTGTAAAAATGAAGCCACACTCAGGTTGGAGGAACAACACCTTATATTCCGTCTGGGTAACATCCAACCTGATGGCACGAACATTGACTTCTCTAACTTCCGCTAATGCCGCACCTCCTCCTCGTACCCCATCCGTTATTTATTTATATACACACATTCTTTCTCTCTCTCTCCTTTTTCTCCCTCTGTCCCTCTGACTATACCTCTTGCCCATCCTCTGGGTTTTCCCCCCTCCCCCTTGTCTTTCTCCCTGGGCCTCCTGTCCCATGATCCTCTCATATCCCTTTTGCCAATCACCTGTCCAGCTCTCGGCTCCATCCCTCCCCCTCCTGTCTTCTTCTATCATTTCGGATCTCCCCCTCCCCCTCCAACTTTCAAATCCCTTACTCACTCTTCCTTCAGTTAGTCCTGACGAAAGGTCTCGGCCTGAAACATCGACTGTACCTCTTCCTAGAGATGCTGCCTGGCCTGCTGCGTTCACCAGCAACTTTGATCTGTGTTGCTTGATATACCCCCTTTGTTACTTTGTTAGAGTGTTGAAGGATGTCTCCATGAATATATTACTAAACAGAAGTTTGTCCTAAACTGTGCCTTTAGTGGCAGGGATGCATTTTTAATCATGTGATCTATCATCAGGGACCCCTCTATTCAGGCCCTGCTCTCTTCTCACTGCTGCCACCAAGGAGAAGGTACAGGAGCCTGGGGACCCACACCACCAGGTTCAGGAACAATGACCTCCTCAACCATCAGGCTCCTGAACCAAAGGGGATAACTTCGCTCACCCCAACCCTTAACTGTTCCCACAAAATATGGACTCACTTTCAAGGACTTTTAATTTCATGTTCTCAATATTAATTGCTTATTTATTTCCCCCTTTTTTTGTATTTGCGCAGTTTGTTGTCTTTTGAACACTAGTCGTTGTCCATCCTACTGGGTGTGGTCTACAGATCTTCTCTTGTTTGTGATTTAATTGACTCTATTGTGTTTCTTGCATTTACTGTGAATGCCCACAAGAAAATGAATCTCATGGTTGTATATGGTAACGTATATGGTAACATATACGTACTTTGAGAATAATTTTACTTTGAACTTTGAACATTCATCTATGTTCTTCCCCTGTGTAGCTTCAATGGGACAGAACGAGAAATTCCTACACCCTTTGAGTGGTTTCACATGCTGCAAGGTATCAGTTGGAAGTTACATTGTGAACAGGGTTTATTTCCTGAAGTTGCTTCTCATTTTAAATAAACCATAATTATGTTGATTATATTGTCATAACTCCAGGACGATCCCTAACCTTCTCCCTTTTCTCTCCCCTTTGGGTCTATTCAGTTATTCTGAACCCAGACCACTCCCATGATCCCGTTACTTTTCCCCCTTCTACACACATTCCATCTGTGCCTCACCCACACATCCTGCACCCCCCCCACCCCACCCCTGCACAAGTTGATGCTGGATCCCAAGAGAGAGAATTTGTGGAATGCCTCCAAGATGGCTTTTTGAAGCAGATTGTGCTTGAGCCCACTGGGGAATCAGCTATTCTGGATTAGGTGTTGTGTAATGAACCAGGTATGATTGGGGAGCTTAAGGGTAAGGAACCTTTAGGTGACAGTGATCATAATATGATAGAATTCACCCTGCAATTTCAGAGGGAGAAGCTAAAGTCAGATGTATCAGTATTACAGTGGAATAAAGGGTGTTACAGAGGCATGAGAGAGGAGCTGGCCAAAGTTAATTGGAAGGGGACACTGGCAAGGATGATGGTACAGTGGCAAAGGCTGAAATTTCTGGGAGTACTTCGGAAGGCTATATATACATCCCAAGAAGAGGAAGTATTCTAAAGGCAGGATGACACAACCGTGGCTGGCAAGGGAGTCAAAGCCAACGTAAAACCCAAAGAGAGGGCCTATAATAAAGCAAAAACTAGGGGGAAATTAGAGGATTGGGAAATTTTTTAAAACTATCAGAAGGCAACTGGAAAAACCATAAGTGGGGAAAAGATGAAATATGAAGTTAAGCCAGCCAATAATATGAAAACTGATATCAAACATTTTTGCAGATATAGAATGAGTAAAAGAGAGGTGCAAGTAGATATTAGACTACTAGAAAATGACACTGGAGAGGTAGTAATGGGGGACAAGGAAATGGTGGACAAACTGAAGAAGTTTGACGTTGTGGTGTTCACCAACTTTGGCAGTTAGCTTGTAGACGTTTCATCACCAGTCGAGGTGACATCCTCAGTGCACGGTTGTCGGTGTTTCTCTCTGGGAGTGCTCGCATTCATATAGACCCCATTCGCTTGCCTTGGTCCTGATTGGCTACTCCTTCAGTTGATCTTTGAATTCAATTGGCTCGCGTTTCTTTGGCCCTTAGGGGTTTGCAGATGGCGTCTATTTCGATATGTTTGCTTACGGAGTTATCAGAAGAGAACCACTCTTCTAAAAATTCTCGTCAAGAACCTCTGCGGTGTCCCAGTTAAAGTTGTGTCCTTGGTCATCAGAGAAGGTTGATCATGCCAATTTGTGTTCTATAGAAGTATTGAGAGTTTATGTCCTGGCTGGCTGAGGTAATTCTTGTTGCAGTCTACACAGGTGACCCTGTACACCATATTGCTTTTGACAGTTGCCTTTATTGGGACTTCGGTTTTTGAGACAATCTTCCCTGAAGTTGCCATTGGTTTGTGAGCGACCTCCTCTCAATCTTCTACATTCCAAAGAATAAAGTCCTAACCTATTTAATCTTTCCTTCTACAGTGCCTATAAAAAGTATTCACCACCCCCGCCCCCCGTGGAAGTTTTCACATTTTATTGTTTTACAACTTTGAATCACAATGGATTTAATTTGTTTTTTTTGACACTGATCAACAGAAAAAGATTCTTTTGTGACAAAGTGAAAGCAGATCTCTACAAAGTGATCTAAATTAATTACAAATATGAAACACAAAATAATTGATTGCTTAAGTATCCCCTTTAATATGACACACAAAATCATCACTGGTGCAGCCAATTGGTTTTAGAAGTCACATAAGTAGTTAAACGGAGACCTGTTTTTGGAGACCTGTTTGCAGTCAAGGTGTTTCAATTGATTGGGGTAACAATATACCAGTATCTGAAAGGTCCAACTGCTGGTGAGTCAGTATCCTGGCAAAAAGACAAAAGAACACTCCAAACAACTCCGCAAAAAGGTTATTGAAAAGCACAAGTCAGGAGATGGATACAAAAAAATTTCCAAGTCACTGAATATCTAAACATAAGCCAAACTCTGCACATCATCGAAAACACACTATCCCTACCGTGTGGCATGGTGGTGACTGCATCATGCTGTGGGGATGATTCACTGCAGCAGGCCCTGGACAGATTGTGAACGTAGAGGGTAAAATGAATGCAGCAAAATTCAAGGAAATCCTGGAGGAAAACCTAATGCAGTCTGCAAGAGAACTACAACATGGGAGCAGATTTATTTTCCAGCAAGACAATGACCCCAAGCATAAAGCCAAAGCCACACAGGAATGGCTTAAAAACAACAAAGTTAATGTCCTGGAGTGGCCAAGTCAGAGTCCAGACATCAATCCAGTTGAGAATTTGTGGCTGAACTTGAAAAGGGCTGTTCACTCATGATTCCCATGCAATCTGACAGAGTTTGAGCAGTTTTGTAAAGAAGAATGGGGAAAAATTGCAGTGACCAGATGTGCAAATCTGATAGAGACCTATCCACACAGACTCAAGGCTGTAATTCCTGCCAAGTGTGCACGTACTAAATATTGACTTGAAGGTGGTGAATACTTATGCAATCAATTATTTTATGTTTTATATTTGTAATTAATTTAGATCACTTTGTAGAGATCTACTTTCACTTTGACATGAAATAGTCTTTTTCTGTTGATACGTGTCAAAGAAGCCAAATTAAATTCACAGTGATTCAATGCTGTAAAACAATAAAACATGAAAACTTCCAAGAGGGGGTGAATACTTTTTATAGGCACTGCAACTCAGGTCTTTTATGTTGAAGTTGTATAAGACATTGGTGAGGCCTAATTTGGAGTATTGTGTGCAGTTTTGGTCACTTACCTACAGGAAAGATGTAAATAAGATTAAAAGAGCACAGAGAAAAATTACAAGGATGTTGCCAGGACTTGAGGACCTGATTTATAGGGAAAGGTGAACAGGTTGGAACTTCATTCCCTGGAGTGTAGGACAATGAGGAGAGATTTGATAGAGGTACGCAAAATTATGAGATATCTAGATAGGGTAAATGCAAGCAGTTTTTTTCCCATTGAGGTTGGGTGAGGCTATAACTAGAGGTCATGGGTTAAGGATGAAAGATGAAAAGTTTTAGGACAACTTCTTCACTCAGAAGGTGATGTGAATATGGAACAAGCTGCCAGCAGAATTAGTGGATGCAGGTTTGATTTCAATGTTTAAGTGAAAATTGGATAGGTACATGGAATGGAGGGGCTTTTCTCCAGTCCTGCTGAAAGGTCTCAGCCTGAAACGTCAACTGTACTCTTTTCCTTAGATGCTGCCTGGCCTGCTGAGTTCCTCCTGTGTGTGTTCCTATGGTCCAGGTGTGGGTCAATAGGACTAAGCAAAATAACAGTTCAACATGGACTAGGTGGGCTGAAGGGCCTGTTTCTGCGCTGTAGTGCTCTGTGACTCTCTCAGTTGGTCTCAGTAGAGGTGGGCATTGAGTGAGAATCAGACCTGACTTGGATGTGATGCTCCTCGGAAAAAACTCCTGGAAAGTCAGGACAGCACCTCCAGGAAATGTCCGTGACCACCAACGCGGAATTAAACCCTGAAATGTTAAATATAATTGCCATGCCCTGGCCGAAGTACTCTTCCCACCAGTGAAGCACACTGGTCTTGTGTCATGAGTCAAAGTAATCTGTGGCCCTCAACACAAGTCTGGGATTACTGGAGGCCCGGGAAATTTAAAATTTATATTTATAGAGAGAAACTTGACATCTCTCAGAACTCCTTAAAAAGGGAAAAGACTCAGCCTTAAACAAACAAACAAACACACACACACACACACACACACACACACACACACTCACACTCACACACACACACACACAGACACTCACACTCACACACACACACACACACACTCACACTCACACACACACACACACACTCACACACACACATTCACACTCACACTCTCACACACACTCACACACGCACGCACACACTCACACTCACACACACACATTCACACTCACACTCACACACTCACACACACACTCACACACACATTCACACTCACACACACACGCAGCACGCACACTCACACTCACACTCACACACACACTGCATGCTGGGAGTTATGTGGGTCAGTGCTTCTGGTGGTGCAGTTGGGGGGGAGGGAGAGGGTCAATGCTTGTGCGAAAGGAGGGGGAGGGTGGCTTCGGGGCTTCAATGTCTCTATCATTCATTCTAGGCATTTCTGGTTTCATGGATGTCCGCGAAGAGTACGAATCTCAGGATGTATACTGTATACATACCGAATACAGGTATACATACCTGTATACATAACTGAACATTTGAACCTTTGATATACAGACACACACATGCACAGACAAATACACATATTCATACTAAGTATACACAGACACCCATGCATGCATGCACACATATACACACATGCACATTCACGTACACATGCATATGCACACACAAACACATATATGTGCATATGTTGGTACACGTACACACACAAATACACATATGCATACAGTATGAACGTCGGTGCACACACAACTAAACATACACACACGTGCACATCCTCACCCACACTCATAATTACCCACCTGATGTAAAACAAAATGTACAACTGAACTACAAACCAAGTCTGCTATTTCATGAAATTCGGAGGAGGTTCGGTCTGATATCTACTCCTTCCACTCAAATCTCACTCACATTACCCACTTTGCCCTGTCATTACCTCTGACTTCAGAGCAAAGTGCTGTCGTCTGCTGCCTGATTAACTGTTGCCGCCACTTTCAATCCCTTTGGGAGCAATCAGACTGTCACCTGCCGACGCCATCTAGCTAATTCACTCCCATCCACAGAAATCACTTGCTTGCCTGGTTCACACTAAAGTGCTGAAAATTGAGCAGAAAAGTAATTGTCAGACATTTCTGTGAGACTCCTGACTAACAACTGCAATTTGCAATATTTTCTTTTTCAATCACCTCCCGAAAGTCCAGCGTTTCCAAGATGTTCTGCTACTTTATCCAAGTGTTTTGGTCTACAACGGGCTCCGTGGACCATGGCAAGGCAGCCTGGAAGGCATCGAAGCTCGGAATTGTTGTCAGGCCGCAGAAGAGTGTCCCCCTTCAGTGTTGGATGGGTTATTTGATCAGAGCCCCGAACAGGGTTCTCCGTTATCAGATTTCTGAACAGTCCATGAACCCATGAACACTACCTCACTATTTCATTCTCTTTTTCCATTACTTATATTTCTTATTGTAACTCCTAGTGATATTTATATACCACTTTGTACTGTTGCCACAAAACAACACATTTCCCGACATATGTCAATGATGCTGACAGAGACTTGGAGCTTGGGCAAGGTTTTACTTGATGCAGTTTGCGGGTTGGACTCTGCAGTTGATGTTATGATGTGATTCCGTTTCTGGTCGCTCCTTTTTTTGTTGCCATTTTGTGTGATTTTGATTGGGGCGGATTGGGCTCTGCAGCCTGCAGTCAACGACTGACACGGACAAAACTAAACTGAATTGAACTGAATTTCCCTAAACTGTCGAAGTCACTCCACGGCGTGGTGTTTTATATTCTGTGTTCTTTGCTCGCTTTTTGCCATTTGCGCAATTTGTTCTTTTTTTGGCACGTTGAGTGTTCGGTGTTTTCTTTGTATGGGTTTGTTGTTTTGTGGCTGTCTGGAGAAGACAAATCTCAGGGTTGTGTACTGCATATTTACTTTGATAATGAATACACCTTGAATTTTTGAATCATCAATAAACTCGATTTCGATTCTGACATGAATGGGTTTGCAATCCCACTTACACCATGTAGTCTGAAGACGATTTAGGAAGACTCTGACCTACTGTACTTGACCAGAACTTACACTGCATTTCTTTACGTGACTCTTCTTGAAAAGGCTGGGTGCTGGGACCAGAGGCGAGGGTCGAGCTGTAGCGTTCATCGCTCTGGGACCTTTACTCCGCTCTTCACTGAACTGGCGCTGAGGCCGTGGGCCTGCTCGTGTCTGAGGACTCACGTTTGTTCTAAATGCTACTTGCTTACTTCTATTGCATGACTTGTTTAGTTTTCTCTCTGCACATTGGGTGTTTGTCTGTCTTTTGTTTAATGGGCTCTTTTGAGTTTTTTGTTTTCTAGCTGGCTGAAAGGAGATGAACCTCAAGGTTGCTTAATGTATACATACTTTGAACTTCTGATTCATACTTCAAAGTTCAAAGTAAATTTTATTATCAGAGTACATATATGTCACCACATACAACTCTGAGATTCATTTTCCTGCAGGCAAACTTAGCAAATCAATGGAATAGTAACTATAACAGGATCAGTGAAAGATCAACCAGAGTGCAGAAGACAACAAACTGTGCAAATGCAAATATAAATAGATAGCAATAAATAACAAGAACATGAGATAATGGGATAAAGAATCCTTAAAGTGAGATCATTGGCTGTGGAAACATCTCAATGGATGGGCAAGTGAATATAGATATCCCTTTCTGTTCAACAGCCAGATGGTTGAGGGGTAGTAACTGTTCTTGAACCTGGTGGTGTGAGTTCTGAGGCTCTTGTACCTTCTACCTGATGGTTGCAACGACAGGAGAGCATGACCGGGGTGGTGGGGATCTCTGATGATGGATGCTGCTTTCCTACAACAACATTTCATGTAGGGTGCTCAATAGTTGGGAGGGTTTTACCCGTGATGTACTGGGCCGATTCCACTATGTTTTGTAGGATTTTCCTTTCGAAGGCATCGGTATTTCCATACCAGACCGTGATACAGCCAAGTCAATGTACTCAATTGGCTTATCATTCTTTTACATGGAATGGGGCAGGGGAAAAATGCATGTGTGCGTGTGTGTATGTGCATGTGTGCACGTGTGTGCGTGTGCGTGTGTGTGTGTGTGTGTGTGTGTGTGTGTGTGTGTGCGTGCATGTGTGTGTGTGCGTGTCTATGCATGAGTTTGTTTTCCTTCCCTCAGTGGAGTGTTTCTGTGTGGGGACTCTGTGCTCGTAGGCACACGGTGCAGATCACATTTTTTCCATTTTGCAGCATTGTAATGTTCCACTTTCTGACCACAGAATGGCATGTTAGCAGACTGAGTAGCGTAACAGCTTCCAGCCCCCACTATCGGGTTCAACTGCCACCACTGTCTGTAAGGAGTTTGTACGTTCTCCCCGTGACCGCGTGGGTTTCCTCCGGGTGCTCTGGTTTCCTCCCACAGTCCAAAGATGTCGGGATTAGTAAGAGTTAGTCAGCTGTCGGCAGGCTCCGTTGGCACTGGAAAGGTGTCAACACTTGCAGGCTGCCCCCAGTGAATCCTCGGACTATTGGTTATTGATGCAAACTGTATGTTCAACAAAGCTCGTGCAATTAATTCAGAAGACGTGTACCTCGGGTGGTCGATGGTTGGGTTGAGTTGTTCTCCAGTGCTGGCAATTTAATTGCATAAAAGTTTCATCACCATACGAGGAGACATCGACAGTGCGTTGTTGATTATGAGTGTCCTCCAAATGCTTGGCCTTTATATACTTTTCAATTAGCCGACTGGATGTCAATTCATTGAGCCAATGTGGGCAAAATTCCAGACCACAACGCATTGAGTTTGCCACATAGTCAATCAGCGATGAGATTTACTCCCCATATTGCAACTGAGTTTCCGAACTGACGTCCAACCACTGACTGAAAAGTATATCAAGGCCAAGCATTCACAGGACACACCACAATCTACAGCACACTTACAGAGAAAATTTACAAGGATGTTGCCAGGTCTGGAGGACCTGAGTTATAAGGAAAGATTGAATAGGTTAGCACTTTATTCCTTAGAACATAGAAGATCGAGGGGAGATTTGCTAGAGGTATACAAAAATATGAGGGATATAGATAGGGTAAATGCAAGCAGGTTTTTCCCACTGAGGTTGGGTGGGGCTACAACCAGAAGTCTTGGGTTAAGGGTGAAATTTGAAAAGTTTGAGGGGAACATGAGGGGAAATTTCTTCACTCAGAGGGTCATGAGAGTGTGGAAAGAGCTGCCAGCACAAATGATGCATGCAAGCACAAATTCAATGTTTGAGGGAAGTTTGAATGGGTACATGGATGGTGGGTATATTTTGTGCTAAGGTCCCAGTGCAGATCAATGGGAGTAGCCAGTTTAAATGGCTCAGCATGGACTAGATGGGCCGAAGGGCCCCTTTTTGTGCCGTACTTTTCTATGACTGTATGATGATGTCTCCTTGCATGGCGACGAAAGGTTTGCAAGTAAAGTGCCAAGATTTGAAAACAAATCAACCCAACCATACAAAACTAATCTTCAATCTAATCTTTAAATACTTGAAGCTCAGCATTCCACATCCTGCAGCTGTGAAGCTCCCTGCTGAACCCGGTGACCCAGGAATCTCTGTCTCAGAGGCCGATGTCAGGCTGTCTTTCAGGAGGGCAAACCCTCGTAAGGTGGCAGGACCTGATGGAGTACTGGGCAAGGATCTGAAAACTTGCGCCAATCAACCAGCAGGAGTACTCGAGGACATTTTTTAGCCTCTCACTGCTATAGTCGGAAGCTCCTGCCTGCTTCAAAAAGGTAACAATTGTACCAGTGCCTAAGAAGAGCAGTTGGAGCTGCCTTAACGACTATTGTCCAGCAACATTCACATCTACGGTGATGAAGTGCTTTGAGAGGTTGGTCATAGCTAGGGTCAACTCGTGCCTCAGCAAAGACCTGGACCCATTGCAATTTGCCTATTGCCACAATAGGTCAATGGCGGACGCAATCTCAATGGCTCTTCACACAGCCTTAGACCACCTGGACAATACAAACTCCTATGTCAGGATGCTGTTCATCGACTATAGCTCAGCATTTAACACCATCATTCCCAAGACCTGATCGACAAGCTACAGAACCTGGAACTCTGTACCTCCCTCTGCAAATGGATCCTCAACTTCCAAACCAGAAGACCACAATCTGTGTGGTTGGTGATAATATCTCCTCTATGCTGATGATGAACATTGACGCACTTCAAGAGTGTGTGCTTAGCTCACTGATCTACTCTCTCTGTACCCATGACTATGTGGCTAGGTATAGCTCAAATACCATCTGTAAAAGTGCTGATAATACAACCATTGTTGGTAGAATCTCAGATGGAGGTGAGAGGGTGTACAGGAACGAGGTAGACCAGCTAGTTGAGTGGTGTCGCAGTAACAACCTTGCACTTAGCTTCAGTAAGACCAGAGAACTGATTGTGGACTTCAGGAAGGGTAAGGTGAGGGAACACGAGTCAATTCTCATAGGGGGATCAGAAGTGGAGAGAGTGAGCAATTTCAAGTTCTAGGGTGCTAAGATCGCTGAGGGTCTAACCTGGTCCCAACATATTGATGCAGCTATAAAGAAGGCAAGACAGCAGCTATATTTCATTAGGAGTCTGAAGAGATTTGGTTTGTCACCTAAATCATTCAAAACTTCTATAGATGTACCATGGAGGGCATAGTGACTGGCTGTATCTGGTATGGGTTGGGGCTACTAGACAGGACTGAAAGAAGCTACAAAAAGTTGTAAAATTAGTCTGCTCCACCTGGGTACTAGCCTACATAGTATCCAAAACATCTTCAAGGATCGATGCCTCAAAAAGTCAACGTCCATTATTAAAGACCCCATCGCCCAGAACATGCCTTCTTCTCATTGCTACCGTCAGGGAGGAGGTGCAAGAGCCTGAAGACACACATTCAACAATTCAGGAACAGCTTCTTCCCCTCTGCTGTCCGATTCCTAAACATGAACTCATTGAACTCATGAACACTACCTCACTTTTTAAAATACGTATCATTTCTGTTTTTGCACTATTTTAATCTATTTAATACACATATACTTAATACACATTACCTAATGTAATTGATTTACTTTTGTTTTATTTTTTCTTACAATATTTATCATGTATTTCATTGTGCTGCTGTTGCCAAGTGAACAAATTTCATGACACACGCCAGTGATAATAAACCTGATTCTGATTCAGATTCTGATCTCATTGAAACCTGTCAAATTTTGAAAGGCCTCGACAGAGTGTATGTGGAGAGGATGTTTCCTCGGGTGGGGGAGTCTAAGACCAGAGGACACAGCTTCAGGATAGAAGGGCGTACTTTTAGAACAGAGATGAGGAGGAATTTCTTTAGCCAGAGGGTGGTGAATCTGTGGATACGCTGTGGAGGCCACGTCATTGAGTATATTTAAACCAGAGGATGGTAAGCTCTTGGTCAGTCAGGGACTCAAAGGTTACAGGGAGAAGGCAGGACGAAGCGTCACGGTGTGCTCTCGAAGGACTGGACCCAGGTGCGGAGGAAGGGCAGGTTTTCCCCGTCGCGGAGGTCGCTGTGACTGACTCCACCAAGGAGCCGCAGATGGCAGGTTCACGACCTGGCCCAGGAAGGGAGGGTGGCAGAATCCCCATGAAGAGGTTATGCATAGGAATACCAGCAGAGCATCAGAGAGATGACTGAGTGAGCCCGCAAGACAATTCATTCTCTCCGACACAATGACTCCGTTAAGGTATTAAACGAGAGTCCTCTTTAAGTAGTCATAGACTGCGGGAAACTCATGCCAAGATTAAACCGAAAGCACAAGGGATTAATGGCTCTAGTTAAGATAACGATTAGTAAACACAGATGCTCAAGAACCCTAGAAGCTGAATGCTGTACGGGTGTTGAGAGGGATAATAAATCAGCCATGATGGAATGGCAGAGTAGACTCGATGGGCTGAATGGCCTAATTCTGCTCCTATCTCTTATGGTTTTATAATTCTGGTTTCTCTCTGCAATCTCCCTGTTTCACAATGAGTCTGCAAAGCAGAGACCGAGGCTTAGACTGAGGACCGGTCTCCCAGTTCAGGCTCTTCTCTGACAAATAACACGTAACACTCATCCAACTACTGGCCGACAAACAGGCTGGAGTGATAAAAGATAATTGTGCAAATGGGATGGAGAATTTAATATTAGCTAAGAATGCTGCTCTCAAGCGGGGCCATGCCTTCCCTGCGGACGGTGCTCTAATTGTAGAAGATTACTATATCATGTATAAATTTAGCCATTATTCCATAACGCATAAAACAGTTCATCGGTATTGAATTTCTACTAATTCAATTTTATTATTTAATCTACACAGACATTAACTTTGCCTAAGTGAATGTTTGTCATTTCTTGAGGAGCAGCTGCTAACACATTGGAAGGATCAACACTGCTTTTCGCTAGAAGTCGGTGGGTGGTATTTTGTCCCTAAGAATGTAAAGAAAGAAATTGCACCCAGTGTGGTCTCCCATAGCACCTTGCTAGTGATTTGATGAGGCGAGGCAGAGCTGAGGTGGCGGGGCCTGAGCCTGGGTCCGAGAGTGAGGAACGGCCCGCAGTTTGGCTCACTTAAGTACGCAGGCCACATCGAGAAGGTCAGGATGTCGGGGCTGGAGGCAAGAGACAGGCTGGTGTTCAGTTCGCTGCTCTGTGAGGTTTGCTCTTCTCCACGCTCAGCTGAGGCTGTGGCCTGCGAAGAGCGGGCACCTGGATCAGCCGCAGTGATGACCGGCTTCGTGGCTGTGCACTCATCTGTGACCTTCACTTCTGAATGTCATTGGCTTACTTTTACTGTTTGCACAATCTGTTTCTTTTCTGCACATTGGGTGTTTGATAGTCTTTTTTTAATGGGTTCTTTTGGGTTACTTTGTTTTGTGGCTGCCGGTAAGGAGGAGACTCTCAAGGTCGTACGTACTATACTTACTTTGAACTTTGAACTTTAGTCATGGCGAATGTGTCTTGAGTAAATGGTTCTTTGTGCTTTCAGTGAACCAGGGCAGGTGATAGTGCAGTGCTCTTCAGCCTTGAGACGATTTGGTAGGTCACCAAAACTGCTCGCACGTTTCTAAAGATGGGCCGTGAAGGCCATTCTGACTGGTTGCACCACTGTCCAATACGGAAGTGCCGGTGTAGAGGATTGGAAAAAGCTGCAGAGAGCTGTAAACTCAGCCAGCTCCATCATGGGCATTGCATTTCCGACCATTGAGGACATTTTCAAAAGGTGGTCCTTTAAAAAGTTGAGTTCCATTGTCAAGGGCCCTCACTATCTGGCACATGCCCTCTTCTCATTACTACCATTGGGGAGGAGGTACAGAAGCTTGAAGACGCACACACACAAAGTTTTGGGAACAACTTCTTCCCCTTGGCCATCAGATACCTGAATGGTTACTGAATCCATGAATACGACCTCAATATTTTGTTCTCTTTTTGCATTATTTATTTATTTATTGTAACTTATAGTAATTTTTATGGCTTATTCTGTACTGCTACCACAAAACAACAAACTTCATGACCTATAGATCCAAATTATATTTATTATCAAAGCATTATGTGGTATACAGCCCTGAGATTCGCTTTCTCATGTACAACCTTGAAACAAAGAAAACTATGGAACTCATTAAAATAAAATCAAACCTCTACGCAAAAAAAAACAAATCACGCAAATGGCAAAAAACGAGTGAAAAACACAGAACGTAAAACATCAAACCACAGAATCATTGAAATGGTCCAGGACAGTTCGGTTTAGTTCAGCTGAGTTCAATTTTTGTGCTGTGTTGTTTGTTGACTGCAGGCTGCAGAGCCAGATCTCCCCCGATCAAAATCCACAAAATAACAATAAAAAAAGGAGTGACCAGAAACCAGGAACACATCATAACGTGAACCACAGAGTCCAGTCCACAAACTGTATTGATTAAACCTTGCCCAAGAACCAAGACTCCAGCCCCACCCTCTGGCAGCATTGAGTGAGTGAGAGAGAGTCCAGTCAATCCCAGGCACCTTCGCCCTGCAGCATTGACTGAGAGGGACAGAGAGAGAGAGAGAGAGAGAGACCAGTCGATCCCACGTACCTTCCTCTGGCAGCAGTAAGCAACACGGGTAGGGAGATTGGTCAAATGCAGGTGGATGGTGCTAAACACACCCACTCGCCTCCTGCTCTCATCCTTGTTCATTTCAATCTTCCTCGACACTTTAAACGGTGAAATCGATGGGAAACGGAGTTGATCACCCTGCCTTCAGGCTTCTTGGCCTCCAGGCCGTGCATTTTGCTTGAAATCTGATCAAGGTCCCTCAGAGACAGCAAAGCTCCATCTCACTCAATCAGCCCGAAAACTCATCATCAAAATGTAAATCGCAGATTCCAATAGTAGCAGAATCATATTGGAAAGAAGAAGAAGCAAAAGAAGTATTTTTGTGATTTTCTTAAGCCTTAAAATAAATACTGTCAAAAGTTCTCCCTTCGTCACATTGTGATCTATTTTCTTTGCTTGTTGATATCCCAGATACGTACGTTTCATATTCATCCATCGGTTGTGTTGTATCCTGCTGCTCTGTTTTGTATTCTACTAGCTCCATTGCACCTTTCTTTATGTTTAGTGTTCTGCATTTATTCAGCCGAAAATTCATCTTTATATCTTTTGATATAAAGAAAGAAAAGAAAATAGTTCTACTATTTGAATTAATTTGCACAATTTGTTGTTTCTTGCACACTGGTTGTTTGTCTGTTCCTGTGTTTAGTTGTTTATTGATTCGATTGTATTTCTTTGTATTTACTGTGAATGCTTGCAAAAATTGAATCTCAGGATTCTATATAGTGACTATACATACTTAGATAATAAATTTACTTCAAACTTTGAAGGATTTCCAACATTTTCTCATCTTACTTTAGGCTCCCAGCATTGGCAGTGTTTTGCTTTTGGTAAAATTGTGTTTCATTATCTGTAAAATAAGGAATTTACTCAGTCCTAACACAGAACAAAACAGAGTGTGATCACACCAAGCCTGAGAACAGCCAAAACACCAGCTTATCCAACAGATAACCAACACCTTATAATCCATCTTGGTAGCTTCCAACCCAATGACATGAACGTCAAATTCTCCAAATTCCAGTATTTCTTCCTCTTCCCTCTTCTCTTTTCTTCATTTCCCCACTTTAGCTCCCCCTTTATTTCTTCTCCTCACCTGCCTATCAGCTCCCCCTGGTGCCTCTCCTCCTTCCCTTTCTCCCATGGTCCACTCTCCCCGGCTATCAGATTCCTTCTTCTCTACCTCTTCCACCTCTGACCTCTCTGCTTCTTACTTCATCCCCACCTACCTGATCTCACCTATCACCTATCAATTAATCCTCCTTCCCCTCCTTCCCACTTCTTATTCTGGTTTCTTCCCCTTCCTTTCCGGTCCTGATGAAGGGTCTTGGCCCAAAACATCAACTGTTTATTAATTTCCATTAATTAACGTTAATATTTATTTATTGAGATACAGGACAGAATAGGCCCATCTGGTTCTTCAAGCCGTGCTGCCCAGAAATCCCCCAACTTAACCCTAACCTACTCACAGGACAATTTGCAATGACCAAGTAACCTAGCAACCGGTACATCTTTGGACTGTGGGAGAAAACCGGAGCACCCGGAGGAAACCCACGCGGTCGTGGGGAGAACGTACAAACTCCTTACAGGCAGCGGCGGGAATTGAACCCGTGTCGCTGCTACTGTAAAGCGTTGTGCTGACCGCTATGCTACCGTACCGTAAATCTAGAAGTTATTCGGTACGGTAGCATAGCGGTCAGCACAACGCTGACCGCTATGTCACCTGTCACCTTCCAGCTTGTACTCCCTCCCCTCCCCCACATTTTTATTCGGGCCCCTTCCTTTCAGGCCTGATGAAGGGTCTTGGTTTGAAACATCCACTGTTTATTCCTCTCCATAGCTGGTACCTGACCTGCAGAGTTCCTCCAGCATTCTGTGTGTGCTGCTGCAGATAATTCAGTCTGACAAGTACTGTAACAGTATCCTGAAAACAGTTTCCGGCAGTGAGCTAACACCTCAGCTTTGCAATGTTGGAAAGCGGCCAAGGATCTCGACTAAGTACCTGATGGAAACATGAGAGGTAATGGCGTGTGAGGCCTTAGCAAGTGTAATAAGGATTGATTCAGTAAATTGTCCGAGACTTGCAGACTGAACAATTGAGAAGCCCTGAACCACAGATTGGTTAATAACAGGCTTCTTCTGTGCTGTATTCAACAGACTTATCGTAATTCAAGGTTATCTGCTTTGCAATTTCCTCCTATCCTCTTTCACAGGTCTCCATATTCATCTTCTTCACATCAGCACTGGACAAAGAAATAAAGAGTCCAAGATCAACGGTTATCAGATAAACTATTAAATTGTGTTTTACTTTCTTCAAGTTTCAAAAATATACGTTGAAATAATGAAACGCTTTTATCCCCGTCTGGGAGCCACAACCAAACACTTCGTGGTTGTACTCGGGGAGGGAGTCAGTTAAGGTCGACTGTCTGTTCAATAAATGGCCGGTAGGATGGAATATGTTCGCCAGTGGTACGAGCAGGTAGCTGTCCCAAGCCACGTTAATTTAATTCTTAATTTTCTGTTCTGCTCTCCCTTTTGTCTCTCTCCCTGATCTTTCCAGTTCTTCCTCCACCTACCCCAGCCCCCCAATCACCTTGATTCTACTTGTTTTTCCTCCTTCACACACTCTTCCCTCCTGGGTGCCCTTCCCTCACTATTCCCTCACAACGCACTCCCTTGGTCTACGCTCCGGTTTCCTCCCACATTCTGAAGATGTGCGGATTAGGGTTAGCAAGTTTTGGGCACCGGAAATACGGCAACACTTCAAAGTTCCAAGTACATTTATTGTCAAAGTGTGTACACAGTATACAACCTGAGATTTGTCTTCCCCACAGACAGCCTCGAAACAAAGAAACACCATGGAACCCGTTCAAAGCAAAAAAATGCACAAAAAACGAGTGTAAACGCAGAATATTAAAAATTAAACCAGGGTCATTGAAAAAGTCTGGGAATGTTCAGTTCAGTTCAGTTCAGTTTAGCGCTGTGTTGTGTGTTGACTGCAGGTCACAGAACTGCCCCGATCAAAATCACTCAAAGCAGCAATAAAAAAATGAGTGAAAATGCAGAATATTAAAAATTAAACCAGAGTCATTGAAAAAGTCTGTAATGTTCAGTTCAGTTCAGTTTAGCGCTGTGTTATGCGTTGACTGCAGGTCGCAAAACTGCCCTGATCAAAATCGCTCAAAGCAGCAATAAAAATGGAGTGACCAGAAACCAGAAACACATCGTAACGTGAGCTACAGAGCCCAGTCCACAAACCGTGTTGATTAAACCTTGCCCAAGGCCCTAGACTCCAGCACCAACCTCCATCAGAATTGAGTGAGACTGAGAGGAAGGCTGGTCGAACCCAGGCAGATGGCACCGAGCACCAGCTCACCTTCTGCTCTTGTCCTCATTGTTTTCAATCCTGCTCAACACATTAATCGGTGAGATCAGTGAGAAATGGAGTTGATCATGGGCTTGCGCCCTCTCTCTGTGCTTCTTGACCTCCAGGCTTCACACTTTGCTCAAAACCTCACCAAGATCCATCGGAGACAGCAAAGCACCAGGTCGCTCAACTGGCCCGAAAACTGACCTTCAAAATGTAAATCACAGGTTCCAATAGTAGCAGAATCATATTTTAAAGAAGAAGAAGTAAAAGAAGTTTCTTCATGAACTGTCTGAAGGACGTCACCTTTGGCCATATCATTCGCTGGTGCCTATTTTACCTTCAGTATCACTCGCTGGCTGTCCCAGAACATTCTCGGGTTTGCGTTGGCCGTTGACACTGCCACTGTGTTTCGATGTTTCAATGCACATGTCACAACTAAAACTAATCTTTAATTTCCACCTTCCTCTCCAGTCAGATCCCTTCATCTGCAGCCCAATGCCACCTCCACCTCTCATCTCATGGATAGAGCTCTTAAAGATCAAGAAAGACATGGATAGCGTTCTTAAAGATAGCGGAATCAAAGGTTATGGGGAGAAGGCAGGAAATGGATACTGATTGTGGATGATCAGCCATGATCACAGTGAATGGTGGTGCTGGCTCAAAGGGCCGAATGGCCTACTCCTGCACCTATTGTCTATTGTCTATTATCTTCCAGCCTCTGTCACTATTCAAACTCTCCCCTCTTCCATCTGCCTACCACCCCCTCACCTGGATGGGCCCATCACCTTCCAGCCTCTGTCACTATTCCCACACTCCCTTCTTCTATCTGCCTATCATCCCCCTCACCTGGATCCACCCATCATCTCGCAGCTTCTATCACTATTCTATAATCCCCCTCACCATATCCACCCATCACCTGCCAACCCTCGCTCCACACTGCCCCACATTTTTATACCCGCTATATCTTCTCTGTTGTTCAGTGCAGATGAAGGGTCTCCAACAGAAATGCAGATTTGTATCCCATGCACTCTTACCTTCTGGATCAGCAGGACTTTATCAAAAACCTTGCTAAAGTTCATGTGGACCATGTCTACCACCTGCCTTCATCATTTTTGTTTCTTGGTTCTACCATCATAAAAGACAGTTAAATGTGAGGTTTTTCCGAGGGGGGAACCAAGAAAGTTGAACCAGGCGGTCGTGTCACCAACGACACTCGCAAATTTCTATGGAGAGTCGTTCTAACTGTGGCGTGGAAAGAGTGAGGAATTTCATGTTCCCTTGTGTCAATATCTCTGAGGATCTATCATGGGCCCAACATATCGATGCAGCCACACAAAAGCTGCAACAGTGGCTATATTTGATTCGGAGTTTGAAGAGATTTGGTGCGTCACCAAAATCACTCACAAATTTCTGCAGATGCACCATGGAGAGCATTCTGACTGGCTGCATCACTGTCTGGTGTGGGGGGGGCGGTGCAGGGACACTGCACAGGATTGAAATAAGCTGCAGAGAGTTGTGAACTTCTATATCTATACTTATCGATATAGATAATCAGTATATATATTTACTGTAATTCACAGTTTTTATTATTATGTATTGCAATGTACTGTTTGCATATAACAACAAATTTCACGACATATTCTGGCGATATTAGACGTGATTCTGCTTCTGATAAACACAAGAGATTCTGCAAAGGCTGGAAATCCGGAGCAACACAGACTAAATGCTGGAGGAACTCAGCAGGCCAGGCAGCAGCTACGGAAGTGAATAAGCAGTTGATGTTTCAGGATAAGCTCCTCCTTCAGGACTGAAGAGCAAGGGGGCAGAAGCCAGAACAAGAAGGTGGGGGTAGGTTGCAGTACAGAATAAGGAGCTGGGAGGGGATAGGGAGAAGAGGTAAAGGGCTGAAGAAGAAAGAATGTGATAGGGTAGGACAGCTGACCAGGAAGTAAGAGGAGGAGGTGACCACCAGGTTGAGGAACAGTTATTATCCTTTAACCATCAGGCTCTTGAACCAAAGGGGATAACTTCACTCAACTTCACTCACTCCCTCTTTCAAGGACACTTCATCTCATGCTGTCAATATTTATTGCTTATTTACTTATTATTATTTCTTGATAAATCCATAATAGAATAATAACCATAATACAAGCCATACCAACTTGGGCATTCAACCAGTGTGCAAAAGACAACAATCTGCAAATAAATATTAATAATAATAATAATGATAATAATAAAGAAGCAATAAATATCAAGAACATGAGACAAGGGTCCTTGAAAGTGAGTCCATAGGTTGTGGGAACATTTCAATGATGGGGCAAATGAAGTTGAGTAAAATTATCCCCTTGGATTCAAGAGGCTGATGGTTGAGGGGTAATAACTGTTCCTGAACCTGGCAGGGAGGGCCCTGAGGCTCCTCTATCTTCTTCCTGATGGCAGCGACGAGATTAGAGCATGGCCTGTGTGGTGGTCTCCTTGATAATGGACGCTGCTTCCCTGTGACAAAGTTTTGTGTAAACGTGCTCAATGGGTGGGGAGGGCTTTACCCGTTATGGACTAGGCCCTATCCACTACATTCTGTAGGATTTTCCGCTAAAGGGCATTGGTGTTTTCCTACCAGGCTGTGATGGCAGCCAGTCAACCTGCTCTCCGCCACACATCCATAGATTTGTTGAAGTTTTAGATGCAATGATGAATCTTCGCAACTCCTAAGCAATATACTGTGTAATGAATTGATCCATATGAATGGATGAATCACAAGTTTTTTTAATTGTATCTCAGTACTTGTGACAATAATGAACTAATTTACTAATTTTATCTGTCTGTGTTGCCATTTTGAGGGAACTGAGAACTTGAACCCTAAGGTCTCTCTGTTTACCAACAACCCCTAATGCCTGAGATTTACTTCCCCCATTGGGCTTGCCAAAATGCATCACCTCACACTTGCCTGGATTAAATTCCATCTGCCAGAGCCCTGATTTGATGCAATATAAATCTTGTTTATAATTGAATGTTCCGACCTGCATTGTGAATACTGACACTGGAATGTGCTGTATCGTGTATTTGCAAATGTTATGAGTAACATATTCTCTGAAGGAAAAAGGTCACCCTTCTAAAGTGTGAGAATAAAACTACTGAGTCTGAACTCTGCCAGTGCAAGGATCTGGTAAACACGTTTTCATTAAGAGTTTCCCTGAAGCCTTCAATTTCATGCTCACACTGTCCTCTTGAAAAGTCAACCACATCCCAACAAGGAAACGAGCGCAATGGCCCCAACTGGAAGATGTTTGCTGAGAATGAAAATGCAGCTTCACATCTGTTTCTTCTTCAGAGAATAAAAATATTCAGCAGTGTTTATTGGCTTCAAGCTCTATATTAAGTTGATGAGGCAGTCGTATCCTTAAACTGGGGGTGGAATCACAACTGAGGCAAACAAACAACATTAAATGGTACCTTTACATCTAAGAGCAGCAAGATGAATAGACAAAAAAAACACAGTAACACACACAAAATGCTGGAGGAACTCAGCAGGTCAGGCAGCATCTACGGAGGGGAATAAACAAGTCAACGTTTCGGGCCGAGACCCTTCGTCAGGACTGGAAAGGGAGGGGTTAGAAGCCAATAAGTAGGTGGGGGAGAGGGGGGAGTACAAGCTGGCAGGTGAGAGGTGAGACCAGGTGAAGGGGAAGGTGGGTAGATGGGGGAGGGGTGAAGTAAGAGGCTGGGAGGTGATAAGTGGAGGCTGGGGAAGAAGGAGGACACACAAAACGCCGGAGGAACTCAGCAGGCCAGGGAATCTGAGAGGAGAGGAGAGTGGGCCGTGGGAAAAAAAGAAGGAGGAGGGGAACCAGGGGGACGTGATGGCCAGGTGAGGAGAAGAGAAGGGGTGAGACGGGAGCCAGGGTGGGGAATGGAAAAAGAGAGAAGGACAAAGGAGAAGAAATTACTGGAAGATATTTTAACTATTACTGGAAACTGGAGAAATGATTACTGGAAATTATTTTAATAATTACTAGACGTAAGAGAAATCAATTTTCATGGTTGGAGGATATCCAAATGGAATATGAGGTTACCAGTCCAACTGAGAGTACCCTCATCATGTCAGGCGAGGACATGTCAGAATGGGAATGGGGATTGGAATTAAAATGTTTGGCCGTGCTTGCTGCAGATGGAACGAAGCTACGTGACTTTCCATGGACACATTAAATTGCTCAGGCAGCTTCCAGATTTGCAGGCACGGACAGAGTCAAGTTGAGCACAATTATCTTAAAGGAGAATTTTGTGCTAAATTATCTGGCACGTGGTGGGAGGGGGGAAGGGCTTGTGAATGAATTAATTAAAATGCTGTAACTAACCCTTTATCCCCTTTGGGTGAGAGTGTTGCAGGTTCCATTGTGATGACTTGAAGAAATATGACACTACTCTCAGACCGTCTTCTTATAGTTCAAACAAGCCGAACAACATAAGCCACAATCCAAATTCATATCCTGATAGTGAGATCCTACAAAATTTATGACAGGGATTGTCTTGTTAATAGAACATAAAACAGAACAGCACAGTACAGGCCCTTCGGCCCACAATGTTGTGCTGACCTTTTAACCTACTCTAAGATCAATCTAAACCTTCCCTCCCACATCGCCCTCCATTTCTCTATCATCCATGTGCTTACCTAAATGTCCCTAATGTATCTGCCTCTAACACACCCCCCAATTCTCTGTGTAAAGACTTGATCTCTGACATCCCCCCTCTGTTTTCCTCCAATCATCTTAAAATTATGCCCCTTGTATTAGCCATCAATAAATTGACAGGTTAAATCAAAGGATTAGAGAGCTTTTTTGTTCTGTACTACCTTAAAATATATATAAAACAATTTGCTTAGTAATTACTTGTATTCAGAGCATGTGGGTGTTGCTGACAAGGCCATGGCTTATGGGAGATGTCTGATCATTTTTACCAGAGTTATTATTAACCAGGTGAAAACTGTGTCGACATTTTGGTTTTAGTTTCCTGCAGTGCCCTAGGTTTTGGAGCAGCCATTTTGATTTACAGAAATGCAAAGGCCATCCCACTGACGAGAGAAAGCGGGAGAAATCATTTTAACAGGAATCTGGGAAAGATAAAGGAATTTAATGCCAAGCACAGAAAAGACTGAGAACTCAGACATGTCTGAGCTGTTTAAAGAGATTCAAATTAAAAGTAGTAAAGTATAAGCTGGGATAAGTGTGAGTCAGTTGTTCATGGTTGACACCAACATGATTAGGCCTAATTTGGAGTATTGTGTGCAGTTTTGGTCATCTACCTGCAGAAAGATGTAAATAAGGTTGAAAGAGTACAGAGAAAATTTACAAGGATGTTTCCAGGACTGGAGGACCTGATTTATAAGGAAAGATTGAATACAAACACAACGACCTCCCTTCAGGAGCAATGAGCGAGAGGGTGAGAGACCGGTCACACGCAGGTGCCTTCCCCCAGTAGCAGGCAGCAAGAGGCTGTCAGACAGTGCCGAACGCCTGCTTGCCCTCTGCAACTGCCTCCATGATTTCAATCTTCCTCGGCACCTCAATCAGCGAGGGATGGAGCTGCTCTTGGGCCCCCGCCTTGCCTCCAGCCTTCATTCAAGACACCCTTGGAGTAAAGCGCCAGATCGTTCAATCGGCCCGATAACACACCACCGAAAGGTAAATCACAGGCTCCACATTTGAAAGACAAAGAAGTAGTGTCGTGAACTGTCTGAAGGACGTCGTTCTTGGTCGTGAAGTTCATTGACACCATCTTCTTAGCTTAGTAACTAAGCCCTGTGTAAAGGCAGAATGTGGTTGTCAGAGACTAGTAGAAGTGTACACCACTGCGGGCACTTAATAGGTCGTGGGAGCTTATTCCCCACTATCAAGCCAGACATAAACTGTGCATACAGAGTATCCAAATATCTTTCAAATTCTTCTTAATTGTCTGCACAAAATGAAATTTAAATATATTAGATCATAATCTTTGCGTCCAATTACTTATGGAGAATAAGATCTGTGGTGACACAAAACAGATTTATTCCGATCGAGAGAAGAAGCAGATGGAGAACAAGCATTTACCGTGTATTTTGTAAGGAGAGCCATGATGTTCAGCAATAAACTGAAAGGCTAAATGTGTCAGCATCAAACAGAACATTGATTTTGATGTTAAGGGTGATGAATGGGAGAACCCAGTTCCTATTTAAATCAGTCTTACTACAACATAGTGTAATGGCAACAATCTCTATTTCTCAGGGATGTCCTTAGCAATAAATGCCTCATTCAATCACCTGACTGCAGTCCTGGTAAATGAGGGTTCTCTTAATTGTTCCATTATTTGCAAGATAATTTCAGTAAACTAGAATAACCTTTAGTCCTTTCATTGCTTTCTCCTGAGGACTGCAGAGGACGGAAGCTCAAGATATCTGGCTCACACCTGTGATGTGATGCTGAGGCTTTATAAAGCACCTGATGAGGACTCACTTGGAGTATTGTTGGCTGTTTTGGGCCCCTTATTTAAGAAAGGATGTGCTGACACCAGAGAGGTTCAAAGGAGGTTCACAAAAATAATTCTGGGATTGAATGGCTTGTCCTATGGGAAGCATTTAATGGATCTGAGCCTCTCCTCACTGGAATTCAAAAGACTGAAGGTTGCGGGGGGAGGGGAGATCTCACTGAAGCCTATTGAATATTAAAAGGCCTCGGTAGAATGGATGTGGAGAGGATGTTTCCTGCAGTGAGGAGTCTAGGACCAGAAAGCACACCTTCATAATAGAGTGGCATCCATTCAGAACAGAAATGAGGAGGAATTTCTTTAGCCAGAGTATGGTGAATCTGGGGAATTCATTGCACCAGAGAGACATTCTGTAGTGATCAATAATCCAATTACTTGGAACCAGATGACCTTGCCAGGTGTCTCAGGGCTGGGTGTGTGCCACCTCCCACTCTGGCTTTTCTTCTCGGTCCTACTCCCCTCACACAACACTCCCCTCTCGCGACACTCCCCTCTCACGGCACTCCACCCACCCGCGGCACTCCCCTCCCGTGACACTCCCCTCACACGACACTCCTCTCTCGCGACACTCCACCCTCTCGCAGTACTCCCTTCCCGCGGCACTCCCCTCCCGTGACACTCCCCTCACACGACACTCCTCTCTCGCGACACTCCACCCTCACGCTGCACTCCCCTCCCGTGACACTCCCCTCACACGACACTCCCCTCCCGCGGCACTCCACCCACCCGCGGCACTCCCCTCCCGTGACACTCCCCTCACACGACACTCCTCTCTCGCGACACTCCATCCTCTCGCGGCACTCCCCTCCCGCGGCACTCCCCTCACACGACACTCCTCTCTCGCGACACTCCACCCTCTCGCGTTACTCCCCTCCCGCGGTACTCCCCTCTCGCGACACTCCCCTCCCGCAGCACTCCCCTCTCACGACACTCCCCTCACACGGCACTCCACCCACCCGCGGCACTCCTCTCTCGCGGCACTCCACCCTCTCGCGACACTCCCCTCACACGGCACTCCCCTCCCGCGGCACTCCACCCACCGCGGCACTCCCCTCCCGTGACACTCCCCTCACACGGCACTCCCCTTCCGCGGCACTCCACCCACCGCGGCACTCCCCTCCCGTGACACTCCCCTCACACGGCACTCCCCTCCCGCGGCACTCCACCCACCCGCTGCACTCCCCTCTCGCGACACTCCCCTCACACGGCACTCTCCTCCCGCGGAACTCCACCCACCCGCGGCACTCCCCTCCCGTGACACTCCCCTCACACGACACTCCCCTCCTGCGGCACTCCACCCTCACGCTGCACTCCCCTCACGCGACACCCCACCCTCACCCTTCCCAACACCCTTTGCTCCTGCCAGATTTACAAACTTGCTGTCCACACCACACTGACAAACACAGTCCTGTGCAAAGGTCTTGGTCATCATAGATACACTGCATATATGCAGCTAAGTCTTTTGAACGGTGCTGTATAAACTGTGTTTTGCACCCTGGCCCCAGAGGAATGCTGTTTCGTTCAGCAGTGTACACGTGTGTGGTTGAATGACAATAAATGTGAATATGAGCTTGAACTTGAGTAACCTCTGCATCAAAGTAACACAGCTTTACATATTGTTTGCTTGTTCGCCACTTTTATTTCAATGTTAAAGGTCTTCTTAAAAATGTTTCACTACATTTTGCCTGTCCTCCACGAGGACCACAAGCTTGTCATAGCGTTTAGAGGCTTGTGTGCCTCAATGCCCAGGAGGGCTACGTTGGCTCGCGTCAGGGTTTTATGCTTTAGCTTTTGGTAGGGTCTCCCATGCCAAACAGGTCAAAAGGTAGAGGACAGACTAAGAGTGGTCCACTGGTCCTCCAGGTTTGGGGGTTCAGATTAGGGCTAACAACCCTGACTGCTCAGATAAGATTTTTATGGAAACAGCAATGAAGAATCCTCCTACACCTGAGTGTGACGGTATTCCTGAGTCTCCACCCGGGACTTGTACGACTGACAGTAGTGAAAACTGAGAGGAAGCTACTGACTCAATGAAGGAAGCCCTGAACACCGCCAGAGATGGAGGATCTTCAATGCTGCCCTAATGCCAGCAGGTTGTTGGCAGGAAGCAAGTACACTTTGCCAGCGAAAATGGCTCTTTCCCTTGTACATCCATTAAGAAGTTTGTTGGATACTTTAAGGCAACAAGATCCAAATTGAAGACTTCCTTCCCCCAGTGTAACTCAACCTGAGTAATTCAAAACGTTGATGCACATCAACATCCATAAATGTTCCTCTCACAGTGAGGTTCTGTCTGTTCATGAATATTCATGCACATTAATGTCCTCTTCTCATTCCTACCATCAGGGAGGAGGTACAGGAGCCTGAAGACTAACTGGTTTATGTTTTCCTTTCTTCTGCCCTTTTCCCTTCTTGAAGAGTAAAATGACACTTGCAATTCTCCAATCTTCCGGACCATTCCAGAATCTAGTGATTTTTGAAAGATCAGTATTAAAACCTCCACAATCTCTTCAGGCACCTCTCTCAGAACTCTGGGTGCCTTTCAGTTTCCCAAGAAACTTCTCTCGAGTTATGGTAACTTCACACACTTCATGCTACCTGACACCTGGAACTTCCATACTGTTAGTGTCTCCCACAGTGAAGACTGATGCAAAATTCTTATTTAATTTATCAGCTATTTCTTTGCTCCTGATTACTACCTGTCTAGAATCATTTTCCAGCAGTCCAATTTCCACTCTCACTTCTCTTTTACACTTTATGTATCTGAAGAAACTTTTAGTATCCTCTTTAATATTACTGGCTAGCTTACTTTCATATTCCATCTTTACCTTCCTGATGACTTTTTTGTTGGTTTTTAAAAGCTTTCCAATCCTCTAACTTCCCACTAATTTTGCTTTATTATAAGCCCTTTCTTTGGCTTTTATGTTGGCTTTGACTTCTCTTGTAACCATGGTTGTGTCATCTTGCCTTTAGAATACTTCCTCCTCTTTGAGATTTCCCTTCCAGAAACTCCAGCCGTTGCTGCTCTGCCATCATCCCTGCCAGTGTTCTTTTCCAATCAAATCTGGCCAGCTCCTCTCTCATGCCTCTGTAATTCCATTTACTCCACTGTAATACTGATACATCTGACTTTAGCTTCTCCTTCTCAAATTCAGGAGGAATTCAATCATATTATAATCATTTTCTCCTAAGGGTTCTTTTACCTTAAGCTCTCTAATCAATTTTGGTTCATTGCACATCACCCGATCCAGAATAGCTGGTCCTCTGGTGGTCTCAACCACGAGCTGCTCTAAAAAGTCACGTATTGACATTCTAGAAATCTCCCTCCTGGAATCCAGCACCAACCTGATTTTTCCAATCTACCTGCATATTGAAGTGCCTTGTAGAAGAAAAGGGAAAAAATTTGAGCTTTTCTTTCCTTTGCTCTCTCTAGGAGAAGCCTCTCTTTGTTGAAGTCTCAAAAAGCTAGAGTCTTAAGATCACCATTCAAAGTATGTCTGTTCAGTCCCTGCGCTTGCCCTGCCTTCCTTTAATTTGCTCTTACTAATAAATCCCAAATGCCGATCGGTCGCTGGTCAAAGCTCTATTACACTGCCGTGACCCACTCCTGCCTTTTATCCTCAGACAGTGGACCTGATTGAAATCTCCTCTCCAAACTTCTGATGTCCAGATTGGCCACTGGTCAAAGCTCTACACAGTGTATTGAGGTAGAACAAGGGGAAAAGCAATTATTATAGACGCTGGAACCTGGAGAAATAAGCCATCTGCTGGAGCAGAGGCTCCCAAACTTTTTTTATGCCATGGACCCCTACCATTATTTGAGGTGTCCATGGACCACAGGTTGGGAACCCCGTGCTAAATCTCAGCAAGTCAAGCAGTATCTATGGGATATAAGTAGCTGTTGACAATTCAGGCTGAAACCCTGCATCAAGTCTGGCTGTATGCTTCCGTATATACAGAAGGACGTTGAGTCAATGCAATTCAAGTTTAGTTGTCATTCAACCATACATGAATACAGCCAAACGAGACAGCATTAGTCTGGGGCCAAGGTACAAAACACAGTACCAACAGTCACACACAGCACATACAATATAGAAAGCACAGAAGGATATCAGTAAAATACAGCCGTGCAAAAAAAAAATCCATTCTGAGTCCATGAATGCCGCAGAAATCTGCAGTTGACCACAATACAGTCTGTCGTCTGCTGCTGAGCGAACTCTGGGGAAGGAGCCCCCAATCCAGCCTGGACGCTGCACCACACTGCCCCTAGTGGAGTGCACCAGCTCCGACACCTTGAATTCACTACCAGTCTCACAGTGGCCCGACACAACAGGAGTAAATCATCTGTCCCCTTGTGTTCAAACCCATTTGCATTTAAGGCCAAACTATCATATGCCTTCTGAGTCACTTGTCTACCTTCACATTAACCTCAGTGTTTTGTACAGGGGAATTTAGATCCCCCTGAACAGCAACTCTTTCAGTTTTTGGCCATTGAAATACTTCAGGTTTGTGCAAATGTAAATATTTATCAGAGAAGAATTATTTGTTATTTGTTGTCAATAAATTGGAAAGTTGGTTTATTATTGTTGCATGTACTGAGGTACAGTGTTGGCGCGTGGCCAAGTGGTTAAGGCGTAGGTCTAGCAATCTGAAGGTCGCTAGTTCGAGCCTTGGCTGAGGCAGCGTGTTGTGTCCTTGAGCAAGGCACTTAACCACACATTGCTCTGCGACGACACCGGTGCTAAGCTATACTGGCCCTAGTGCCCTTCCCTTGGACAACATCGGTGGCCTGGAGAGGGGAGACTTGCAGCATGGGCAACTGCTGGTCTTCCATACAACCTTGGCCAGGCCTGTGCCCTGGAAACCTTACAAGGCGCAAAACCATAGTCTCACGAGACTAACAGATGCCAAGAACCGAGGTACAGTGAAAAACTGTTTTTCTAACAAACCACCCATTCAGGTCATTTCATTACAATAGTGCATTGAAGTAGTACAAGGTCAAACAATAACAGAATGCAGAATATAGTGAAGTGTTACTGTACTGTCCTCACTATTAAATCAACTAGACAGCCAGGCAAACTCCTTTCAAACATGACATGAGAGTTAGGGTATAGCCTCCTAGCTCCTAAGATTTATCGTAGATTCCATCTACAAACCCACCTTAACCATTTTACCTACCAAATCCTTCAGTAAGTTGTGAACACATACTCTTATGATCCCTCTCTTCCTTAACTGTGTACTTCATCGTTGAATTTCTCTCCCCCTCCCTCAAACATTGCTTCTCATTTATCAAACTGAATTTTTCTTTCCTGCCAACTGTTCCCTGACAGCAAACCTCAGATTTTTCCTTCATATCAATGGAGTGGTCATTTTTTTCCCTCTATCAGCACGTTGACATTGCAGAGATTAACCTGGAGTTCGGATGGTTTTGTTGATTAACAGAATGCAAGTTATTCCCCAATTCTTTGCTTCGGAATAGTGGTTGCTTTGACTTCCCAGAAGTAAGTTGTCTCCACGTGTACTGCCCGCGCTGAGGTGTTGTAACAGCAACTGGACAGTCAGACAAACTCCTTTCAGAAATGACATGAGAGTCTGGATGTAGTGTCCTAGCACCTTGGGTTTATTGCAGACTCAATGGCGTGACAGAGTTAGACCTTAGTTAAGTTTCCTGCGGGTAAATATTATAGGGCTCTGACAGGTAAATACTATGAGAAAATAGTATGTGTAAACCATTAGTTTAACATCCCATTTCAGCAAAATCTTATTGATATCTTTAGTTAAACTTCTGAACAATGTAACGTCAACATACCGTGACCTGTCCGCCTCCCCCTCTTGCTGTGACTGGAGTGTTGTCTCTCTCTCTCCCTTGTTAGTGAGAGAGAAAGCCTTTGGCATGTTGAACTGTTGGGTGAATAATGGTTTTTGGTAGACTGTAGATCATGGTCTCTCGTTGGGGGCTTTGATGTTGCTGGCATGGTGGGTGGTGGGGGGGTGCTGATTCTTTCTGCTGGAACAAGTGGGGGGAGGGTCAAACTTTTGCTTCTTTCTTTGAGGGTTTTCTTGTTTTATGGAGTCTGTGGAGAGTGAGAATTTCAGGTTGTCTCCATTCTCTAATATTAAATGGAACCCCATTGAACCATTGAATGCTTCTGCTGGGGGGAACAACAGGACAGCTTTAGACAAAAACTTCTTTCACTCCTAACATAAACCTCTGGTCTTCTGCTAGGAAATGTACTTTCCTACTTATTACTTCCTTTCGGCACAGGAAGTGACCTAATATCAACCTGAAACTGCTCATTAAAATAAAAGTTGCATGCATTTATTTACATAGAAAAACATAAATGAATTGCTCAAAGAGCAGAACAATTACAGTTACAGAAAATGTGCAGTGCAGACAGACAATAAGGTACAAGGTCATAACGTGGTACTGTAGGTTGTAAGGTCAAGAGTTCATCTTAATGCACTGCAAACTGATCTTATCCATCATATTTCTAACTGGATATTGAACCTGTGAACTCTACCTTACTACTTTCCTTTTCTCTTCAAAGTTTAAAGTATATTTATTATCAAAGTATATATACTATATGCAACCTTGAGATTTGTCTCCTTGCAGGCAGCCACAGAACAGAGAAACCCAATAGAACCCATTAAAAAAGACCATCAAACACCCAGCATGCAGAGAGAGAGAAAAACAAATCATGCAGACAATAAAAGTAAGCAATTACCATTCAGGATTGCAATTTACAAAAGCGAGTTTATCCACAGCTTCAGTTCAGTGCAGAGTCAAGTAAACATCACAGCAGTGAACTAAACCAGCCTATCCCTTGCCTCTGGCTCTGGCACCCTGACCTTTTCAAACTGGCCTAGTACTTAAGTTGTCCAAAGATCAGGTCATTCCTCACTCTCAGACCCAGGGTCTGTCGCTTCTATACACTCTGAACTACTTAATTAATTTAACTTTTATATATATTTCTTATTGTAATTAGATTAGATTATTAGATTATGAAGACACGCAGTCCTCTTTTATTGTCATTTAGTAATGCATGCATTAAGAAATGATACAATGTTCCTCCAGTGTGATATCACAGAAACACAATACAGACCAAGACTGAAAGACTGACAAAAACTACATCATTATAACATATAGCTACAACAGTGCAAAGCAATACCGTAATTTGATAAAGAACAGACCATGGGCACGATAAAAAAAAATCTCAAAGCCTCTCGAAAGTCCCATCATCTCACGCAGACGGTAGAAGGAAGAAAAACTCTCCCTGCCATGAACCTCCAGCGCCGCAAACTTGCCGATGCAGCATCCTGGAAGCACCCGACCACAGCCGACTCTGAGTCCGTCCAAAAACTTCGAGCCTCCGACCAGCCCTCTGACACCGAGCACCATCTCTGCCGAGCGCTTCAACCCCGGCCCCGGCAACAGGCAATAGGCAAAGCCGAGGATTTGGGGCCTTCCCCTCCGGAGGTTCTCAATCGCACAGTAGGAGCGACAGCGAAGCAGGCATTTCAGAAGTTTCTCCAGATGTTCATCCGTGCTTCTCACGTCTGTCTCCATCAAATCAGGATTGTGCACGGTCCCTACTTAACAAATACGATATCATTCCGGAGCGGCCGTGCGCGCTGCATCGCGCCGCCATCTTCTCCTCCCCTCCAGTAATTTACAGTTTTTGTATTGTTATGTATTGCAATCTACTGTTGCAGCAAAACAACATATTTTGTGACATATGCCAGTGAAATGAAGCCTTATTCTGATATAACAGTGAGGTAGCAGCTGTCCTTGAGTTTGGTGGTACGTGCTTTCATGTTTTTGTATCTTCTGCCTGATAGAAGGGGGAAGAAGAGACAATATCTTGGAGGGAAGGGGTCTTTGATTATTCTGGCTGCCTTAATGAGGCATCAACAAGTGTAGGCAGAGTCCAGGAGAGAAGACAACTCCATGATGTGCCGAGCTGTGTCCATAACTCTCCGCAGTTTCTTGTGGTCAAATGTAGAGCAGTTGCCATGCCAAGCTGTTATGCATTCAGACAGGATGTTTTCTGTGTTTCATCGATATAAATTACGTACTAAGGTTCGACAGGGGCTTGCCAAGTTTCTTTAGCTCCTGAGGAAGTAACGGCATTGGTAAGCTTTCTTGGTCACGGTGTCTACATGACGCAGTACAGGCAGACAATGAGGTGCAAGCCATGAACTTTGTTACTGAGTACTGAGGGGCAAATTATCCATAGGTAGGGATATCTCTCAGTTAAACTCAATTACATTGCCATTTGATCTCAGAACATAAAACGTAGAACACTACAGAAAAATGTAAATAAGTCTGAACAAGTACAAGGAAAACTTACAAGGATGTTGATAGGTCTGGAGGATCTGAGTTACAAGGAAAAGTTGAATGGGTTAGGACTTTATTCCTTGGGACATAGATTGGAAGGAGGTTTGATAGAGGTATACAAAATTATGAGTGGTATAGATAGGGTAAATCCGAGCAGGCTTTTACCACTGAGGTTGGATGGGATTACAACCAGAGGTCATGGGTTAAGGGTGAAAGGTGAAATGTTTCAAGGGAACTTGAGTGGGAACTTCTTCACTCAGAGGGTGGTGAGCGTGTGGAATGAGCTTCCAGCACAAACGGTGTAAATGACATGATATGATAGATGTTGCCTGGTCTTCTGAGTTCCTCCAGCATTTTGTGTGTGTTGCTTGGATTTTCTCTTGCTTGTGGTGCATGCGAGCTTGATTTCAACATTGAAGAGAAGTCTGGATAGGAACATGGATGGGAGGGGTATGGAGGGCTATGGTCCCGGTGCAGGTCGATGGGAGTAGTCAGTTTAAATGGTTCAGCATGGACTAGATGGACCGAAGGGCCTGTTTCTGTGTTGTAGTTTTCTACGACTCTGTGAATCTACAACACAGCACCTTTGGCTATCATGTTGTGTTGACCTATTAACCTAGTTCTGGATCAATGTAACCCCTCCCACGAAGCTCTCCATTTTGCTTTCATCCAAGTGCCTATATAAGAGTCTTTCAATGACTGTACCTCCACCCCCGGCAATCTTTCATGCACCCACCACTCTCCGTGTAATAAAACGACCTCTGAGATCCTGTACTTTTCTCTCATAGCCTTAAAGTTATTCCCTTGTGTTTTAGCGATTTCCACTCTGGGAAAACATCTCCGGCTGTCCACTCTGTCTATGCCTCTTGTACACCTCTATCAAGTCACCACCTCTCTTACTCTTCTGTTCTGAGGAGAACAGACCTAGCTCCCTCAACCTATTCCCATAAAACATGCTCTCTAATCCAGCAGCAAGCATCCTGATAAACCTCCTCTGCACCCTCGCTAAAGCTTCCACATCCTTCCTATGATGAGGTGACTAAAACTGAACATAATATTCTAAGTGTGGTCTCACCAGGGTTTTACAGGGTGGCAATATCACCTCACAGCCCTTGAACAGCTTTTTTCGGCGGAGGGTGTTGGGGGTTGATGTTTTTTTTTGCAAGGGAGAGAGTAGGGGATTCGGGGTTTCTGATGTTCTGGCTGCCATTTCCTGGGTGGGCGATCTGTTGGTTTTTGTGTGACAGAGGGGTTGGGGGGTTTGGAGTTTGGTGTTACAGCAGCTGTCTTCCTTGTGAGTGACCTGTTCATTTTTTGTGCGAGGGAGGGTGAGGACATTTGGAGTTTATGAGTTTTGTTTCTCTTCTCCTTTTTACGTGGGGAGTTAATGTCCTTTCTTTCAACAACACCCATGTTTTTCATGGCTATCTGGGGAAGACTAATATCAGAGTTGTATTGTACGTGTATACTTTGGCAATAAAATAAACCTTTGAACCTTTGAACTCAATCCCCCGACTAATGAAGGTCAACAGACCGTACACTTTTTAAACCATCCTATCAATTTCCACTTACAGGTGCTGGCTTATTGAATTTTCTCCCATTTGATCTATAAGTGCAGTTGGTACCGGTCAGCTTAGAGCATCTGTATTTATGACATTCCACTGAGGTCCCATAACTGAGTTTGATGAGAGTCTGGTCCGTGGTTTAGAGTTGGATCTGTATCACTAAGAAAGAGAAAAGGATGCACAGTTCTTAAAGATAATAACATCAGTCAGTAATGTACACAAGACAGTCAACTAGGGTCGAGTTCTTTCGAATAAAAATATATAAGCACTACTCTGAAGTTTTACTAACAGTGGGTAATCAAGACAGATACAAGAGAAATGAATGAACAAAGGGAAGTGGAAGACGAGGATGTGACTCCCATGTACAGTTTATGTATATAAGATAATCTTATGTCATAAAATCATAAAAGTACAGCACAGAAAAGGCCCTTTGGCCCATCTAGTCCATGCCAAACCATTTATACTGCCTACTCCCATCGACCTGCGCCGGGACCATAGCCCTCCATACCCCTCCCATCCATGTGCCAATCCAAACTTCTCTTAAGCATTGAAGTCGAGCTCACATGCATCACTTGTGCTGGCAGCTCATTCCACACTCTCACCACCCTCTGAGTGAAAAGTTTTTCCCCACACGTCCCCCTTAAACTTTTCACCTTTCACCCTTAACCCATGACCTCTAGTTTTAGTCCCACCAATCTCAGTGGAAAAAGCCTGCTTGCGTTTATCCTGTCTATACCACTCATAATATTGTATCCCTCTGTCAAATCACAGCCAGACTCAGCGGTTAATGTGTTTTATAGGATTGCTTTTCTATTTCTATTTACTGTGTTTTTTTATGCTGCATTGGATCCCGAGTGACAATCATTTTGTTCTCCTTTACACTCAAATGACAATAAACGATCTTAAATATTGAAAGGTGATTTCCACAAATCTGTGCTGTGATTGCTGTCGTGTGAAGTCACTGCTTGGGTTTTAGTTACTGGCAACAGAGCTTCCAGGCGCACAATAATGAGGTTATGAGAAGGGTTAATTACCTTGTGCTGCACTTTGTCCACGCTGTAGATGAAGCCAATTTGCAACAACAGCACTTGCTGTAGTGACCTGGCATATTGACTGGAATTATGTTTTATTTCAGATGGGTAGTGAGTGGTCAACTGAATCAATCTGAATGTGTGACATTGCCTGAACAGATATTAATGGCATTAAACCCATTCCCTCTCAAAGTAACAACCACACTTTCACTCTGGTACCAGTGTTTAGAGATCAGACTTGTCTTTGACATTTCACAGAAAATGCTGGAGGAACTCAGCAGACCAGGCAGCATCTATGGAAAAGATTTTGGACTGAGACCCTTCAGCAGGACTCTGAGGGGTCCTCCAGCATTTTGTGTGTGTTGCTTGGATTTCTAGTGTCTGCAGAATTTCTCTTGTTTGTGATTAGATTAACACTACCTTGGACAGAGGGAGGAAGAGGAACGACAGATATTAAAAATTTACACAGCAGTCAGATAAAACTTCTAAGGATATATTTTCATCAATGAAAACAGGATTCAGCACTCCATGCGAGCATATGGAATTCTGAAATGAAGTACCAACACCACTAAACTTAAGTGAAGGCACAACCCAGAAAAATGGAGATCTTTTCCCAGAAACAGAGGGGGTTCCTGTGTCAATACAGGACCAGGTGGTTAACGGAAAAAAAAACAAAAATACGTAATAATAAACCAACAAATTCAGGACGATGAATGCAGAAAATGCCAAGAGAAACCAGAAACAATCCGACAAATCACAGGATCCTGAAGCAGTTTAACTCAATCTGATTACTTATACAGGTACGATCAAGTGGCAAACATCATTCACCAAAACCTTGCTTTAAAACACAAACTCATAAAAGACACCATTATTTACTATAAATACAAGCCTGTAGTTTTAGAGTCAAAGTCCAACTAATTATGGGATGACTGATCCATTATTACAGATCTGACAATCCATAATAACCATCTGGGTATAATATTACAGGATAAACAAGGAAGAACAACTTCCTTGATAGATATAGCCATTGGTATAACATCATCATCAACACCATCATCATCAGGTGCCGTGCCCAGTATGAGCTTTGACTGCCATGGCCCACACACTTCTGTTTCGGGTCAAGTGAATCAATTCATTGGTATTTATTTCCAGTTCTCTGGCTGCTGTCTCCATCATCATTTGTCTTTGTCTTCCTCTTGCTTTCTTCCCTTCAATCTTTCCCATAATTACAGTGCATTCTAACTCCTCTTTCCTAATCACATGTCCAATGAAGTTACATTGCCATTTCATAATCTCATACATTATTTCTCTTTTTGTGTTTGCTCTGTTCGTGACATCCTCATTAGATATTCGTTTCGTCCATGATATTCAAAAACCACAACTCTGCTGCTACAATTCGTTTCCTCATGTTACTAGATATTGTCCAACATTCTGAGCATATAACATAACTGGATAAACGTAACGCTTCAGTACTCTGAGGCGGGTTGTCATGCCTAGTTTAGTATTGGTCAGTATACTCTTCATTCTCCTAAAGGTGTCTTTTGCCATCCCTATTCTTCTTTTAATGTTCAAGTCGCACCTGCCATCTGATGTCACCCAACTTCCTAAGTAGCAAATGTTCTGTACTTGTTTTATGTCTTCCCCATTTATTCTCAGCCTGCAGATAGGATTCTCCTTCTTTTTGGATATCACCATACATTCTGTCTTTTTGCAATTGATAGATAGACCCATTTTTGCAATTTCTTCAACAATTATATCAATTAAGTTTTGTAGTTCTTCCTTCGTACTTGCAATTAACACAGTGTCATCTACATATCTGAAATTATTGATGTTTTCACCACCAACTTTGATTCCCAAAGTGTCTCTTATGTTTTGTAATAGTGTTTCACTGTACACATTAAATAAATCAGGGGAGAAAACACACCCTTGTCTAACGCCTCTCTTGATTTTCGTAAATTGACTCACTTCTCCATCTATTCTTACAGCGGCAGTTCGTTCCCAGTACAGATTTTTGATTAGGCAGAGGTCTTTCGAATCTAGATTTAGAGTTTTCTGTAATATTTCAAATAACTTATTGTGCTTCACTTTATCAATTACAGGTATAACATACAGAAATTAATAAGTGAACAACACCAGAAATATGCTGAATGAGAAGAGGAAATTGAAAGACTATGGAATATGAACAGGGTATACTTTGTCCCAATAGTAATATTTACAACAGGTATCATCACAAAGTCACTACACAATAGAATTAAACAATTAGGCCTACACAGCAATATTTATGTAAACCTCCAGAAAGCCACAATACTAAACACCACTAGAATAGTCCGAAAGTTCCTCGCAATTGAGAAATAAGCGTGCTTGGCTATGTCCATACCTCAGATTTTACCAGCCTGAGCTGAGAAAAGATAAAAATACAAAAATAATAGGGTTTTGGCTCAAAACATTGACTGTACTTTTTTCCATAGATGCTGCCTGACATGCTGAGTTCCTCCAGCATTTTGTGTGTGTTGCTCAGATTTCCAGCATCAGTAGATTTTCTTGTTTGTGAAAAATAATAACTTATTTATAGAGCATTTTTCATACATAGAACATAGAACATAGACATAGAACAGTACAGCGCAGGAACAGACCCTTCTCTGGTGTTAGACATTTCAACCCTGGGAAACAGATACCCCCTGTACACTCTATCTGTGCCTCTCATAATCTTGTAAACCTCTATCAGATCTCCCCTCAGCCTCCGGTGCTCCAGAGAAAACAGCCCAAGTTTGTCCAGCCTCTCGTGATAGCACATGCCCTCTAGCATCCAGGCAACATCCTGATAAACCTCTTCTACACCCACTCTAAAGCTTCAACACTCTTCCTAGAGCAGGGCAACAAAAACTGTACGCGATACTGCAGATATAAAGATGCAGCATAATCTCTTGACTTTTGAACTCTATGACTAGTAAAAGCAAGAACTCCTATCGACCTGTGTAACCACTTTCAAGGGACTATGATTTTGGACCCCAAGATCCCTCTGCTCAGCAACACTGTTAAGAGTCAAGATTATGACAGGCATAGCTAGAGTGTCTTGCTCTTAACAGTGTACTGTTACATACCTCAAGGAGGTCTTGTGACTTTCTTGTGAGAATGATGTAATGGTCTTTTGGAGGTCACCTGATGTAATTTTCCTGCCGATTTGAGGTCACGTGATGACATGTTCACCACGGGTATAAAAGGGAAGACCTCTGGTGACGCAGTTAGTTTTCAAACTAGAATGTTAGTCAGAGTCTCCGTTCCATTGCGTATTTGTTTTATGACGCAGTTTCATTTTTTTAAAACGGAGTGTTATGATCTATTGTAAGGTACAATAGTGCTGGATTGGCAGTTTACCCATTTCTGCCAGATTTGTTGATGTACCTTTTCAGTAGTATTGGAGAGTGAAGGCTTTATCGAAGTGCAGGACCTGAAGGATTAAGAGAAATTGGTATTGTTCGGCAGTTTAACAAAGGATCGACCTTATTGAGTCTTCGTTGAAGAAGTAGCGACCTGCATCGAAGATAACTCCTGCCAAAGAGCAAGGTAGTTCATGCAGGATTTGCTCGCCAGAAGAAAGGTCAGTTGTTTTAAGCCGTTTATTTCCTGCATCGTGAATCCTTTGGACAGAACCAGCAGGAAAGTCGCGTCTATGAAGAAATCCTTCTCCAGAGAAGTCTGTCCCAATTGAATGTATAAATCTGTTGGACTTTCGAATTTACCATTTTAAGAACTGTATTTGACTTTACTGCTTTAAGAACTGTTTTTGCATTTATCGCTTTAAGAACCAGTACCGAGTGGCGATTTGTTGAACGGCCGCATAGCGGTTAACTTCCGGTTAAGGTTTTCGTTTTTTTTAATTGTTTATCCGTGTTTAATAAATGTTTGGTTGTTTTTATATAACCTGTCTCGATTGATATTCATGGTTGCCGGTTACGTAACAGTACCGTCTCTTTGCATTTGCCCTGCCAAGATGCAACACCTCGCATTCATCTGGGTTAAACTCCGCCTGCCATTTCTCTGCCCACATCTGCAGCTGGTCTATATCTCACTGTATCTTTTGCCAGTCTTCCACACTACCCACAACTCCACCAGTCTTGGTATCCTCTGCAAACTTACTAACCCACCCATCTCCATTTTCATGCAGGTCATTTATATACATCACAAACAGAAGAGGTCCCAGTACAGATCCCTACAGAACACCACTAATCACAGAGCTTCAGCTCGAAGAAGGCCCTTCAACCTCTACCCTCTGCCTTCTATAGGCAAGCCAGTTCTGAATCCAAACAGCCAATTCGCTGCAGATCCCGTGCATCTTAATCTTCTGGATTAGCCTCCCATATAGTTCAAAGTGCTTGACAATGGGATAAAAGTCCAAACATGAAAATAAAAGACAAAAAGATGTTAGTTAAAATCAAGGTTAAATAAATAGGTTTTGAGATGGCTTTTAAAAGTGTCAACACAGTCTGCATCCCTTATGGTTTTAGGTGTTGAATTCCACAGTTTTGGAGCCTGGTTTGAAAAAGCTGACCTGCCAATTACCTTTTGAGGGAGATTGTTGAAATTTAAGAGACCGTCGGAAGAAGAACTGAGAGCTCGAGCAGGATTATAAAACGAAAGTGGTTCTGTGATGTACTCTGTTCCCAGACCATCGAGAACTTTAAAAACAAGTAAGGACACTTTAAAACCGTAAACATGAGGAATTCTGCAGATGCTGAAAATCCCAGCTCTTGGCTCCATCCCTCCCCCTCCTGTCTTCTCCTATCATTTTGGATCTCCCCCTCCCCCTCCCACTTTCAAATCTCTTACTAGCTCTTCCTTCAGTTAGTCCTGACGAAGGGTCTCGGCCCGAAATGTCGACTGTACCTCTTCCTAGAGATGCTGCCTGGCCTGCTGCGTTCACCAGCAACTTTGATGTGTGTTGCTAAGGACACTTTAAAGTCAATTCTTACAGATACAGGAAGCCGATTCAGAGTAGCTAGGAGGGGAGTGATACGGATAGTTCACGCAGCAGTGATCTCAGAGACTGTGCCAGGTTGGAGAAAGTACAGTCAATTACTACACAAATACAACCAGGCGGAGGAAGCTTCACAAAGTGCAGGCTGTGGAACTCAATAACATCAGTGAGCAATAAGTCAGGGTGTATTTCCCAGGGCAAAAGTGCCATCTCTTATCATGATAAACAATTGCACAGCAAGCATTAATGTGGAGAATATTGACACCAGAAATTAGTAGTTTTTCAATTATTTAAATACCAGCGTTCCCAGGTTGAAGGCTAAATAACTCAAAGTGCAGGAACCTGACAGTTCCAATCGTGTCTGCCTGATCTGCAATTGCCTCTGACTTTTAGCCTGGGAAATTGACAGTAAAGGGCTTAAGATTACAGTCTCCCATAAATTTTATCACCTTTACTTCTGCCTTAGCCCCATTCATCTCTCTAAACTCGGGTGGCTAAATTGTGCAAATCCATCTCCAACTGTGCATCGCCATGGCCACCCACAGGACTATTACAAGCCCACGGAAGCGATGCTGACGTGCGGGGAGCGCAGTGATTTAATGCAGACCTTAAAGGGACACTCCCCGTTGTACTCAACAAAGGACATGTAAACTAGTCTGCATAGAGCATAGACGAGTACAGCACAGGGACAGGCCATTCAGCCCACAGTATTGTGCCGAACCAGCTAAAAACCAAATCAAAAACACCCAAACACTAATCCCTCTGAGCAGCACCATGTCCATATCCCTCCATCTTCCTCACATCCATGTGCCTATCCAAATGTCTCTTAAAAGCCTCTAATATATTTTCCTCTACCACCGGACCAGGCAGCACATTCCAGGCATCCGCCGCTCTCTGAGTAAAAAACTTACCCCTCACATCCCCCTTGAACCTGCCCCCTCTCACCTTCAATGCATGCCCTCTGGCATTAGACACTGCAATCCTGGGAAAAAGATACTCTCTGTCTATTCTATCTCTGCCTCTCATAATCTTGTAAACCTCTATCAGATCTCCCCTCAGCCTCTGGCACTCCTGAGTAAACAACCCAAGTTTATCCAGCCTCTTGTGATAGCATATGCCCTCTAAACCAGGCAGCGTCCTGGTAAACCTCTTCTGAACCATCTCCAAAGCCTCAACATCCTTCCTGTAGTGGGTCAACCAGAACTGTACACAATATTCCAGATACAGCCTAGTCAGGGTTTTGTAAAGTTGCAACATCACTTCCTGACTTTTGAACTCAATGCCTCAACTAATAAAAGCAGGCACTCCATAAGCCTTGTTAACCACCTTATTGACCTCTGTAGCCACTTTCAAGGAGCTCTGATGGAGACAGTCCTGACAGATGGTCTCGGCCTCAACCTTTAACTGTTTTTACCCCCTCTCCACAGATACTGCCTGACCAAGCGCCACAGATGTCCAAAGTAAATTTTATTGTCAAAGTACTTACATGTCACAATATGGAACCCTGAGGTCCATTTTCCTGTGGGCACACTCAGCAAATCTATAGAATAGCAATGAATGACCAAGCAGGATGCAGAAGACAGCAAACTGTGCAAATGTAAATATAAATAAGTAGCAATAAATAATGAGAACTTGAGATAATGAGATAATTATCTTGGCGGGAGGAGAAGATGGTGGCGCGACGCAGCTCGCAGCGGCCACTCCGGTGGTGATGTCTGTTATTTGTCAAGTAGGGTGCCGTGCACAATCCTGATTTGATGGAGACGGACGTGAGAGCACGGAGAAACATCTGGTGAAACTTCTGAAATGCCTGCTTCGCTGCCGCTGTTACTGTGTGGTCCAGAATCTCCGGAGGGGAAGGCCCCAAGTCCTCGGCTTTGCTTGTTGCTCGGCGGTCGGCGGGGGGGGGGGTCGAAGCGCTCGGCAGAGGATGGTGCTCGGAGAGGCTGGTCGGAGGGGCTGGTCAGAGGTTCGAAGTTTTCGGAAGGAGTCATATTCCGCTGCGGTCGGGTGCTTCTAATGCTGCTGCATCAGCAAGTTGGTGGCGCTTGGAGGTTCATGGCAGGGAGAATTTCTCCCTTCTGCCGCCTGCATGAGATGATGAGTCTATCGGGACTTTGAGACTCTTTTTTACCGTGCCCTAGAACTGCTCTTTATCAAATTATGGTATTGCTTTGCACTGTTGTAACTATATGTTATAATTATGTGGTTTCGTCAGTGTTAGTCTTTGATTTGTCCTGTGTTTTCTTGTGATATCATTCTGGAGGAACGTTGTATCATTTTTTAATGCATGCATTTCTAAATGACAATAAACGAGGACTGAATGTCCTCATAATCTAAAAAAAATCTAATTAGATAAAGAATCCTTAAAGTGAGATCATTGGTTGTGGGAGCATCTCAAAAGATGAGTAGTATTTTCTTTTGTTCAGGACCCTGATGGTTGTGGCCCGATGCATAATTGTAAGCAGTGTGGTTCAGAATCAGGCCTATGTCGTGAAATTTGTTGTTATGTGGCAGCAGTACAATGCAATTCAAGATAAGGAAAAAGATCAATTACAGGAAAAAGTATTTGAAAAGTTAAGTTAAATTAAGTAGTGCAAAAAGAGAGAAAAAAGTAATGAGGTAGTTCAAAAGGAGTTCAAAGTTCAAAGTAAATTTATTATCAACGTACACATGTGCCACCATATACAGCCCTGAGATTCATTTTCTTGAAGGCATTCAGAGTAACTAGAAAGAAACACAATCGAACCAATAGAAAACCGTGCACGACAAAGACGGATAAAGAACCAATGTGCAAAGGCAACAAACTGCAAATACTGTACAAAAAAGAAAATAAATAATTATAATGATCAATAAATAAGCAATAAATATGATAGCATGAGATGTAGAGACGTGAAACTGAGTTTACAGATTGTGGGATCAGTTCAGTGTTGGGGTGAGTGAAATCAGTTCAGTGTTGGGGTGAGTGAAGTTTTCTCCTCTGGTTCAAGAGCCTGATGGTTGAGGGGTAATAATTGTTCCTGAACATGGATGTGTGGGACTTGAGACTCCTGTACCTCCTTCCTGATGGCAGAAGTTGAGCATATGAAGGTTGTATGTCGTAGTCCGTACTCCAAAACAGACGTGACCTGAACCAGTTTCTAAACCATAGTTTATTGATAAAACTGACTGATCCCATATGAGGCTGCAGCCAGCTTCACACTGCACCAATTTAATGGCTGCAAGCTCCCCAGAAAAATCCCAGATAACTTCAGTAGGCTAAATTGGAATATTGACAGGGTGCAGAAAGGGGCTGAGAAGTGGCAAGTGGAGATTAATATGGAGGAGTGTGAAGAGATTCACTTTGGAAGGTCAACCTTGCAGGCAGAGTATAGGGTTAAGGGCAGGATTCTTAGCAGTGTGGAGGAAAAGAGGGATCTTGGGTTTGCATCCATAAATCCCTCAGAGTTGTTGTGCAAGCTCATGGGGTGTCTAAGAAGGCGTATCGTGTGTTGGCTCTCAGTAGTTGGGGGATTGAGTTCGAGAGCCATGAGGTAATGTTGCAGCTCTATAAAACTCTGGTTAGACGCACTTGGAATATTGTGTTCGGACCTGGTCACTTCATTACAGGAAGGACGTGGAAGCTTAAGAGAGAGTGTACAGGAGATTTAGCAGTATGCTTCCTAGATTAGAGAGCTTAGACCATAAAACCATAAGACGTGGGAGCAGAATTAGGTCACTCAGCCTATCGAGTCTGCTTTGCCATTCCATCATGACTAATCCCAGATCCCACTCAACCCCATCCACCTGCCTCCTCGCCATATCCTTTGATGCCCTGACCAATCAGGAAACGATCAACTTTCACTTTAATCTGTTCTAAAAGGTTGAGGCTGCACCTTCTAGTTCTGGATAATCCCCACCATAGGAAACACCCTCTGCATATCCACCCTATCTAGTCCTTTCAACATTCGGTAGGTTTCAATGAGATCCCCGTGCATTCTTCTAAATTTAGTGAGTACAGACCCAAAGCTGCCAAATGCTCCTTATGTGTTAACCCCTTCATCCCCAGAATCATCCTCATGAACCTCCTGTGGACTCTCTCCAATGACAACACATCCTTTCTGAGAGATGGTCCCAAAACTGTTGACAATACTCCCAGTGTCTGACCAGTGTCTTATAAAGGCTCAGCATTATCTCCTTGTTTTTATATTCTATTCCCCTTGAAATAAATGCCAACATTGCATTTGCCTTCTTTACCACAGATCCAACCTGTAAGTTAACCTTTGACCTTGCACAAGGACTTCCAGGTCCCTCTGCAGCTGGTCTTATGAAGATAAGTTGAAGAAGCTAGGGCTTTTCTCTTGGGAGTGAAGGAAGATGAGAGTTTCATTCGGAGTTTGATGAGATTTGGTTTGTCACCTAAAACACTCAGAACCTTCATGAACAGAAATTTCATGATGTAACGTGGAGAGCATTCTGACTGGCTGTTTTGCCATCTGGTTTGGGGTTAGGATGGTTACTGCACAGTATCGAGAGAGGCTACAGAAAGTTGTGAAATTAGTCAGCTCCATCATGGGCACCAGCCTCCGTAGTATCCAGAACATCTTCAAGGAGCAGTGCCTCAGAAAGGAGATGTCCATTATTAAGAACCTTCATCTCCCAGGATGTGCTCTATTCTCATTGGTACCATCAAGAAGGGGGTACAGGAGCCTGAAGGCACACACTCAACTATACAGGAACAGCTTCCTCCCCTCTGTCATCTGATTTCTAAAAGGACATTGAATTCATGAACAATATCTCACCTTTTTTTATTATTTCCTTTATTGCACTACTATTCTTAATTTAACTATTTAATGTACTGTATATTATTTAATATATACTTACTTGTAAGTCATTTTTTTCTGTATTTATGTTGTATTGTATTGTTCTTTGGGTTTAGTTAATGCTGTTTCCTGGGCCCAAGTTGAACCCATATGTAACATTTGTAACATCAGTAACTTCCTGTTATGAAAACTCCTGTGTCAAAACCAAAGCTTTAATATATCAGAATTGAAATGTCTTAATCAGAGTTGGCCGTGCACCCTCGCCCCTGAACCAGCGACAGGGGGGCTTAGCTCCAGAGACCTGTGCTCTTACGCCACTGTGGGAGGAGCTGCCATTCAGATGAGATCACCTTTGATACTCCTGACCAGCGGAAAGCATCCCACGCTCTCCCTTGCTTCCCAGTCAATAGCTAGCCCTCAGACAGCCTCAGCAATTCAGGTTACTTGCTGTCATTGATCCCCTGCTTGTGGGAACTTATTTTGCACTGTTCAACTTCTGTAAGAAATTGATTACATTTCAAAAGTATTTAGTCGTGAAAGGTACGAGAGGATAGATCTGAATCGGAATCACGTTAATTATGACTGACATACTATATCTCATGAAATTTGTTGTTTTTCAGCAGCAGGACAATGAAATATACTTTGCATTATTATAAAAGATATGAAATCATAAATTAACATTCAAATTAAATAGGTGCAGAAAGAGAGAAAATTAGTGAGGTAGTGTTCATTGGTTCATTGCCTGTTCAGAAATATGATGGCAGAGATGAAGAGACCATTCCTAAATCGTTGAGTGTATGTCTTCAGGCTCCTGTACCTCCTCCCTGATGATAGTAATGAGAAGAGGGGTCTTCAGACTCCTGTACCTCCTCCCTGATGGTAGTGATGAGAAGAGGGGCCTTCAGACTCCTGTACCTCCTCCCTGATAGTAGTGATGAGAAGAGGGGTCTTCAGGCTCCTGTACCTCCTCCCTGATGGTAGTAATGAGAAGAGGGGTCTTCAGGCTCCTGTACCTCCTCCCTGATGGTAGTGATGAGAAGAGGGGTCTTCAGGCTCCTGTACCTCCTCCTTGATGGTAGTAATGAGGAGAGGGCATGTCCTGAGTGATGAGGGTCCTTAACGACGAACGCTGCCCTTTTGGGGTACTGCCTTTTGAAGATGTCCTCGATGTGGGCGGGAGGCGAGTGCCCATGATCGAACTGACTGAGTTTGCAACCCTCTGCAGCTTTTTCCAATGCTGTGCATCAACACGGGATCGATAAAATGTCAACTTAACTCAGATGTGTCTTACACCAACAAACTCTGCGGTGTTACTGAAAACAATGAGACATAATGATTCCAGGTTGTGGTTCAGACAGAAAGGCTTGACCTGACGTTAGACCTCCCACACATTTGGCTTATTTCCTCCTCACTCATTGCAGTTCCGCTTCAGTCGACAATCATGCAGCAACAGAGGTTGTGGGGAGCTCGTCGAAGGTGTGGAGTCCTTGGCAGAGGAAGAGATGGCCAAGCATGGCCAAAACACTCAGCTGTAACGAAGTGCGGGACTTCTAACTGATTTAGTGCCGTGTATTAAGAAGAGTTTCAAAAGTATCTTCGGTCAATTTAGATCTCACTTTTCCTTCGTTTCTCCATGGGGAAAGAGTTTGACGACTATAATTCATGGTGAAAATGTGAGCAAGGAACCAAGAATCAAAGTACATTCATTATCAAAAAATGTATAAATTATTCACCTTGAGATTTGTTTACAAATAGGCAGCCACAAAGTCAATGTTTTTAGCAAAACTCCCCAGTAAGGAGCTTAGATCGAGTAGACAGCCAGAGCAGAAATGCTAATTCAAGACGGCCTAATTTTGAGGTGGTTGGAGGGATTTATAGGAGGGAGTGTCCGTGGTAGATTTTTTACGCAGAGAGTGGTGGGTGAGTGGAGTGCCCTGCCAGGGGTGGTGGTAGAGGCAGGTACATTAAAGACATTTAAGAGACTCTTAGATGTACACATGGATGATAGGAAAATGTAAGCAATGTGGGAGAGAAGAGTTAGATTGGATCTCCCCCTCTCCCTCCAACTTTCAAATCCCTTACTCACTCTTCCTTCAGTTAGTCCTGACGAAGGGTCTCGGCCTGAAACGTGGACTGCACCTCTTCCTAGAGATGCTGCCTGGCCTGCTGCGTTCACCAGCAACTTTGATGTGTGTTGATTGATCTTAAAGTAGGTTAAAACTTCGGCACAACAAGAGCTTGTACTGTGGTGTTCTACGTCAAGACTAAACAGAACATTTAATCAATATTGCATTGATTTATTATTTTCACACGTACTGAGGTATAATGAAAAACTTTTACTCTGCGCACCATCCAGGCAGATTCTTCCATAGATAAAGATACGAGAGCCCACAGGAGCTGGAATCTGGAGCAAGAAGCAATCTACTGCAGGAACTCAGCATCTGAGGGAGGAATATAACTGCTGACATGTCAGAGTGAAACTTTGCACCAGGCCTTTGCCTGGTGTCTCAGGGCTGGGTGTGTCTGCACCCACACCGCCCCCCGCCCCTGGCACTCCTCTCTGCCACCCATCCCGCACCCCTCCCGTAGCCCTCCACCCTCGCCATTCCCAACATCCTCTGCTCCCACCAGATTTATAAACTCACTCTCTGCTCCACATTGACAAAAACAGTACTGTGCTAAAGTCTTAGGTACCCTTGCTACAGTATGTACATGTACCTAAGATTTTTGCACAGTCCTGTATATCCTGCGAGTAGAGGGAGGGTAGAATTATTAATAACTTTAGAAATACAGTGTGGAATACGTCCTTCCATACCAATGAACTGCACAACTTGGCAACCCACCCATTTAACCCTAGCGTAATCACAGGACAACTTACAATGACCAATTAACCAACTAACCAGTACATGTTTGGACTGTGGGAGGAAACTCACACATTCATGGGGAGGACGTACAAACTTCGTACAGATGGTGTAGAAATTGAACTCCGAACTCCGACACCACATGCTACAATAGACGACCGCGGAGCGCTAACATTGAATTCAAAATTCCAAGTGCAGTCCCGATATAATTGGAACAAATCACTTGTACCCTTGTGTTCAAATCTATTTGCATTTCAGGCCAAAATGCCATTTGCCAAAAAGGGAAAAGCAAGTACCAAGGCAGGACAAAGTGTTACAGCCTCAGAGAAAGTAAAGTGCAGACAGATGGTACGGTGGAAGGTAGATTGTGTGTTTAAGAATCCATCTTATTGTACTTGGGGACCATTCAGTTGTCTTATAACAGTGGGACGAAGTTGTCCTTGAGCCCAGTGGCATGTGCTTTCAGGATTTTCTATTTTCTGCCCTATGGGAGGAAGGAAAGCAGAGAATAGGATTTGATTATATAGTGTAGTGGTTAGCTCAACATTTCACAGTACCAGTGACCCAGGTTCAATTCCTGCCGCTGCTGTAAGGAGTTTGTACGCTCTCCCTGTGACCATATCGGTTTCCTCCGGGGGCTCCGGTTTCCTCCCACAGTCCAAAGACGTACTGGTTAGCAGGTTGATTGATCATTGTGAATTGTCCCGTGATTAGTCTAATGTTAAATCAGTGGATTGCTGGGCGATGAGGCTTGAAGGGCCAGAGGGGCCTAATGAACGCTGAATCTCAAAAAAATATTCTTTTGAAGACTTTGACAAATATAAATAGATTTCAGAGTAATACAGGAAATGATGAACTACTATACTTTGTACCATTTCATTGTTTTGTGATTGTTGCTGTATTTGTCTTTTTTTGCATTCATTATTACCGCAGTTGGTTCCTTAAGGCTGTTATAGCCGGGGGTAGAAGTGGGGAAAAGGAGGAGGGAGGAGGAGAAGATGGCGGTGCGACACAGCACGCGCGGCCGCTCTGGAATGATATTGTATTTGTTAAATACGGTACCGTGCACAATCCTGACGTGAGAAGCACGGAGGAACATCTGGAGAAACTTCTGAAATGCCTGCTTCGCTGCCGCTGATACTGTGCGATCGAGAATCTCCGGAGGTGAAGGCCCCAAATCCTCGGCTTTGCCTATTGCCTGTTGCCGGGGGCGGGGTTGAAGCGCTCGGCAGAGATGGTGCTCGGTGCTTGGTGTCGGAGGGCTGGTTGGAGGCTCGAAGTTTTCGGACGGACTCAAGAGTCGGTTGTGGTCGGGTGCTTCAGGGTGCTGCATCGGCAAGTTTGTGGCGCTGGAAGCTCATGGCAGGAAGAGTTTTTCTTCCTTCTACCGTCTGCGTGAGATGATGGGACTTTCGAGAGACTTTGAGACTTTTTTTTATCGTACCCATGGCCTGTTCTTTATCAAATTACGGTATTGCTTTGCACTGTTGTAACTATATGTTATAATTATGTCGTTTTTGTCAGTTTTTCAGTCTTGGTCTGTCTTGTGTTTCTGTGATATCATTCTGGAGGAACATTGTATCATTTCTTAATGCATGCATTACTAAATGACAATAAAAGAGGACTGAGCGTCCTCATAATCTAATCTAATCTAATCTATCTACTAAATGCTCTCAATGGCTTGCGACTCAAATAATCTCTGAAAACCAAGTCCAATTCCTGGCCTTCACGTGTGTCTTCGCTACTAAGCCCAGTGGAACCATATGAGCTGACAGGAGAAGGGGCAAAGGTGGGTTGCTGATGCCTTAAAACCAGTCACTTCAGGCAGATGAAGGCTTCGAGAGTAAATCTGGAGCTGGCGTCCCTAAGGCAGTCCTACATTGAGCTCAATGTTGACTGGCAACTCCTGTGATGCTGCTGGTGCCAAACTGTATCAGTCTCTGCCATTCCTTTGAGTTTATTGGATGCACAGAGAAATGGAACTTGCTACATGAGGAACAGCTTGCTTTCTATATCATACTGCCCAGGCTTGCATATCTGGACAGCTAGGACACAACATGCACAGTCGACCCTGACAAAAGGAGTCTTCATCACCACATGTTTACTCTTTGAGTTTCGCACCAGTAAGGAATTTCACTCTGCCCTGGAGTCTAAACTAATCTGAATCTGATTCTGAGGCATAGCTCTGTCATCAGCTTTGCTTTCCTGGAATCATAGGCAGGGGCTTGGTCCTCATGTGAAGCTCTTCCACCGAGCTCAGACAGGCAGCGCCGGTGCTGTGGCTGGTAACATTGATGTAGAATGGATCTTTTCCATTCAATGGGGCTACCTAAAGAACAATCTGATAGAGTCCCAGTGGTCCCCGACAACCGGGCCGTGAGCATGTGCTATCGGGCCGCGCGGAAACGATATGATTTGGCGATATGAAACGATATGAGTCAGCTGCACCTTTCCTCATTCCCTGTCACGCACTGTTGAACTTGAACACCACCCCTCCCCCCGTCAGCTGGTCCGCAAGAATATCGTCAATATTAAACAGGTCCGCAGTGCGCAAAAGTTTGGGGACCCCTGTGATAGACAAATGCCAAAGATAAAAGGAATAGTTTGGTCCAGGTGTGACTAATAGAGAAATACAAATAAATGACAGGATTGGGTAAAAACAGCCTAGACTCTGTGAAAGAGACAAACCTCGAGCTGATTTGGCATGTCACCAAAAACTCCAGCAAGTTTCTAAAGATGCACCATGGAGAGCATTCTGATTGATTGCATCGCTGTCTGTAATGGAAAACACCAACACACAGATTGATGGAGGCTGCAGAGGGTTGTAGACTTAGCCAGCTCCATCATGGGCACTAGCCTCCCCCCATTCAAGGCCGTCTTTAAAAACCCATGACTCAAGAAAGCAGCATCCGCCATTAAGGACCCTCAAGATTGCTGGATTTCTGTTTAATTTCTGATCTTCAAGAAAACATCGAACTCAACAGGGTCAAGGAGAGTGGAAGCAGACAAATCAATTGTCTTTGTTCTTGCCATGAGGTTGAAAGAATTGAGGCTGCCATTTTGTGAAGCTGTTCTGTGATCTCCATTTTGTGAACTGTTGGATAAACTGGTTCTTGTTCTGGGATAACTTAATCAGAGCAATGAAATGCAGACACAAGGAGTTTCTGCTATTGATCTGCTAAACCTGAGACCATTCTCAGATAAGCTGTTTATTGTGTACAATGGCAGGTTTGCGGAAGTAATCTCATTATCTCGGCTCAGTATCTGAGTGACATGATTTGACTGGTTTGAACCAGAGTCGAATAGAACAAAGTAAGACTCCTAAGGCATGAAGTTGTGTAGCCCTTGGACTACATCCAATGGGAATCTCTTATAGGCCAGTCAGATAACCCTGAGCCAACAGGATTGAAGTGCATCATCTAAACTGATAAGATGTGTATAAAATAAATAGCTTCAAATGCAAAGGGACATCATCTAAGCATCAGAAGGAAGAGTCCCAGTGCTAGGGGTGTGGAGAAAAGGATCAATGGTTTGGCCAGTGGGACATCCCCTATTTTGTTGTTATAAATTGAAGAAGTGGTCTGAGTGAGTATTGGTAGATGGAACAGTGGAATTCATGTTTAAAGTTGGGTTCAACATAGTCAGGTTATTGTTTGTGCAGAGACAATAAAGTGCGAGCTTTGATTAATTAAGAGTTGTGTAGTAAGTTTCCTGACTTAGTTCTGTTGGTCAATGGTCAACAATAAAGAAATTTTTACACATTGCACTGTACTGCTGCCACAAAACAACCACAAATTCCACACCGTGTGTGGGTGATATTAGAACTGGTTCAGATTCCTGTGTTGTTAACCTTCAACAATAACGTGGAAGACAAAATTCCAGTCAGCTCAACAGATGTGCCACTAATTCCAAATGGAAAATGCATCAGAGTAAGAGACAGCAGAAACTATTTGCAAAGGTTTGGCTTTGTCATAAATGGAGCAAGTAAAAGAAAATGAAAATTTCCACTAATTACCACAAATCATTGATCAAAAGCTATAATGGAAGATAAGAATTAGAATCACCTCAACTGACAGGAAATGTATCGCTTCCAGAATCAAGACAATACAATCAAACTCTTAAAGCTATGAACAGATGTGTGCAGAGGTCGCAAAATTAACGTGAGTACAACAGCCATTCTGGGCAGACTGGCAGTGGGGTAACTTTCTTCTTCTTTAAAATGATGAGAGTGGTGTGTTTTTTCTTTAATTTTACAACTAACTACTAACTGGTAAAACAGAATCAATAGATCTGTCGGTTTAGGATGGCGGTGAATTTTGGCAGCTCGGGTTGAGGTGTTTGATGTTGCAGAGTTCACTGAGGTTGCAGACGTTTCGTCACCGGTCGAGGTGATATCCTCAGTGCGCAGTTGTTGGTGCTTCTCTCTGGGAGTGCTCACGTTTATATAGCGCCCCACCGCCCATTCGCTTGCCTCTGTCCTGATTGGCTACCCCTTCAACTGAACTTTGAATTCTATCGGCTTGCGTTTCTTTGGCTCTTAGATATTTGTAGATGGCAACTATTTTGATATGTTTGTTTGCAGAGTTATCAGAGAGAACATCGCTGATCTGTCAGTTATGGTCACCTCATTAGAGGAAGAATGTGGACGCTTTAGAGAGGGTGCTGAGAAGGATTAGAGAGCATGTCCTAACGATAGAACAAGCAGGAGAGAGACAGATCAACTAGTTAAGAGGTGGAGCAGCAACAAACTTGTACCTAATGTCAGTAAGACCGAAGAATTGATTATGGAAGGGTAAGATGTGGGAACATACACCAGTCCTCGAAGAGCGATCGAAAGTGGAAAGCGTAAGCAATTTCACGCTCCTGGGTGTCAGCATCTCTGAGGATCTGTCCTGGGCCCAACGTATCGATGCAGTTACAAAGAAGACATGACAGTGGTGATATTTCATTAGGAGTCTGAGAAGATTTGGTTTGTCAGCAACGCACTCACAGATTTCTGCAAAAGTACCGTGGAGATCATTCTGACTGGCTGCATCACCGTCTGGTATGGGGAGGGGGAGACTTCACCGGATCGAAAGAAGCTGCAGAGAGTTGTAAACTCAGTCAGCTCCATCATGGGCAATAGCCTCCCCAGCAACCAGAACATGCCTCGGAACGGTGGCATCCATCATTCAGGACCCTCATCACCCAGGACATGCCCTCTTCTCATTGTTACCATCAGGGAGGAGGTACAGGAGCCTGACGACTCACACTTAACGATTCAGGAACAGCTTCTTCCCCTCTGTCATCCGATTTCTGAATGGACATTGAACCCATGAACACTACCTCAGTACTTTTTTATTTCTATTTTTGCATTACTTATTTAATTTAAATTATATATATTAGATTAGATTAGATTATGAGAACACGCAGTCCTCTTTTATTGTCATTTAGTAATGCATGCATTAAGAAATGATACAATATTCCTCTGGTGTGATATCACAGAAACACAGGACAGACCAAGACTGAACAACTCTCAAAAACCACATAATTATAACATATAGTTACAACAGTGCAACAATACCATAACTTGATGAAGAACAGGCCATGGCACAGTAAAAAAGTTTAAAGTCTCTCGAAAGTCCCACATCTCACGCAGATGGGAGAAGGAAGAAATTTCTCCCTGCCATGCCCGACCACAGTTCGACTCTGAGTCGTCCGAAAACTTCGAGCTTCCAACCAGCCCTCCGACGCCGAGCACTGAGCACCATCTCTGCCAAACGCTTCGACCTCAGCCTCGGTCGCCAGCAGCAGGCAAAGCCAAGGATTTTAGGGCCTTCCCTCCGGAGATTCTCGATCGCACAGTAGCAGCGGCAGCAAACCGGGCATTTCAGAAATTTCTCCAGATGTTCCTCTGCTTCTCACGTCTGTCTCCATCAAATCAGAATTGTGCACAGTGTCCTACTTACAAATACAACATCATTTCACCGGAGAGCTGCGCGCGCTGTGTCGCACTGCCATCTTCTCCTCCTATATATTTCTTACTGTAATTTACAGATTTTATTGTCATGTATTGCACTGTACTGTAACAAATTTCATAACATATGCCAGTGATATTATATCTGATTCTGATTGTGATTCTGAGTTTTCAAGAGTGAAATCAGGAAATATTTCGGAGTACTGTGTTCAGTTCTGGTCACCTCATTATAGGAAAGATGTGGCAGCTTTAGAGAGGGGGCAGAGGAGATTTACCAGGATGCTGCCTGGATGAGGATAGATTGAGAGAGCTTTTATAGTTTGAGATGGGGTGATAGCTTTTCTCTCAGGAGCAAAGAAGGATGAGAGGCCATTGGATAGACGTGTACAAGATGATAAGAGGCATAAATAGAGTGGACAGCCAGAGACTTTCTCCAAGGACAGAAATGGCTAACATGAGGAGGTATAATTTTAAGGTGATCAGAGGAAACAATAGGAGGATGTCAGAGGTAAGATTTTTTCCACAGAGAGTGGCGGGTGTGTGGAACGCCCTGCTAGGGGTGGGGGCAGAGACAGATACATGAAGGACATTTAAGAAACTCTTAGATAGGCGCATGGATGATAGAAAATAGAGAGTTGTGTAGTAGGAAAGGCTTAAATTGAGGTTGGAGCAAGTTAAAGGGTCAGCACACCATTGTGGGCTGAAGGGCGTGTACTGCGCTATGCTGATCTATGTTCTATGTGAGAAGAGATTATATTCCTAGGGAGATCAGCCGATTCAGGAATAGTGTGTGGTCCATGGAATTCATATCTTACACACTGTTAAGTTCTGTGTAATAAAAGGGAGAGAGAATCTTACATAAACATAAAGGCAGAGACATTGATACTGGCAGGTCAACCAATGCCAATATTTATTAGACCATGGACCTACTTTATAAACCAAGTCACAGTACTTTAATCTGCAGGACTGCTTTATTCTTCAATAAAATCTTGTTATAAAATTTAGCAAATTATTGCTCGCGAAGTTTCAGAATAAAATGTGCTGTCACAACATGGGCTGAATAATGAAAAGAAGCAATCTGACCAGACCTCAGCGTTTGAGATTTAATAGCCTGACTAATATTTTACTGGCCTGAAGCTATAATGCACTGGTATGAATTTCAATCTGCACTTGATTGAACATGAGTATTCCTGTGCTCTTCTGCCACTGAAAGATCGAGTGTTAGTATAACACCAATTACATAATGCAGAACACCTTCAGGCCCACTGTCACTGTTGTATAATAATAATCAGGCCCCTGCATAAACCACAATTCTCTCCTCCTACGGATGAAGGAGAACACTAACAGGGAAAAGCAGCAAACACCAGGAAGCAGCTGAAACAAATTTTACCATCGGCGTCAACACTGTAACTGACCCAGCAACAGTCAGGGAGGTATCTGAACATCGAATGAGTTTGGAAGAGATTTGAGCCTCACTGTGATTAAAACAAAAAAACTTCACGCCATCATAAAAGTTGCTTCCCACAGACAGTTAATCTGATCGACCGTTCTAGTTGTGCCCCACCCCCTCTATACATTACCTCATTCACTGCACTGCACTGCAAACTCTTCAAACCACTTTTTATGATGCTGTCAATATTGTAAACACTCTCAGGGGACCACAGCCTTGTTTGGAGGGTTTGGAGGCTCGCGTGCCTCAGTGACCCAGAGAACGATGCTGGCCGGAGGCAGGGTTTTACACTTTGGCTCTTGGAGGAGTCACCCATGCCAAACAGGTCAAAGGGTAGAGGCCAGACTAAGAATGGTTCACTGGTCCTCCAGGTCAGGGGTTCAGCTCAGGACTAACATAGAAACATAGAAACATAGAGAATAGGTGCAGGAGTAGGCCATTCGGCCCTTCGAGCCTGCACCACCATTCAGTATGATCATGGCTGATCATCCAACTCAGAACCCTGTACCTGTCTTCCCTCCATACCCCCTGATCCTTTTAGCCACAAGGGCCATATCTAACTCCCTCTTAAATACAGCCAATGAACTGGCCTTAACTATTCATTGTTCAGGAGCAATGAAGCCATGGTTTTATACTCCTGAAAGGCAACATCAGCCTCAAATCAGGGTAAAATTTATTTATTAAAATACACATAGCGTGCCACGTACTACCTTGAGTTTCATTTTCTTGCAGGTATCTATAGAAAAATAAAGGAATATAATAAAATTTATATAAAACTATGTATACTGTAAACGAAGACTGACAAGCAATGTGCAAAAGAAAGCAATTCGTACAAATAAATAAGGAACACTGAGAACATGAGCAGTAGAGTCCTTGAAAGTGAGTCCCCAGGTGGTGGGGTCAGTTCAGAGTGGTGGTGATTGAAGTTATCCATGTTGGTCCAGGAGTGTGATGGCTGTAAGGATATAGAACATAGGACAGAGAACAGTACAGCACAAGAACAAAAGACAGGCCCTTCAGCCCACAATGTTGTGCTGACCCAATTAAATTAGTAATCAAATGGCCTCCACCGCTCCAGAGGAAGCAGCACAAGTTTGTCCAACCTCTCATTACAGCACATGCTCTCCAATCCAGGGAGCACGCTGGTAAACCTGCTCTGTACCCTCTCCAAAGCCCCAGTACCCTTCCTGTAGTGGGGTGCCCGGAACTGTATGCAGTACTCCAGATGCAGACTAACTGGGGTTTTATAAAAGTTCAGCGCAATTTCCTGACTTTTGAATTCAATACCTCAATTAATACAGGCAGGCATGCCATAAGCCTTCCGAACCACCCTATCAACCTGTGTGGCCACTTTCAGGGTACTATGAACTTGGACCCAAAGATCCCTCTGCTCATCAACCCTGTCTTGTCCTTAATAATGTACTGTCTCTTTACATTTGACCTACCAAAGCGGAACATTCACATTTTAATCTCCATCTGCCATTTCTCCACTCATATCTGCAATTAATCTACATCCATTCTATCCTTCGCTACTGTTTTGCTACACACCACTGCACATCTATGGAAGTTTATTTAATTGGAAATTGAACCTGCAAACTAACTTAGCAACATGAATATTGTCCCACGTTCCATGACGGTATTTTGATACACTCCTAACAACCTCTCAGTCCTCGTATTCAGAACACCAGATTCTGTGACCTTGCTATCAGAAGTGTCACAGGCACGTGGTCACACCAATCAGCACCTCAGTTTCTGAAAACAGACCCACAGGCCTTCATCAATCAGAGCAGTGGGCACAGGAGATGGCACGTTATGTTGAGGTTGTATTAGACATTGGTGAGGCCTAAGTTGGAGTATTGCTTGCAATTCCGGTCACCTACCTACAGGAAAGATGTCAATAGGATTGAAAGAGTATAGATAAAATTTACAAGGATGTTGCTGGGACTTGAGGACCTGAGTTATAGGAAAAGGTTGAATAGGTTAGGACTTTATTTCTTGGAACGTAGAAGATTGAGAGATTTGAAAGAGGTATGCAAAATTATGAGGGGTATTTATAGGGTAAATGCAAGCAGGCTTTTTCCACTGAGTTCAACAGTTAAAAGTTCAAAGTAAATTTATTATCAAGGTACATATATATCACCAAATACTACTGGAAATTCATTTTCTTGCAAAAGAACAGTAGAACAGAAAAATTCAGAGAACCAATGAAAAACTACACACAAAGACCGACAGACTGTGCAAATACAACAAAAAAGTAATAAAAATAAATAAGCAAGTTACTTACAGAGAACACAATACTGAAATAATACCAAGGTTAGGTGAGACTACAAGTGGGTGTAAGAATCAGGATGAGGTTTAATATCACCAGCATCTGTTGTAAAATTTGTTGTCTTTGCAGCAGCAGTACAATGCAATATATAATAATAGAGAAAACATAAGTTACAGTAATATATATATATACTGTGTAAATTATATAAGTAGTGAAAAAGGCAGTGAGGTAGTGTCCATGGGTTCAATGTCTATTCAGAAATCAGATGGCAGAGGGGAAGAAGCTGTTCCTGAATCGTTGAGTGTGTGTCTTCAGGCTTCTGCACCTCCTCCCTGATGGTAGCAATGAGAAGAGGGCATGACCTGCGTGATGTGGGTCCTTAATGATGGACACCACCTTTCTCAGACATTGTGCCTTGAAGATGACCTGGATACCACGGAGGTTAGTGCCCATGATGGAGCTGACTAAGTTTACAACTCTGCAGCTTCTTTCGATCCTGTGCAGTAGCCCCCTTCCCACCATCCACACCAGATGGTGATGCAGCCAGTTAGAATGCTCTCCATGGTACAAATGTAGAAATTTGTGAATGTCGTTGGTGACATACCAAGCCTCTTCAAACTCCATATGAAATCTAGCTGTTGTCTTGCCTGCCTTGTAGCTGCATCGATATGTTGGGCCCAGGATAGATCCTCAGAGATACTGACACCCAGGAACTTGAAATTTCTCACCCTTTCTACTTCTGATGCCTCTATGAGGATTGGTGTGTGTTCCCTCATCTTACCTTTTCTGAAGTTTGAAAGGTTCACAGATTTCATAGGTTAAGGGTCAAAGGTGAAATGTTCAAGAGGAACCTTTGAGGGAGTTTCTTCACTCAGAGGAAGTGAGGGTGTGCAACGAGCTGCCAGCAGAGGTGGTGGATGAGGTTTGATTTCAACATTTGAGAGACGATGGAAGGGTGTGAGGGGCTGTGATCCAGATGGAACTAGGCAGAATAACAGTTTGGCATGGACTAGATGGGCTGAAGGGTCTGTTTCTGTGCTGTAGTGCTCTCAGTCAAAGGCCAAGCAACAACCCACGTAAATGCTCATCTCTGTTTCCCAGAAGTTCAATGAACTTCTCTACTGACTCCCAATGAGAATTGATTGTGCACACTCTCTGATATCAGCCAGACAGTGTGGCAGTGCACAAGCATTAGCCAGCGGATGAGTTCTGCCCACGGTCTAATGTTGCTCTCTCTCTAAATGCCACAACCGTAACGCATCAAGCTCTCAGTGAAATCGGAGCTGCACTTCCCTGTGTGGTATCATGGATTAAATATGAGTCCTTCCATTTCTCCCCAAGTCAGAAACAAAGTCATTGGAAATCTGCATGTCAAATCTGGAGCAGGACGACAAAAATAGACACATAAATAAAGTGGGGAGGTGAGAAACTAATAATTGATGAGCCGCACTATTTACATGGCAGCTTTACCACTTGCTCAATCATTGATGACTGAGCTGAATTTCTGAATACATTAAACCGGTAATGAACAGCCGCTGTGCCTGCAGCCAATATGCAGATGCCTTCTTAAATAATACACAGTACGGCCTGCCAATGTGATTCCTCAGGGAACGGGATTTTCTTTACAAATTTCACAATATGCAAATGTTATGCCCTATAAAATGTCATTCAGTATCATTTCCTGAAGATTTGTAATGATAGAATTCAAAAATATACAAAATTACAAAACTTTATCCCTGTGAAATACTACACAATAATGTTTCATGAAATCCGTAATAGCTTATTTATTGGAACTATAAAATAACTGCTTATCTCAGATCTGATCTTTCACTAATAAATGAAGCTGCTGCAACAATTAAGCACAAATTCCAATTGCTCTGATTTTGGAGATCCTTGAAAAATTGATGTAAAAAAGTTGATTATTGACTTCAGGAGGAGGAAGCCAGGGGTCGAGGAGGAGGAGGAGCTAAAGATGGTGCCAGAATGCAACTTCTCTCGGTCTATCTGTAAAACAGTTTACAATTCTTCTCTTTAATGTCTCTTTTCTTCCCTTTCAAGGTGGCTGGGGTCCTGTCGGAGTCCGACATCTACGGCTGCACTCAGCCTGCGGTTCTTCACGACGGTGGGCTCCGACTCTGGGAGCTCACTGAGCGGGCCTGGCGTGTTTCGTTATCTCCAGGAGCGGCCTGGAAGACGTGCACCTTTGGGGTGCGGCCCCGCAGACGACCCGATTCCTCACCGAAGTCGCCTCTGAAGCATTGGAGGAGATCGGAACATCGAGACAGCAGTGGATGCTGCTGTCAGAGTAAGGGAAACTGCAGACTGTATCATTGAAACAGCGAGCTCCCTCCTCTCATTGTGACAGGACTGATACTCTCTCTCCCTCATCAGTGAGAGAGACAGAGCCTGTGGTTTTTCATAGACTCTGGATCATGGTCTCTTTGGGGGGCTTTGCTAGTGCTTGCCTGAGGGGTAGTGGGGCGCTAATGTTTTTGCTGGGGCGACACACACCAAATGCTGGAGGAACTCAGCAGGCCAGGCTGAGGCAGGTGGTGGGAGGAGAGGAGAGAGGGTTGATGTTTTGCTGCTGCTTACGCATGGGCTTTGGGGTTCTATTGTTTCCCTATCGATCATTCTTTGAGTTTTTTTGTGTTTTGTGGATGTCTGCAGAGAGTAAAAATTTCAGATTGTATACCGTATACATTCTCTGATATTAATTAGGACCAGGAGCCAGACGTCATCGGAGGGTCAGAGGTGGAGAGAGTCTACAACTTCAAATTTCCTGGTGAAATCATTTCAGAGAACCTATTCTGGGCCCTTAAGTGCAATTACACAGAAGGCACTGCAGCACCTCTACTTCCTGAGGACTTGGCGAAGATTCAGCATGACATTAATATAGCATTAATGGCATGACTCTTGGCAGTGTGGAGGATCAGAGGGATCTTGGGGTCCGAGTCCATAGGACACTCAAAGCTGCTGCGCAGGTTGACTCTGTGGTTAAGAAGGCTTATGGTGCATTGGCCTTCATCAATCGTGGGATTGAGTTTAAGAGCCGAGAGGTAATGTTCCAGTTATATAGGATCCTGGTGAGACCCCACTTGGAGTACTGTGCTCAGTTCTGGTCGTCTCACTACAGGAAGGACATGGAAACCATAGAAAGGGTGCAGAGGAGATTTCCAAGGATGTTGCCTGGATTGGGGAGCGTGTCTTATGAGAACAGGTTGAGTGAACTCGGCCTTTTCTCCTTGGAGCGATGGAGGATGAGAGGTGACCTGATAGAGGTGTACAAGACAATGAGAGGCATTGATTGTGTGGATAGTCAGAGGCTTTTTCCCAGGGCTGAAATGGCTAGCACAAGAGGGCATAATTTTAAGGTGCTTGGAAGTAGGTACAGAGGTGATGTCAGGGGTAAGTTTTTTACACAGAGAGTGGTGAGTGTGTGGAATGGGCTGCCGGCAACGGTGGTGGAGGTGGAAACGATAGGGTCTTTTAAGAGACTCCTAGATGGATACATGGAGCTTAGAAAAATAGAGGGCTATGGGTAAGCCTAGGTAGTTCTAAGGTAAGGACATGTTCTGCACTGCTTTGTGGGCCAAAAGGCCTGTATTGTGCTGTAGGTTTTCTATGTTTCTACGTTTCTGTTACATCTAAAACACTGACAAACTATAGATGTGTAGTGGAGAGTATATAGGCTGGTTGCATCATAGCCTGCTCTGGAAACACCAATGCCCTTGAATGGAAAATCCCACAAAAAGTACTTGCCCCATCATTGAAGTTTTCCCACAACCAATTGGCTCACTTTCCAGGACACTTCTTTTCATATTAAGACCATAAGACCATAAGATCTAGGAGCTGAATTAGGCCATTTGGCCCATTGATTCTGCTATACCATTTCATCATGGCTGATCCAGTTTTCCACTCAGTCCCAATCTATTGCCTTCTCCCTGTATCCCTTCATGCCCAGGTCAATCAAGAATCTATCAACCTCTGCCTTAAGTATACATAAAGACTTGACCTCCACAGCTGCCTGTGGCAAAGAATTCCACAGATTCACCTCCGTCTGGCAAAAGAAATTCCCCTCATTTCTGTTCTAAAGGACACCTCTCTTTTTCTGAGGCTGTATCCTCTGGTCTTAGACTCCGCCACCATAGGAAACATCCTCTCCACATCCACTCTATCAAGCCCTTTCAACATTCAATAGGTTTCAATGAGCTCACCCCTCATCTCTTCAGAATTCTAGAGAATACAGGCCCAGAGTTATCAGATGATCTTCATATGATAAGCCGTTCAATCCTGGAATTATTTTCATGAACCTTCTTTGAATCCTCTCCAGTTTCAGCACATCCTTTCTAAGATAAGGTGTCCAAATCTGCTCACAATATCCCATGTGAGGCCACACCAGTGCTTTATAGAGTGTCAACATTACATCCTTGCTTTTATATTCTAGTCCTCTTGAAATGAATGCTAACATTGCATTTGCCTTCCTCACCACAGACTCAACCTGCAAATTAACCTTTAGGGAATCCTGAGCAAGGACTGCCAGGTCCCTTTGCACCTCAGTTTTTTGTATTTTCTCTCCATTTAGAAATAAGTCAACTCTTTCATTTCTTGTACCAAAGTGCATGACCATACACTTCCCAACATTGTATTCCATCTGTCATTTCTTTAACAACAGGAATTCTGCAGATGCTGGAAATTCAAGCAACACACATCAAAGTTGCTGGTGAACGCAGCAGGCCAGGCAGCATCTCTTGGAAGAGGTACAGTCGACGTTTCAGGCCGAGACCCTTCGTCAGGACTTTGAACATTCCCTTAATCTGTCTAAGTCCTTCTGTAGCCTCTTTACTTCCTCAAAACTATCTGTCCCTCCACCTATCTTCATATCGTTTGCAAACTTTGCAACAAAGCCATCAATTCCATCATTCCATCATTGACATATAATGTTAAAAAAAATTGATCCCAACATAAACCCTTATGGAGTCACCAGCAGCCAGTCAAAAAAGGCTCCCTTTATTCTCACTTTTTGCCTTCTGCCAATTAGTCAATACTTTATCCATGCTAGTATCTTTCCTGTAATACCATAGGCTCATAGTTTTCTAAGCACCCTCACGTGTGGCACCTTGTCAAAGGCCTTCTGAAAATCCAAGTACACAACATCAACTGATTCTCCTTTGTCTATCCTGATTGTTATTTCTTCAAAGAATTCCAACAGATTTCTCAGACAAGATTTTCCCTTGAGGAAACCATGCTGACTACAATCTATTTTATTACCTGCCTCCAAGTACCCTAAGACCTCATCCTTAATAACCGACTCCAACATCTTCCCAACCACTGAGGTCAGACTAATTGGCCTATAGTTTCCTTTCTTCTGCCTCTTTCTCTTCTTGAGGAGTGGAGTAACATTTGCATGTTTCCAGTCTTCCAGACCATTGCAGAATCTAGTGATTCTTGAAAGATCATTACTAATACCTCCACAATCTCTTCAGCTAGCTCTTTCAGATTTCTGGGACGTACACCATCTGGTCCAGGTGACTTATCTACCTTTCAGTTTCCCAAGATCCTTCTCTCTAATTATAGTAACTTCACACACTTCATGCCCCCTGACACCTGGAACTTCCTCCATCCTGCTAGTGTCTCGATACTTATTGCTTATTTATTCATTATTATTGTTCCTTCTGTTTGTACTTCCACAGTTTGTTGTCTTCTGCACTCTGGTTGAATGCCTTAGTTGGGTTGTCTTTCACTGATTCTGTTCCAGTTATTATTCTATAGATTTGATGAGTGTGCCCACAAGAAATGAATCTCAGGATCATATATGGTGACATATATTTACTTTGATAATAACAATTACTCTGAGCTTTGAACTTTGAACTTTGAACTTTGGATAGGGCCCAGTCCACCACAGGTAAAGCCCTCCCCACCACTGAGCACATCTACACGAAGCGCTGTCGCAGGAAAGCAGCATCCTTCATCAGGGACTCTCACCACCCAGGTCATGCTCTCTTCTCGCTGCTGTCATCAGGTAGAAGGTACAGAAGCCTCAGGGTCCACACCACCAGGTTCAGGAAAAGTTACTGCACCACAACCATCAGGCTCTTGAAGCAAAGGGGATAACGTCATTCAACTTCACTTGCCCCATCGCGGAGATGTTCCCAGACCTCCATACCCCTCCCATCCATTAAATATTGAAACTGAATCCGCATGCACCATTTGCACTGGCAGCTCGTTCCACCCTCTCACCACCCTGTGAATGGAGTTCCCCCTCAGAGGGCGGTGACAGTGTGAAATGAGCTGCCAGCAGAAGTGTTGGATGCAGGTTTGATTTTAGATAAATTTGGGTGACGGGGTGGAGATACGCCTCTACCAAAGGAGGTGTAGGGTGCTCCTTCCCTCTGCTCCCTGCAGGTCACCCTTGGGCAAGGTGTAGCACCTACTTAGCCCCCTCCCCGATCAGGGTCATGTGAAGCCATGGGAGCTGGTGGTGGATGGTCGTACGAGCAGTTGGTGCACATCACAAGACCCGGTTATGGGACCACTGACACCAGGCAGACAATCTCTGAAGAGTATTGACAATGACTCTGGTGGATGGTCACCCGTCTTGTAAAGACACTGGCCAGAAGAAGGCAATGGCAAACCAACTCTGTAGAAAAATTTGGCCAGAAACAATCATGGTCATGGATCGATGGAAGATCATGATTGTCCACCACCCAAGAAATTGCTCTCACTTGGCTAAGAAGATCATTTTTTACATCGTGCTACCATTTTTCTGCTGGACAAGTGATATGTTTTCCCCAGCTGTGAGGGAAATTAATCCGATGAGGCAGGTTCAGATTAGTAAACCGGCTGGAAAATCACTGGAATTACTGCCGTATTTTTCAGATGGCGTTCGTCTAGAATGGAGCGATCACTCAAGGCGAGGAGAGGAGTGTGTGTTCTGCTCGGATGTGATCATCACTTCTGTCTACAATCATAGGCCACAGAGGAATGCCATCACCTTGTTAGTCAAACACCACCACCTACAATGTATTGCCATCTGAGCTCATCGTGGCGGTTTGTAGAAAGAAGCACAGAGGTGTTAATTGGTGCAAGGATAAGAAGGAAGTTGGAGGCAGTTACTTTCCTCCCCATGTGGTGTGGGTCTGGGACTCACTGTGGTGGAGGCAGATCTCGGCAACTTACATAGAACACGGAACAAACCTGTGACAGCCGAAATGCCAGTCAAATTAATCCCATTGGCTTTTATGTGGTCCATTCAGAGTGACCAGGTAGCGTAGTGGTCAGCAAACACTTTAGAGAGTCAGTGATGCAGGTTCAATTCACACCGCCATCTACAAGGAGTTTGTACGTTCTCCCTGAGAGAGAGTGGGCCTCCTCTGGGTGCTCCCATTTCCGCCCACACTCCAGAGACGCGCAGGTTAGCGTTAGTGCTACGTTGGCGCCGGAAGCACGGCGACACTTGCGGGCTGCCGCCAGCACAGCCTCACACTATGTTGGTTGTCGATGTAAACGACACCTTTAGCTGTATATTTCGATGTTTCGCTGTACATGTGACAAATAAAGCCAATCTTTATGTCCCTCCACTACCTTCCTGTTCTCAACACATCTTAAATGTTGACAACATATCGGCTTTTGAACGGAAAATCCTACAAAAGATAGTGGATTCGGCCCAGTACGTCACGGGTCAAGCCCTCCCAACCAGTGAGCACATCTACAACAAACACTGTCGTAGGAAAGCAGCATAGAAAGCATCTTATCTGATGCATCGCACTTTGCTACGGCAACTGTTTTCCATCAGAAACTACGGAGAGTTTCGGACACAGCTCAGCACTTCAGGAAACCAGCCTTCCCTCCGTGGAGTGCGTCTACACTTCTAGCTGCCTTGAGAAAGCAGCCAAACTTTATCAAAGACTCCATCCACCCAGGATACTCTGTCTTCTCCCCTCTTCCAGCAGGCAGGAAATACAAAACCCTGAAAGCACATAGCACCAGGCTCAAGGTCAGCTTCTACCCCACTGTTATAAGAATATTAAATAGTTCCCTCATACAATAAGTTGGACTCCTCACCTCACAACCCATCTTGTTATGGCCCTGCACCCTATTGTTCACCTGCATTGCACTTTTCTGTAACTGTTACACTTTATCCTGCATTCTGTTATTGTTTTCACTTGTTCTAGCTCAATGCACTGTGTAATGATCTGATCTGTGTGAACAGTATGCAAGACAAACTCTACCCTTGGTACGTGTGACAATAATAAACCTGTTCTACGCTGCCCCATGATATCGAACGGGAGTTGTACTTTGGGTCAAAATGTCGAAGAAGTAGGCTCCAAGACGGAGCCGCACTCAGGTTGGAGGAACAACACCTTATATTCTGTCTGGGTAGCCTCCAACCTGATGGCATGAATATTGACTTCTCTAACTTCCGCTAATGCCCCATCTCCCCCTCGTACCCCATCCAGTATTTATTTATTTATATACACACATTCTTTTTCTCTCTCTCCTTTTTCTCCCTCTGTCCCTCTCACTATACCCCTTGCCCATCCTCTGGGCTTCCCTCCCTCCCCCTTTCCTTCTCCCTAGGCCTCCTGTCCCATGATCTTCTCATATCCCCTTTGCCAATCACCTGTCCAGCTCTTGGCTCCATCCCTCCTCCTCCTGTCTTCTCCTATCATTTTGGATCTCCCCCTCCCCCTCCCACTTTCAAATCTCTTACTAGCTCTTCTTTCAGTTAGTCCTGACGAAGGGTCTTGGCCCGAAACGTCGACTGTACCTCTTCCTAGAGATGCTGCCTGGCCTGCTGCGTTCACCAGCAACTTTGATGTGTGTTGTACTTTGGGTGCCCATCAAAAAGTTTGATGTGGAGAGCAACTTCTTGAAACTCAATATAACAGCACGGTGTATTAGACACCAGTGCCGTTGGCCAAACCGAGGGTGGTGATGAATCAGGGAGACTGAATATCTGGCTGAGTGGTGTCGTAACAACGACTTCTTACTCAATGTCAGCAAGACCAAGGAGCACATTATTGACTTCAGGCAGAGGATCCAGAGGTCCATGAGCCAGTCCTCACGGGAGGATCAGAGCTGGAGAGGATTCCTCATCGTTATTTCTTCAGAGGATCTGCCTGGGACCCAACACTTTAGTGCAATTACAAAGGAAGCATGTCAATGATTCTACTTCCTTAGCAGTTTGCAAAGATTCAGCACGATATCTAAAATTTTGTCGAACTTCTATATATGTGCAGTGGAGAGTATATTCATTGGCTGCATCACAGCCTGGTGTGGAAATACCAATGCCCTTGAATGGAAAATCCTACAAAAATAGAGAATGCAGCCCAGTCTATCATGGGTAAAGCCCTCCCAACCATTGAGCCCATCTACGTGAAGCATCGTTGCAGGAAACAAGCATCCATCATCAGGGATCTCACCACCCAGCACATGCTATCTTCTGGCTGCTGCCATCAGGAAGAAGGTACAAGAGCCTCAGGACTCGCACCACCAGGTTCAGGAATGGTTACTATCCCTCAACCATCGAGCTCTTGAACCAAAGGGGATAAACTTCACTCAACTTCATTTGCTTCATCTGTTCCCACAACCAATGGACATTTTTCTCTATTATTACATGTCGCATTGTACTGCTGTCGCAAAGTGAACAACTTTCACAACATATGCCGGTGATACTAAACCTATTTCTGATTCGGATTCACTTTGGAGGACTCTTCTTCTCATCCTCTCGATATTTATTGCTTATTTATTTATGATTACTAATTCCTTCCTTTTGTATTAGCAAAGCTTGTTGCCTTCTGCATTCCGGTTGAACGTCCAAGTTGGTGCGGACTTCCATTGATTCCATAATGTTTATTATTCTATGATGGACTTACTGAGTATGCCTGCAAGAATATGAATGTCACGGCTGTCTCTGTTGACATATATGAACTTTGATAATGAATTTACCTTGAACTTTTGAACTTTGATATTTCAGAGGCACGTGGACGCTAGAAGAATGGAGGGCAATGAGCTGTGTAGGAATGGGGGCCATTAGATAGATCATGGAAGAGGTCAGCACAACACTGTGGGCTGAAGGGCCTGGGCTGTGCTATATTCTATGATCTATGGCATACCAACCCTTCACCTGACCTTTGTGCATCGCACTGCCCCGTCTCCTACAATCCACGCCATGGATTCTAAGAGCAACATTCAGACTGTCATGAGAATCACAGTGAATCAGGGAAGTTTATGCAATGTGATTATGTTCCCCTATGGTTTGGACTGAACCTGTGCAAAGACGTGCTTAGAATCCCTCAGGGGATGAACTCTGGAGAGGGAACAAAAGGAGTTATCAGATTTCTCCAACTTTCAGTAACCTCACCACTCCTTCCTTCTCTCTTTTTTTCATTTTGATTCCCTTCTCACCCCTTGTCTTCTCCTAACCTGCCTATCACCTCCCTCTAGGCTCCCTCCTCTTCCCATTCCTCCACGGTCCACCCTTCTCTCCTATCAGATTCCCTCTTCTTAAGTTATTTACCTTTTCCACCCATCATCTCCCAGCTTCTTATTTCAACCTCCCTCCCTCCCCCTCCCACTCACCATCCCCCTCATCTGGTCTCACCTGTGCTCTGCCAGCTTGTACTCCTCCCCCTCTTCCCACCTTTTATTCTGCCTTCTGCCCCCTCCCTTTCCAGTCCCAAATGAAGGTCCTGGCCCAAAACATGGACTGTTTATTCCTTTCCAGAGGTGCTGCTGAGTTCCTCCACAATTTGCATGTGTTCCTCAAGATTTCCAGTATCTGCAGGATCTCTTGTGTTTATGATGTCAGGTGTTAACAGCCTTTGCCACACAGCTTCTTTACCATTCAGTCGGGGCTCGTAGATTCATAGAGTCACAGAAAAATACAGCGCAGAAACAGGCCCTTCAGTCCATCTAGTCCTTGCTGAGCCATTTAAACTGCCTACTCCCATCGACCTGCACCGGGACCATAGTCCTCCACACCCCTACCATCCATGTACCTATCCAAACTTCCCTTAAACATTGAAGTCGTGCTCACATACACCACTTGTGCTGGCACATTCTCACAACCCTCCCAGTGAAGAAGCTTTCCCTCATGTTGCCCTGAAACTTTTCACCTTTCACTCTTAACCCATGACCTCCGGTTGTAGTCCCTCCCAACCTCGGTGGGAAAAGTCTGCTTGCATTTACCCTACCCATACCCCTCATAATTTTGTGTACCTCCATCAGACTGCGAGTCTGTTAATAGCTGCGCGTCTGTGTCTTTGCTCCCACTTGGGCGCTCGGTGCCGCTGCTGATGCGTGCTTTTTCCTGCTAGCGGGGGGAGTTGGGAGGATTGTTGCTCACTACCGCTTACGCACGGGAGGGGGGAGGTGGGGGGGGGACTTTGGAGTTCTCACGTTTAACTGTTGTTCATTCCTTGGGGCACTCCTCTGTTTTCCTGGATGTTCGTGAAGAAAAGGCATGTCGGGCTGTATATTGTATACATTTCTCTGACGTTATATTGGACCTTTGAACCTTTGAACCTTTGAAGTCTCCCCTTAATCTTCCACATTCCAAGGAATAAAGTCCGAACCTATTCAATCTCTCCTCATGTCACCCTGGCTGGTGATGAAACGTTTGCAACCTAACCTCCAGGCTCAGTGAACAACCCTGCAAACAAGGCAGCCAGTCCTGGCTTCCAATCGTCTCCTGCGTTTCACACGATCTTTAAAACCAGAATATTGCACCGTGCAGACATTTCTAATGAACATGATTGTGGAGTGTAAATGAATAGATGATGGCTGAGGTCTCAAAGGGTTAAATTCCATTTCAATGAATCCTCTTCAGTAGTTTGTCGCCTGTGGTTTCCTGTCCTTCTCTGATCCCCCTGAGAATGAATATCAGAAGGATACATATGGAGAGGGGGTGAGCCAAGCACAATGCACCATTGCGACAGAGCACGGACACCTTTAAACACTCCTTTAATGTTTGCTCGCTCAGCTGCGTCACGTCAAAATCTGTCTTGTGTTACACGAAGAATGAGGCCACATTTTTAGGACAAGCATCCGAATGTTCTCATAAATAAATATTTACATTATTTTAAAGAAAGGACTCAAAGATTCGTTTATTTATTGTCAAAGCATGTGTACAGTATACATCTCTGAAATTTGTCTTCTCCAGATAGCCACAAAGCAGAAAAAACCATGGAAGTCGTTCAAAGAGCAACCTCAACCTCCTATCACCCCCACTCCCGCTGGGCAAAAAAAAGTCTCACTAACAGCAACACGGTCATCAACCCCTCAGCCCGTGCCAAAAAAAACCTCACAAATCATGCCAACCAGCAATAAGAACGTCAAACCAAAAACTCCAAACACCCTCCCTCACACAAAAAAAACTAACAAATAATGCCAAACGGCAACAAGAAAGAATGGGCAAGAACATAGAATGCAAAAAAAAAGAGAACTGAAAGAAACCAATTTGAACTACAGTCCACAGTCCAATCTGTAAATCGCAGAACTTCATTAACACTCTCTGAAACCATCGAGAGAGGAGAGAGACTCATAACTTCAATTAAAAAGGATAATGAATCCCATTACCTTAACATCCCCCTATCTAGGCCACAAAGAAGATACGCATTTTTATGTCAAAGAGTGGGGATAATTCTCTTTGGAATTTTTTGGTTAAACTTTACTCATACTTTTAAAAATATTTGCAAAAATCAACTAGACAATGCCTTTTGCATTATACTGTAATGTATGGATCTATTTCCTTTAGAGCAATTACTCCCCTTAGCATTACGTATGGACTGATAACTTACATCTGCACATTGATCTGCTGTCTACGCCTGTGCATCGATCTCTCCCTCTCTCAATGCAATGTGAATACTCCAGTTAAAGCCATCTCCCGCATGCATGCTTTTATTTAATTGATATGTAGTTGCACATACACAATAAAGTCCATAAGACATAAGAGCAGAATTAGGCCACTCGGCCCATCGAGTCTGCTCTGCCATGTCATCATGGCTGATCCATTTTCCCACTCAGACTCAATCTCCTGCCTTCTCCCCGTATTCCTTCATGCCCTCACTAATCAAGAATCTATCAACCTCTATCTTAAATATACCCAATGACTTGGCCTCCATGGCCGCCGATGGCAACAAATTCTACAGATTCTCCACCCCCTGGCTAAAGAAATTCCTCCTCATTTCCGTTCTAAATTGACCCTCCTCTATTCTGAGGCTGTGTCCTCTGGTCTTAAACTGTCCCACCATAGGAAACATCCTCTCCACATCCACTTTATCGAGGTCTTTCAACATTTAATAGGTTTCAATGAGATTCCATATAACCACATAACCATATAACAATTACAGCACGGAAACAGGCCATCTCGGCCCTTCTAGTCTGTGCAGAACTCTTACTCTCACCCTTCAGTTTTATGAATTCTAGTGAGTACAGGCCCAGAGCTATCAAATGCTCCTCATACAACAAGCCTTTCAATCCAAGAATCATTTTTGTGAACCTCCTTTGAACCCTCTCCGATGTCAGCACACCCTTCTTAAGATAAGGGGCCCAAAACTGCTCACAATACTCCAGGTGAGGCCTCACCAGTGCTTTTAAAAGCCTCAAGAAACTTTTTTCATTCTTACATCAATAGACAAGGTGTTATGTAATAAGCACAAAATAATCTGCAGTTGCTGGGGTGAAAACAACACTCACAACACGCTGGAGGAACTCAGCAGGTCGGGCAGCATCCGTGGTAAAGAACAGCCAACGTTTTGGGCCAGAACCCTTCATTACATTTCTGAAAAGCACTCATGAGGCCCCCTGAGGTGGTACACCACTGCAATAATTGAAGGGCTTCCTCTCCTAACCCAGCCCCTGCTTCTCCAGTAGTGGAAGAACCCTACACTGTGGTGCTTTCCCACTAAGCCCTTGTACTGAGCTTCACTCTGTAAATCATACAGCTGTTTCTCGTGGAACATAAAACAGTGTCATTACCTTGTTATGCAAAACAGATTGATAGTTTTTCAGATAGTTAGAGAAATGGGGTTAGCACAGGAAAGGGTAGCTGAGACCAGTCATATCTTACTGAAAGGAAGGCACGTTGCAAAGGGAATCCCAATAACCTCTCGGCTCTTCCCTTCCCTCCGGCCAGGGCCCCAAACACTCTTTCCAGTGATCTCAGTGTTACAACTCTATAAAACTCTGGTTAGACCACACTTGGAGTACTGTGTTCAATGCATACCCCTCAACCATCAGGCTCCTGAATAAAAGGGGATAATTACACTCACTTGCCCCATCATTGAAATGTTCCCATAGACAACAATCTCACTTTTAGGACTCTTTATCTCATGTTATCGTTATTTATTGCTATTTATTTATATTTGCATTTGCACAGTTTGTTGTCTTCTGCACTCTGGTTGATCTTCTTTGGTCCTGTTATAGTTACTATTCTATAGATTTGCTGAGTATACCCACAGGAAAATGAATCTCAGGGCTGTATATGGTGACATACATGTACTTTGATAATAAAATTTACTTGGAACATTGAACTTTTAATTCTGGTCACCTCATTATAGGAAGGATCTGGAAGCTATAAAGATGGTGCAGAGGACATTGACCAGGATGCTGTCTGGACTAGAGAGCATGCTTTCTAAGGTAAGATTGAGTGAGCTTGGGCTTTTCTCTTTGGTGCGAAGGAGGATGAGAGGTGACTGGAGAGAGGTGTATAAGATGATAGCCACAGTGAACAACCAGAGACTTTTCCCGGGGCGGAAATGGGGAACCTGAGGGGACATGCAGTTATTTTAAGGAGATTGAAGGAACGTATTGGGGGGAGGATGTCAGAGGTAAATTTTTCACACAGAGAGGTGGGTGCATGGAATGCACAGATAGGGGTGGCGGTAGAAGCAGATACATTAGGGGCATTTAAGAAACTCATAGATAGGTACATGGATGATAGAAAACTGGAGGGCTATGGGAGAGGGAGGTTTTAGATTGGTTTTAGAGTAGGCTAAAAGTTTGGCATACATTGTGGTACAGTATGTAACAAGTATTGCGATACACAGATCAATTTTCAATGTGATCACCTCTGCATCAGAGAAGCCAAAGGCATTTTGGGCAACTGATTGTGTTCAGTCCACAGGGGGACATGAGCTTCCTGTTCAACCCCTTTATAATTCCCTGTCCCACACCCCTCTGGCCTCTGCTGTTACAGTGAGGAACAGCGCCTTACCTTCTACATGGGTGTGGAAGGCGTTCCCTCTGGGAATGGCGAACGTGCCCTCTGGGAGTGGGGGACATGCCCTCTGGGAATGGAGAATGCCTCTTCTGCGTAGAAGGACATGCCTTCTGGGAATTTGCCAAGGAAGGTGAAAATGACCTTGACAGTGGTCTCATTGCTTCTTATAACATTTCCAAAATGATAGCAAGGTGTGGAAAATCTCATAGAAATGGTGAAAGATTAATAATGCCTGCTGTATCGGAAGTGCTCACCACTGTTCTCAAAATGGACACCAGTATTTTAAAATCAAGTCCTCCAAGTAATAGCTCTGTAGTTCATCGTATTGACGAAATGAGTGAAGACATTGAGTATCACCTACACACAGAGCTACAAAAAACAGGACTTGGAATAGAACTGGATGAGTCATTTGTGCAAGGCAACAAGGCATTGCTAATGGCACATATACGGTCTATCGAAAATGGAAATGTTTATGAAGGGATTCTCTTTTGTATCAAAGTTAAAACAAATATCAGTGGAGAATCATTCTATGACAAGCTCAAAATGTATATTGAGGATAAAAGTATTCCAATTAGGAGCATGATTTCTTGTGCAACAGATTGAGCACCTTATATGACAGGTCACCATGCTGGCATTTATGAAAAAAGAAATTTCAAGTCTCTTTGTAATCCATTGTGTAATTCATCGTCAACATCTCACAGTCAAAAACTCGAGCCATTGACTTTTGTCAAGCATGACTCTTGTAATATCTGCTATCAACAAAAATAAAGCTCATTCATTAAATAGCAAAATATTTCGCTATTTATGCAAAGATAACGTTGAAGAGTTTAAACACTTGCTTCTTCATACTAAAGTGTGTTGGCTGTCAAAAGGCTGCTGCTTAAGACATTTCATTGATCTTTTTGACACTGTGGTTGAATCTTTACTCAAAGTCGACAAGAGTTTGGGAAACAAGATTGAACTTCTACATGGAGACATGGCATACCTGTGTGACAAAATGAACATTCTAACTATGAAACTGCAGGATGAGAATTTCAATTTAACTCAGGCAGAAAGAGCAGGGTCCACTTTTATCGAAATATTGGAAATATATAACCAAAACATTGGGAGAGGAATATTCTTACAGTTTCCCCGCTTGGAAGATATGGCACTCTCTTTCATAGACAGTAATTTTTAAGAGTGTTGCTTACACCTGCAGCCATTGAAGAAAGATTTTCAGAATCGATTCAAGGATTCAAACGATCTGGAAATTCCGGACTGGGTAATTAACCCATTTCTTTGCCAGGTGGAAGGACATAAAGAGAGCTTGCAAAAAGAAATAATTGAAATTCAGATGATGAAGAAGCAAACATGGTTTTCAAAAATGTTGGCTTTTATGGTATGTGGCTCCACTGTCATACGAAATTTCCTGGCCTTTGGAGAAGAGCCAAACTGCTCTTCGTTATAATTTCCATCCTGAAAGAGGTTTCAGTGCAGTGAACCACATACTCAAAAAAAACAGAAACCACTTAGATATTGTTACACGTGGGGACTTAAGGGTTCTTCTGACACAACTTGAACCAGATATTTTAACCCTTGCTAAACACCATCAAGCTCAAGGATCACATGGACATCAAAGCTGCTGTACAGCACATAGGTTCTGTATAAGCTAGGTTTAAAGACAAATGAAAAATTAAAGCAGAATAATTTTCCTCATGTTAGCATATGGCAAATATGTTTTTACATTATGGGGGGCATAGAAAGTATATTGTGCCTAAGAGGGGTGTTGGCAAGTATGAAAGTGCTTTGGGGGGGCGTTTGGCTAAAAAAAGGTTGGGAACCACTGCTTTAGATGCTCTACTTTCCTCCCACATTTCAAAGGCATACAGCTTAGGGTTAGAAAGTTCTGGAAATGCTATGTTAGTGCCAGAAGCTTGGCAACACTTGTGACTGCCCCAGCACATACTAGGACTGTGGTTGTCTTTGACACAAATAATGCATTTCACTGTATGTTTCGATGGACATGTTACAAATCCAGCTTATCTTTAATCTTTATCTTGCAACCAGTCACATCAACAGTTTTAACTCTTGGAAGTACATAGCTCCTTAATGTAGTCAGCCTTCATTTTACGCATCATGCAAAAGTTACAGAACAAAATGTTTGATTGATTGATTTAGAATCAGCTTGGAATAAGCCTTTCTGTCCATTTTAGTCACACCGCTCAGGACCCCCATTTTAACCCTAGCCTAACCATGGAACAATTTACAATGAACAATTAACCTACCGGTCGGTAAGTCTTTGGACTGTGGGTGGAAACCAGAGCAGCCGGAAGAAACCGAGCTGGTTACAGGGAGAACGTACAAACTCTTTACAGGCAGTGGGGGAATTGAACCCGGATCGCTGGTATTGTAAAGCGTTGTGCTAACCACTATGCTACCATGCCCCCCCCAAAAGGTTCTATATTTATGTTCTATATATGTGAATGATAGAAAAATAGAGGACTACAGAGGATGAAAGGGTTAGATTCATATTGAAGTAGGTTAAAGGTTAACACAACAATGAAGGCTGAAAGGCCCCTACTGTGCTGTAGTGTCTATGTGTGTTGTGTTAAAGTTTTACACCAAGCCACATACATATTGAGATTATATAAGACATTGATGAGGCCTAATTTGGGATACTGCGTACAGTTTTGGACACCTACTGACAGGAAGGATTTAAATAAGGTTGAAAGAGTACAGAGGTAATTTACAAAGATGTTGCTGGGTCTGGAAGACCTGAGTTATAAGGGAAGATTGAATAGGTTAGGACTTTATTCCTTGGAATGTAGAAGATTGAGGTGAAATTTCATGAGGTATACAAAATTATGGGGGGTATAGATAGGGTAAATGCAAGCAGGCTTTTTCTGCTTGAGGTTGGGTAGGACTACAACTAGAGGTCATGGGTTGAGGGATAAAGGTGAAAAGTTTAAGGGGAACATGAGAGGAAACTTTTTCACTCAGAGGGTGGTGAGAGTATGGAATAAGTGGTGTATGTGAGCTCGATTTCAACATTTAAGCACTTTGGATAGGTACTTGGCTGGTAGGAGTATGGAGGGCTATGGTCCTGGTGCAGGTCGATGGGAGTAGGGACTTTAAATGGTTCAGCATGGAATAGATGGGAGAAGGGTTTGTTTCTGTGCTGTACTTGTCTATAACTCTATGACTTAGGGAGTGAAAAGCGATTGCATCCCACACTCAAGCACACGGGTCACACATACACTGAAAGAAATCTTTTCATTCTCTCTGAAGTCCACTGATTGTAGTCTTCAGAAAGGGTAAGACGAGGGAACACACACCAGTCCTCATAGAGGGATCAGAAGTGGAAAGAGTGAGCAACATCCCTGAGGATTTAACCTGGACCCAACATTTTGATGCAGCTGCAAAGAAGGCACCACAGTGGGAACATGAGGAGATTTGCTATGTCACCTAAAAACACAAAAATATCTACAGATGTACCGTAGAGAGCATCCTGACTGGCTGCATCACCATCTGGTTTGGGGGGGGGGGTTGGGAGGAGTGGGCTACTTCACAGAATCGAAATAAGCTGCAGAGAGTTGTAAACTCAGTCACCTTCATCATGGGCACTGGCCCCATAGTATCCAAGACATCTTCGAGGAGCGATCCCTCAAAGAGGCGGCGTCCATCACTAAGGATTCCCATCACATGCCGTCTTCTCATTGCTACCATCAGGGAGGAGGTACAGGAGCCTGAAGACACACACACAGTGATTCAGGAACAGCTTCTTCCTCTGTGCCATCAGATTTCTGAATGGACTTTGAATCCATGAACACTACCCTACTATTTTTGCACTACTTATTTAATTTAATTATTTTATATGTATATATAATATACACATACTGTAATTCACATTTTTTCCAATATTATCATGTATTGTAATGTATTGCCGCCACAAAGTTAACAGATTTCACGACATATGCCGGTGATATTAAACTTGATTCTGATTCTGAACAAAAGATGGTCACCCTAGTGAAAGGCTACACATAATCTTCCTCACGGCCAAGTAGCAGAGGAGCAGTGTCATCTATGTGGATTTGTAAGGTGCTTGACAAACCCATTCATAAAGATCATGTCTCCTTTACAGTCTATCTCTGGATAAGTCCACAGCACAAAGAGCTTTCAGTAATCAGTTCAACATTTCATGTGGACAGGGGGCTAGCGAATAAAATTGCAAAGATTAAAGAAGATTAAAGATTAAGCAAATTGTCAGGTTAGCAGAAAAGGTCATCACTACAGCCTACCATCACTGCAGGACTTGTACGTGTCCAGGACAAAGAGATGGACAGGAAGAATCATTGTGGACACCACCACCCTAAAACTGCCTTTTCTGAAAGCCCCCTTCTGGAAAGCACTATACAGCTCCAAAAACAAAAACTTCACACCATCTTAGAGTTTCTTCCCCAGGCAGTAAATCTGATCAACCATTCACTTTCCACCCCCACCCCAATCTCTATCTATTACTTCAGTCACTGAACTGTAAACACTTTGATATTATTGGCTCGCTTACCTCCATATTTCAACTTTTCTCTCTTTACGACTTTTTAGTTGCTTCTGTTGAATTTTAAAAGTTTACCAGTCCTATAATTTCCAACTAATTTCTGCAATATTATATGCCCTTGCTTTTACTTTTATGATATGTTTGACTTCCCTCGACAGCCACTTTTTAAAATGCTGTTTGCACGGAAATACAAGCTGATATTTTTGTAATTATACACATTCTATTGCATGTTGGTATTTCTAACTTAATTTTTATAAAATTCTTTATTTTGTATAATTGTTTTGTTGCATGTCACACTGACCAACAGTAAATTCCTAATGTATATAGTGAATAAAGTTGATTCTCCTCATCCCACACAAAACTGGCAATGCCTTGAACTACATAGTCCACAGATAACTTTTTGCTTCCTCTTCCAGAAGTAGTTTGCTGCGACATTTATTCAGAATTAATTTCCTTTTTTCAGATAATTTCAGCAGATTTTTCAGAGAATTCGGGTTATCACCAAAAACATCGGCAAATTTCTACAAATGTACAGTGGAGAAGATTTTAACTGGCTGCATTACCGTCTGGTATCGGGGTGATTACTATCAAAGTAAGCTGCAGAGTTGTAAACTTTAGTCAGCTCCATTCTGGGCACTAGCTTCTCTAGTATTCAGGATATCTTCAAGGAGCGATGCCTCAAAGAAGGGACATCCATCATTAAGGACCCCCGTCAACCAGGACATGCCCTCTTCTCATTGCTACCATCTGGAAAGAGGTACAGGAGCCTGAAGGCACACACTCAACAATTCAGGAACAGCTTCTTCCCCTCTGCCATCCGATTTCTGAATGGACATTGAACCTATAAACATCACCTCACTACATTTTTATTTTCGTTTTTTGCATTACTTATTTAATTTAACTATTATATATATATTTACAGTAATTTACAGTTTTTTTCTCTATTATTATGTATTGCAATGTACTGCAGCCACAAAGTTAACAAAGTTCCCGACATATGCCAGTGATGCTAAACCCGATTCTGATCATCAGGAGGTCTGCATTTGTTTGACTAGGTGAGTTCAGTAGCCGCCGTGTACTTGCCACCAGCAGTAAGATGACTGGGCAGCGAAGTTATTTTTGGTGCTTTCTGTTTGGCCTGGGTCCTCGGAGAGCTGACGACTCTGTAGATTGCGCTCTGGGATCTTTAACACCCAAACGAGCCAACAGATGGGGCTCAGCTTAAGTCCCGTCTGAAGTGCGCCAGTCCATCTGTCTCAGCAGCACACCAACTTGTCAGCACAGATTATTCCTTCAAGCTCCGGAGGGGGCTTGAACTCACCACCCCCGACTGAGAGGTAATTGAGCTAGAATGAATCCTTACCAAGGGGGGGAATTTGGGAGAGGTGCCAGAAAGTATTTGTGTGAATCGGAGCTGGAATATTGTTGGCAGTGAAAGCACATTGAGAAAGGAGAATAAATTGGTGGGAAGGCTGGAGACCAAGTAAGCCCCAGATCTTTGTCATGTGAACAGTTTTTGTACTTTCACTCATATAAGAATCACTGGTGTACGCTTTGCAAAAATATTTTATTTTTAACTAGAATTATTTTAAAATGTCAGAATTCTGGGCAAAAATATAAACTGTAAATGTTTATGTTCAGGAACAGTTAGTACCCCTCAATTATCAGGCTCCTGAACCAGAGGGGGTAACTTCACTCAGCTTCACTCGCCCCATGACTGAAATGTCGAACAGAAAATCCTTTATCAAGTATTGGACACAGCCCAGTCCATCATGGGTAAAGCCCTCCCCACCACTGAGAATATCTACACAAAACTTTATCACAGGAAACCAGCATTCATCGTCAGAGACCCCACCACCCAGGTCATACTCTCTTCGCACTCTTGCCATCATGAAGAAGGTACAGGAGCCTCAGGACTCACACCACCAGGTTTGGGAACAGTTATTGGCCCTCAACTATCAAGCTCTCGAACCAAAGGGGATAACTTCGCTCAACTTCACGTACACCTTCATTGAAATGTTCCAAAAACCTATGGACTTACTTTCAAGGATTCTTCATCTCATGTTCTCAATATTTATTGTTTATTTATTATTATTATGATGATTTTGTTCTGTTTGTACTTGCACAGTCTGTTGTCTTTTGTTTACTGGTTGGACATGCAGTTGGTGTGGTGTTTCATTGATTCGGTTGTGGATATCGAGTGTGCCAGTAAGGAAATGAATCTCAGGTATGTACTTTGACCTCTGAACTTTGATCAGAATTGGGGAGGCATGGAAGCGTAGTGGTCAACGCAATTGTTTTGCAGGAACAACCAGCGATCACCGACCGGGGTTCACTACCTGTAAGGATTTTGTATGTTCTCCTTATGACCGTGCAGGTTTCTTCCCACATTCCAAAGACGTACAGTTAGGGTCATGAGTTGTGAGCATGCTGCTGGCGTTGGAAACATGGTGACACTTATGGGCTGCCCAATACAATCCTCGTTGATTTGTTTTGACATAGAGTGATGCGATTCCCTGTATGTTTCCACGTACACATGACAAATCACAGTAATATTTTAAAATTTTATTTATTGGTCATCTATGTCATAGTCATAGAGAGATACAGCGTAGAAACAGGTGCTTCAGCCTACCAAGTCCATTCAGATTCAGATCCAGATCCAGATTCCGATTCAGATTCAGATTCAGATTTATGTATCACATGTACATTGAAACATACAGCAAGATGCGCTGTTCATGTTAACAACCAATGCAAGCTAAGAACATGCTTGGGCCGCCTACAAGTGTCACCACACACTCCGGTGCAAACATAACATGCCCATCTGTCACGATGTGACTGGCAATATCAGAACCCAAGTACAGAGGAAAAGACAAACCTTGATGTGGTTACAGTGAGGAAAGTTCATTCACGATAATTCCAAAAGAACATTGCAGCTCAGCCGAGCAACACCGCGAGAAGTTACATTCTCAAAACTAGGACCCTGTGATTACCGCTAATCAGGTGTCCACTTAAATAATACAAGTAACGTGGAATCCATGAGCCTATCAAATAATAAACTTCAGTTAAACTGGAAAGTACCAGGAGACTGCATTACAAAGACAAATCACTCAAGAGAAGCACAAGGAACAATTGACAATTCTCATTAAACAATAATTAACCGATTTAGGTGCTCTAAAAATCTCAGCGCCCAGCACTCTCTGGCACCCCTCACAGGCCTGGAGAGCTCATTACACCATCATGCTCAGCAGAACAACAGCAGCAGCAAAACAAGACCCTTTCCCACCCTCTCACCCGCTCACACAGGCAGACAGACCTCCAACCCCAGTTCAGACTGCCTCAAGGTCTCCAACCATCCAGCATGTCCTTCTGTCCTTGCACAGCAAACTATTCCCAGGTCAGGGAGTATGTGGGGCAGGAAAGAGGTGGAGATGTCCAAGCAAGGTATTGTAGACCTCAGGGCTATGGCAGTTGAAGACACAGTGACCATTGATGTAGACAACAAGTTCAGTCACAAACAAAATCAAAGACAAAGTCAATTTGTTATCGTAGTAAGTTTATGTAACTATATACTGCCGTGAGGTTCATTTTCTCATAGGAAAATAAGGAAATACAGCAGAATTTATGAAAAATTATACATAAAGTTCAAAAAGTTCTAAGTAAATTTATTATCAAAGTATATATATATATATGTCACCATATACAGATTCATACTCAACAAATCCATAGTAGAATAATAACCATGAAAGAATCATATTGGGCGTTCAACCCAGTGTGCAAAAGACAACAAACTGCGCAAATACAAAAAGAAAGAAAGAATGATCATAAATAAATAAGCAATAAATATCAAGAACATGAGATGAAGAGTCCTTGAAAGTGAGCCGGTCTATTGGTTGCAGGAGCATTTCAGTGATGGTTGAGTGAAGATGAGTGAAGTTATCCCCTTTGGTTCAAGAGCCTGATGGTTGAGGGGTAATAACTGTTCCTGAACCTGGTGGTGTGGGACCTGATGTTTGAGGGGTAATAACTGTTCCTGAACCTGGTGGTGTGGGACCTGATGTTTGCGGGGTAATAACTGTTCCTGAAGCTGGTGGTGTGGGACCTGATGGTTGAGGGGTAATAACTGTTCCTGAACCTGGTGGTGTGGGACCTGATGGTTGAGGGGTAATAACTGTTCCTGAACCTGGTGGTGTGGGACCTGATGGTTCAGGGGTAATAACTGTCCCTGAACCTGGTGGTGTGGGACCTGATGTTTGAGGGGTAATAACTGTTCCTGAACCTGGTGGTGTGGGACCTGATGGTTGAGGGGTAATAACTGTTCCTGAACCTGGTGGTGTGGGACCTGATGGTTGAGGGGTAATAACTGTCCCTGAACCTGATGGTGTGGACCTGATGGTTGTAGGGTAATAACTGTTCCTGAACCTGGTGGTGTGGGACCTGATGTTTGAGGGGTAATAACTGTTCCTGAAGCTGGTGGTGTGGGACCTGATGTTTGAGGGGTAATAACTGTCCCTGAACCTGGTGGTGTGGGACCTGATGTTTGAGGGGTAATAACTGTTCCTGAACCTGGTGGTGTGGGACCTGATGGTTGAGGGGTAATAACTGTTCCTGAACCTGGTGGTGTGGGACCTGATGGTTGAGGGGTAATAACTGTCCCTGAACCTGATGGTGTGGACCTGATGGTTGTAGGGTAATAACTGTTCCTGAACCTGGTGGTGTGGGACCTGATGTTTGAGGGGTAATAACTGTTCCTGAACCTGGTGGTGTGGGACCTGATGTTTGAGGGGTAATAACTGTCCCTGAACCTGGTGTTGTGGGACCTGATGGTCGAGGGGTAATAACTGTTCCTGAACCTGGTGGTGTGGGACCTGATGGTTGAGGGGTAATAACTGTCCCTGAAATTGGTGGTGTGGGACCTGATGGTTGAGGGGTAATAACTGTTCCTGAACCTCGTGGTGTGGGACCTGATGGTTGTAGGGTAATAACTGTTCCTGAACCTGGTGGTGTGGGACCTGATGATTGTGGGGTAATAACTGTTCCTGAACCTGGTGGTGTGCGACCTGATGGTTGTGGGGTAATAACTGTTCCAGAACCTGGTGGTGTGGGACCTGATGATTGTGGGGTAATAACTGTTCCTGAACCTGGTGGTGTGGGACCTGATGGTTGAGGGGTAATAACTGTTCCTGAACCTGGTGGTGTGGGACCTGATGGTTGAGGGGTAATAACTGTTCCTGAACCTGGTGGTGTGGGACCTGATGTTTGAGGGGTAATAACTGTTCCTGAACCTGGTGGTGTGGGACCTGATGGTTGAGGGGTAATAACTGTTCCTGAACCTGGTGGTGTGGGACCTGATGTTTGAGGGGTAATAACTGTTCCTGAAGCTGGTGGTGTGGGACCTGATGGTTGAGGGGTAATAACTATTCCTGAACCTGGTGGTGTGAGACCTGATGTTTGAGGGGTAATAACTGTTCCTGAACCTGGTGGTGTGGGACCTGATGGTTGAGGGGTAATAACTGTTCCTGAACCTGGTGGTGTGGGACCTGATGTTTGAGGGGTAATAACTGTTCCTGAACCTGGTGGTGTGGGACCTGATGGTTGAGGGGTAATAACTGTTCCTGAACCTGGTGGTGTGGGACCTGATGGTTGAGGGGTAATAACTGCTCCTGAACCTGGTGGTGTGGGACCTGATGTTTGAGGGGTAATAACTGTTCCTGAACCTGGTGGTGTGGGACCTGATGTTTGAGGGGTAATAACTGTTCCTGAACCTGGTGGTGTGGGACCTGATGTTTGAGGGGTAATAACTGTTCCTGAACCTGGTGGTGTGGGACCTGATGGTTGAGGGGTAATAACTGTTCCTGAACCTGGTGGTGTGGGACCTGATGTTTGAGGGGTAATAACTGTTCCTGAAGCTGGTGGTGTGGGACCTGATGGTTGAGGGGTAATAACTATTCCTGAACCTGGTGGTGTGGGACCTGATGTTTGAGGGGTAATAACTGTTCCTGAACCTGGTGGTGTGGGACCTGATGGTTGAGGGGTAATAACTGTTCCTGAACCTGGTGGTGTGGGACCTGATGTTTGAGGGGTAATAACTGTTCCTGAACCTGGTGGTGTGGGACCTGATGGTTGAGGGGTAATAACTGTTCCTGAACCTGGTGGTGTGGGACCTGATGGTTGAGGGGTAATAACTGCTCCTGAACCTGGTGGTGTGGGACCTGATGTTTGAGGGGTAATAACTGTTCCTGAACCTGGTGGTGTGGGACCTGATGTTTGAGGGGTAATAACTGTTCCTGAACCTGGTGGTGTGGGACCTGATGGTTGAGGGGTAATAACTGTTCCTGAACCTGGTGGTGTGGGACCTGATGTTTGAGGGGTAATAACTGTTCCTGAACCTGGTGGTATGGGACCTGATGTTTGAGGGGTAGTAACTGTTCCTGGTGGTGTGGGACCTGATGTTTGAGGAGTAGTAACTGTTCCTGAACCTGGTGGTGTGGGACCTGAGGCTCCTGTACCTTCTAGCTGATGGCAGCAGTGAGAAGGGAGCATGCCCTGGGTGGTGGGAGTCCCTGATGCTGTTTTCCTGTGACTGCGTTTTGTGTAGATGTGCTCAATGGTGGGGAGGGCTTTACCAGTAATGGACTGGGCTGTCTCTACCACTTTTTGTAGGATTTTCCATTCAAGGGCAAAACGTGCAAAAGAAGACAAATTGTGGAAATAAGAATAAATAAGTAATGAGTTGTCGAGTCTGTGACAGCGAGTCCAGAGCCAGACTGGAGGAATGAGAGATCCTGGGGCATATGGGGCTTGAGGAGGCTGTAAGGACGGGGAAGGGAGAGGCCATGAAAGAATTCCAGAGAATAATTGGGAATTGTGTATTCTTGCATCCTGATAATCAACACCTGTTAAATATGCTTTATGGTTCCTTTCCCCTTTTTATTAAAAAAAACAGAATCTGATGTTGCTGGGATTGTACTCCTCGGAGCAGAGAAGGTTAAAGAGATTTCGTCGAGACACTCTAACTAACAAAGGGTTGTCAATGAGAGGAGAAAGTGTGACAAAGGGAACGGCAAACCGGAAGACACAGAGTGAAGATTAATGAGCAAGCAAAGCAAGTGGGAGATGAGGGGAAAATTTTCCACACAGTAAAATTTCTGACTAGTCAATGACTAAAAACATTAGCTCTGGTCCTGCAGTCACCACTTAACACACTGCCAATTTCCAACAGTCTCCACTTTCAGCTGTTCACTAAAAAGAGAGAGGGAAGAGGGATAATGCGCCAGTGATCATTCCCCACCACCGCCTGTAAGGAGTTTGTACGTTCTTCCCATCTCCACGTGGATTTCCTCTGGATGCTCCAGTTTCCTCTCACGTTCCAAACACTTCCAGCATCAACATAGTATGCTCACCACTAATTAAGGTTAGTAAGTTGTGGGCTGTGCTGGCTCCAGAGATGAGGCCACGCTTGCAGGCTGCCCCCAGCACGGTTCCCGAAACGTTGACTTTACGTTTTTTCCATAGGTGCTGCCTGGCCTGCTGAGTTTTTCCAGCGTTTTGTGTGCGATGGTCGGATTTCCAGTATCTGCAGACTCTCTCTTGTTTGTTATTTATTTATCTATTTGTTTGTATGTTTACTTATTGGGATACAGCATGGAACAGACCCTTCCAGCTCTTCGAGCTGCACCACCAACAACACCCGATTTAACTCCTGCCTAATCACGGGACAATTTACAATGACCAATTCACCTGTCAGCCCACAATTCACTTACCCTAACTTGTACGTCTTTGGACTGTGGGAGGAAACCAGAGCACCCGGAGGAAACCCACGCGGTCACAGAGAGAACGTGCAAACTCCTTACAGAGAGCGTCAGGAAATGAACCCTGGTCACTGGTACCATAAAGAGTTGTGCTCACCACTATGCTACGTGCCACCCTGGACTGTGTTGGTTGCTGGCACAAAATGACGCATCTCAATGTACATTTCGATGTTTCAATGCACAGACGACAAATTCAAGATTCAAGATAGTTTATCCTCATTCTTCAGTATATGAGCGTAAATGAGAACCAAATGATCATTACTTTGGATCCAATGCAGAAATTAAAAAAGCACAAAAGCATAAAAACACAGTAAGAAACATAATAAAGCTAATATAAATAAAATATATCAATCAAGATTCAAGATGATTTAATGTCAAAAGTCTAAAGGAGAATGAAATAATTGTTACTCTGGATCCAATGCAGCTTAAAAAAACACAATAAAATAAAAAATACAATAATTAAAAATACATAAGATAGCTTATATACATAGCTAGATTGTATGTCCATGAAGTGCCACTAGGCACAGGAGTGTCTGTACGTAAGGTAAATCTGACAGGAAGTGATAAAGTACTGGTGGTTGGGGGTGTGGAGGGGTGGGTTAGTGGCTGGAGGTGTTGATCAGTTTAGCTGCTTGGGGTAAGTAATCGTCTCTGAGTCTGGTGATCCTAACGTGGATGCTACGTAACCTCCTCCCTGATGGGAGTGGGACAAACAGTCCATGAGCAGGGTGGGGGGGAGGGATCTCTTCACAATGTCCCACAAGGATCAGTACTGGAGCCTCAGTTGTTCATGATAAATCTAAATGACCTGGATGAAGGTGGTGATCTGATGGGTAAGCTTGCAGATGACACAGAAGTTGGTGGAACAGAGAACATTACAGCATAGTACTGGCTCATCGGCCCACAGTGTTGTTTTCCAAAATTTTGACCTGTTTCCCCCGGGATCAATAAAGTATGATAAAGTGTACAGTATGACCTACTCAAAGATCAATCTAACCCCTCCCTCTCACGTAGCCCTCCATTTTTCTATCATTCATATACCTATCTAAGATAGCTTATATGCTGTATATAGATTGCTTGTTTGTCTATAAAGTGACGCTAGGCACAGTAGTGTCTGTACACAAAGTGACACTTGCCTTGTCTTGCGCCCTAAGCTCCTGGTGGAGTCGTTGGGGTGCCATCATCACAAGGTTTACACCAGTCTGTTCCATCTGTCGCGGTTGTGTGCCAGAGCCTGGATCACCGCAAATGTTTTCCCTGTCCATTCTTTAATGTTGTCTGTCCATCTTTTCCTCTGCCTACCTCTCCTCCTTTTCCCCTCCACAGTTCCTTGTAGAACGGTCTTTGCAAGGCCACCGGATCTCGTTACGTGGCCATACCATCTCAGCTTTCTTTTCTTCACCATTGTGAGAACGTCTTCATGGGGGCCAATGCGGTGCTGGATGGTCTTGCAGACCTGCTCGTTTGTGATGTGGTCCAAGTATGAGATGCCCAAGATGTTGCGACAGCATCTCATTTCCAATGCCTGTATCTTCCTCTGTAGCTCTGCTGTGAGGGTCCATGTCTCACATGCGTACAGGAAGATGGAGAATACCAATGAATGCAGGGGTCTGATCTTGTACTTCATGGTGATGTTGCTGTCCCTCCATATTGTCTTGAGCTTGGATAGTGCAGTCATTGACTGTGCAGTTCTTGCCAGGACTTCTGGGTCTTGATCCTTCATCACTGATGATTGCCCCCAGGTATTTGAACCGCTGCACTGTCTCAAGTTTCTGACCGTGGACTGAGATGTCTGTTGTGATGGCACCATTGGCATTTGCCATGAGCTTGGTTTTCTCGGCACTTATTTCCATTCCAAACTTTGTGGAGGCTCTGTCAAGATGGCTGACCAGGTGACACTGAGAGGACATTAATTTCTAGATTTAAGAATACTTTCCTAAGTTATTGTGTGCTTTGTGCTATGCGTGTGTTATGTGTACTACTGTGCTTTACACCCTGGTCTGGAGAAACGTTGTCTTGCTTAGTGGTATACATGTATATAGTTAAATGACAATCGACTTGGCTTGTCTCGAAATGAGAAAGTAGTGGGGGGGGGATAGATTAGATTATGAGGACACGCAGTCCTCTTTTATTGTCATTTAGTAATGCATGCATTAAGAAATGATACAATGTTCCTTCAGTGTGATATCACAGAAACACAAGACAGACCAAGACTGAAAAACTGACAAAAACCACATAATCATAACATATAGTTACAACAGTGCAAGCAATACCATAATTTGATAAAGAACAGACCACGGGCACGGTAAAAAATGTCTCAAAGTCTCTCAAAAGTCCCAACGTCTCACGCAGACGGTAGAAGGAAGAAAACTCTTCCTGCCATGAGCTTCCAGCGCCGCAAACTTGCCGATGCAGCACCCTGGAAGCACCCGACCACAATCCGTCCGAACTTCGAGCCTCCAACCAGCTCTCCGACACCGAGCACCGAGCACCATCTCTGCCGAGTGCTTCGACCCCAGCCCCGGTCGCCAGCAGCAGGCAAAGCCAAGGATTTGGGGCCTTCCCCTCCGGAGATTCTCGATCGCACAGTAGCAGCGGCAGCAAAGCGGGCATTTCAGAAGTTTCTCCAGATGTTCCGTCTGTCTCCATCAAATCAGAATTGTGCACGGCCCCTACTTACAAATACGATATCATTTCACTGGAGAGGCAGTGCGCGCATTGCGTCGCGCTGGCATCTTCTCCTCCCTCCCTAAAGGGGTAAAGCTAATCTTTAATTTTTCAATAGAATTGGATAAATACTGGAAATGTGAAGCAATGGGTAGCTATGGCAAAAGTGCAGGGGCCTACGATAAAGTGAACTGCCTTGTCAAACAGCTAGCACAGGCAAAATGGGCTGAATTGTCTCTTCTGTGCTGAGCAAAATACCAAAGGAACGTTTTATTAAATTAAAAACGTCAGCTTTCCTGATGGATAAGACGTGCTGTTAATAATTGATGGGGAACAAATTCCTATTTTCAGTAATATTAATTCTTGCCTTCTTTGAAGAACCCTCCCATCCACTCAGCTTAGGTATTGGCTTAACTTTACACTGACCAACGGGAATTATATTGTTGCTGAAATTGCAATGATTAGTGTTCTTCTTCCATCATGAAAATACCTGCTTTTCAATGAATTTGAATGTTTATCTGCTCTGAATGAATGATTTTACAAACAACGGTTCGCACACTGTAAACTGGGGTTAATTGAAATAAATTAATATTTTTCTATTTTAAACACAACAATTAAGAAATAACAATGAGAGTTTTTAAATAATTTTGGTGGTTAGTGGTGTATGAAAAGCAAAAATACATTTCTACATGCAGGTAATTTGGTTCCAAAGTGCTCCGTGCTCAAGGGGCCTTCTCTCTGACATCCACTTGAGAAGCCTAAATCTACATAAAATCCAGTCTAAACTGAAGTAGACACGTCTGGTAGCATTAACAAGCATTCTGCTATCACACAGACCACCTCCATCCAAACGATGTGGAATAATATTAAAGCAGTCTAAAGAAGTTAATAATGCTTAGCCTTTAAATCTCCGTCTCAGTCTCACAGCAGACATCTGCTCGGACTACGATTGAAAATTCTCCCTCAGAACAATCACTGGAGCGATGCTGCAGCATCGTGTGTCATGTCTCACACTCGAACAGCAAGAGGTCTCCTGTGACCTCACAGGGCCGAAGTAACTCTTTTGTGGCTTAGACTTTCTCTGTCACCTCAGGGATATTTATTATAACGGAGGTCTTTGTGGAAGGACGCGTATTCGCATCTCAGTCAGCTGCAAGGGAAGATTCGAGCTCTAAATGTGACCATTGAGAGATCTGGGGGGAGCCGTACACAACGTGAATAATTACCTCTACCAGCAAAGCAGAAAGGCTGGGGTTCTTCGCAGGGTGCAGTTCTCACTCTACATGACGCTCTCTCTAACTTAATGAATCCTGCATTGTAAAACATCACAGTCGTCTTCCACAATTTATTCATAACAAGTATGTACACACAAGGTGACAGCTTTGAGCTGTATTTAATTACGTTCTCCTCCCCCCACACTCTGTATAGATGATCGGTTATGGAAAATTCTCTTCCGTACTCACGTGACATCATTAAGCTCTCTCCAAGTCAGACATATCACTGATGGCTTGTAACGTACACTGCTGTCTACATTTTCCTAAGGTTGTACCTTAGTCTCTCAAAATAGTATCTTTAGATTCAGATTCAGTTTCAAAACTATTTATCACATGTTCGTGGAAATATAGATTTAATGGCCAATTTATTAGATACCTCCTGTACCTAATAATGAGACCACTGAGTGTATGTTCATGGTCTTTTGTTGCTGTAGCCCATCCACTTCAAGGTCTGATGTGCTGTGTGTTCAGAGATGCTTTTCTGCGCACCACTGTTAGTTATTTGAATCACTGTTGTCTTCCTGTCAGCTTGAACCAGTCTGGCCATTCTCCTCTGACCTCTCTCATTAACAAGGCGTTTTCGCCCACACGCGTGTTGGCACATGGCCACGTGGTTAAGTCATCGGTCTAGTGATCTGAAGCTCGCTAGTTCGAGCCTTGGCTGAGGCAGCGTGTTGTGTCCTTGAGCAAGGCACTTAATCACACATTGCTCTGCGACAACACCGGTGCCAAGCTGTATGGGTCCTAATGCTCTTCCCTTGGACAACATCGGTGGCGTGGAGAGGGGAGACTTGCAGCATGGGCAACTGCCGGTCTTCCTTGGCCAGGCCTGTGCCCTGGAAAACCTTCCAAGGAGCAAATCCATGGTCTCACGAGACTAACGGCTGCCTATTCTATATTCGCCCACAGAACTGCCATTCACCGGATCTCTTTTATTTTTTGCACCATTCTCTGTAAATTCTAAAGACTACAGTGCGTGAAAACCCAGGAGATCGGCAGTTTTGAGATACTCAAACCACCCATCTGGTACCAACAATCATTCCACAGCCAAAGTTACTGAAATCACAGTTCTTCCCCATTCTAGGTTTGGTCTGAACAACAACTGAACCTCTTGACCATGACTGCGTGCTTTTATGCATTGAGTTGCTGCCACACGATTGGCTGCTTAGATACTCGCATTAATGAGCAGTTACACAGGTGTACCTAATAAAGTGGCCACCGAGTGTACAGTGAAATTTATTGTTTGCCTGAATAACCAACGCAGCCAAGGATATGCTGGGGGCAGCGTGCAGGTGTCACCACATATTCTGGCACCAACATAGCATGCCCACAGTGCCAGGCAGAACAACACAGAACACAACAAGCAGCAACAGCAACGCAAGCCCGTTCTTCCCCCCAACACACGCACACACGGAGAGTCCTCCAACTCAGGTCAGGCCTCGGACGCTGTGCTTTGACTTCCACACTGCTGAGCAACCTTCGGGCTTTGATCTGGACTTGCGGATAATGGGACCCCGACTTCCGGGCCTGAACTCCGGGCACACTGGCTCCCACGGACATCCAGTCCCAGGGCCCACTGACCTGGGACTGCCCAGACAAATAACGAGAGCTTAGACAAATACTGGGGAAAAGCTACGAATAAAAGATTCTCACCCTCTGGCTGCTGGGATGGTCTTAAGCTGCAGGCTGTACATCTTCCACTTCTCATTCCCATTCCAATATGTCCATCCACTATCGCGATGAGGCCACACGCAGGTTGGAGGAACAACGCCTTATATTCCGTCTGGGTGGCCTCCAACCTGATGGCATGAACGTCAGTTTCTCAAACTTCCAGTAATGCCTCCCAAACCCCGCCCCCTCCTCCATTTCCTATCCCCTTTTCCCTCCCTCACCTCATCTCCTTGTCCACCCATTGCCTCCTTCTGGTGCTCCTTCCCCATTTTTCTTTCTTCCATGGCCTTCTGTCTCTCTCACCAATCAACTTCCCAGCTCTTTACTTCATCCTTCCCCTCCAGGTTTCACCTGTCACCTGGCGTTTGTCTCTCCTCTCCTCCCACCCTTCAAATCTACTCCTCAGCTTTGTTCCTCCAGTCCTGCTGAAGAGTCTCGGCCCGAAACGCCAACTGTACTCTTTTCCATAGATGCTGCCTGACCTACTGAGTTCCTCCAGCATTTTGTGTGTGTTGCTCGGATTTCCAGCATCTGCAAATTTCCTCTTGTTTGTGATCGACTTTACATCTAAGTTGTTTAAGAGAGGCTTAAATAGAAAACTGAAAGATTTACAAGTCTAACTCAATCTTCAACTCAATGTTCAATAAGAGCAGACACTCACCACCTTTTGTTGCGCTGGGCCTGAACACGAGCCTTCCAAAGGGAGAGGAGATTCTTCATGAAGAATCTTCCCATCAGTAATTTGTCCGTCCGGGTCAGTGTGTATTATGTTCATTTCTGGTCACCACATTATAGGAAGGATGTGGAAGCTTTAGAGAGAGTGCAGAGGAGGTTTACCAAGGTGCTGCCTGGATTAGAGAGCATGTGTTATGAGGATAGGTTGAGCAAGCTGGGGTCTTTTCTCTTTGGAGTGGTGGATAAGATGACTTGATGGAGATGCACAAGATGATAATAGGCATAGATCGAGTGGACAGCCGGAGACTTTTTTAAAAACACAAACAACTTATACGTGTAAGCGGAACAAGTGCTACACATGCCCTTACACTTCCTCCCTTACCACCATTCAGGGCCCCAAACAGTCCTTCCAGGTGAGGCAACACTTCACCTGTGAGTCGACTGGGGTGATATACTGCGTCCAGTGCTCCCGATGTGGCCTTTTATATATTGGCGAGACCTGACGCAGACTGGGAGACTGCTTTGCTGAACACCTACGTTCTGTCTGCCAGAGAAAGCAGGATCTCCCCGTGGCCACACATTTTAATTCCACATCCCATTCCCATTCTGACATGTCTATCCACGGCCTCCTCTACTGTAAAGATGAAGCCACACTCAGGTTGGAGGAACAACACCTTATATTCTGTCTGGGTAGCCTCCAACCTGATGGCATGAACATCGACTTCTCTAACTTCCGCTAATGCCCCACCTCCCCCTCATACCCCATCTGTTACTTACTTTTATGCACACATTCTTTCTCTCACTCTCCTTTTTCTCCCTCTGTCTCTCTCACTATACCCCTTGCCCCCTCCCCCTTTCCTTCTCCCTAGGCCTCCTGTCCCATGATCTTCTTATATCCCCTTTGCCAATCACCTGTCCAGCTCTTGGCTCCATCCCTCCCCCTCCTGTCTTCTCCTATCATTTTGGATCTCCCCTCCCCCTCCAACTTTCAAATCCCTTACTCACTCTTCCTTCAGTTAGTCCTGACGAAGGGTCTCGGCCTGAAACATTGACTGTACCTCTTCCTAGAGATGCTGCCTGGCCTGCTGCGTTCACCAGCAACTTTGATGTGTGTTGCAGAGACTTTTTTCCCAGGGTGGGACCAGGGGGTGTAATTTGAAAATGATTCAAGGGAAGTATAGGTGGGATGTCAGAGGCAGGTTTTTAACACAGAGAGTGGCGGGTGTGTGGAATGCCCCGCCAGGGTTGGTGGTAGAGACAGGAACTTTAGGGACACTTAATAGACTCTTAGATAGGCACATGGATGATGTTCAATGTTGCTCGCTAATTTGGTGAAAGTGGCGCGGCAGGAGAGAAAGCTGCTCTTCTCGGCCCTTTGCACTCCCGGAGAATCCAGGTTCTCGCAGGTGCAGAGATGAGGAGAAGGTGGGAGCAGCTTTGTTTTGGTGGAACCTGCCCCTTTGCTGCACTCCTGAGGGGAGGGGACAAGGCAAGTGACACCGCCACCAATAACGGACAGCAATCTGCACTCCCACCCTCCCAACCTCATGTTTGTACAGTAGTGTTTGGCAGTAGCTTCAGCGCAAGACGCAGCCAAGACGTTAACCACTGGAGGGGACCTTATGAAAAGAAAGGCTGACGGCTGACAAAAGTACATCGAGGACCGACCAGTCAACAATCTCTGCCAGTACCCAGAGGAGGATGTTCTTGTTGGCAAAGCTGTCCTGGATTGAGAAACCCTCCCAGGATTGAACAGAGGGTGTGGATCAGGAGAGGACCAGGAAAATCTGCCGCAGATATTTGACATGACGGGGAGGATGTACGGGAGCCTGAAGGCCCGCCCACACTCAGCAGTTTAGGAACAGCTTCTTCCCCGCTGCATTCAGATTTCTGAATGAACTATTAACCTGTAAACACTACCTCACCACTTCCCTTTTTGCACTAATTATGTAATTTTGGGTGGCCTTAGGCAAATGTAGCACCTACTTAGCCCTGCACCACCGACCAGGGTCACGGGAAGCCATGGGAGCAGGTGGTGGACGGTCGTACGAGCAGCCGGTGCACATCACAAATCCTGGTTATGCGACCACTGACACCAGGCAGACAATCTCTGAAGAGTATTGATAATGGCTGGGGTCACCCGTCTTGTAAAGTCACTGCCCAGAAGAAGGCAATGGCAAACACTGTGTGTCCGACAGAGTGATCAGCAGCACTGGGGCTCCACAGGGGACTGTCTTGTCTCCCTTTCTCTTCACCACTCACACCTCGGACTTTAACTACTGCACAGAGTCTTGTCATCTTCAGAAGTTTTCTGATGACTCTGCCATAGTGGGATGCATCAGCAAGGGAGATGAGGCTGAGTACAGGGCTACGGTAGGAAACTTTGTCACATGGTGTGAGCAGAATTATCTGCAGCTTAATGTGAAAAAGACTAAGGAGCTGGTGGTAGACCTGAGGAGAGCTAAGGTAGCGGTGACCACTGTTTCCATCCAGGGGGTCAGTATGGACATGGTGGAGGATTACAAATACCTGGGGATACGAATTGACAATAAACTGGACTGGTCAAAGAACACTGAGGCTGTCTACAAGAAGGGTCAGAGCCATCTCTGTTTCCTGAGGAGACTGAGGTCCTTTAACATCTGCCGGACGATGCTGAGGATGTTCTACGAGTCTGTGGTGGCCAGTGCTATCATGTTTGCTGTTGTGTGCTGGGGCAGCAGGCTGAGGGTAGCAGACACCAACAGAATCGACAAACTCATTCGTAAGGCCAGTGATGTTGTGGGGATGGAACTGGACTCTCTGACGGTGGTGTCTGAAAAGAGGATGCTGTCTAAGTTGCATGCCATCTTGGTCAATGTCTCCCATCCACTACATAATGTACTGGTTGGGCACAGGAGTACATTCAGCCAGAGACTCATTCCACCGAGATGCAACACAGAGCGTCATAGGAAGTCATTCCTGCCTGTGGCCATCAAACTTTACAACTCCTCCCTTGGAGGGTCAGACACCCTGAGCCAATAGGCTGGTCCTGGACTTATTTCCTGACATAATTTACATATTACTATTTAACTATTTATGGTTTTATTACTATCTAATTATTTATGGTGCAACTGTAAAGAAAACCAATTTCCCCCGGGATCAATAAAGTATGACTATGACTATGACTATAACTAAACCACTTCTGTAGAAAAATCTGGCAAGAACCATCATGGTCATGGAAAGACTATGACTGCCCACGTCATATGATGATGTAGATGAGTTAATTTCATAAATATGCGGTACTGTGCGAAAGTCTTGGGTACCTGACGGCATTCAGGAGCACTACATGGACGAGTGGCTGCAGCCAACACTGCAGCACTGCAGAGGTTCCATGCAGGTCTGGGGCTGCGTTTCTGCGACTGGAGTTGGGTTATCTGGTCAGAATGAATGGAATCCTCAATGATGAGGTACAGATTCTCATCCATCACGCAATACCATCAGGGAGGCGTCTGATCTGTCCCAACTTCATTCTGCAGCAGGACGATGACCCCAAACACACAGTCACAATTGTAAAGAACTATCTTCAGTGAAACGAAGAGCAAGGAGTTCTGCAACAGATGGTGTGGCCTCCACGGAGTGCTGATATCAACATCATCGAGGCTGTCTGCGATTACCTAGAGTACCAGAAGCAAGCTGCAGAACTGTGGCAAGCTCTCCCAGATGCTTGGAGCAACCTACCAGCCGATTCACTTTTAAAAATGCACGACAGTGTACCTAAGAGAATTGATGCAGTTTTAAACGTGAATCGGCTGGTAGGTTGTTTTAAAGACAAAAGGTGGTCACACCGAATATTGACTGGAAAAATTTTACTTTGACTTTTTACTGCTCTTTATCGTAAATGTTTTATGTGTAGAAACTTTTCATTTTTGAAAGCATCTTCGCCTTACTGAATTTTTTACATGTGCCAAAGACTTTTGCACAGTACTATATATAGATACATTATTTATTGTATTTTAATAATAGGCATCCGTTAGTCTCGTGACTAACGGATGGATCTGCACCTTGCAAGGTTTCCAGGGCGCAGGCCTGGGCAAGGTTGTATGGAAGACCAGCAGCTGCCCATGCTGCAAGTCTCCCCTCTCCACGCCACCGAAGTTGTCCAAGGGAAGGGCACTAGGGCCGATACAGCTTGGCACCGGTGTCGTCACAGAGCAATGTGTGGTTAAGTGCCTTGCTCGAGGACACAACACACTGCCTGAGCTGAGGCTCGAACTAGCAACCTTCAGATCACTAGACGAACACCTTAACCACTTGGCCACGTGCCAACACTAATGTATTTTATAGTAAGTTTTATGTATTACACTGTACTGCTGCCACAAAACAACACATTTCATGACATATATCAGTGAAAATAAACCTAATTCTGAATCACAGCAACAATAAAGGTAATCTGATGCCGTTGAGTGTACTGTTGATGTGAACCGGTTGGCACAACGCTTTATAGCGCCAGCGGCCCCGGTTCGGTTCCCGCCACGGTCTGTAAGAAGTTTGCACGTTCTCTCTCTGCTACCACACTGGTTTCTTCCGGGTGCTCCAGTTTCCTCGGGATGCTCTGGTTCCCTCTCACATTCATTTATTATCAGAGTACATCTATGTCACCACATACAATCCCAAGATTCATTTTCCTGCGGGCATACTCAGCAAATCTATAGAATAGTAACTACAATAGGATCAATGAAAAATCAACCAGAGTGCAGAAGACAACAAACTGTGCAAATGAAAATAAAATAAATAATGAGAACATGAGATAAAGAGTCCTTAAAGTGAGATCATTGGTTATAGGAACGGATGGGCAAGTGAGTGTAGTTATTCCCTTTTGTTCAAGAGCCTGATGATTGAGGGGCAGTAACTGTTCCTGGACCTGGTGGTGTGAGTCCTGAGGCTCCTGTACCTTCTTCCTGATGGCAGCTGCAAGAAGAGAGCATGGCCTGGGTGGTGGGGGTCCCTGATGGATGCTTCTTTCCTACGACAGTGTTTCATGTGGATGTGCTCAATGGTTGGGAAGGCTTTACCCATGTTGTACTGGGCCAAACCCACTACCTTTATAAAGACTCACGGGATTGGGTTAGTAAAGTTGTGTTTCATACTATGTTGGCACTGGAACTGTGGTGACTTTTGTGGGTTGTCCCCAGCACTTCCTTGGACTGTGTTGGTCGTTGACTCAAACGATCTATTTCACTGTATGTTTCGATGTACATGTGACAAATAAAGCCAATCTTTATTCTTTCAGACCGGGTTGTAATCTTCATTAACAGTGACCCCTAGTGGCTGAGCGAATAAGTAAAATTGGCTTCTTAGAGCTGCACAAGGAAGATCCTCTGTGTTAGAGAACATGGTTCACTGGAGACGAACAGGATGTTTTCAGGAAAAGAGGGATGAAATGTTGAGTTTATTTCCCTCGAGCTGTAGTGCAGCTAAATTTACTGGGATGGACTTGAACACTTGCATCAGTTTGATGTTACGATGCTTGCCGAGCTTGCAGACATTTATTCACCAGTCGAGGTGACATCCTCAGTGCGCAGTTGTTGGTGTTCCTCACTGGGAGTGCTCACGTTTATATAGAAATCCCCCTCCACCCATTCCACTCAGTACTGATCAGCTACTCCTGTAGGATAACGTAATTGGTGGAAACTTACTGAATTCACAGCCTCCAACATTGAGTTGGGGGTTCACTTGAAGAGGCTGGTCTGACGTGATGAGGTAATTACGTAAAGGAGTTTTACTGCGCCTTGAGCTCAATAAGTAGGTTGTTTCGGATTTTCTTAAACATAAAACACTGAAGACGTACCGGTTGGTGGGTTAAGACCATAGACCATAAGATATCATTTATTTTTTGAGAAATAATGCAGAACCTTTTGGTCCTTCGAGCTGCACTTCCCATCAACCCCCAACTTAATCCTAGCCTATCACAGGACTATTTACTATGACCAATTAACCTATCAACCGGTACGTCTTTGGGCTGTGGGAGGAAACTGGAGCGTCCGGAGGAAACCCACACAGTCATGGGGAGAACGTACAAACTCCTTACTGGCAGCAGTGGGAATCGAACCCATTCTCTCGTACTGTAAAGCTTTGTGCTAACCACTACACTACCATACGAGCAGAAATTAGGCCAGTTGGCCCATCAAGTCTGCTCTGCCATTTCATCATGTCTGATCCATTTCTCTCTTAGTCCCAATCTCCTGCCTTCTCCCCGTATCCCTTCATGCCCTGACTGATCAAGAATCTATCAACCTCTGCCTTAAATATGCCAAATGACTTGGCCTCCACAGCCACCTGTGACAACGAATCCTACAGATTCACCACTCTCTGGCTAAAGAAATTCCTCCTCATCTCCATTCTAAATGGACGTCCCTCTATTCTGAGTCTGTGTCCTCTGGGCCTACACGCCCCTACTATAGAAAAGAGTTAGTCATTGTAAATTCTCCTGTGATTAGGCTGTGGTTAAGTCAGGGGTTGCTGGGCGGCACTTCTCAAAGGGTTGGAAGGGCCTATTCCATGCTGTATCAGAATAAATAAATAGACAGACAGTAGATAGATAGATAGATAGATAGACAAGACAGACAGATAGACAGATAGCTAGATAGACAAACAGATAGATACAGTAGATAGATGGATAGACATATAGACAGATGTATGGATAGATAGATAGATAAATAAATCAGTCAATCAATCTTGAGGATGTTGGATCTTCATGCTTTTGCGCTCCAAAGATACTTCAGAAATCAGGAATGAGGCATAAAACCTATTGCTTACAATCATTTTATTAAGTGTTGCAAAGAAGACGAAGCGTGGAAAGAACAAAGAACAGACCAGACTAAAAAGTAGCCGCAGCCTTCTCATTGACTCGAGATAACTAGGTTCCATTGCCAATTAACCAATAAAAGAGATAGATTCATGTAACGTGGCACCAGGGACAGAAAACTAAGACGTCTCACAAAAAGTACAGAAGCATCTGTACTGTAATTGCTGGAAAATTCACTGAACAATTGAATGTCCTCAGTCACCTTAAAACTGAGGCTCCCTATTGGTCGGAGTCAACCATAGATGTTGAATTTGATGTACATCTGACAAATAAAGCTAATATTTTCTTGAATCTTTCTCTTCCGACCTGTATGAGTGAGCGTAGCTCCAATAGCAGAGAAGAAGGCAGCCCACACATCACCTTCAGATACTGACACCAAAGGATCATCAGGAGATGTGGGAGTTCGCGAAGGTTCCTCCATGTTCTGATGGTCAAAGTGAGCACAGAAGGCATTGAGCTCATCTGGAGGCGAAGCCCTGCTGTCCCCCAGCCATATTTATTCTTTCTCTCCACCTGGTAGAGACGGTTTACAAAATACTCTGCAATTCCTCACCCAGAGTAACAGGACTGCAGTCCCGTGCTGCAATCTCTATCACCAGGGGCAGGGAAACGTCGCCACCTGCAGGTTCCCCTCCGAATTGCACACTCACTTAACTCGGAAATTACTTACCGTTCCTCATCACCATGTGGATATCATGCAACTCCACCCCAAAACCTCTGAGCCAATTGGATGTCCTCGATCACCTTAAAATTGACCTTTACCAGAAGGATAGCAGCAATTTAATCAGCTTCTTAGTAAACGTAGGCATGGCCAATTCATTCACCACAACTCAGAAGTGATTCTATGACCTACAGACTCAATTTCAAGGGTTCTTTACAGTAGGATAAAGGGATCTAGGAATATAGGTCCATAATTCATTGAAAGTAGTGTCCCAGGTAGACACGGTCTTAACAAAAGCTTTGACACATTGGCCTTCAAAAGTTAAAGTACTGAGTATAGTAGGAGAGGGGATGTTATGTTGAAGTTGTGTAAAACATTGGTGAGGCCTAATTTGGAGTATTGTGTGCTGTTCTGGTCACCTACCTACAGGAAAATTATTTACTACACCCCCAATCTTGGTGTCATCCACAAATTTGCTGATCCAGTTAACTACGTTATCATCTAGATCATAAGACTACTATGGGAAGAATGCTGAGGCTTTGGAGAAGGTGCAGAAGAGGTTGACCAGGATGCTGCCTGGTTTAGAGGGCATGTGCTATCATGAAAGGCTGGATAAACCTGGGTTGTTTTCTCTGGAGCAGTGGAGGTTGAGAGGAGAACTGATAGAAGTTTACAAAATTAAGAGAAGCAGGGATAGAGTAGGCAGCCAGTATCTTTTTCCCAGGGTTGAAATGTCTAATACCAGAGGACATGCATTTAAAGTGAGAGGGAGTAATTTCAAAGATGTGAGGGGCAAGTTTTCTAGAGAGAGTGGTGGGTGCCTGGACTGTCTTGCTGGGGTGGTGGGAGAGGTTAGGGATTAGGGATTACATTAGGGATTTTTAAAATGAGTTTAGATAAACACATGAAGGGCAATGAAAGGACATGAACATTGTGTAGGCAGAAGAGATTAGTTTAGGTGGCCAATTAATTTAATTGGTTCAGCACAACATTGTGGGCTGGAAGGCCTGTTCCTGTACTGTACTGTTGGATATTCTGTGTTATACATACTAAGGTACAGTGAAATACTTCTGTTGGTGTGTTGTGCAGACAGACCATCCCAAACACAGACAGATCATTCTGTACATTCCATTCTGTGGAGGTCAACACCGGCAAATCGGTGAACAAGCACTCGAGCAGAATCCTGCAAGACATTCCAGCCAGGTATTGGACAATTATAGTTCCTCAGTCCGCTACTGAAATGTCGTCCCAGGCAGACGATGCTTTAGAAAATATAGTAAACAGGGTAAATTCTGTCTGGGTAGCCTCCAACCTGATGGCTTGAACATTGATTTCTCCTTCCAGTGAGCAAATCCACCCCCAGTCCCTGCCCGCCCCTCTTCTTCTATTCCCCACTCTCACCTGTTTAGCACCTCACCCTATGGTCCACTCTCCTCTCTTTATCAGAATCCTTCCTCTCCAGCCATTTTTCTTTCCCACCCGCCTGGCTTCACCTCTCACCTTCGAGCTATCTTCCTTCTCCTCTCCCCACCTTTTCACTCTGGCTTCTTCCCCCTTCCTTCTCAGTCCTGATGAAGGGTTTTGGCCCAAAATTTTGACTGTCCATTCCTTTTCATAGACGCTACCCGGCCTGCCGAGCCCCTTCAGCATTTTGTGTGTGTTACACTGGATTTCTCGTCCTTAAAATCCTCCACTTACAGTAGTTGAGCTGTCACTCAATATAGAAAATATAGAAAAGATACAGCATGAAGCAAAACCACACCTCATTCAAAACTTTTCCCAGTGTTTTTACATCAAACTTTATAAGAACCTGCAAATACAAAACATTTAATGTGCACTTTAAGCTGGCTAACTTGCAAGAACTGTCACCCTCATGTGGCTCAGCAGGTAAAATAGTTCCCTTGAAGTTGGGAAGGTGGTAGGCTTGGGCCCTAGTCGAGATAATGGAATACTGGAAGCCCTCTCTCCATCCAACACGGTACCAAGGGAGAGCTGCCTTCCTTCAGGTGAATGGGGTTGAGGGGGAGAAACCCGCCATGATGGAATGGCAGAGCAGACTTGATGGGCTGAACAGCCTAATTCTGCCCCAATTCAGGTAATCGGGGCAGATTAAAAATCCTATGGAACTATTTTGAAAGAAGTGTTTAGCCAATACTCATCCTTAAAGAAACCACTAATAAAGAGTATACTTGGTCATTGTTGTTGAAGGGAGTTCGGTGTGTGAAAATCAGCTGCCAAATCTATTACTACAGTAGCTATACTTCAAAAGTTATATTTCTGGAGAAGACGAATATCAGAGTTGTATTGTAATCTACATGCATAGTTTGGGAATAAAATGAACCTTTGAACCTTTAATACAAGCCATATTGTGTTTGATTGCAGATTTCTGCAACATTCATGGACCAAGGGCATTGGACTATATTTTTTTTTGTGTGACTGTATTTTAGTAATATCTTATATGTGCTATGTATGCTTTGTGCTGTGTGCGACAGTTGGTACTGTATTTTGCACCTTGGTCCTGGAGTAACACTGTTGATGTGTTAAATGACAATTAAACTGGAACTTGAATGTATTCATAATGGGGGAAATTGTGCAAAATGCAATACAGAAATTACTCAAAGCAACACACACAAAATGCTGGAGGAACTCAGCAGGTCAGGCAGCATCTATGGAAATGAACAAACAGTCAACATTTTGGGCCGAGACCCTTCTTCAGATCTAGAGAATTCCAGCTCCTGCAGAATTTCTCGTTGTAATGCACAGGGAGAAAGATTGTGAATATTTTGTATTTAGCAGTGGCTGAGTTTCATTAAGGGTTCTTTGTCAGTACTGTGTCTGTTCAAAAGCTAATCAGATGAATTCTGACTAGAGCCAGAGATTGTGGAAACGACAGCAGTAACAAGCTATCATGTGTGCGAAAGGGTGGATTTCTCTGTTTTCCGTTTACACTCGTGCACTCGAATTGTACAAATAATGAACAGTCTGATTAAAAGGCTGTTGAGAAATCACTGAAGACACCTGTTCCCACTTCACTCGAAGACTGCAGCTCAGGCTCTGCGTATCTGATTTACCAGCACTGATTCCGACATACCCGAGGAAAGGAAACACTTTGTTCTGGGACGCTGCACCCTTACCAATGGCATTTATGCTTCTGGCTTCTTTGTATTTCGGATTCCTCGTCCAGCTGCAACAGTGCAGGGCTGTCATGAGTTTGAGACTATCTTCATCAAAAGTGGAAAGGCCTCTGAAATAGGCACTAAAGTGAAGGGCTTATTTGCAAAGTAACACACACAGAATACTGGAGGAACTCATCAGTACGGGCAGCATCCATAGAAAGGAACAAACAGTCAACATTAAGGGCAAAGACCCTTCATCAGGACTGGAAAGGAAGAGGGAAGAAGCCCGAATAAGGAGGTGGGGCAGGGGAAGGAGGACAAACTGGCAGGCGACAGGTGAGGGGGAAGATGGGTGGGTGGGGCAGGAGGGGTGAAGTGAGAAACTGGGTGGTGATAGGGGGAAAAGGTAAATGACTGAGAAGAAGGGATCTGATAGGATAGTGGACCATGCGAGTACCGGCACTACGGGGAGGTGATGGGCAGGGGAGAAGCGGTAATAGTGGAGCCATAAGATCGCAACACACTCAGTGCTGTGCATGTATATCATAGGGTGCCTAAGACTTCTGCACAGCACTCTAGTAATTTATGTATAGCACTGTCCTGCTGCAAAAGGAAACAAATTTCATGACCTATGGAGTGATGATAAACCTGATTCTGATACGGGTCTCTATTGTGGACTGGGAGTGGGAAGGGGGCAGGGAGAGGGGAATCATGGTTGGGAAAAGGGGAAGGGAGAGGGGACGAAGCGGAAAACAGCCGAGAGACATTCTGTGATGATCAATAAACCAATTGTGTGGAATCAAATGACCTTGCCAGGTGTCTCAAGGCTGGGGGTATCTGCACCCGCGCCACACCCCGCCCCGGCTCTCGTTCTCTGCCACTTGTCCCACACCCCTCCAGCGGCACTCCATCCTTGCCATTCCCAGCATCCTTTGCTCCTGCCAGATTCACAAACTCGATCTCTGCTCCATGTTGACAAATACAGTATTGTGCAAAAGTATTAAGCATCCTAGCTATACATATAGCTATTCAGTATATCTGTTTGGGTTACCTGGAGAAATCGGCGGTAGCAGAACATTGCGTTTGCAATAGCCATAGGATTGACTGCGAAGTCACAAATCTATGTGCCTCTCCAATGACCTTTGTACCCGCCTGGTGAAGGAAGCCATTGAAATGAAACTAGAAACATAGAAACATAGAAAACCTACAGCACAATACAAGCCCTTCGGCCCACAAAGTTCTGCCGAACATGTCCCTACCTTAGAGACTACTAAGCTTACCCATAGCCCTCTATTTTTCTAAGCTCCATGTACCTATCCAAAAGTCTCTTAAAAGACTCTATCGTATCTGCCTCCACCACCGTTGCCGCAGCCCATTCCACGCACTCACCACTCTCTGAGTAAAAAATTTACCCCTGACATCTCTTCTGTACCTACTCCCCAGCACCTTAAACCTGTGTCCTCTTGTGACAATCATTTCAGCCCTGGGAAAAAGCCTCTGACTATCCACACAATCAATGCCTCTCATCATCTTATACACCTCTATCAGGTCACCTCTCATCCTCCACTGTTCCAAGGGAAAAAGGCCGAGTTCACTCAACCTATTCTCATAATGCATGCTCCCCAATCCAGGCAACATCCTTGTAAATCTCCTCTGCACCCTTTCTATGGTTTCCACATCCTTCCTGTAGTGAGGCGACCAGAACTGAGTACAGTACTCCAAGTGGGGTCTGACCAGGGTCCTATATAGCTGTAACGTTACCTCTCGGCTCCTAAATTCAATTCCACGATTGATGAAGGCCAATACACCATACGCCTTCTTAACCACAGAGTCAACCTGCGCAGCTGCTTTGAGCGTCCTATGGACTTGGACTCTAAGATCCTTCTGATCCTCCACACTGCCAAGAGTCTTACCATTAATACTATATTCTGTCATCATATTTGACCTACCAAAATGAACCACTTCACACTTATCTGAGTTGAACTCTATCTGCCACTTCTCAGCCCAGTTTTGCATCCTATCAATGTTCCGCTGTAACAGCTGACAGCCCTTCCACACTATCCACAACACCGCCAACCTTTGTGTCATCAGCAAACTTACTAATCCATCCCTCCACTTCCTCATCCAGATCATTTATAAAAATCACGAAGAGTAAGGGTCCCAGAACAGATCCCTGAGGCACTCCACTGGTGACCAACCTCCATGCAGAATATGACCCATCTACAACCACTCTTTGCCTTCTGTAGGCAAGCCAGTTCTGGATCCACAAAGCAATGTCCCCTTGGATCCCATGTCTCCTTACTTTCCCAATAAGCCTTGCATGGGGTACCTTATCAAATGCCTTGCTGAAATCCATATACACTACATCTACTGCTCTTCCTTCGTCAATGTGTTTAGTCACATCCTCAAAAAATTCAATCAGGCTCGTAAGGCACGACCTGCCCTTGACAAAGCCATGCTGACTATTCCTAATCATATTACACCTCTCCAAATTTTCATAAATCCTGTCTCTCAGGATCTTCTCCATCAACTTACCAACCACTGAGGTAAGACTCACTTAGAGGAAAAGAATTTTAATAAACGCAAAATTCTTGCTGTATTTAAGAACTGTAATTTGATTGTAAACAAGGTGGGATAGAGAAGCCCGATTGGATGAGGACTAAGCAATCAGGAGGGACAGACGATGGGGGTATAAATGCCTAGGCTTCGTCCCTGATGAAGATGGCAGAGTTTGTCATCAAACAGGAAATTCAAATTGCTCACTCTTTCCACTTCTGGTCCCTCTGTGAGGACTGGTGTGTGTTCCCTCATCTTACCCTTTCTGAAGCCCAAAATCAGTTGTGTGGTCTTAGTGACATTGAGTGTGAGGTTGTTGTTGCAGCACCACTCAACCAGCTGATACACCTCCCTCCTGTACACCCTCTCGCCACCATCTGAAATTCTTCCAGCGATAGTTGTGTCATCAACAAAATTATAGATGGCATTTGAGCTGTGCCTAACCACACAGTCATGAGCGTAGAGAGAGTAGAGCAGTGGGCTAAGCACACATTCCTGAGGGGCGCTAGATGAAGTGTGACTGTACGGGCTAGTTTATAAGACCATCAGGTCTATATAAAGCTTTGGGATGAAATATTCTGTGAAGCTCCTGAAAATCCAATCATGATCAGAACTTTATGAAGCACAAATGAAATCTGGCAACTGGGAATGCCGATATTCCTTTATTATTTTTAAAGAATTGAGCTTGAGGGATGGAGATTGACGTTACAGCTACCTCTCATATAACGTGTTGGGCAGTGTTTGGAAACAAGAAAAAACTATAATCAACATAATTTCAAAATATATTTTTATTAATCTTTCTCATGGATAAGTGCAGAGGAAAAGTTCCATACAGGAAATTTTCAAAACAACAACAGAAACTATTATACAGTAATCCATAAAAAACAACACGGTGTATGTATTTAAATTTATGGTCCTTATTTCAGGATTTGCCTGGAACAGCTCACTAAGGATTCTGTGCAGAAATGCTCTTGTATAAAATGTGGAGAATTAGGCACCACAGGCATTTAAATTATTTTATTTCCTTAGGGAAATGTCTGGCTTCTTTTCCGTGAATTCTTTCTTCAGCGAGCAATCAGAATCTTACCAAAGAAAACCAAGGCCACAAATTAGATGCCTTTTATAACAATATCTGTGTTAAATTCATCCCCACACCAGCCATCAATTAGCAACACATTAACCTTGAGAGAAATAAAAATCCTGAAAAAAATACAAAGGAAATAACATCATCAAGCAGCAGGTTATTCCTCTATAAAGTAAGCCACTTTGTCAGATAGACTGACGAGTGTTACAATTGGTTATTCGTGGCAGAGATGGATGGATGCCCAAGATTAGCGACAGGCACTCCAGTCCCCTGACCACGAAACCAGTTACAAATATTAATTTAGAAGGAATATAATTTTCTGAAGTGTAGAATTATGACTGGAAGTTTAACAGGACCAGTAATGAATCATGATCTTGAAACAAACTACCTGTAACATACCATAAGACATCGGAGCAGAATTAGGCCATTCAGCCCATTGAGTCTGCTGCACCATTCCATCATGGCTGACTTATTATCCCTCTCAACCCCATCTTCCTGCCTTCTCCCCATAACTTTTGACTCCCCGACTAATCAAGAACATTTCTACCTCCGCTTTAAATATATTCAATGACTTAGGCTCCACAGCCATCTGTGGCAACGAGTTCCAGATTCACCATCCTCTGACTGAAGAAATTCCTCCTCATCTCTGTTCTAAATAGACATCCCTCTATTCTGAGGCTGTGTCCTCTAGTCTTAAACTCTACAACACAGAACTACAAACTCTAAAATATACAATTACAGTTTCAAGGTTGCATTAAGTTGTCAACAACATTCTTAAAACCTTTTTTCTTTCTTGGGAAAGGTTTCTAGCAAGTGCTGTGTTACAGTGCTTGCCCAGGTGAACCTGTTCTGTGGTATCCCCCTTGTCGTAGCCAGTTCACTGATTGATGAAAAACTACAAAAAGCAAGTTTTATCCAACTTGTTTCTTACAGTTCAGATGCTGTTGCCAATTCTGGAGGTCCGAACTTTTGCTTCAGTAACAGATACTGGCAAGTAAAAAAAGACCATTAGTGAATTAATTCAAAAGAAAACTATATTCATTTAAACAGCACCTTTAATGAGAAAAAAAATCCCAAAGCAGGGTAATTAAACAAATCTTCTACTAGTTCCCAAGGAGATATTAACCCAGATGATCAACGAAGGTTTGTGGACTTCTGAAAAACAACTTTTCTGGTGTGTGGTCATCAGTGGTAAAGTCAGCGTTTATTTGTCCATCTGTAACTACCCTTAAAAAGGTACTGGTAAGACCTTTGGTGAAGGTGCTGACTGAGAAGGTTACTTGGGGCATGAGCATACACTCTGGACCTCTGGCTGTAGTAAAGATTCATTTTGTTTAGGTTATTGTGTTTGTTGGTAACCCAGTATTACAGTCGACCTTCACTAATCCGACTACCTGTAATCCGGTTCCTCCGATAATCCGGCACTGATTTCAAATTTCGCGGGCCACCGTACCAATCTGCTGCGCACTGTTCTGGTTGCGCTAGATCTGTTCAAGTGTTGGCGTGCTCTTGTAAGCACAGACAGGCGATGCGATTCCTGCTTGTTTTCCTGCATTTAATATCATTTGCGTGAGACGCGGCCGTCCGGCACCCGCCCATCTCACCTACCAGCGGCGGGGGAGCTGGCGTGCGCTGGGTCGGTCCACCTTCTCGCCCGCCTGCCAGCAGTCGCGCACTGCTCTCCAGCGTCGCCCGGCTGGAACTCCGTTCTCTTCTGCCTACGACCTCAGATCTGACATGGTGACCCGCTGAAATTAAGAATATTACTAAGCAGAGGAAAAGAAACTAACGAGGATTCCCTCAGTAAATGCGAGTGAAGAGGGAAGAGCCCAGCGCCGAATCCACGGCCGCCCACATGAAATGTGGTGTATAGAAGACCTCCCTTCTCCGACTTCTGCTTCTGCTCACCCAGATGTGCTGCCACCAACATCAAGTTTTTGAAGAAACTGTTGTGCCAGTTTCAGCACCAGTTCCTGATGCTACACTCATTTTTCAAGATGAAGATGTTGATGATCCTGACAATCCCACACTTGCAGACATGTAACTTTGCCTGAAGGTATATTAAACGTCTCACTTTACAAGCAGAAGTGCTCAACATTCTGTATAAGTTAATTCCTGTACATTTACCTGTACCCTTTATTTTATCTGTGCCTGTGCAGTATATTACTTTATTAACATTTCACTTGCTACTCATTTAATATTTCTGTTTCATTATTATCTAACTTGTACTGATTTACATGATATTTTAAAGGTATGATGAGGCGGTTAGCTATTGCTTAGTGTGATCCTTCTGTAATTCGGCATTTTCACTAATCCAGCACTCCTCAGGTCCCAATGGTGTCGGAATATAGAAGGTCGACCTGTATCAAATATCTTCTGAGAATTGATTTTTTTCCTTTGATTTCAGGTACAATAAGCACTTATTGGAATATAGTACTTGAGGTTCATCGAAAAGAGACCTTGACCAGATGCATTCTAGATATTTTGGGCTTGAATGTTTATTTTTGGTTCAATTTACCACAGAGGTATAGCTAACATAGCTGTTCTCTCACAGCTCCAGTGACCCAAGTTCATTCCTGACCTCAGGTCCTGTTGGTGTGGAGTTTTGCACATTCTCCCTGTGACCTGGTGCTCCAATGCAAGCTGGTAGATTTGTTAGCACTGTAAATTGCCCATAGTGGTAGCTACACAGTACTGTTGGGCAAAAACTTCCAGGATTTAGACCTAGTGACAATAAAGGACCGATAACACTGGACAACAAAGATTTTATTTCCTGAATACTTTGGGTATATCTTATAGATTCTGGGCTGCTAATCATGAAAATCACTATGAAATTCCCCTATTACACACCATTTTTTAAAAATCACCTATACTTGTTATTTCAATTCGTAATTCAAGTCAGAATAACTGATGCCAAGACTAAGGAAGGCACTTTTATTGGTCCTCAATGACAAGCAATTCAAAGAACTTCCAGTGGGACCAGAGAAAATTGTATGGAAGGCATTCAAGGATGTTGATGAAAATTTTCTTGGCAACTACAGAGCACCAAACAACATGCAGCTGGTTGACAACATGCTTCCAGCACACAAAACCATGAAGTGCAACATGTCACTAAAGATTCATTTTCTGCATTCCCATTTAGACTTCTTCCCTGCAAATCTTGCTGCTGTCAGTGATGAGCATGGTGAAAGGTTTCACCAGGACATTGCAGTCAAGAAGAACTAGAATCTATCAATGCTAGCTGATTACTGTTGGACACTGAAGGGGGAAGCTTCAGACACTGAGTACAATAAAAAAGCTTTTTAGCTTAGTTGAACTATTAGAAAGCGTCAGCACTGTTATGGAATTAAATGCATTATATTCAATAAAAGTTAATTTCTTGTTTCTCCAAATTCCCATGTGATACAAGTAGTCAGAAATTATACTTGTGTCCGGCTTCACATGGTGTATCATAAACAAAAAATTTCTGTGGAAGCAAAACTTTCGAAAAAATGTGTTGTCCAGTGCGACATGTCCTTCTTGGGTGTTGATGGAGCTGTTGGACCAGCCTATATGGGTTTGTAAATGGTATGTAGTGCACTCATCCTGGGCTGCGTATAAAGGGAATGATCACTTAGGGGATGGATGAGATACAAATTGGTGTTTTTTACCTTTATATGTCAAACCTGGGTGTACTCTCAATCGCACATGAATTTATTACTTACATTTTTACGGCTCACAATGGCTTGTTGTAGCCACAAGAGTTCCATCGCAAGGCTACTTCTGTAGTTCTGAAGTTCTTGGAATGACATAGGCATCTCTTTCCTTTGCAATTTACAAAGAGGTCCTGCAGATTCAAATGACAACATTCCTCTGTAGTGTTACAGAACCTACCGCTTACACCTCACACCAGTCATTTTTAATGAGACTTAAAAGGAAAGTCCAGTTAGTATAAGAAGTTTGGTATCATTTTAAAATATGTTTTCATTTTTGTAAGAATCTGATAAAGCATAAAACTGTTTTACAGCAGAATACATCCTTGGGACATTGAAGACGTTCCCAAAAGGAATGCATGAAAATAGATAGGTGGAGAAGAATGGAAGCATTTGTTCCATTTGTGCAAAGAACTTTTTTGTTTTCTCTTCTTGCCACCTAAACAGAATACTTTCCTCATTAACTTTAGAACTTTGAATTATCATTCCCAAACCAAAAATCTATTCCAACTAACTGTAACATTGGTGCAAACAATTAATATTTCAAAACATTTTATAGCCATCCAGAGTAAAAACAATTGAATTTATAAAATATAGGAGGAGCTTAATTAGGCCAATCAGTCCATTGAGCTTCCAGTTGTGGCTGATTAATTTTTCTACCCCACACTCCACCTTCTTCCAGTAACTCTTAACCCCTTTACCAATTAAGAACCTACTAGGGACGAGGTAGTTTAGATTGTTTGGCACGGACGAGCTGCACTGACGGGCCTTTTTCTGTGCTGCATTTTTCTATGACAATCTCTGTCACAAATAGACCTAATGACATGACCTCTACAGACCTTTGTGGCATCCAATTCTAGAGGTTCACCACCCACTGGCTGAAGAAATACCACCTCATCTCAATTTCAAAGGGATTCCCTTTATTGTGAGCCTCATCGTTACATACCATTGAGTGAATCTTGCACTTTACCTGTGAAGTTGCCTTTGGATATATTCTCCAGTACTGCACGATTGCATGCTGACATTACAGTGGAGGAATTATCACAGTCCTTCCTTTCATCCCCACTTGCACAGAATATTTCCTCTGTCTCTGAAAATGGAACCGTACTTTCGATCTGTGGTACGTGTTCATGTGACCTGGTATCTATGTTTGGTGTGTTAGGAACGTCCAGGTGCTTGGGAGTACTTTGCCTGCTGGAGGGGTTTGTGCTTTCACAGGAATCCTTTACTGGCTCATCATTCTCAAGTAGTGGACGGTCAGTGCTTTTTTCAGCTTCGGGGCAAAGTGCTTCAGATGTTTCTCTTTGAGGTATATTGTGGACACCTTCTGTTCCTGAAACCTGGAGAAGATGAAAACAAATTCAAACTAAATTCTCAGACAGCTGTTGTAGAAAAGCAGATAAAATGTTGGAGGAATTCAGCAGGTCAGGCAGCATCTATGGAGAGCCAGCTGCAGAAACTCTTGAGTTTGTGTCAGCACATAAAGCTTGAAAATTGCTTTTCCTTCAAGTAAGGATTTTGAGTAAAATATTTTCCCTCATCTCATTTCCTGGACTGTTTCAATAACTCTGCAGTTTGATGTTTTATATTTGGTGTTTTTCATTTGTTTTTTACCATTTGTGTAATTTGGGTTTTTTTGCACACAGGGTGTTTGATGTTTTCTTTGAACGGGTTCCAGGGTGTTTCTTTGTTTGGTGACTGTCTGTGGGAAGATGAATCTCAGGGTTGTATACTACATATATACTTTGAATCTTTGAATCATTTTAATTCTCTTCTCTTTTATTTCATTCCTGTGCCCTCTAATTCTTGACCTCTCCACCCATTATCTTCTCTGGCAACACCCCTTAACATTTCATGTATTTCCTTAAAGATATCCTGCCTGCCTTCTGTCTGAAGACAGGAGTCCCAGGCTTTTCAGTCTACTGTGGTAAATGTGGTCCCTCGACCCAGCAACTATTCTCATAAATCTTTTCTATACGCTAGCAAACATCGTCATATCCTTCCTGTACCTGGTGACCAGGTCTGAACACAATATTTCATTTGAGGCTCAACCAGTGTTTTATAAAAATTCATGTAACTTCCCTGCTTTATACTCTGCAGATAACGCTCAGCCCTGGTGTCTAATACACTGTTTATTAACCTTCCCTTCCACAGTTTGTACACCCATAAGACATAGGAGCAGAATTAGACCATTCGGCCCAAAGAATCTCCTCTGCCATTCCATCATGGCTGATTTATTATCCCTTTCAACCCCATTGTCCTGTCTTCTCCCTGTAACCTTTGATGCCCTGTCTATTGAAGAACTATCAACCTCCATTTTAAATATTCTCAATGACAAGGCCTCCATAGTCATCTGTGGCAATGAATTCCACAGATTCACCATCCTTTAGCTAAAGAAGTTCCTCCTCAGCTCTGATCCAAAGGGATGTCCCTCTACTCTGAAGCTGTGCCCTCTGGTCCTCGACTCCCTCACTATAAGAAATATCTTCTCCACATCCAATCCATCTAACCTTTTAATATTTGATAGGTTTCAGTGAGATCCCCCCTCATTCTTTTTAAACTCCAGACATCAAACGCTCCTCATACATTAACCCTTTCATACTCAGAATCGCGTGGGCATGTGGCCAAGTGGTTAAGGCGTTGGACTAGCTACCTGAAGGTCGTGAGTTTGAGCCCCAGCCAGGGCAACGTATTGTGTCCTTGAGCAAGGCACTTAACCACACATTGCTCTGTGACGACACCTGTGCCAAGCTGTATGGGTCCTAATGCCCTTCCCTTGGACAACATTGGTGTCGTGGAGAGGAGAGACTTGCAGCATGGGCAACTGCTGGCCTTCCATACAACCTTGCCCAGGCCTGTGCCCTGGAGAGTGAAGACTTTCCAGGCGCAGATCCATGGTCTCACAAGACTAACGGATGCCTTTGTTTATTTATTTACTCAGAATCATTCTTCTGAACCTCCTCTGGACCCTCTCTAATGCCAGCACATCTTTTCTTAACTACGGGGCCTAAAACTGTTCACAATATTCTAACAGCAGCCTGATCAATGCCTTATAAAGCCTCAGCAATATATCTTTATTGATCCCGAGGTCACCCTGCTCCTACATTCTTTTAGAATAGTGTTCCTTACATTACACCACTTTCTTCACTCTGCCTCCCAAGATTTATCACCTCACACTTCTCCACAGAAACATCATTGATCTCGTGTCAGTCCACTCCACCAGCTTCTTTCTAAACTGCTGCAATCTACCACCGGCAACCCACACAAAATGCTGGGGAAACTCAGCAGATCAGGGAGTACTGATGGAGAGCATTAATCAATTGATGTTTCGGTCCAAGGCCCTTCATCAGGACTGGAAAGGAAGGAGGCATAAGCTAGAACAGGGGTTCCCGACCTTTTTAGGCCATGGAGCCCTTACCATTAACCGAATGGTCCGTGGACCCCAGGTTGGGAATTGCAGAAATAAAAAAGTAGGGGTAGGGGAGGAGTACAAGCAAATTAGTGATAGGTGAGACCAGGTGAGTGGGTGGGGGAAGTGGGGGAGTGAAGTAAGAAAGTGGAAGGTGATTGGTGGAAGAGATGGAAGAGTCCTGATGAAAAGTCTTTGACCCAAAACTCCATGGATGCTGCCTGACTTGCTGAGTTTCTCCAGCATTTTGTGTTCAGACCTGGTCACCAGGTACAGGAAGGATATGACGATGTTTGCCAGGGTATAGAAAAGATTTATGAGAATAGTTGTTGGGTTGAGGGACCACATTTACCACAATAGGCTGAAGAGCCTGGCACTCTTGTCTTCAGACAGAAAGCAGGCAGGATATTTTCAAGGACTATTGTGCACATCTACATGCAGCATTCTGGATGTACCAGACAGTATGGGGGAAGGACAGTGCAAGGTCTGTGAGGCGTTGCAACCAATACATTAACTGGAAATCCATTTATACAACTGGAGTGGAGATTGATTTGGTTGTACAAGAACATTGTCTGTAAAGCACCGACTACTGGAAAAAATAAACGTTGGTGCATCTGCTGGGTAGGAGCAAACCCTGGCAGGACTGCAAAGAGGAGAGTGATAATTACAAACACAAAAAGATTCTGCAGGTGTTGGAAATCTTGAGTAAATTGGAAAGGGAACAAGTCTTATAAAAAACTACATCAAGGCAATGATAGAGGCATCTTGATGTGTATTCAGCAAGCTCAATTCATAGTATGGAATAGATGGGTCTGGGCCATGACTGAACCTGAAGTTTCAAAGATGGTTTCGGCACTGGGCCAGATTGAAAAGGTCAGGGTGTTGGGGTCTGAGACAAGGGTTGCCCGGTTCAGCTGGCTGCACTGCACTGCACTGAGATAAAAGTCTGTGGACGGACTCCCTTTATTGTTTTTTCTCTCTGCACATTGGGTATTTGATGGTCTTGTTCTTAATGGGTTCCATTGTTTTTTTTCGTTTTGTGGCTGAAAATAAAAAGACAAATCTCAAGGTTGTATGTAGTATACATACTTTAATAATAAATGTACTTTGAATTTTGAATAGGCTTCCAGAGGGCTCACTGAACAAGATGAGTCGAAAGGCGTCAGTTGGCCATTATGACACGTAGGATAAGGAAAACCTTTTGTAAGTTGCTACAGAAGGAAGCCAAATAGATATTTAGCGTTGAAGCAAAGTCACATGGTAAAATGGGTTATCAAGTCAGGTCCAAAGATAAATCAACTTGAGCAGAAGTACTACTACAGATTTTAAAGAAAATTGTTCCCAGAAGAACAGGATTGGTATTGGTGTTGGCTAAAGGAACAGTTAAGGTTACTGGAGAGGCATTTTCAAAAAGACAACTGATCTGCATGCTGTTTATGAAAAATCTGACAACGATGAGAATGGCACAGGACTGGATAGCCTTGAGATTTATTACAAGAGACAAGCAATATGGCTTACATCAGCAGTGAATGGCAAATTAATTAAAATGGAATTGGACACTTGCTTGGGTGTTACAGTCATTTCACAAAATGAGTTTGAATGACATTTCAAAGGCACTGAACTGAAGCCCACAGAAATCCAACTAAGAACTTATACTACAGAAAAGATAACCCTGTGGGAATGGCATTTGTAACAGTAAATACAACAAACAACAAGCCACATTGGGCTTGTATGTGGTAGAACAGGGAGGCCAGAATTGTGGGGACCTGAGTGGCTGAGACAACTACAGCTTGATTGGAGATCCGTCCACCATTTGCAAGCCAAATCCTCAGTGAATTAAGAAAGATACTGGATGAAGCCACAACCGACTCCATGCTATGCACCATGAACCGTTGCTCAATAGAGGGCAAACAGGTGTTGGTGCCAACCTCTGTGCCTCTGTTTGGTAAGCATATTGGACCAAGCGTGAAAGTGATGAAAGCAGTGGTCCCACTACAACAGTTTTTGTAGAAAGCTTCTGATATGTTAATCAGGCAATTACTTGTGAAATGTAGCTTGCTTTTAATCTGGAAGTGTTCACGGAGCTGCAGGGAAGTTGCAAGCATTTGGCTTTTGTGAATATAAAGAACCAGAATCTACTTTGTGTGCATTAAGATTATTGCATGAACATCAAGTGGGAGGCAAAAAGTTGCTTGTAAAAGCAGATGCAACAAACAAAACCTGGCTGGATGAATGGAAGACCAAGAAGAAAGGAGTAAATAAAGTTACAAAAATGGAGGATTCGTTGGATGATATTGTGGAAGAGGAAACCAAGAGGAGAGATCAGATCATATAGGGAGCAATAGAAGGATTAGTAACAGAATACTCCAGTGAACTAAATGCACCTTCCAAAGATCAAGATGCACATCCTAGAAAAAAGAAAAAAAAAGCGGGATAAAGAGAGAGAAAGAAGCCGGCACCAGGAGAGGAGCAAGGAGCGAAGTAGATCCAGAGAGAAAAGCCGAGAAGAGACGTGTCAGAACCATTTATTGCAGTCCCAGAGTCAACTCCTACAATCATCACGGAGGAGATCCCAGAACCAAAGATTGTTTTCACAGTAACAAGTCTTTCCTGCCAAGCAGAGTGGCCTCCCACCATCCGCCGCCCCGTCAGGAAAGAAGTTATCCCACAAGAGCAATAAAGCCTCCATAGTGATTAAATCTTTAGGCCTGAATGCAACAACTTTAAATTTACTAAGCTGCGATGTCTGTATAATAGTTGTATTATCACAAGTTCTGGTCAGTGATGCGAGGCAGAGCAGTCTCTGGAGAGTATTGATAATGGCTGGGATCACCCATCTTGTAAAGATACTGACCAGAAGGTGGCAATAGCAAACTACTTCTGTAGAAAAACTTGCCAAGAACAATCATGGTCATGACACCATGATCGCCCATGTCATACGACACGGCACATAATGATGTTAACATTTAATTAGTCTTCACTACTTTTCAATTCTTCTCACCAAAAAAATAGTCTCCCATTTTCATACATCATATTCCATCTTTAAGACCATTTGCTAAGTTGGGAGGTAATGTAAGAAATTTACAAAACACTGGTTAGAATGTACAAGTTGCTCTGGAGAGAGTGCAGAGGAGATTCTCCAGGATGGTGTCTGGATTGGGGGAGGGAGAGATTGGACTGGCTGAGCTTGTTTTCCCTGGAATGAAAGAGGCTGGGGGGGGGGTGACTTGATAGAGGTATATAATAAGAGGCATAGATAGTTGATTCAGCAAAGTACGTCACGAGTGAAACCCTCCTAACCATTGTGCACATCTACATGCAGTATTCATCATCAGAGATCCTCACCACCCAGTTCATGCTCTCTTCTCATTGCTGCCATCAGTCATCTTCATCACAAGGATTCCTCCAGGTGCTCTGGTTTCCTCCCACAGTCTAAAGGTGTACAGCTTGGTAGGTTAATAGGTCATTGTAATTTGTCCCATTATTAAGCTAGGATTAAATTGGGGATTGCTGGGCGGTGCAGCTCAAAAGGCCAGAAGGGCCTATTCTGTGCTGTATTTAAATAAATAAAATATTATTTTTTAAACTGTCAATATGCGAGACAGGACCTGTCCTGCATAAAGCCATGCTGACTATCCCTAATAAAACTCTGCTTTTCCAAATGCATCTTCTCCACTCACTTATGCTCTGCTCACCATCCTATAATTCAGGATCCCCACCACCCAGGATGTGCCCCCTTCTCATTGCTACCATCAGGAAGGAGATACGGGAGCCTGAAGAGGCACACTCAGCAGTTCAGGATCAGCTTCTTCCCCTCTGCCATCCGATTTCTGAATGGACATTGAACGCATGAACGCTACCTCACTACTTTTTTTAATTTCTACTATTTAATGTACGGATATATACATACTTACTGTAATTTAGTTTTTTCTCTATACTGTACTGTTGCTGCAAAGTTAACAAATATCATGACATATGCTGGTGATATTAAACCTGACGCTGACTCTGATATTTTCCTGTTGTCTCTGTTGCCCATCATAAACAAACACATCAATATAGGCTAATCTCCAGTCTTCTACAGGAGGATGCAAAGATCTCAATCAAAGCCACAAAAACCTCTTCCCTTGCTCTCAGTATGCTGGGACGAATTCTATCAGACCCTGAGGATTTATCCACCTTAATGTTTTTCAGAATACGCAACACCACCTGCTTTTTGATATTGGCATGCCTTAGAATATCAATTTATCCCCCCCCCCCAATCTCAGCATCATCCTTGCTGTTCTCCTTGTGAATACTGATGTGAAGTACTCATTAAAGACCTCACCTGTGGCTCCAGGCATAAATTCATACCTTTATCCTTTATTTAACACATTTACTAAATAATTTGCACCAATACTTCAGATGATATTCTTGAGAAGGTATGATCTGATGTGGCAGGTGAAGCAGATTCAGGTGAATAGATTTGCCAGTTTGATTCGTTTAGAGCATATCATGGAAATCAAAGCCTTTATTAGAGGCTCCTGAATGTTTTAATCTAAATATTCCACAACCTCACTCCCACTGCCAAAGGTAAGATTCTGAGATTTAAAGAGGAGGTGTTGGGCTGGGTTGGGGAGATGAGATAAGATGATGATGGGAGAAGGGATTGTGTTTTATTGAGACAAAAGCATGGAAAAGGCCCTTCTGGCCCTTCGTGTTGTACCGCTCTGCAATCCCCAATTTAATCCTAGCCTAATCACAGGACAATTTACAACCTTCCAACCTGTAGGTCTTCGGACTGTGGGAGGAAACTGGAGCACCTGGAGAAAACCCACATAGTCATAGGGAGAACATACAAACTCCTCACAAGCAGCACTGGGAATCTTGAGCAGTGGCGAGAAAGGAAAGGATCGGAATCGGGTTTATCATCACTGACATATGTTGTGAAATCTGCTGTTTTGGAGCAGCAGAACAGTGTTCACTCATAAAAATTACTATACGTTACACACAAACAAATAAATACTGCAAAAGACGAATAACAAGACAGTGTTCATGGATCATTCCGAAATCTACTGACAGAGAGGAATTCCATCAGAATTTGTTATAGGCCTCCCTAAAGAAAATGTTGTTACTTGAAAGTTTCTTGAACTTTGTGCTAGGCTGTTTGTTGGGGAGCAGACGTCTATTATGTTCACCCGTGCGTTATTTTGTAGTTAAACTGTTACCTGTGTTGATTTAACAGTATAAAGCCTATCACATGTTAACAACAGAACAGAATAGAACTTTATTGTCATTGCTCAAGACAAGATTACAGTGCTATTCCAGTCTGTGCAAAACAGGTACTTACAATGCATGCAGTACAGCTCAATTTTTAAAAAATCCCGTATCTATATGCAACAAGTGTTTTTGATAATCCACATCACTCAAAGGTCATTGGCAAGCCAGAGTGTAGCATTATTCAGCTGCACAATGGCCCTCGGGAAGAAGCTGTTTTTCAGTCTTACTGTCTTGGCTGAGACGCTTCTGCACCTCCTACCGGATGGCAGGAGATTGAACAGACAGTGTTCTGGGATGGGATGGGTCTTCAATGATGTTACAAACAGCTGTAGGCATAGAGATTTGCAGATTGTCTCCAGGTTTGGTAGTTTAGTCCCAGTGATGTGCTGAACCGTCCTAATCACCCGTTGCAGTGCTTTGTGATCTGCCTTGCTGCAGCTAAAGTCCCACACTGTCATTCCGTATGTCAGTATGCTCTCTGTCGCACATCGATACAAGCTGGCCAGCAATTTTTGGGGCAGATGAGCTCTCCTGAAGCACCTCAGGTAGAATAGTCACTGTTTTACCTTCCCTACTTTCAAGGTTGAGTTGATGGACTCAAGACAGCTCCACAGTGACGTTTATCCCCAAAAACTTGCAGCTGGAGACCCTTTCCACTACCTCAGCACTTACGAGGCAAGGCCAGGCAGCAGGCCTGCTGCCGAGATTCAGGAAGACCCAGGGTTCAATCGTTGTGAGTGCCGTGCCAAATCAGAAACGTCGGCTACGAGCAGAATTGAGGCGGGGAGGTCGGGTACCTAAGTGTACCAAGCCGACTGAACTCGATGTTTGAACAGACATTTAAGTGCAGGGCCAAATCAGAAAGATCAGTTACAGGCCAAATCGAGGCGGTGAGGTCCTGGCCTCAGAGCGTATCGAGGCGACTGAACCCGATGTTTGGATGTTGATTTTAGTGCCGGGCCAGATTGAAAGGGTCAGGGCGTTAGGGCCCGAGGTGAGGGACGGGCCGCTTCACAACTCTGCTCCATGACTCGGCTCTGCGCAGAACTCAGGTACTCTCTTTGTGGACTTCATTTTAGATAGCTACTTGCTTGTGGTTGTTGTTTGCATGATGTGTTTTATTTTTCTCTGCATATTGGATGTTCAACCATCTTTTTTCTATCTGGGTTCTTTTGGGTTTCTTTGTTTCGTGGCTGCCTGTAAGGAGCAGAACCTCAAGGTTGTAGAATGTGTTCATACTTTGATAATAAAAGTACTTTGAATAGTGGGGCTTCTTCGAGACCTCTTGCCTTCCTGAAGTTAATTATCATTATTATTAAGTACAGTGGCTGAGTTTATACAGATCAGGGACTGGTTTCAGCATTGGTTTGTAATTGTTGACAATTATTGTTTCTTAAAATCAGTATTAAGCAACATGATAGGGAGCTATTTGAGCATCCCACAATCTTCAAGTTTCTCTGATCTCCACTTTAGATGTATATTATCTAAAACAAGGGCTCCCAACCTTTTTTTATGCCATAGAGCCTTATCATTAACCGAGGGGCCTGTGGGTCCCAGTTTGGGACCCACATCTAAAACCCCAGATCTAAAAGGCTAGTTAAATATGTAAGTTTTATTTCCAAATATACATTACATACCTGATTCTGAAATCTGGGTCGAGGCAACTCTTTCCCATCCCATTCCAACATGTCTGTAACCCCTTCGATTTCTCTCACAATACATTCATAGTCGTGGCGGAGGCTTCGGAACTTTTTTCTTACCAAATAGCCTCTAACGTGAGCCTACAAATGGATGAAAGGACTTTAAAAGATAAATATAACACATCCAACTGCTTTCCTAATATAAATAGGTCTATATCCCTGTTGGTTCTTCCTCCCTGCAGAGTACTGTTGTCTGCTCCATTTAAAACAATATTCCACAGGGTTATGGACTGTGGTTTTTGATGGACTCCAGATCAAGGTCTCAAGGTCTCAAGGTGGGGGTTGCTATTGCTTGCATGATGGATGTTGGGGAGGGGTGGAGGAGGTCGGTGCTTCTGTTGGCGCAAGTGGGGGGAGGGGACGATCAATGCTTCCGCGGCTGCTTGTGCATGGGAGGGGGGAGAGGGGCTTTGGGGTTCTGTTGTTTCTGTCACTCGTTCTTTGGGGTTTATTGTCTGTGAAGAGTAAGAATTTCAGGCTGTATACTGCATACATTCTCTGATATTAAATTGAACCATTTAATTTTTGTTATGTTAAACAACATTTCAATTCCATTATTTGATCATGCTGGCTGCTTTACTGAGGCAGCAGGAAGTATAGACAGAGTCCATACAGGGGAGGTGGGTTACCATGACCTGCTGAACTATGTCCGTAACGCTCTGCAGTTTACTGCAGTCACGTACAGAGGAGTTGCCATACCAAGCCACTGTGCATCCCGATGGAATGCTTTCTATGATAAGGGTCGATGGGGACATGCTACATCTCTTTGGCCCCCTGAGCCGGTATAGACATTGGTGAGCCTGCTTGGCTGTGACATCAGCCTGCTTGGACCAGATGATGATCACTCTCAGGTAACACCATCCCGCCAGCCCTGTGTGAGTGCAATTGCGAAGGAAGCGCAGCAGTGCCTCTACCTCCTCAGGAGTTTGCGGAGATTCACCATGACACTTAAAACTTTGACCACTTTCTATAGGTGTGTATGAAGAATGTATTGACTGGCTGCATCATAGCCTGGTAGGGAAATACCAGTGCCTTTGAATGGAAAATCCTACAAAAAGTAGTGGATTCGACACAGTCCATCACAGGTAAAGCCCTCCCAACCTTTGAGAACATCTACATGAAACGCTGCCATAGGAAAGCAGCGTCAGAGATCTCCACCACCCAGGCCATGCTCTCTTCCTGCTGCTGCCATCTGGCAGAAGATACTGGAGCTTCAGGACTCCCACCACCAGGTTCAAAGAACAGTTTCTACCCCTCAACCATCAGGCTCATGAACAAAAGGGGATAACTACACTCAAAGTCACTTGCCCCATCATTGGAATGTTTCTACAACTAATGATCTCACTTTAAGGACCCTTTATCTCATTATCTCATGTTCTCCTTATTTATTGCTGTTTATTTATATTTGCATTTGCACAGTTTGTTGTCTTCTGCACTCTGGTTGATCTTTCATTGATCCAAATGCACCCAAGTAGGACTGGCTGGGGTAGATATCTGAACTATCTTGGTCTTTAAAGAATGGGGTTTCCCTCCCTCCACGAATGATGCTGCCCCCACCCGCATGTCCTCCATTTCTCTACATCCGTGCTCGCCTATTTTCTCCTGCTTTAATAGTGAAAGAGTTCCTCTTGTCCTTACCTACCACACCAACAGACCCTGCATTCAACACATTATCCTCCGCAACTTCCACCATCTCCAAAGGGATCCTATCACTAAACATCTCTTTACCACCCCCCATCCCCTTTACCCTCGGCGGGGATTGCTCCTCTCCTGTCAGATTCCTTCCTCTCCAGCCCTACACCTTCCCACCCACCTGGCTTCACCTATCACCTTTCAGCTAGCCTCCTTCCCCTCCCCTACCTTTATATTCTGGCATCTTCCCCCTTCCTTCTCTGTCCTGAAGAAGGGTCTCAGTCCAAAATTTGACTGTATATTCATTTCCATACATGCTGTCTGGCCTTTTGAGTGCCTCCAGCATCTTGTGTGCATTTGGATTTGGGTTTCCAGCATCTGCAGACTCTGATGTGTTTTTGATTTACCAGGAATATGCATGAATTACAGAGCATGTGCTAAAACCAATGGACGGACAAACTTCTGTTATTTTCTCTAAAATGCCAAAGGCTGAGGGGAGAATCGATGGAGGTTGATAAGCTTATGAGAGGCTTAAAGAGAATAGAGAGTCAGTATCTTTTCCCCAGGGTTGAAATATCTAATTCTAAAGAAAGGCATTCGTTAGTCTTGCGAGACCATGGATCTGCGCCTGGAAAGTCTTCACACTCCAGGGCGCAGGCCTGGGCAAGGTTGTATGGAAGACCAGCAGTTGCCTATGCTGCAAGTCTCCCCTCTCCACGAGACCGATGTTGTCCAAGGGAAGGGCATTAGGACCCACACAGCTTGGCACCGGTGTCATCGCAGAGCACTGTGTGGTTAAGTGCCTTGGCTGGGGCTCGAACTCACAACCTTCAGATCGCTAGTCGAATGTCTTAACCACTTGGCCACATGCTCACACTTACATATAATTCTAGAGCACATACATATAAGGTGGTAAGTTCAAAGGAAACGTGCAGAGCAAATTTATTTATTTTAAACCCTGAGTGTATACACAGAGCATGGAATGCACTGCCTGGGGTGGTTGGTGAAGGGAAATGCAACAGGCATTTAAGACACTCTTAGACAGGTGCTTGAATGTGGAGGAAATGGAAGGATATGGACACTGTATTGGCAGAAAGTATTAGTTTATTTAGGTGTTTGATTACTAATTTAATTAGTTCAAAGTAGATTTTATTATAAAAATACATATATATCATATGCAACCCTGAGATTCATTTTCTTGTAAGCACACTCAACAAATCTATAGAATAACTGTATCAGAATCAATGAAAGACCACATTCAACCAGTGTGCAAAAGATAAATAAGCAATACTTAGAATATGAGATGAAGAGTCCTTGAAAGTGAATCCATAGACTGTGGGAACATTTCAATGATGGGGTGACTGAAATTGAGTGAGGTTATTTCCTTTGGTTCAAGTGCCTGTTGGTTGAGGGGTAGTTCCTGGACTTGTTGGTATGAGGCCTGAGGCTCCTGTACCTTCTTCCAGATAGCAGCAAGACCTGGGTGATGGGGTCCCTGATAATGGATGCTGCCTTCCTGCAACAGCATGTTGCTGTGCTCAGTGGTGGGAGGGCTTTACCTGTGATGGACTGGACAGTAACCATGCAACACTGTGGGCCAAGACACCTGCTCCCGCGTTGTAGTCGTTCTATGTTACAACAGTCTATTGTGCCAGTAACAGGAAATAGTAACATACTTTTTTTTCGCAGGGAACAGTAGTGTTCTGTAAATGTACCCATCTCTAAGGGTCCTGGATTCAGAAAGTAAAGGAGAAATAAAAATTCCAGCTTCCAGACAAGGGGTTCAGCTTAATTACTCAAATAAAAGGGCAGCACACAGCGTGTAATAATTATTCTGATTCTCCAGCACGTTACTGAGGATTGCCTTCAAGTCGAGTATGTACAGGTACCTGTACTGTACAATGCTGCTACTTGCACGTACCATCAGACAAGCAGCATTCCTGTTTAAAAAAAACCGGACCAACGGAAAAGTTGCTGACTCAAGTAGCTACTATTTAACCGCTACTTGCAAAAAAAACAGTTCAATTGAAGCTGAGACCGAGCTTCCACTCAGGGTTTGAATTTACACCCAGCGAAGCCTATCACCATAGCAACCACCTAAATGTTGCTGACAGTTTTAAAACGAGAACTTAGCTATACTGTATCAGGAAGTTTAAGCACACTTTTCTGTGGTCAGAACCCCGATCATAGAAGAATCGACAAAAAAAAACTTTTTTTTAAGCTGACCTGTATAGTACAAACTCCACGCAGCTCTGCCGCCGCCATTTTAAAAGATGTGAGGAAGTGACGCATGGTCGAGTGGCCCAACCGCTGTCGAGTTGCTGAGATGATTGACATGGGCTCTGCCAATCAGGGGGTGGGCGGGTCGCCGGTCAGTGGGCAGAGAGCGGCCTAGACATGGATAACCGAGAGTACGATCTGACGGCCGAGCAGCGGGCGGTCAAGGACAAGTACCCGCCCGTCACCAAGAAGTACGAGTGTGAGTGCTGTCAGCCGCCCGCTCGAGCTGGGTTCGGGTCGGGGGTTACGGGAGGGGTCGGTCTCGTTGCTGGGCGACGCTGGCCTCCTGGAGGCTGAACATTTGCAGAGCGCCTGCCCCGTCCCTCACTGCACAGGGCGGAGCGGCCTGCCCCGTCCCACACTGCACGGTGCGGAGCGGCCTGCCCCGTCCCTCACTGCACAGGGCGGAGCGGCCTGCCCCGTCCCTCACTGCACGGTGCGGAGCGGCCTGCCCCGTCCCACACTGCACGGTGCGGAGCGGCCTGCCCCGTCCCACACTGCACGGTGCGGAGCGGCCTGCCCCGTCCCTCACTGCACGGTGCGGAGCGGCCTGCCCCGTCCCTCACTGCACGGTGCGGAGCGGCCTGCCCCGTCCCTCACTGCACAGGGCGGAGCGGCCTGCCCCCGTCCCTCACTGCACAGGGCGGAGCGGCCTGCCCCGTCCCTCACTGCACAGGGCGGAGCGGCCTGCCCCCGTCCCTCACTGCACAGGGCGGAGCGGCCTGCCCCGTCCCTCACTGCACAGGGCGGAGCGGCCTGCCTCATCCCTCAGCAGATGTAGGTAGTGCGGGGAGAATCACCGAGTGCTTGCTCCAGGGAATGTCTATTTACCACAGGCCAAATGGCCTGGCCACTCGGCCCAGGGCCAACAGGGACAGGCCCTTCGGCCCATTTTGTTAGAATCAGGTTTCATATCACCGCCATATGTAAGGAAATGTGCTTTTTTTTGCGGCAGCACCGCAGTGCAGTACATAATTTTAGTTAAATAGGTAGTGCAAAAAAAATCGTGAGGTAGTGTGCATGGGTTCAATGTCCATTCAGAAATCTGATGATGGCAGAGGGGAAGAAGTTATTTGTGAATCGTTGAGTTTGTGCCTTCAGGCTCCTGTACCACCACCTCTCAGGCCATTAGGTTTAGGTTTCTGAACTTCCTACCGCATCCCATGCGATTTGTACTGTACCCTACAATATTTAGTTTATGCACTTTACTTTGTTTATGTGTATATTTGTACATTTAATTCTTGCTTTCCTGAGTTATAATGTGTTACGTGTATTACTGTGCTTTACAGCTCGGTCCAGAGAAACGTCTCATTTGACTATAAGACAAAAAGATAAAGGAGCAGAATCAAGTCTGCCACCATTTCATCATGACTGATCCAATTTTCCTCTCAGCCCCAATCTCCTGCCTTCTCCCCACATCCCTTCATTGACCGACCAATCAAGAATCTATCAACGACTGCCTTAAATATACCCAATGACTGGAATCATTTTCGTGAACCTCCTTTGAACCCCTTCCAATTCCAGCACATCCTATCTAGATCAGGGGCCCAAAACTGTTCACAATATGCCAAGTGAGGCCACACCAGTGCTTTATAAAGTCTCAATATTACATCTTTGCTTTTGTATTCTAGTCTTCTTGGAATGAATGCTAACATTGTATTTGCCTTCCTTACCACAGACTCAACCTGCAAATTAATTTTTAGGTAATCTTTCACAAGGTCTCGGCCCGAAATGTTGACTGTATTCTTTTCCATAGATGCTGCCTGGCCTGCTGAGTTCTTCCAGCATTTTGTGTGTATTACAAGGACTCTCAAGTTCATTTGCACCTCAGTTTTTTTGTATTTTCTCTCCACTTAGAAAATAGTCAACCCTTTCATTTCCTCCTCCAAAGTGCATAACCATCATTTCCTGGCGTTGTATACCATCTGCCATTTCTTTACCAGTTTTCCTAATCCGTTTAAGTCCTTCTGTAGCCTCTCTACTTCCTCAAAACTACATGCCCCTCCACCTATCTTCATATCAGCTGCAAACTTGGCCACAAAGTCATCAATTCCATTATCCAAATCATTGACATATAATGTAAAAAGAAACAGTCGGAACATAGATCCCTATGGACCACTGGTGACCAGCAGACTGACGATCCCCCCCCCCCCCACCAGCAGACAGCTAGAAGAGGCTCCCTTTATTCCCACTCTTTACCTGCTGCCACTCAGTCACTGCGTATCCACGCTAGAATCTTTTATGTAATACCACGGGCACGTGTGTGGCACCTTGTCAAAAGCTGCCTGAAAATCCAAGTACACAACATCAACCGGTTCTCCTCTGTCTATCCTGCTTGTTATTTCCTTAAAGAATTCCAACAGGTTTGTCAGTTGAGATCTTCCCTTGAAACCATGCTGACTATGGCCCCTTTTATCACATGCCTCCAAGGACACCGACACAGCTTCCTTAATAATTGACTCCAACATCTTCCCAACCATTGAGGTCAGACTAACTTTCTGATGCCTCTCTCCCTTCTTGAAGAGTGAATAACATTTGCAATTTTCCAGTCTTCCGGAACCATTCCAGAGTCTGGTGATTCTTGAAAGATCATTACTTGTGCCTCCACGATCTCTTCAGCCGCCTCTTTCATGTGGTCACCTCTTTACACCATGTAGTCCAGGTGACTTATCTACCTTCAGACCTTTCAGTTTCCTAAGAACCTTCTCCCTTGTTAAGGTAGCTTCACACATTTCATGACACCTGATACCTGGAACTTCCACCGTACTGTTAGTGTCTTCCACTGTGAAGGCTAATGCAAAATACTTATTCATTTCATCTGCCATTTCATTGTCCCCCATTACTACTCCATCGTCATTTTTCAGTGGTCCAATATCCCTTTTGCCTTTCTTTTACACTTTATGTATTTGAAAGAAATATTGGTATTTTCTTTAATATTATTATCTAGCTTACTTTCATATCCCATCTTTACCTTAATGACTTCTAGTTGCCTTCTGTTGGTTTTTAAAAAGCTTCCCAATCCTTTAACTTCTCACTAATTTTTGTTCTATTATATGCCCTCTCTTTGGCTTTTATGTTGGCTTTGACTTCTCTTGTTAGCCACGGATGTGTCATCTTGCCTTTAGAATACTTTTCCTCTTTGGGATGTGTATATATCCTTCCCAAAATTCCAGCCATTGCTGCTCTGCCATCATCCCTGACAATGTACTTTTCCAATCAATTCTGGCGGATTCTCCTCTCATGACTCTGTAATTCCCATTACTCCACTGTACTACTGATATATCCGACTTTGGCTTCTCCTTCTCAAATTTCAGGGTGAATTCAATCATATGATCACTTGCCCCAAAGGGATCTTTTACGTTAAGCTCTCTAATCACTTCTGGTTCATTGCACAACACCCAATCCAGAATAGCTGATCCTCTAGCAGGCTCACCCATGAGCTGCTCTAAAAAGCCATCTCGTAGGCATTCTAGAAATGTCTCCTCCTGTAATCTGGCACCAACCTGATTTTTCCAATCTATGTGCATAATGAAGTCCCCCATGACTATTGTAACATTGCCCTTTTGGCATGCATTTTCTATCTCCCGTTGTAATTTGTGGGCCACATCCTTACTGCTGTTTGGGGATCTGTATACAGCTCCCAGCAGTGTCTTTTTACCCTTTCAGTTCCTTAGCTCTATCCACAATGATTCAACACCTTCCGACTCGATGTCACCTCTTTTTAAAGATTTGATTTCATTTTTTACGAACAGAGTAAAGCCACCCCCCTCTGTCTTCCTGCCTGTCCTTTTGGTACAACGTGTATCCTTGGACATTTAGCTCCCAGCTACGATCTTCTTTCAGCCATGATTCAGTAGTGCCTACAGCCCTACAACATCATACCTGCCAATCTGCAACTGCGCTGCAAGTTCACTTACCTTCTTCATTATACTGCATGCATTCAAACACAACTCCTTCAGTCCCATATTCGCTTTTTTCAATTTTGTCTGCCTCTTACATTGCAACCCAGCCTGTTGACTGCAATTTTTCCCTATCAACAGCCTCTCCTCACTACACATTGCCTTTGTTTGTAAGCCAGCTAACCTCATCTTCAGCACTATTACCCGTCTTTCCTACGACACTTCTTGCATTGAAGTATATGCAGCTCAGGACACTAGTTGCACCATGTTCAACCTTTTGATTCCTTGCTTTGTCTGATGTCTTACCAACATCGGCCTTCACATCCTCTCCACTAACTGCTCTGGCATTCTGGTTCCCACCCTCCTGCAACTCTAGTTTAAACCCCACTGTGCAGCATTAACAAATGTTCCTGCTTGGATATTAGTCCCACCTTCCTTGAAAGAGAGGTTAATGATCCAAAAACCTTATGCCCTCCCTCCTGCACCAACTTCTTAGCCACATATTAAACTATATAATCTTCCCATTTCTGGCCTCACTAACACATGGCATGGGTATCAATCCTGAGATCACAACCCTGCAGGCCCTGCCTTTTAACTTAGCACCTAGCTGCCTGTACTCCCTCTGCAGAACCTCATCACTTGTCCTACCCATATCATTGGTACCTACATGGACCACGACTTCTGGCTGTTCACCCTCCCACTTAGGACTGCTGAGGACTCAATCTGAGATATCCTGGACCCTGGCACCCAAGAGGCAACATTCCATCCGGGAATCTGATTCTTGCCCACAGATCCTCCTGTTTGTTCCTCTAACTAAAGAATCCCCTATCACCGCAGTGTGCCTTATCTCCCCCCTTCCCTTCTGAGTCACAGAGGCAGACAGTGCCAGAGACCCAACCACTGTGACTTTTCTCTGTTAGGTCATCTCCCCCAATAGTATCCAAAGAGATATACCTGTTGCTGAGGGCAATGGCCACAGAGGTGCTCTGCACTGGCTCCATAACCTCTTCCCCTTTCTGACTGTCACCCAGTTCCCTATGTTGTGCACCTTGGGTGTAACTACCTCTCTATATGCCCTGTCTATCACCCCCTCAGCCTCCCGAATGATCCAGAGTTCATCCAGTTCCAGCTCCAACTCCTTAACGCGGATTGTTAGAAGCTGAAGCTGGATGCACTTCTCGCAGTTATAGTCATCAGGGACTCTGGAGGTCTCCCTGCCTTCCCACATTCCGCAAGAGGAGCATTCCGCTATCCTGCCTGTCATTCCTACTGTCCTAGCTGAGCAGATATAAAGAAGAGAACAAAAAAACTTGAAATTTGCTTTCTCCGACTGAAGCCTCGAAGAGCTAAAGCCTTAAGATCACCATCTGATCATGTCCACTCAGATGATAGCCTCTGTGCTTGCTCCGACCTTTCTTTAATTTGCTCATTAATCAATCCCAAATGCCAATTGGTCACTGGTCAAAGCTATTTTTCACTGCTGCTGCCTTTTAACCTCAGGCGGTGGATGTGATTGAAGTCTCCTCCTCTCAAAGCTTCCCATGTCCGTATTAATAATAATAATAATAGGCATCCGTTAGTCTCGTGAGACCATGGATTTGTGCCTTGGAAGGTTTCCAGGGCGCAGGCCTGGGCAAGGTTGTATGAAAGACCAGGAGTTGCCCATGCTGCAAGTCTCCCCTCTCCACGCCACCGATGTCCAAGGGAAGGGCATTAGGACCCATACTTGGCACCGGTGTCGTCGCAGAGCAATGTGTGATTAAGTGCCTTGCTCAAGGACACAACACGCTGCCTTGGCCAAGGCTCGAACTAGCGACCTTCAGATCACTAGACGAACACCTTAACCACTTGGCCACGTGTCCGTATTGGCCACTGGTCAAAGGTCTTTTTCACTGTACTGACCCACTGCTGCCTTTTATCCTTGGACAGTGGACTTGTCTGAAGTCCCCGCTACTCTAAACTTCCAATGTCCGGATTGGCTGCTGGTCGAAGCTTTCTTTTGGCGATATACATGTATATAGTTAAATGACAATAAACTTGACTTAAATAGGATGAATGCAGCCAGTGTTTTCCCCAGGTTTCTGGAATCAATGACTAAGATGACGGGAGGGAAAGATTTAATAAGAGCCTAAGGGGCAAATTTTTCTCCAAGAGGTTGTATGTGGAATGTTCTGGAGAAAGTGGTTGAGGCAAGTACCTTAACAGCATTTAAAATGGACCAGTACTTGGAGGTACATGGATAGGAAAGATGTGGGGGGCTGTGAGCCAAATACAGGCAAATAGCACTAACCTAGATCCAGCAAGTGTCACTGTATCACTTTAAGACTGAAAGTTAATCATGCAGTTGGGCAGAGCGTATTGGAGTTATGTCGTATAGCAAATATTAATTTCAACAGCAACCAGTCTTCAGACCTGCTGAATCTGAATCTGATGCCTATGGTCAGGCCACGCTTAGATCCCCTCCAGTTCGCCTACCAGGCCCGACTAGGAGTTGAGGATGCCATCGTCTTCCTGCTGAACCGTGTCTATGCCCACCTGGACAAGCCAGCAAGCACTGTAAGGGTCATGTTTTTTGACTTCTCCAGTGCGTTCAACACCATCCGCCCTGCTCTGCTTGGGGAGAAGCTGACAGCGATGCAGGTGGATACCTCCCTGGTACCATGGATTCTTGATTACCTGACTGGCAGACCACAGTACGTGTGCTTGCAACATTGTGTGTCCGACAGAGTGATCAGCAGCACTGGGGCTCCACAGGGGGCTGTCTTGTCTCCCTTTCTCTTCACCATTTACACCTCAGACTTCAACTACTGCACAGAGTCTTGTCATCTTCAGAAGTTTTCTGATGACTCTGCCATAGTTGGATGCATCAGCAAGGGAGATGAGGCTGAGTACAGGGCTACGGTAGGAAACTTTGTCACATCGTGTGAGCAGAATTATCTGCAGCTTAATGTGAAAAAGACTAAGGAGCTGGTGGTAGACCTGAGGAGAGCTTAGGTACCGGTGACCCCTGTTTCCATCCAGGGGGTCAGTGTGGACATGGTGGAGGATTACAAATACCTGAGGATACGAATTGACAATAAACTGGACGCGTCAAAGAACACTGAGGCTGTCTACAAAAAGGGTCAGAGCCGTCTCTATTTCCTGAGGAAACTGAGGTCCTTTAACATCTGCCGGACGATGCTGAGGATATTCTATGAGTCTGTAGTGGCCAGTGCTATCATATTTGCTGTTGTGTGCTGGGGCAGCAGGCTGAGGGTAGCAGATATCAAAAGAATCAACAAACTCATTCGTAAGGCCAGTGATGTTGTGGGGATGGAACTGGACTCTCTCACGGTGGTGTCTGAAAAGAGGATGCTGTCTAAGTTGCATGCTGTCTTGGACAATGTCTCCCATCCACTACATAATGTACTGGGTGGGCACAGGAGTACATTCAGCCAGAGACTCATTCCACCGAGATGCAACACAGAGCGTCATAGGAAGTCATTCCTGCCTGTGGCCATCAAACTTTACAATTCCTCCCTTGGAGGGTCAGGCACCCTGAGCCAATAGGCTGGTCCTGGACTTATTTCATAATTTACTGGCATAATTTACATATTACTATTTAACTATTTATGGTTCTATTACTATATATTATTTATGGTGCAACTGTAATGAAAACCAATTTCCCCCCCCGGATCAATAAAGTATGACTATGACTCACTTTCGCTCTCACTCTCACTCTTGCCTCTTGGTTTCAAGTTGAGGGAACTTGAATAAGTGGTGCTGCAGATTGTAACATCAAAACGGTGAGCTGTTGGCCTCCCCTGGTGCTGTGGCAGGAGTGATACCTCTCTCACTTGTTAGTGAGAGGGCATATTTGAGATATGAAGTGTTAGGATGGACTGTAATGTTTGATGGACTCTAGATCGTGGTCTGTGGGGGGCTTTGCTATTGGGTGGTGGGGGATTGCTGTTTGTGCATGAGAGCAGGACCTTTGCGGTTCTGATGTTTTTCTCTAATTCTTCCTTTGCCTTTTCTTCTGTTTTGTGGATGTCTGCGAAGAGTTAGAATTTCAGGTTGTGTGATGTATACATTCTTTAATATTAAATTGAACCATTGATTGCAGATTGAATTTAAAATCTAGCTCAGAACAGTGGTGTTCTTGGAGCTGCGGAGTGGGGTCAATTGCAAACCAAAAACACCCCATCAACTTGAGATGCCTGCACATGTGTAAATGCAGCCCAGAGTCAGCGGTGATCAGCAGTCATTTTAGGCATCTGGAGTGTTGGTGTAAGCATCAACACACCTGACAACTAAAATGAGACAGAAGTTTTCTTGGAGAATGTTTATAAAAACAAAAGAGATTAAAATCATTCTCACTCCATAAAATCCATTTTTTGAAAGGTGAAAGGCACTGTCCCAACATCAACACTGCCTTAAAGTGCTGGAAATAACAGGCAGGTCAGGCGACATCCGTGGAGGGGGAAGCTGAGATAACATTCTACACTGAAAACTGCTGACAATTCAGTTTTTGAATTTTTTAGTGTTTTATGCTTCATAATTTTCCCTGTTTTTTGGGGCTCTACTGTGAAAAAAAGAGCTTGGGATTCACAAATAAAAATTCTCAGTTAAATTGATCAAAATTCCTGGTTGTAATTACATGGACAAAGGATTGGTGGCTAAATACTTTTACAAGGCCCTGTGTACCATACCGAGAGGCAAAAGTTCCCTTGGAGGATATTTATAAAAACAAAAGAGATTAAAATCATTTTCAATACAAAATAAATCCATTGAAAAGTGAAAGGCACTGTTCCAACATCAACAGTGCCTTAAATTGCTGGAAATAACAGGAAGGTCAGGTGACATCTGTGGAGGGAGAAGCTGAGATAACGTTCTGCACTGAGGACCTTTAATCAACACTGGAAACAGTTAGAAATCAAACATGCTTTAAGTTGCACGAAAGGGCAACATAGATGGTGGAGAAGAGAATGTCTGTGATAGCACAGAGACCACGAGGAGGTGACTGACACTAGTGGTGGTGGTGGTGGTGGTGGTGCCTGGTGGGAGAGGATGGGGGCAGGTGTTGTTTCCAGTTCATCTGTCTGCAGGAGCTGTAATTAGCAGAGGTGTGAGGATGGAAGAAATGAAAAACACCCAAACTGTGATATAACACCCTGTGCGTTCCGGAAGGGACTGTCTGGAATTAGGGACGCAACGCTGGAGGTAGAGACTGTGAATATTTAGATCGGGGTTCCCAAATTCTTTACGCCAGGTATCTATACCATAGAGCAAGGGGTCTGTGGACACAGATTAGGAACCCCTCATTTAGATCGTTATGTGGACGATCATTTGAGATTGAGCACATAAACAGGCTTGTGCTGTTGACTAGCATGACACTTGGATCTCAGTATGCAACAAAAACTAATTCAAGAAATGCTGAGCATCTTGAACCTATCTGTAAGCAGAGGTGGATGGGAAATGTTAATGCTGGAATATCAGTTGGCATTCTAACCTGTTCCGGTGAAGCTGAACACAGACAAACAGGAACCTTACAGCCTCTGCACTGATCAGTGAAGTCTGCAATTTCAGGTAAACAGCATTTCTGATTTTTATCGGAACTGAACAAGTTGATGGCTGCTTGACGTATCTTCCACATTTCCCTTCAGTCAGGGCTTCCCCATATGCTGACATTGGAGAGGGTTCAAAGGAGGTTCATGAAAATTATTCTGGGATTGAAAAGCTTGCCATATGTGGAGCATTTGATCGCTCTGGACCTGTACTCACTAGGATTCAGAAGAATGGGGGGAGATCTCATTGAAACCTGTCGAATGTTTAAAGACCTCAATAAAGTGGATATGGGGAGGATGTTTCCTATGGTGGGGAGTCTAATACTAGAGAAATTTGTTGTATTTGCGGCCGCAGTGCAAGTGATAAATAGAGAAAAAACTGTGAATTACAGTAAATGTATATATTTATTAAATAGTTACATTAAAGCAGTAGTGCAAAAATTGAAATAAAGTAGTGAGATAGTGTTCATGCGTTCAATGTCCATTCAATAATCTAATGGCAGAGGGGAAGAAGCTGTTCCTGAATCATTGAGTGTGTATCTTCAGTTTCCTATACCAGCTCCTTGATGGTAGCAATGAGAAGAAGGCATGTCTTGAGTGATGGATGCTGCCTTTTTGAGGCATCGCTCCTTGAAGATATCCTGGCTACTACGGAGGCTAGTGCCCATGATGGAGCTGACTGAGTTTACAACTTTCTGCAGCTTATTTCAATTCTGTGCTGTAGCCTTCTCTCCCCACACCCCCACCCCTCCCCCCACATACCAGTTAGAATACTCTGTACAGTACATCTATAGACATTTGCAAGTTCTTTGGTAACATACCAAATCTTCTCTAATACCAGGAGACGTAGCGTCAGAACGTTCTAGTATCAATTGTTTCGCGACAATAAAATATAAAGTATAAAAGTATAAAGAATAGAGGGACGTCCATTTAGAGTGGAGATGAGGAGGAAATTATCTAGCCGGGTAGTGATGAATCTGGGATTCCTTGTCAAAGGCAGCTGTGGAGGCCAAGTCATTGGGTGAATTTAAGGCAGAGGTTGATAGATTCTTGATTAGTCAGAGCATGAAGGGATACGGGGAGAAAGCAGGAGATTGGGGCTGAGAGGGTAATGGATCAGCCTTGATGAAATGGCAGAGCAGACTTGTGGGCCAAAGGGCCTAATTTTGTTCCTATATCTTATGTATCTTATGGTCTTGTGTCTTTGTACATTATACCTGCTCCTACATCCACCTCTATGCTTTCTACATGAATCATGAAAAGTTATGTTCCCATCTTGCAGCCAAACCCCCATTCCAGCAATTATGTGCTGAACTTTTATGTGTCTTTCTCTATTGCAAGTGTGTTTCTCCTTGGACAGGGTGACCTGTGCAGGATGGTCCAAGTATGGTCTCACCTGGGCTGGATGTGATTTGAGCACAACTGCAGACAATCCTCTTACAATAATGGGCAGGGAACTTGTAGTGTTCTCGTGCAGTGTGTTGAAACTCTGACTAAACACCAAGTTAAACCGGAGCCAATGAAGACAGAGTCGTAGTAAGGTTAACTCTTCCACATTAACATCGTATGGTGAAAACTGTTGATTTAAAAAAATACAAACATATACAGCGTCTGTTTCATTCTGGAGACCACCCACGCTCTCTTCTTTTAGCGAGAGTCTCCAGCCGCGGCGAGGAGGTCCTGTCAAACCGCTGCCAGGCTCGAGCCCACCCTGCGTTTGCAGTTGAAAAGCCGACATGCACACTGCCCCAACCGCCGCTTCCTTAACAGAAACCGCGTTAACATTTTTACTTCAAATACATTCTTACGAACTTACGGTGTTGTTTCTAAAATGTTTCTTTGAGGGTAGACACGGAGCTTTTCACGATCATGCGGCACGCATGGCACCCGCCTTTACACCTTCCCGAACCGGAGGTTACGCACAAGACGTGGCGAAACCGGAGGTGACGTCATCACGTGCCGTGATATACCATAGACAATGAACTTACCTTTGTTATACTGTAACATATTTATCAACCTTTAACTTTAACTAGAAAACAGTTACAAACAAATCATTTAAAGCGTAGACCCAACAAAGTCAAATAAATGCCTTAAGGGCGACACAGAACTGTTTCCTTTACCATTTGCTTGCTGAGCCTGTTTTCATTAGGTTGTTGAATTGATTTGTTTAATTAGCTCGGAGGAAGGAACAAGGCTTTTAGCTATTGTTGTTTTGTTGCTTTGCTGAACATTGTGAGCATGCTATGCTGGTGCCAGAATGCATGGCAACACTTCTGGGCTGTCCCAGCACATCCTGGGGATATTTTGGTCACTAATGCAAATTACACATTTTGATGTACATGTGATAAATAAAATTAATCAGAATTTTGGTGATTCCAGTCTTAATGAAGGGTCTCGGCCCAAAATGTTGACTGCTTATTAATTTCCATAGATACTACCTGACCTGCTGAGATCCTCCAATACTTTGTTAATCTGAATCTTGTTGTGATTTGTGTATAGGGGTACTCAGATCCCTTTGTCCTGCTCCGGGACCATAGCCCTCCATACCCCTACCATACCCCTACCATCCATATACGATCAAACTTCTCATAAATGCTGAAATCGAGCTTGCATGCACTATTTGAGCTGGCAGCTCGTTCCACACTCTCACGACCCTCTGAGTGAAGAAGCTTCCCCTCGTGCTCCTCTTAATCTTTTCATCTTTCACCTTTAACCCATGACCTCTAGTTGCAGTATACACCTCATATTTTTGTATACTTCCTACGTTTATACAGGTTTTAATTCTGTGTCTTTTTTCCTCTCTTTGTAGATTTGGACCACACTGCTGATGTTCAGTAAGTTATTAAAATGCCTACTATAAAGTGAACTAATAGTTGAAAGAGATATATCATGCAAGTAAATTGGATGACATTCATTTGTTCATTATGTGCCGTGTTGCGTGACATGAGTGATCATGGTCTTTCCATGACCATGACTGTTCTCAGCAAATCTTTCCTCAGAAGTGTTTTGCCATTGCCTTCTTCTGGGCAGTGTCTTTATAAGACGGGTGACCCCAGCCATTATCAATACTCTTCAGAGATTGTCTGCCTGGTGTCAGTGGTTCCATAACCAGGACTTGTGACATGCACCAGCTGTTCATACGACCATCCACCACCTGATCCCATGGCTTCACCTGACCCTGATCGGGAGGAAATGGCGGGGGGAGGGGGTGCTAAGCAAGTGCTGCACCTTGTCCAAGGGTGACCTGCAGGTGAGCGGAGGGAAGGAGCACCTTGCACCTCCTTTGGTAGAGACATATCTCCACCCCACCACCCAATGTGACATTAATGTGCTCTAAGTTTTTAATGTGGACTTTAAAGTACTGTGGAAATATTTAAAGTATAAAAAGTCCTACAAAAATTTACCACTTTGATTTCTAACATGAGGGTGGGAATGCCTCAAAACATAATATTAAGCAGAAGGTCCTATAGTCCTGAGAGTTTAGAAGAATGAGATTGGATCTGATTGAAATATGCACAATTCTTAGGGGGCTTGACATAGGCAGATGAGAATTTGGCTTTCTTTCATGGAGGTGTCAGAAACCAGGGGTCACAGTCTCAAAGATAGATAGATATACTTTATTGATTCCGAGGGAAATTGGGTTTCGTTACAGCCGCACCAACCAAGAATAGAGCGTAAATATAGCAATACAAAAACCACAAACAGTCAAACAACAAAATGCAAATTATGCCAGATGGAAAATAAGTCCAGGACCAGTCTATTGGCTCAGGGTTTCTGACCCTCCACGGGAGGAGCTGCAAGTTCGATGGCCACAGGCAGGAACGACCTCCCGTGCCGCCCAGTGTTGTATCACGGTGGAATGTGGCCGAAGTCCAACAGTAAAAAGTTCAATATCCGGTCTACAAACACGTTCTTCGATCATAATATGACCTGGATTGCACCATCTGTCGTTAACCAGAACAGTAAGCACCCAACTCCTTTACGCTTACCGCTCTCAGTGCACTTCCGGTCAAGTAAGAGCAGAGTAGAATGGAAAGGGCTTTCCTCATCCTGAGGGCTGTTGCGGTGCAGTCACTGGGAATTTTGAAGGTAGACACCGATATATCTGTAGATGTCCAGGGTAGATGCAAAGTGCTGCGGAGGCAAGAGGTCAGTTATGATCTATTAACGGGCAGTGCAGGTAAGAGGGACCAGTGATTTCCTCTTATTTCAAAGTTCAAAGCAAATTTATTATCAAAGTACATTTATGTCACTGTATACAACCCTGAGATTCATTTTCTCGTGCGCATACTCAATAAATCCATAAAATAATAGCCATAACCTCCTCCCTGATGGTAGTAATGAGAAGAGGGGTCTTCAGGCTCCTGTACCTCCTCCCTGATGGTAGTAATGAGAAGAGGGGTCTTCAGGCTCCTGTACCTCCTCCCTGATGGTAGTAATGAGAAGAGGGGTCTTCAGGCTCCTGTACCTCCGCCCTGATGGTAGTGATGAGAAGAGGGGTCTTCAGACTCCTGTACCTCCTTCCTGATGGTAGTAATGAGAAGAAGGGTCTTCAGGCTCCTGTACCTCCTCCCTGATGGTAGTAATGAGAAGAGGGTCTTCAGGCTCCTGTACCTCCTCTCTGATGGTAGTAATGAGAAGAGGGGTCTTCAGGCTCCTGTACCTCCTCCCTGATGGTCACAATGAGAAGAGGGCATGTCCTGGATGGTCATGATGAAAACCAGCTTGTCTCTAGATTGTTGTCAAATTGTGTTCATTTCTCTTTAACAGTTCAATAATACCATTTGACTTCTATCTAAATGTTTATTTTTACAGCTGTTGGTAGTTTAGTACAAAAAAAATCAGTTCTTGGTTTTACAATTAAGGTGCACAATCTATCTTTGCTTCCCATTACTTTGTAAGAGTTACTTTCAGTTCAAGGCCCTGAGCTTCTCTGCTTTGTGCTTTGCAGGTTGCACTCATGGGGGGATACAGTCGAAGAGGCTTTTGAGCAGGTTGTCATGGCAATGTTTGGCTATATGACAGACATAGAAACTGTGCAGCCATTAACCACCCTTGAAGTAAAGGCTGAAGGTAATCTTAGCATTCTGATTAGTTTAATGGTGTTGATAGATTTTCAACAAAGGATATCTTTTATTATCCTTAAAGGGTAATAAAGTTTTGTTGTCCATTATGTGACTATACCTGTGATACAGGGTCATCTGTTAATCATTTCAAGTCTAATTGTCATTTAAACATACATGAATACAGCCAAACAGCATTTCTCCAGGACCATAGTGTAAAACACAATACCAACAGACACACAAAACACATATAGCACATATAAGAGAGCAAGTACATATTATCAGTAAAATACAGTCACTCAAAAGGTATAGTTCAAACCCTAAATCCATGAATGTTGCAGCGGTCTGCAGTCAAACAGAATACAGGTTGTCTTCTGCTGAACGCTGAGACGCCCGCCCTGGTGGAGCGCACCAGTTCCGACACCTCTCTCTTGCACAGCTGTAAACAGGTGACACTGCGGCTTGAGGCCGAGTTCTCACTACGACCAAGGCCGTACACCCACCAATGAATCAGTGAATCGGACTTGCAGCATTCCACATTAATGATATGGTTTCATGTGAAAAATATGGTATTCATCAAGTCCTGTGATGTTGTGAGGCCAAGGCTTCGGGGCATCAGATACCCCATCAATTTAATGTGTCTTCACACTGTTCTCTAAATATCTATATATGGGGGGGTGGTGCTGTGATAGATGGAGTTTTGCATTCCCAGTTGTCTGACGAGATGTTTGGGATATGGGAACAGTGTTTAATAGAATTCCTGGATTATTCAGCATCAATCCTTTCCCCTGTTCTTCCCCAGGTGCAGCAAATGCTTGGCACACCTGTCGCAGTGGCTGAAATATGTTTAGTGAATCAAATGGCTCAATTTAATATCAGAGAACGTATATAGTGTTCAACCTGAAATTCTTACTTTTCACAGACATCCATGAAACAAGCCCTAAAAAAGGATAGAAACATCAGAACCCCAAAGCCCCTCTTCCCCTCCCATGCACAAGCAGCTGCAGAAGCACCGACAAACCCCGTCCCCCTCACTCCCCTGGCGTGCAAGCAATAGCAAAAGCTCCCAGAGAGACTTCAGTAAAAACTACAGTCCATTATCCAGCACTTTGGTATCGCTCTCACTCTCACTCTCGCTCTCGTTCTCACTCTCGCTCTCGTTCTCACTCTCGCTCTCGTTCTCACTCTCGCTCTCGTTCTCACTCTCGCTCTCGTTCTCACTCTCGCTCTCGTTCTCACTCTCGCTCTCGTTCTCACTCTCACGCTCTCGCTCTCACACCAGATTGATCTTTCATCGGTACTAGACAAATGATAGTGTAGATTAACAAGACTTAAGGTGCTCTGAGCAGTGCAAGGGGAAGAGGGAATAAAGGGTGTTTGGCAGGAGATCAAATGACAGAAAGAATTATTATGCAAGGCAAAAGGTAATTAAAGAAAATTTTGGATGTTTTCAAAAATAACAGGAAAAAGGATCCTAGAGTTGTACAACACAGGAACAGCTCTCCATCACACCGTGCCCACACTAATCACTTCCAGTAGGTCCACAGCATTCAGTCCCTTGTCAATTCAAGTGCTTTACTAAATCCTCCTGAAATGTCTACCACCTCCTCAAAAAAACTTCCCAAGATTCCTTCTAAAACTGGTACCTCTCACTTTAAGCCTATGCCACCTTGTCTTATACACCCCCAAAATGGGGAAAAGAGTTCATTGCTATCTTCCCTTTCTATTCCTGTCATAATTTTGTGTACCTCTACCAAGTCATCCTCACAAGTCTCCCACACTCCGGGTGAAGAAAGCCCAGGCTAATCAATCTCTCCTCAGAATGAAGTTCTCCGATCCGGGTGAATCTCTTCTGTATCTCTACACCGCAATTACATCATAATTGTCGTCTGGAAACCAGAACTATACAGAGTACTTTGTGTGCCTAACCGATTAAAGTGCATAACATCTCACTTACCAGCATTAAATTCCAGCTGATGGAAAGAACCCTCCTTGCTATCTATAGCCAGTTTTCACTTGTAAACATAGTCACATACAAGTCCTTCATGTTGTTGTGTACCGCTCAGCTAGGTCTTCTAATATACAGTAACAAACTACAACAAATTCAGAGTGGATCAAATCATAAGCATGTTTTATTGCAAGGAAGGGTCCACCTTCCTATATTAAATCGTTGGAAGATAGCTTCAATCTTACAACCCAAAACAAATCATTTTTATACTTATACGAAGTCCAGTAATTCACCCTTGAGGTTGTTTCATCCCATAACATTCCTCCCCCATGACAGCTGCGTCCTGTTTTATTCTGTTGTCAAAACATTCCTTATTGTAAACACGCCCCCGCCATAAAACACACACACTTCTTGTAAGCCTGCATCTGAACCAGCAAAGCACTCCAAGATCACATTATATCTGCACATGGACAACTGCTGCACTGTCCTCGGCAATACGCTGAGTTTAAAAATTCAGCCGAGTGACACGGTAGCGTAGCGGTCAACATAATGCTTTACAACACTGGCTGTAAGATCAGGGTTCCATTCCCACTGCTGTCTACAAGGAGTTTTATACATTTTCCCTGTGACCACGTGGGATTCCTCCAGGTGCTCTGGTTTCCTCCCACAATCAGTTAGGGTTAGTGAGTTGTGGGCATGCTAAGTTAGTGCCAGAAGCACAGCAACAATCCTCTCTGATTTGATTTAACGCAAACAACGCACTTCACTATAGATTTCAATGTACATGTGACAAAAAGCTATTCTTTACCAAATTCACGAGACACAAGTTCCCATGATCAATAAATAAAATTAAATCAGTTGATTAATTAAAAGCCTTGCTGATTATCCATTATCTATCCCCACCTTTCCAAATCTAAATAAACCCTCTTCCTTCGAATTTTTGCAGTAGTTTCCCTACCACTGACTAGTCCATTATAAACTCACCATTGCTCTTCATGAACAAAGGAACAACATTTGCTCCCTAAATGTGTTGAACCCAGAAAACTGTAACTATCCGCTACAAGTGGAACTTTCCGGTGGTAGCCAAACATCTTAATTACGATTCCCATTCCCATTCCGACATGTCAGTCCATGGCCTCCTCTTGTGCCAAGATGAGGCCATCCTCAGGGTGGAGGAGCAACACCTTATATTCCGTCTGCGTAGCCTCCAACCTGATGGCATGAATATCAATTTCTCCTTCTGGTAAACAAATTTCCCTTCTCCCCCCCCTCCCCATTCCTCACTCTGACCTTTTATTTCTTCTCACCATCCTATTACTTCCCGCTGGGTCCCCTCCTCGGTCTCGTTCTCCTGTGGTCCACACTCCTCTCCTATCAGATTCCTTCCTCTCTGGCTCTTTATCTTTCCTACCCACCTGGGTTCACCTATCACCTTCCAGCTAGCCTCCTTCCCCTTCTCCCCCCACCCCCCCCCCCAGCCCTCCAGTCCTGAAGAACGGGTCTCAGCCCGAACTATCGACAGTTTATTCATTTCCATAGATACCTCCTGGCCTGTAGGGATCCCACGGCATTTTGTGTGTGCTGCTGTGGGTTTCCAGCATCTGCAGAATTTCTCATGTTTATAAGCTGTAACTGACTTGGCTTGAGGGGGTTCATCCTGAACATGCACTGTTTCATTGGTAAAGTGGAGGAGACAGAGTGGAGAAGTAGGTGTTCCGGAACGGGAATCTGAATTAAAACGTTTGGCCATCAGGAAGGTCTACTTGAGACAGAGGTGCTGGATGAACCCAACAGATTTGCAGGTGAAGTGTTGCCTCACCTGGTAGGACTGTTAGGCCCTGAATGCAGGTGAGGGAGGATATAGTTGTTTAATAATTGGTTTATTATTGTTACATGTACTGAGATATAGTAGAGAACATTATTTGCATGCCATCCAGACAAATCATTCCTTACGTAGGTACGTTGAGGAAGTCTTAAACGAAAACAATAAGAGAATAGAGGGAGGCACAGTAGCATAGTGTAGCACAAGGCTTTATAGTACCAGCAACCTGGCTTCAATTCCCACTGCTGCCTGTTTGTACGTTCTCTCTGTGACTGTCTGGGCTTCCTCCCACCCACAGTCCAAAGACATACCCGTTGGTAGGTTAACTGGCTATTGTAAATTGTCAGGGTCCTCATTTCTGCCTCTGCAGTACAGTGCTCCCAGGTGTCCTCCTCCCTGCAGAGGTCTGATAACGTGCTGTCTCAATGATGGAGTTGGCCCCTCCTCTCATTATGTGCCCAGTCCATCTCCAAAATTTCCTCATGATGATAGTGGCCATGTTCTCTTGGTGACATTGAAGGAGCAGTGGGTGGAAATGTATTATCTGTAGTATAAAATGCATTCTGTCCCTTGTCTTGTCCATTGTTTGGGATTTATCACTAAATGTTTACAATTGGCCAACTCACACTATGCATTGGAGCAGGTCATGCAGGTTTGTCCCACTCCTATCAGAGAGGAGTTTAAGTAGCATCCATGACAGGAGCATCAGTTGCTTTCACAGTAATTTAGGTAAACAATTACTTTCCCCAAGCAGTAAGGCTGATCAACATCTCCACCCATTAACCCACCCACAGCCCCGAGATGTGCCTGATGATGTTAATCGATCATTGTAAATTATCCCTTGTTTAGGCTAGGATTAATTCACGAGTTTGTGGGCAGCACGGCTCAAAGGGCTGGAAGGGCCTGTTTCACAATGCATCTCAATAAACAAAATCCTGTAGTGTTACAGTTACAGAAAGAGCAGGTAGACAAATAAGGACATTGCTATGACCAGAGTGAGAGATCAAGATTCCATCTTTATCATACAAGAGGCCTGTTCAAATGTCCCGATCAGGAATCTGTTAACAGTGGGATAGAAGCTGTCCTTGATCCTGGTGACAGTGTCTTTGATTACTTGGGCAGCAGGAAGTGTAGATGAGCCAGTGAAGGGAAGTCTGGTTTATTTTGTGATAGACTGGGCTGTGTCTCTCTATGATGTTCAGTCAATCTTCGGAAATCGACAACTGTCATTCACTCCACTCACAAAGTGGAATTTCCTGTCTATTAATCAAAGGAAGCTGTGCTATAAATGTGGAAAAAGTTCTGGTGCATGGCAACAAACTTCAATTGTTCTTCGGTCATGTTTACCATCAAACTGAGGCCAAGTTACTTGTCCTACAGGTTTTAAGCCTGCAAAATAACAAGCTTGGAACTTTAGAGGTGGAAAGTTACTTGATAAGTTAGTGTCTTGCTGTGATCATTGGAGTGATTTTGTGATCACTGGAAGGTATTACATTCTGTGTTTGTCAGTTGCTGCAGCAACACTTGCGTGATGTCTGTGAGTTTGAGAATCCAGAGCCAAGTATTAAGCAGCCTCGTCCTGAAACTGGAAACCTGCGCGAGTGAAGGGATGGGATGGGACTGTGTGAAAGAGTGTTGTCATTTTGTTCTGTCGTTGTTGGTGATGCATATGTTGGCCTGTGCTGTGTGTTGTGTTATTTCTGTGTTGAACATTGTGGGTGTGCTATGTTGGTGTTGGTATGTGTGGCAACTTTTGTGGGCTGCCCCCAGCACATCCTTGGGCGTGTTGATTGTTAACACTAGATCCCGATGTACATGTGATATGTGATTATTTGAATGAAGGGGAATATAATATGAATTGTAATGAATTATTGTGTTTCTGTCTCCTTTCCTGTAGGACATGACATGCTATCACTGCTCTATAATTTCATGACTGAATGGCTGTACCAGTTCAGCGCAGAAATGTTCTTTATTCCAAGGGTTGGTAACTTTCAAACTAAGTTTGTGAGAAGATAGCAATGTTCCAGAAAGTCTGAAAGAATTTTAAACAGTTTTGCATATTCCTTCATTAAATAAATATAGCATTAAATCCATGGGATGCTATGAGAATCAGTTGCATCCCATCTCAAAGTGGAAACCCAATTGGCTCAAACTAGATTATTTGATGACAACATTGCACCAGTCCTGAAGAAGGGTGTCAGCCTGAAATGTCAACTGTTTATTCCTCCCCCTCAGATGCTGTCTGACCCACTGAGTTCCTCCATCATTTTGTGTGTGTCACTCTGATTTGATTGTTTCAAGTTTGTCTGAAGATAAGTTTGATGTATAAGCTTCGTTGATTAGTAAATTCCAGCATTTTCCTAAAAATGTTTTTAAGCTAACTTTCCTACAGTTTCCCCACAATTTCCCCAGTACTCTCTCTCTCCATTCTTGATGAAAGGCAGCATATTCCTAGTTTTCCATTTTACTAATACCCTCCCACAATTCTGAGCTTTCCAAATTTCCATGGTTCCAAGTTGTCTTTGGTCTCCCATGTTTCCTCTGCCCTTCAGTCATTGAAGTGCTGCCTTGATGATGGAGTTGGCCTCTCTTCTCATCATGTGCCCAGTCCATCCCCAGTGTTTCCTCATGATGACTGTGGCCATGTCCTCTTGGTGACATTGAAGGAGTAGGGCATGGATATGCAGTATAAAATGTATTCTGTTCCTTGTCTTGTCCATTGTTTGGGATTTATCACTAAAAGTTTACAATTAGCCAACTTGCACAACATGTTGGAGCAACTCAGCAGGTCAGGTCGCATCTGAGGTTTGTCCCACTCCCATGAGAGAGGGGACTATGAAGCATTCATGGCAGGAGCACCATTTACCTTTGCAGTAATATCAGTAAACAGTTACCTTCCCCGACACCTCCACCCACTGCATCCTGTCAATATGCAGAGTTTCCTGTGCCTAGCATCACTTTATGGGCATACAATCAACCTACATATGTATGAGTCCTGAAGAAGGATCTTGGCCTGAAACATCGGCTGTTTACTCTTTTCCATAGACCTGCTGAGTTCCTCTAGCATTTTGTGTATGCTGCTTTTGATTAACTATTGAGAAGTTGTGTCTTTTGACTTGGCTAGAACCAGCAAGTTATTTTTTGTCAGACTGTATATAGTATCAGCTACAGATGCAAACAAAGTGAACTTAGAGTCAGAGTCAGAAAATCATCTGCTGATTTTCACGTGTTTATGTATGTAAGCTATCTTACATGTTGATATTCATTGTGTTTTTGAGGAATTATTGTGTTCTTTGTCTTATTGTGTATTTTTTGTGCTGCATTAGATCCAGAGTAACAATTATTTCATTTTCCTTTACACTTTGGCACTGGAAATGACATTAAACCATCCTGAATCTTAAAATGAAAAGTCAACGTTTTGGACCAAGCCGAGCCCCCTCCATCAGGACTGGAAAGGAACCAGGCAGAGGTCAATTATTAATGACTGGTATTGACTTTTAAAGATGCCGTTCCAACTTTTTTCTTCTTGTTGTTCTTTTAGGAGATGAAAGTGATTCACATGGACAGAATTAATTATACAATTCGATCAATAGGGTAAGTACTACAGTTTCCTGGACCAATGAGTTCTAACTGGGATCTAGATAATTAGCAGTCTTTGAGTCCACATCAATCAGTACTGCACAGGAATGGCTGCTTGACCAAATTAAACTAAAGCTATGTGTCTCCATTCCTTACATATTCAGGTGCCCGTCTAGGAGCCTGTTAAAGATCACTTTTATTTTCTCTCTTATTCCATTGCTGTTCAAATAGTTTTGATATTTTTTGCCCCCATTTTCCATCTGTCTATTTAATACTTGATCACCACCCCTGAAGCCATTTCACAGCAAGTAGGGAAGAGATCTACTGAGCAAATTGAAAATTAAGTTTCAAGACCTGCATGTTCAGAGGGCTTTGGAGATATTCAAGTTTTGTAAATTGGCACAAGTTCAATGTGGATTTATGTGCTTATGTAGCCCCCTGGTAAGCCTCAGGCTCGCTCGGCTCGCTTTCATCTGGGGGGAGCAGCCTTCGGCCCCGCCAAACTGGGTAATCAAGTTTGTGTGGATGCTGTGTGATGTACCCCACCCCGCCAATTAACAGACAATGCAGCATATGCGATTGAATGATTACATTTTATAGATCTTACTGGAACTATGTAATTAATAGAGATAAAATATAAAAGGAAAGTAAAAGGCACCAATCTTATCAGAGTTCGACCACTTCGTGCACAACCGTTGGAGCTCAATGAACGGGGTCTCCTTTCCACCATGCGATCTCCTCCGACCCCCTCGACCCGCCGCCTGGGACCAACAACGGTGGTCGACCAGAGCGCGTCCAGCACGTCCTTCCTTTTCGGTTCTCCTCTCGAAAACCCTGGGCCTCGGACTCCCGCTCGGGGTGGGTTCTGTCGCCCAGCTTACAGCATCGCGTCTCCTCTCTCTGTCTCTGTCCCCGTCACGCCTTCTCCCCCAAAGCCTACGAGAGCAATAGCTTACAGACACACAAGAAAGAATAACATCTATCCCAATTGGTTAGCAAATGAATACAATTCTCTCTATCAGTAATTATAACCCAAACAAGCTGCTATAGAGAAGCACTTTCTCAGCAGTTATAATAACAAAGAAGCTATTTTTTTTAGCCTTAGCAGTAACATAAAAGAAGAAACCCCTTACACTTAAATTTTAAAGTATCCATGGTTCAAAGTTCAAAGTAAATTTTATTATCAAAGTTCATATATGTCACCATTCAGAAAACATGTAGCTTGCGTAGTTGAAGTTTGGGTTGAGGTGTTCTCCAGACTTGGTCATTTTCTTGCAAACGTTTCATCACCATATGCAGAGAACTCATCAGTGTGCTGTTAGTTGTGGTGCTGTCCAAGTGCTTGGCTAATTGGTTGTCATTACAGAAACTCAGTTGTGATGTAGGGAGTAGGTCTTGTCACTGATGGGTTGTGTGGCGAACTTCATGCATTGTTGTCTGGAATTCTGCCTGCAGCGGCTGATAACTGGGATGGGTCTACATGTCTATTTACAGGATTTTTCACAGAAAACCACGCTTCAAGGAATTTTCTTGCAGGTCACGTGTTTGCTTGCGCCACGACTTTCACTGATGCCCAGTGGAATTTGTACCCTTCTCGACCTTCATGGGTAGAGACGAGGGAGAGTTAGTCACGTCACATTTCAGCCTCTTGATGCTGATGGATCCTTGTGGATAATCTTCCCCAGTCCCCGCATTGGATTTTGTAGACCACGATGGTCTTGTTCAATAGCTTGATTCATTCTTTTGGTCTGCAGAGTACTCTCCTCAACATTGCTGTTGGCTTATGTACAACTGAATTTCTATGTTCTTGGAGCAGTTGAGCCAGTGTATAAAGCCCAAGTATTCAGAGGACTGCACAATTAACAGCACACTGATGATTTCTCTGAGTAATTGCTACGAAACGTTTGCAAGCAAATTACCAAAACCCAACCATATGTCACCATATACAACCCTGAGATTTATTTTTTTGTGGGTGTACTTAACCAATCTGTAGAAGAGTAACTATAACTGAATCAATGAAAGACTGCTCAACTAGGGATTCCTTTTAGCAATAAGAAAAACTGTATATCCATTGCAATTTAGTTTGGTGTGTTCTGTCAATTGAGTGCACTGTCCACTTTTCTATATTTATTCAGTGAAAATATCACCTTGTATCCTATATCTAGCAACATTTAAACTGATACTTAAGTAAGTATTTTAATGGGAAGTTGTGCTAAGATTTTTGTTTGATACATGTATTTTATTTTTTAAATATAAAACTTTCAAAGTAAATTTATTATCGAAGTACATCGATGTCACCGTATACAACCCTGAGATTCATTTTCCTGTGGGCATACTCAGCAAATCTATAGAATAGTAACTATAACAGGATCAGTGAAAGATCAACCAGGGTGCAGAAAACAAACTCTGCAAATGCAAATATAAATAAATAGCAATAAATAACGAGAACATAAAATAACAAGATAATGAGTCCTCAAAGTGAGATCATTGGTTGTGGGAACATCTCAATGGATGGGCAAGTGAGTGTAGTTATCCCCTTTTGTTCAGGAGCCTGATGGTTGAGGGGTAGTATCTGTTCTTGAACCTGGTGGTGCGAGTCCTGATGCTCTGTACCTTCTACCTGATGGCAGCAGCGAGAAGTGAGCATGGCCTGGGTGGTGGGGTTCTCTGATGATGGAAGCTGCTTTCCTACGACAGTGTTTCATATAGATGTGCTCAATGGTTGGGAGGGCTTTACCCATGATGTAATCTAAAAATTTAACAATTTTATTTCTACTCTAAGATGGGGTGAAGAATTTGATTTGGCCAAGCATCCTCAGGTAATGATTAAATGCCATCCCTTCTGACTTTACAAATTGCTGTATTCAGAGCCCTAAACCCTATCTGACTGCTAGCTTTCTGTGTTTACTCTTTCAGGGCACGGAGGTAAAGGCCATCACATACTCAGCGATGCAGATTCACGAAGAGGAAACACCTCAGATTTTTGTTATCATTGATATTTGACTTTTTTCACTCCGCTTTTCAGTTCTGTCTATCAGAAACTATGTACAAAGTATATATTTTCAATAACTGTATTGGAAATAATGTGCCAAGGTGGGCTAATATCTGGCAAACTACCTGCTCAGCAAACACTAATTATTAAAAGAAATTAACTTGCCAAACTGGAAAAAGGAAATCAAGATGTGACACTTCTGACGAAGATGGTGATGCAGTAAATTAGAAAATATCTGTCCTGAGCTGGATAAGTATATCGCATCCACTTAGATTTGGTAGAATAACATATTTCTACTTAATTCTAACCCTTCTGAACTGGATGGATATTTTATTTCTACTTTTTGGGCAGTGCTGGTAATCCAGCTGTTTATCTGACATTCTTGCAGACTGACTGTTGGTGCTGGTAAGGTTTTTAATACTGGGTGCATTTTTTAATATATCAGATCTGAAACCGTTTGAAGTATTCAGATATTTGAACATCACTCTAGCAAGGCGGAACAACAGATCTATTACATGGAGTGGCCTAATTACAGAATGATATGGTGTTTCTAAGAATTAACGTGCAAGATAGATAACTCAGGATAAAATATAAATAACAATCAAATTTAAAGGAGGGTGGGAAAGGATTCCGGCTAGAACTGGAATGTGAGGTGACACCCTAGCGTATCCTCGGTTGTGTCAGTCGTTATTGCGAACGACGCATTTCACTGTATGTTTCGATGTACACATGATAAATAAATCTGAAACTTGAACACAAGAGATTCAGCAGAGTAACACACACAAGATGGGCCAAAAAGCCTGTTTCTGTGCTGTGCTTTTCTGTGACTATGAAATGTTGGAGGATCTCAGCAGGTCAGGCAGCATCTATGGAAAGGAATACAGAGTCGGTGATTCAGGCCGAGACTCTTCCTCAGGTCCTTCGCCCTTCAGACTCTTTTCCATGAGGCTGGGATCGACCACAGATACTACATCCTAGCTGTCCACATGATACGCAAGCCAGGGCAGTACAATATGGAAAGCAAACTGTTGTCCATGCATCAGGCTCCCCCTCTCCACGCATCTGATGAATCAAACGGAATGACAAGAGACCGACACAGTTTGTCACCCACAGTGTCGCAGAAGTAGCTCAGCAGCTTTGAACTCAACGTAGGACCGCTTTAGGGACTCAAAAATCTGGATTTTTCCTCAGAGGTGGTTCCCGAAACCTTCCCCGTGTGTGGATACAGCCTCAAGGCAGTGGAGGTTTGAGATCAAAGTTTTCCTTCTCCTAGATGAGCTGCCAACCATGGCTGACGAACCCATCTAGTTTTAAAGCACCAGGAACCCGTCTTTGCCCCTTCAGTCTGTAGAAGCAGTTCTGCTGGCCTTGGTAGCTAAGCCACATGTGAAGGCCAGGAACTGGACTTGGTTGTCAGAGGCTATTTGAAATGTACGCCAATGTGAGCATTTAATAGGTAGTGAGACCTTGTCCCCACTACCACCCCCAGCTGTTCCAACCTTAAGGAACCTTCTTTTCCATATAAACTACGAGTACCTAGCCTGCTGAGTTCCTCTAGCATTTTGTGTGTTACTCTGAATCTTGAACTTTGAAATGATTAAGCCAACTGTGGAAGTTTCCCTGTGAAAATGTTTTTTTTTAATTCAGAAATAAATTATTTGGGCAAAAAAAAACAAATGTGTGGATGCTAGATGTCTGATATAACAGACTGCTGGTACTACTCAGTAGGTCAGGCAGCATCTAGTGCACAGCTTCCCAACCTAGGGTCTGCAGACACCTCGGTTATTGGTAGGGGTCTGTAACATTAAAAAAGACCATAAGATAAAGTAGAATTAGGCCATTCGGCCCATCAAGTCTTCTCTGCTAATTCTTCATGGCTGATCCATTTTCCCTTTCAGCCCCAAACTCTTGCTTTCTTCCTGTTTCCCTTCATGCCCTGACTAATCAAGAATCTATCAACCTCTGCCTTAAATATACCCAATGACTTGGCCTTCACAGTGACCTCTGGCAACATATTTCACAAATTCACAGCTCTCTAGCTAAAGAAGTTCCTCCTCATCTCCATTTTAAAAGGAAGTCCTTCTATTCTGAGGCGGTGTCCTCTGGTCTTAGACTCCACCACCATAAGAAATATTCTCCTCATCCACTCTATCCAAACCCTGTATGATAAGCCTTTCAATCCCAGAATAATTTTGGTGAAACTCCTTTGAAACCTCTCCAATGTCAGCACATTGGGAAACCCTGATTGAAGGAAAATATGGAAGATATGTCAAGCGTTCATCAACTTGTTCAGTTCCAATAAAAATCTGAAATGCTATTTACCTCAAATTGCAGACTTCACTGACCAGTGCAGAGGGTGTAAGGTTCCTGTTTGTCTGTGTTCAGCTTCACCGGAACAGGTTAGAATGCCAACTGATATTCCAGCTTCAAACAAGAGAAAATCTGCAGGTGCTGGAAACCCAAGTAACACACACAAAATGCTGGAGGTACTCAGCAGGCCAGGCAGCGTCTCGGAAAAGCCCGCTGAAGTCCTGCCGAAGAGTTTCAGCCCAAAACGTCGACCGTACTCCTTTGTTTTCCTAGATGCTGCCTGTCCTGCTGAGTTCCTCCAGCATTTTGTGTGTGGTATTCCAACTTTAACATTTTCCATCCACCTCTGCTTACAGATAAGTTCAAGATGCTCAGCATTTCTTGAATTAGTTTTCGTTGCATACTGAGATCTAAGTGTCATGCTAGTCAACAGCACAAGCCTGTTTATGTGCTCAATCTCAAATGATCGTCCACATAACGATCTAAATGAGGGGTTCCTAATCTGTGTCCACAGACCCCTTGCTCTATGGTATTGATCCATGATTTAAAGAAGTTTGGGAACCCCTGATCTAAATGTTGAGAGTCTCTCCCTCCAGCGTTGTGTTCCTTATTCCAGACATTCCCTTCCAGAACATACAGGGTGTTGTATCACTGTTCAGGTGTTCTTTATCTCTTCCATCCTCACACCTCTGCTAATTACAGCTCCTGCAAACAGATAAACTGGAAACAACACCTGCCCCGACCTGGCACCACCACCACCACTAGTGTCAGTCACCTCCTCGTGGTCTCTGTGCTATCACAGACATTCTCTTCTCCACCATCTATGTTGCCCTTTCGTGCAACTTAAAGCATGTTTGATTTCTAACTGTTTCCAGTGTTGATTAAAGGTCCTCAGTGCAGAACGTTATCTCAGCTTCTCCCTCCACAGATGTCACCTGACCTTCCTGTTATTTCCAGCAATTTAAGGCACTGTTGATGTTGGAACAGTGCCTTTCACTTTTCAATGGATTTATTTTGTATTGAAAATGATTTTAATCTCTTTTGTTTTTATAAATATCCTCCAAGGGAACTTTTGCCTCTCGGTATGGTACACAGGGCCTTGTAAAAGTATTTAGCCACCAATCCTTTGTCCATGTAATTACAACCAGGAATTTTGATCAATTTAACTGAGAATTTTTATTTGTGAATCCCAAGCTCTTCTTTTCACAGTAGAGCCCCAAAAAACAGGGAAAATTGTGAAGCATAAAACACTAAAAATTCAAACACTGAAACATCAACAGTTCAAAAGTATTCATCTTTCTTTGCTCAGTATTTGATTGAATCACTGCTCTCAGCTATTACAGCCAGTAATCTTTTTAGATAAGTCTCCATTCGCTTTGCACAATGCAATGGAGCAAGATTTGCTCATTCCTCCTTGCAAAATTGCTCAAGCTGTGCCAGGTTAGTTGGGGAATGGCGGTGGACAGCAATCTTGGGGACTTGCCAGAGATGTTCGATCGGGTTAAGGTCAGGACTCTGACTGGGTCACTCAGGGATATCAGTTTTCTTCATTTGAAGCCACTCCATGGTTTCTCTGGCAGTGTGCTCTGGGTCATCGTTCTGCTGAAAGACAAACCTCCTCCCCAGGTTAAGCTTTCTGGCAGAGGCTAGCAGGTTTTATCCAGGGTCTCTCTGTATTTAGCAGCTTTCATCTTCCCATCAATCCTGACCAGATTTCCAGTCCCTGCTGCTGAAAAGCATCTCCACAGCATGATGCTACCTCCACTATACAGTAGGGATGGTGTTACCCGGCTGATGCACAGTGCAAAGCTTACAGAGACTTATCCAAAAAAAAGTACTGGTTGTAATAGCAGTGAGAGGTGTTTCAACTAAGTACTGAGCAAAGGGAATGAAAACTTTTGAATTGCTGACATTTCAGTTTTTGAAGTTTTAGTATTTCGTGCTTTACAGTTTTCCCTTCTTTGGGGCTCTACTGTGAAAAAGGAGCATGTGATTTACAAATTAAAATCCTCAGTTAAATTGATCAAAGTCCCTGGTTGTAATACTGGTTGATGTGAAGAAAGGCTTGGTGGTTGAATACTTTGACAAAGTACTGTAGCTTCACACAGCTGGATGTATTCTGATCATGAGTCAGATTCCTCCTTCAGCCCTTCGTGGCTTCCACCTGCCAGCTTCTCACTTCATCCCACCCACCTTCCCCTTCACCTGCCAGCTTGTACTCCTCCCCATCCCACCTAGCTTTTGCCTCATTCCTTTCCAGTCCTGATGAAGGACCTCGGCCCAAAATGTTGACTATTTATCTCCATAGATGCTGCCTGACCTGCTGAGTTCCTCCAGCATTTAATGTATTATGAATTATTTACACTGTTCTTAATATTTTACTCTGATCAGGGTCCGTAAACCTGCAGATTTAAAAGTACAATTCAATAAAGCTGTTACAGTAAGCATCTGTGTTCAGTTTGTCACTTGCCAACATTAATATACTTGTAATTTAGTGGTTACCTTCTGAGGTAAGGTGGCTGTAAAAGCTGTAGGAAATGAGTTTTACTACCACCATCATAGAAACATAGAAAATGGGTGCAGGAGTAGGCCATTCGGCCCTTCGAGCCTGCACCGCCATTTATTATGATCATGGCTGATCCTCCAACTCAGAACCCCGCCCCAGCCTTCCCTCCATACCCCCTGACCCCCATAGCCACAAGGGCCATATCTAACTCCCTCTTAAATATAGCCAATGAACTGGCCTCAACTGTTTCCTGTGGCAGAGAATTCCACAGATTCACCACTCTCTGTGTGAAGAAGTTTTTCCTAATCTCGGTCCTAAAAGGCTTCCCCTCTATCCTCAAACTGTGGCCCCTCGTTCTGGACTTCCCCAACATCGGGAACAATCTTCCTGCATCTAGCCTGTCCAATCCCTTTAGGATCTTATACGTTTCAATCAGATCCCCCCTCAATCTTCTAAATTCCAACGAGTACAAGCCCAGTTCATCCAGTCTTTCTTCATATGAAAGTCCTGCCATCCCAGGAATCAATCTGGTGAACCTTCTTTGTACTCCCTCTATGGCAAGGATGTCTTTCCTCAGATTAGGGGACCAAAACTGCACACAATACTCCAGGTGTGGTCTCACCAAGGCCTTGTACAACTGCAGTAGTACCTTCCTGCTCCTGTACTCGAATCCTCTCGCTATAAATGCCAGCATACCATTCGCCTTTTTCACCGCCTGCTGTACCTGCATACCCACTTTCAATGACTGGTGTATAATGACACCCAGGTCTCGTTGCACCTCCCCTTTTCCTAATCGGCCACCATTCAGATAATAATCTGTTTTCCTATTTTTGCCACCAAAGTGGATAACTTCACATTTATCCACATTAAATTGCATCTGCCATGAATTTGCCCACTCACCCAACCTATCCAAGTCATCGTCATCATTTATGTGCTGTATCGTGGTCTCTCCATGACCATGATTGTTCTTGACAAATTTTCCTACAGAAGTGGTCTTTACAAGATGGGTGACCCCAGCCATTATCAATACTCTTCAGAGATTGCCTGGTGTCTGTGGTCACATAACCAGGATTTGTGATATGCACCAGCTGCTCGTACGACCATCCACCACCTACTCCCATGGCTTCACATGACTCTGATCGGGGGCTAAGCAGGTGCTACACCTTGCCCAAGGGTGACCTGCAGACTAGTAAATGGAAGGAGTGCCTTTCACCTCCATTGGTAGAGATGTATCCATAACCGTTAGATTGAAAACAGATGCATTTCTGCATTCACGCCCTCAAAGGAAGCTCTTACACCTATTCCTGTCCCCCAGCAGTTGAGTATCAGTGACACCATCAAAACCAGCCGACAGTACAGCTGCTTCTTTGCTGAAAATCCCCAGGTCATCCTGTGGGTCTGATCATTGAAGATTAGATTTATTTGTCACATGCACATTGAAATATACAGTGAAATGTGCTGTTTTGCATCAACCACCAACACAGTCTGAGAATGTCCTGGAAGCTGTTCGTAGTTTCTTTAATATATTGCACTGTACTGCTGCCGCAAAATGACAAATTTCACAACATAGACCAGTCATATTAAACTTGGTTCTGATTCCGAACTGAACACAATACTCCAAGAGTGGTCTAACCGGTGGCTGTGAACTCTGCAGCTAATGTTCAGTCTATTACGTGTTTACTTTTTTCATTGATTGCACTATTTGTTCTTTGTTTTCAACACATTTGGAGTTTCAAGATCTTTGTTTGAAATGGGTTCTATTGGGTTTCTTTGTCTCGTGGCTGCCTGCAAGAAGGTGAATCTCAAGGTTGAGCATATTTTGATAATAAATGCTCTTTAAGCTTTGTCTCTTGACCTCAATCCTCCAACTAACAACACTATCAAATTGCATGGCAGATTTGAGGGATCTGTGAACTTTAATCCCGAGATCCATCTGTTCCTTCGCACTAAGAACCCTGCCATTAATCGTATCCTCTGCCTGTAACTAGGAAGGGTAATTATGAAAGGTCAGCTGGCTGTGAGTGCCTTTGGTGTGTCTAGTGGCAGTGTTATGTGGTCTGTCCAGTTTAATTTTTTCGCTGTTTGAGCGTTGGTTCCTTAAGGTGTTATAGCTAGGGACAGAGGGGATGAACTCCCACTACCTATTAAATGCTCCCAATGACATGCATCTCAAATAGCCTCTGAGAACCAAGTCAGCTCCTGGCCTTCACGTGTGGCTTAGCTACTGAGTCCGACAGAACCATTTCTACTGACAGGAGAAAGGGCAAAGGTGGGTTACTGGTGCCTTAAAACCAGCCGTTTCAGGCAAACGGGGCTCGTAAGCCGTAGTTGGCAGCTCATGTAGAACAGGAACTGATCTCAAACCTCCACTGCCTTGTGGCCATACCCACTCACGGGGACGGTTTTGGAAGTAAACCTTGAGGGGAAAAATCTGGAGCTGGAGTCCCTTAGGCAGCCTTATGTTGAGTTCAATGTTGACTGTAACTCCTGCGACATCACTGGTGCCAAGCTGTATCGGTCTCCGCCATTTCTTTGGGTTCATCAGACGGGTGGAGAGGGCAGCTTGCTCTCCATATTGTACTGCCCTAGCTTACATATCTAGAAAGGATGCAACATCCATGGTCGACCCTGGCCAATGGAGGCCTAAGTATGAGTGGTCAACCGAGCATTATCAAGCACAGAGAGTCACATGTGGGCAAATCACTGAAAACAAGATCATACCAACACAGCAAGAGGATTTGAGTACAGGAGCAGGGAGGTACTACTGCAGTTTTACAAGGCCTTGGTGAGACCACACCTGGAGTATTGTGTGCACTTTTGGTTCCCTAATCTGAGGAAAGACATCCTTGCCATAGAGGGAGTACAAAGAAGGTTCACCAGAGTGATTCCTGGGATGGCAGGACTTTCATATAATGAAAGACTGGATCGACTAGGCTTATACTCATTGGAATTTAGAAGATTGAGGGGGGATCTTATTGAAATGTATAAAATCCTAAAGGGATTGGACAGGCTAGATGCAGGAAGATTGTTCCCAATGTTAGGGAAGTCCAGAAGGAGGGGTCACAGTTTGAGAATAAAGGGGAAGCCTTTTAGGACCAAGATTAGGAAAAACTTCTTCACACAGAGAGTGGTGAATCTGTGGAATTCTCTGCCACAGGAAACAATTGAGGCTAGTTCATTGGCTATATTTAAGAGGGAGTTAGATATGGCCCTTGTGGCTAAAGGGATCAGAGGGTATGGAGGGAAGGCTGGTACAGGGTTCTGAGTTGGATGATCAGCCATGATCATACTGAATGGCGGTGCAGGCTCGAAGGGCTGAATGGCCTACTCCTGCACCTATTTTCTATGTTTCTATGAGGACACCACCCTGTTCTGCACAATTTACAGATCTGGCATATTTTAGAGCCATAGAAAAGTACTGCATAAAAACGGGCCCTTTGGTTCATCTAGTCTATGCTGAACCATTTAAAAATACCTAGTCCCATCCACCGGCACCAGGACCACAGCAACCACCCCCCCCCCTCACCCCGCCACATTCCCTTACCATCCGTATGCCTATCCAAACTTCTCTTAAATGTTGAACTCAAGCTCACATGCTGGCAGCTCATTCCACACTTCATCCTCTGATTGAAGAAGTTTCTCCTCATGTTCTCCTTAACCCATGACCTCTGGTTGTAGTCCTACCCAGCCTCAGTGGAAAAAGCCTGCTTGCATTACTCCTTTCTTTACCCCTCATAATTTTGTAAACTTCCATCAAATCTCCACTCAATCTTCTATGTTCCAAGGAATAAAGTCCCAACCTATTCGATCTTACCTTATAACTCAGGTCCTCCAGACCCAACATTATCTTTGTAAGTTTTCTCTGTCTTCTTTCAACTTTATTTATATTTTTCTTATAGGTAGGTAACCAAAACTTCACACAATACTCAGCAAAGCCTTATACAATTTCAACAGTTTGGGCATTCTGGTCATCACCAGAGAGGCCAGCATTTATTGCCTGACATTAACTGCCCTGAAATTGGAGGGTGACCAGTTGCTCCTGAGTCGGTGAACAAACATTTTAATTCTGATTCCCATTCCCAATCTGATATGTTGGTACATGGGCCTTCTCTTGTCCACAATGAGGCCACCCTCAGGGTGGAGGAGCAACACCTTTTATCCTGATGGCATGAATATCAATTTCTCCTTCCAGTAAAATTCTGTCCCCCTCCCCACTTCTTTTATTCTCCACTGACCTCCTACCTCTTCTCACCTATCACCTATCAGGTGCCCCTCCTCTTTCCCTTTCTCCTATGGTCCACTCTCCTCTCCTATCAGATCCCTCCTTCTCCAGCCCTTGACCTTTCCCACCCACCTGGCTTCACCTCTCACCTTCCAGCGATCCGCCTTCCCCTCCTCCACCCTTTTATCCTGGCGTCTTTCTCCTTTCTTCTCAGTCCTGAAGAAGGGTCTCATCGACAGTTTATTCATTTCCATAGATGCTGCCTGGCCTGCTGAGTTCCTCCAGCATTTTGTGTGTGTTGCTCTGGATTTCCCGCATCTGCAGACTGCTTCGTGTTTTTGACTTGCTAACCTATACATCTTTGGAATGTGGGAGGAAACCAGCATCAAATGCCAAACTAAACTAATCCCTTCTGCCTACACAATGTCCAATTATCATATCTTCACCACCACCCCTGACAGGACATTTCAGGCATTAGAAACCATAGAAACTACAGCACAGAAACAGGCCTTTTGGCCCTTCTTGACTGTGCCGAACCATTTTCTGCCGAGTTCCACTGACCTGCACACGGACCATATCCCTCCATACACCTCCCATCCATGTATCTGTCCAATTTATTCTTAAATGTTAAAAAAGAACCCGCATTTACCACCTCGTCTGGCAACTCATTCCACACTCCCACCACTCTCTGTGTGAAGAAGCCCCCCCCCCCATGTTCCCTTTAAACATTTCCCCCCTCACCCTTAACCCATGTCCTCTGGTTTTTTCTCCCCTTGCCTCAGTGGAAAAAGCCTGCTTGCATTCACTCTATCTATACCCATCATAATTTTATATACCTCTATCAAATCTCCGCTCATTCTTCTATGCTCCAGGGAATAAAGTCCTAACCTATTCAACCTTTCTCTGTAACTGAGTTTCTCAAGTCCCGGCAACATCCTTGTAAACCTTCTCTGCGCTCTTTCAACCTTATTAATATCCTTCCTGTAATTCCAAAACTGAACACAATACTCCAGATTCGGCAGATTCTTCTCCCTGTGTGCAAAAGAATTGCTTCAAGCATCTCATCTGAAATTACCTACTCTCACCTGAGGCACATTCCCTCTGGTATTAGACATTTCAATCCTGGGAAAGTTATGCTTAATTACAACAATCAAGTGTAGTTTATAACTGCATCTGCGGCGTATAAATGTGGGGAGTGGCAGTGTAAACTTTCACATCGAGGTAACTTTTTTTTTACTTTGTTGGTAAAAAGAGTCCGGTCTACAGAGGTTCCACCGAGATTTGAACTCGGATCGCTGGATTCAGAGTCCAGAGTGCTAACCATTACACCATGGAACCACGGAGGGGTGGGGCGGCTGCCGCTCTGACAGACTCTGAGCGGCGGCTCCTACAGCGCAGTGTAATTATCTCCGGAGATCTCAACCTCGGAGGCTTCAAACCAACTCAAACTCCTTCCTCAGCTCCGGGTCGGAAGTTCAAATCCCGAGAGAACCGACAGAGTTCGACCCGGTTATCTCTGCGCTACATTATCACACTCAAACGCTCTCACTCACGGCGCTCCGTCACCACCAGGGGTGGATTAAAAACACAAACAACAGGAATTCTGCAGATGCTGGAAATTCAAGCAACACACATCCAAGTTGCTGGTGAACGCAGCAGGCCAGGCAGCATCTATAGGAAGAAGTGCAGTCGACGTTTCAGGCCGAGACCCTTCGTCAGGACTAACTGAAGGAAGAGTGAGTAAGGGATTTGAAAGCTGGAGGGGGAGGGGGAGATGCAAAATGATAGGAGAAGACAGGAGGGGGAGGGATGGAACCAAGAGCTGGACAGGTGATTGGCAAAAGGGGATACGAGAGGATCATGGGACAGGAGGTCCGGGAAGAAAGACAAGGGGGGGGGGACCCAGAGGATGGGCAAGAGGTATATTCAGAGGGACAGAGGGAGAAAAAGGAGAGTGAGAGAAAGAATGTGTGCATAAAAGTAAGTAACAGATGGGGTACGAGGGGGAGGTGGGGAATGAGCGGAAGTTAGAGAAGGCAATGTTCATGCCATCAGGTTGGAGGCTACCCAGACGGAATATAAGGTGTTGTTCCTCCAACCTGAGTGTGGCTTCATCTTTACAGTAGAGGAGGCCGTGGATAGACATGTCAGAATGGGAATGGGATGTGGAATTAAAATGTGTGGCCACTGGGAGATCCTGCTTTCTCTGGCGGACAGAGCGTAGATGTTCAGCAAAGCGGTCTCCCAGTCTGCGTCGGGTCTCACCAATATATAAAAGGCCACATCGGGAGCACCGGACGCAGTATATCACCCCAGTGGACTCACAGGTGAAGTGATGCCTCACCTGGAAGGACTGTTTGGGGCCCTGAATGGTGGTAAGGGAGGAAGTGTAAGGGCATGTGTAGCACTTGTTCCGCTTACACGGATAAGTGCCAGGAGGGAGATCAGTGGGGAGGGAATGAGGGGGACGAATGGACAAGGGAGTCGCGTAGGGAGCGATCCCTGCGGAATGCAGAGAGAGGGGAGGAGGGAAAGATGTGCTTAGTGGTGGGATCCCGTTGGAGGTGGCGGAAGTTACGGAGAATAATATGTTGGACCCGGAGGCTGGTGGGGTGGTAGGTGAGGACCAGGGGAACCCTATTCTTAGTGGGGTGGCGGGAGGATGGAGTGAGAGCAGATGTACGTGAAATGGGGGAGATGCGTGTAAGAGCAGAGTTGATAGTGGAGGAAGGGAAGCCCCTTTCTTTAAAAAAGGAAGACATCTCCCTCATCCTAGAATGAAAAGCCTCATCCTGAGAGCAGATGCAGCGGAGACGGAGGAATTGCGAGAGGGGGATGGCGTTTTTGCAAGAGACAGGGTGAGAAGAGGAATAGTTCAGATAGCTGTGAGAGTCAGTAGGCTTATAGTAGACATCAGTGGATAAGCTGTCTCCAGAGACAGAGACAGAAAGATCTAGAAAGGGGAGGGAGGTGTCGGAAATGGACCAGGTAAACTTGAGGGCAGGGTGAAAGTTGGAGGCAAAGTTAATAAAATCAACGAGCTCTGCATGCGTGCAGGAAACAGCGCCAATGCAGTTGTCGATGTAGCGAAGGAAAAGTGGGGGACAGATACCAGAATAGGCATGGAACATAGATTGTTCCACAAAGCCAACAAAAAGGCCAGGCATAGCTAGGACCCATACGGGTGCCCATAGCTACACCTTTAGTTTGGAGGAAGTAGGAGGAGCCAAAGGAGAAATCATTAAGAGTAAGGACTAATTCCGCTAGACGGAGCAGAGTGGTAGTAGAGGGGAACTGATTAGGTCTGGAATCCAAAAAGAAGCGTAGAGTTTTGAGACCTTCCTGATGGGGGATGGAAGTATATAGGGACTGGACATCCATGGTGAAAATAAAGCGGTGGGGGCCAGGGAACTTAAAATCATCGAAAAGTTAAAGAGCGTGAGAAGTGTCACCAACATAGGTAGGAAGGGATTGAACAAGGGGGGATAAAACCGTGTCGAGGTATGCAGAAACGAGTTCGGTGGGGCAGGAGCAAGCTGAGACAATAGGTCAGCCAGGACAGGCAGGTTTGTGGATCTTGGGTAGGAGGTAGAAATGGGAAGTGAGAGATGTGGGAACTATAAGGTTGATAGCAGTGGATGGGAGATCCCCTGAGCGGATAAAGTCGGTGATGGTGTGGGAGACAATGGCCTGGTGCCAAATGTGTTTTTCCATTTAGTTTGCAGATTGTATTTTCTCGCTGTAACCGCGTAGGTGTGCAGCGTTCCTCCTGACGAAGGGTTTCGGCCCGAAACGTCGACCGATCGTTTCCACAGATGCTGCCCGACCTGCTGGGTTCCTCCAGCGTGTTGTCAGTGTTGCTTTGACCCCAGCATCTGCAGAGTATTTTGTGTTTACATTTAGGTCTAATAGTTTGCCTTTGGAAATTGTTCGTAATTCTTTGAAATTGTTTGTCTGGCCCTGGGTTTCCACAAACCAAAGGAAATCTGCAGATCACATCAAAGTTGCTGGTGAACGCAGCAGGCCAGGCAGCATCTCTAGGAAGAGGTACAGTCGACGTTTCGGGCCGAGACCCCACGAAGGGTCTTTGATGTGTGTTGCTTGAACAAGCATCTGCAGAATTCCTGTTGTTTGCGAAATCTGCAGATGCTGGATACCCGAGCCGAGCAACACACAGAAAATGCTGGGGCAACTCCGCAGGCCAGGCAGCGTCATCTCAGTCAGAAACGGTGGCTGTTTACTCTTTTCCATAGACGCTGCCTCCAGCTGTTTGTCTGTGCTGCTTGTTGTGTAGCTGTTGCCCGGAGACACAAGTCTGGGCAGTACGAGCTGTTGGGGCAGCAGGCTCCCCTCTCCACGCACCTGACTAACCCAAAGGGCCGGCCGAGACCGATACAGTTCGACACCAGAAGAGTCGCAGGAGTTGCCAGTCGGCGCTGAACTCAGCGCAGGACTGCGTTCGGGACCCCAGCTCTGGAACTTACTCCCAAACCCTTCCCCAATGAGTAGGTATAGCCGCTAGGTAGCGGAGGTTTGAGAGCAGAGTTTTCCTTCTCCGAGGTGAACTGCCAGCCACAGCCATTTGACCGACACGACCAGTTTTAAAAAGTTAGTGAGTTAGTCATACTTTATTGATCCCGGGGGAAGTTGGTTTTCGTCACAGTTGCACCATAAATAATTAAATAGTAATAAAACCATAAATAGTTAAATAGTAATATGTAAATTATGCCAGGAAATTATGAAATAAGTGCAGGACCAGCCTATTGGCTCAGGGTGTCTGACCCTCCAAGGGAGGAGTTGTAAAGTTTGATGGCCACAGGCAGGAATGACTTCCTATGACGCTCTGTGTTGCATCTCGGTGGAATGAATCTCTGGCTGAATGTACTCCTGTGCCCACCCAGTACATTATGTAGTGGATGGGAGACATTGTCCAAGATGGCATGCAACTTGGACAGCATCCTCTTTTCAGACACGACCGTCAGAGAGTCCAGTTCTATCCCCACAACATCACTGGCCTTATGAATGAGTTTGTTGATTCTGTGGGTGTCTGTTTAAGGCGCCGGTAACCAGCCTTTGCCCCTTCTCCTGTCGGTAGAAACAGTTCTGCCAGGTGTAGTAGCTAAGTCATACGTGGAGGACTGGAGCTGGACGGTTGTCAGAGGCTATTTGAGGCGGCCCAAAGATCTGAGGTCACTCAATAGAAAAAAAAGAGCTATGTCGATGGAAAGAGTTGAATTGATCTTAGAGTAGATTCAAAAGATTCAAAAAATCAAAAAAACTTTATTGTCATTCTAACCATACATCAGCTCTGCAAGGCAGAATGAGACAGCGTTGCTCAGGGGCAGTGCAATCATAACATAACAAACGCAACACTAAATAATAAACATAACAATAAATAGTAAAACACAACAGCCACATGTCAGTTAAAATCAGTTATAAGTGTCATGTGCAAGTTAAAACTGTCCAAAGCAGAGTCAGGTGGAGCAGCTATTTAGCAGTCTGACTGCCTGTGGGAGGAAGCTGTTTAGTAGCCTTGTGGTTTTAGTTTTGATGCTCCTGTAACGTTTGCCTGATGGCAGAAGAACGAACAGTTCATGGAGAGGGTGTGAGGGGTCTTTAATGATGTACCGTGTCTTCTGGGGGCATCGATTCTGAAAGAGGTCTTGGACAGAAGGTAGGGAGACCCCAATAACCTTCTCTGCTCCCCTAACCACCCTCTGCAAGGCTTTTTTGTCGACAGCACTGCAGCTGGAGTACCAGGTTGTGATGCAAAAGGTCAGCACACTCTCAACCACGCCTCTGTAGAATGTAGTTAAGATGTTAGTGGGGAGTGATGCTTGTTTAAGCTTCCTCAGAAAGTGCAATCTCTGCTGGGCCCATTTCACAATCCCAGTGGTGTTCCTGGACCAGGTGAGATTGTCCAGGATCTGCAGCCCAAGGAACTTGATGTTTTCCACTCTCTCCACTGTGGAGCCGCTGATGCTGAGGGGTGTGTGTGCTCAGGCTGAGACCGTCTGAAATCGACGATCATCTCCTTGGTTTTGGTGACATTAAGCATCAAGTTGTTATCCCTGCACCAGCTCTCTAGGTGTTTGACCTCCTCCCTGTACATAGTTCCATCATTTTTGCTGATGAGCCCCACCACTATGGTATCATCAGCAAATTTAATGATCAGGTTTTCCTTGAATCTGGCTGCACAGTCATGTGTTAGCAGTGTAAACAGCAATGGGCTAAGCACACAGCCTTGTGGGGATCCAGTGCTCAGTGTGATGGAGTCAGAGATGTTCCTGCCAACACGGACTGACTGTGGTCTCTCTGTCAAGAAATCCAGAATCCAGTGACACATGGTAGTGCTAAGGCCAAGGAGCAACAGTTTCTCCACTAGTCTCTGTGGGATGATGGTATTGAACGCTGAACTGAAATCAATGTACAGGATTCTGGCATAAGTAGGTGAAAAGATCAGGAAAACATCGTGGGCTGAAGTGCCTGGGTACTGTTCCATGTTCCATAGATGCGATGATGAGAAAGATCTTCCCCTGGAGGTGGTATTGAAAGAAAAGAGAGCTGATGCATAGGAAAATTCAGGTGAATCATTGTTTCCTGGGGGCTAAAACTTCAAATAGGTCCAGGATATGGCGCATTTTCAACTGCCTATGCACTGGTTAAAAAGGACTGAGAGTTCGCATCACGTATTTCAACAGGTTCAGGGTCTCGCATATAAACCCTATAAACTGCAGGCAAGTAAATGAAACGAAGCAGGCGTGTGTGTGAATGACAGGTGTAATGCACTGCGTGGTGTTGTTGTAGGGGCAAACACTTCAGAGGCTTCTGAGTGACATTTAGAGCCATGTTTTTCCCCTGCGTCAGCTTGCATTTCTTTGAACACCGCCCCCTCGAGAACCGTAGATACCAACACCTTTTTCAACACACACACACACAAGATACTGGTGAACGCAGCAGGCCAGGCAGCATCTATAGGAAGAGGTACAGTCAGCGTCTTGGGCTGAGAACCTTCGTCAGGACTAACTGAAAAAGAGCTAGTAAGAGATTTGAAAGTGGGGGGGGGGTCCCCCGGGAAACAATGGTTCATTCGAACTTTCCTATGCATCAGCTCCCTTCTCTTTCAATCCCATCTCCAGAACACCTTTTTCAGTCACCATTTCTATGGAACATAGAACAGGAACAGAAAAGCCCTCGCCACCACTGGGCACGTCTACAAGGAGGGCTGTGGCAGGAGAGCAGTATCCGTCATCAAGGGCCCCCACCATCCAGGCCGTGCTCTCACTAGCGAACACATGAGGCTGCTTAACAAGATAAAAACTTGTGGGTTACGGGAAAGATACTGGCATGCATAGCGGAATGGCTGACAGGCAGGAGGCTGCGAGTGGAAATGAAAGGGGCCTTTTCTGCTTGGCTGCCAGTGACTAGTGGTGTTCCTCGGGGGCCATTACTGGGACCGCTACTTTTCACACAGTTTGTCAGTGATTTAGATAATGGGAATGATGGCTTTGTGGCAAAGTTTGCAGATGATACTGTTACAAACCCATAGGTTTCGTGTACTGTGGACTGTCACTTTAAAAGAGCGCTTCAGTGAGGCAGGACCATGATGTTGTTGACTGACCGACCCGCAGCTTGTTTACCTTTAAAAACAAGGACACAGACAGTCAGAAGTCAGAAGAGAGAGGGAGAGGAGTGAACCTGGAAAAGGGGAGCCGCTCCAGCGTGTCGAAGCTGGGGATTTGGAACTCTGCTACACCCACAAGGGTGGGTTGATTATCGATCCAGTGCACATCGAACATGTGACGGTCACTTTGTATAATCCGTAGGAGTGGATGAAGGAATGTCCTGTGGGACCACTCAAAGTTAACCCTTGCCTGGGTATGTTATGTGCTAACCCCTTGAAGGCGACATCCCTGTGACAGATCACTTTGGTGGTAATTCGTATGTGGATTTGGAACGGCTCGATGGAGGATCTTCGACAACTGATATTTATTAATTACCATCATGGAACCTGTGGAATTCGACATAATTGCCTTCTCCCTACATTCACCCTGGATTACAAATATCTCTCTCTTACCATTTATTCCGTGGATGAACTGAACTTTCATACTTTAACATCTCAAGACGCTAAGCCTTGTTCCCCTCAGCTCAATAGTTTGGGAGTTATATTCACATATATATAACACTGTTAACCTTTGTTTATCTTAGTTAAGTTGCTATATTATAAGTAGACACTAATAAAGATAATGGTTTTAACATCAAAACCAGGCTCCAGTGTGAACTCTATTGCTGCTGGTTTGTTTCTAAAACGTTACAGTTCGTAACAATACGAAGATAGGTGGAGGGGTAGGTGGTGCTGAGAAAGCAATACGATTGTAGCAGGACTTAGGCAAATTGGAAGAATGGGCAAAAAAAGTGGCAGATGGAATACAGTTTCAGGAAATGTATGATAATGCTTTTTGGTAAAAGGAACAACAGTGTGGACTAACACTGTATCTGAGTGGAGAGAAGGTTCAAACATCAGAGGTGCAGAGGGACTTAAATAGACACTTAAGACTCCGTAAGTTTAATTTACAGGTTGAATCTGTGGTAAAGAAGGCAAGTGCAATGTTGGCATTTATTTCAAGGGGAATAGAATATAAAAGCAAGGAGATAATGCTGAGGCTTTACAAGTCACTGGTCAGGCCACACTTGAAGTATTGTCAACAGTTTTGGGCCCCATATCTCAGAAAGGATTTGTTGTCATTGGAGAGAGTGCAGAGGAGATTCATGAGGATGATTCTGAGAATGAAAGGGTTAACATATGGGGAACATAAGAAATAGGAGCAAGAGTAGGCCATCTGGCCCGTCGAGTCTACTCCGCCATTCAGTAAGATTATTGGCTGACCTGACCATGGACTCACCTCCACCTACCTGCCTTTTCCCCATAACCCTTAATTCCTCTACTCTGCAAAAGTCTATCCAACCTTGTCTTAGATATAATTACTAAGGTGGCCTCCACTGCTTCACTGGGCAGATCCATCTCTGTCCTAAATTTACTCACCTCAATGCAAACAACTTTCCTGCCTCTATCTTATCTACCACTTTCATAATTTTAGATATTTCTGTAAGATCTCCGCTATAAGAACGTATGGCAGCTTCAGGCCTGTACTCACTGGAATTAGAAGAATGTGGGTGGATCTGTTTGAAAGCTACCGAATGTTGAAAGGACTAGATGGAGTGGATGTGGGGAGGATGTTTCCTATGGTGGGGGTATCCAGAACAAGAGGGCACAGCCTCAAAATTGAGGGGTGACCTTTTAGAACAGAGGTAAGGAGGAATTTTTTTTTAGCCTGAGAGTGGTGAATCTGTGGAATGCTCTGCCACAGACTGCAGAGGAGGCCAAGTCCGTGAGTATATTTATGGCGGAAGATGATCGTTTCCTGATCAGTCAGGGCATCAAAGGGTTGGCGAGAAGGCAGGTGTTTGGAGTTGAGTGGGGTCCACAATCAGCATGATGGAACGGTGGAGCAGACTTGATGGGCTGAATGGCCTAATTCTGCTCCTATGTCTTATAGTCTTATGGACTCACTTTCAACGACTCTACAACTCATGTTCTCTGTATTAATTGTCTAAGTATTTTTCGGTCTTCTGTTATTGTATTTGCAGTTTTTCTTGTGCACACTGGTTGTGTGAAGTTTTTCATTGATTCTATTGTATTTCTTTGTTCCACTGTAGATGCCTGCAAGAAACTGAATCTGGCAGTGGTTTATCGTGGCATATATAGGTACTTTAATAAATTTACTTTGACTGACTGTCTTTAGTCCATGCTGACTGCCATTAACCTGACCCATCGGTTCCTCATAAATTCACTCCATCTTCTCCGACCAGAGTGATAGCATTTTTTCTCCACAGGCAATGAAGTCATGATGTGGGCTGTACTTGTAACATACAGGAATGAAAATATAGTCACAGAAAAGTTCAGCACAGAAACAGGCCCTTCGGCCCATTTAGTCCATGCCCAAACTATTTTATCTGCCTCGTTCAATTGAACTACACTGGACCACAGCCCTCCATAACCTTCCCAACCACGTACCTATCCAAACTTCTCTTAAATGTTGAAATCAAAACCATATCCACCACTTACACTGGCAGCTTGTTCCACCCTCCGAGTGACGAAGTTTCTCCTCATGTTCCCCCTTAAACTTTTCACCTTTCACCCTTAACCCATGACCTCCAGTTGTAGTCCCACCCAACCTCAGTGGAAGAAGCCTGCTTGCATTTACCCTATCTGCGCCTGTGGTGATATCGTAAACACAAAATAATCTGCAGATGCTGGGGTCAAAGCAACACTCACAACACACTGGAGGAAATCAGCAGGTCGGGCAGCATCCGTGGAAACAATCAGTCAACGTTTTGGGCCGGAACCCTTCGTCAGGACTGAAGAGGGAAGGGGCAGAGGCCCTATAAATAAGGTGGGGGAGGGTGGGAAGGAGAAGGCTGGTAGGTTCCAGGTGAAAAACCAGTAAGGGGAAAGATAAAGGGGTGGGGGAGGGGAAGCAGGGAGGTGATAGGCAGGAAAAGTGAAGAAGGAATAGGGGAAAACACAATGGGTAGTAGAAGGAGGCAGAACTATGAGGGAGGTCGAGCACCTCCACTCCATCCACCACAACTGACAGGATCTCCCGGTTGCCACCCACTTCATCTCTGCTTCCCATTCCTGTTCGGATATGTCCATACATGGCCTCCTCTACTGCCATGGAGGCTAAACTTAGGTTGGAGGAGCAACACCTCATATACCGTCTAGGTAGTCTCCAGCCCCTTGGTATAGAACATAGAACATAGAACATAGAATAGTACAGCACAGTACAGGCTCTTCGGCCCACAATGTTGTGCCGACCCTCAAACCCTGCCTCCCATATAAGCCCCCACCTTAGATTCCTCCATATACCTGTCTAGTAGTCTCTTAAACTTCACTAGTGTATCTGCCTCCACCACTGACTCATGCAGTGCATTCCACGCACCAATCACTCTCTGAGTAAAAAACCTTCCTCTAATATCCCCTTTGAACTTCCCACCCCTTACCTTAAAGCCATGTCCTCTTGTATTGAGCAGTGGTGTCCTGGGGAAGAGGCGCTGGCTGTCCACTCTATCTATTCCTCTTATTATCTTGTACACCTTTATCATGTCTCCTCTCATCCTCCTTCTCTCCAAAGAGTAAAGCCCTAGCTCCCTTAATCTCTGATCATAATGCATACTTTCTAAACCAGGCAGAATCCTGGTAAATCTCCTCTGTACCCTTTCCAATGCTTCCACATCCTTCCTACAGTGAGGTGACCAGAACTGGACACAATACTCCAAGTGTGGCCTAACCAGAGTTTTATAGAGCTGCATCATTACATCGCGACTCTTAAACTCTATCCCTCGACTTATGAAAGCTAACACCCCATAAGCTTTCTTAACTACCCTATCCACCTGTGAGGCAACTTTCAGGGATCTGTGGACATGTACCCCAAGATCCCTCTGCTCCTCCACACTACCAAGTATCCTGCCATTTACTTTGTACTCTGCCTTGGAGTTTGTCCTTCCAAAGTGTACCACCTCACACTTCTCTGGGTTGAACTCCATCTGCCACTTCTCAGCCCACTTCTGCATCCTATCAATGTCTCTCTGCAATCTTTGACAATCCTCTACACTATCTACAGCACCACCAACCTTTGTGTCGTCTGCAAACTTGCCAACCCACCCTTCTACCCCCATATCCAGGTCGTTAATAAAAATCACGAAAAGTAGAGGTCCCAGATCAGATCCTTGTGGGGCACCACTAGTCACAATCCTCCAATCTGAATGTACTCCCTCCACCACCACCCTCTGCCTTCTGCAGGCAAGCCAATTCTGAATCCACCTGGCCAAACTTCCCTGGATCCCATGCCTTCTAACTTTCTGAATAAGCCTACCGTGTGGAACCTTGTCAAATGCCTTACTGAAATCGATATAGATCACATCCACTGCACTACCCTCATCTATATGCCTGGTCAGCTCCTCAAAGAACTCTATCAGGCTTGTTAGACACGATCTGCCCTTCACAAAGCCATGCTGACTGTCCCTGATCAGACCATGATTCTCTAAATGCCTATAGATCCTATCTCTAAGAATCTTTTCCAACAGCTTTCCCACCACAGACGTAAGGTTCACTGGTCTATAATTACCCCGACTATCCCTACTACCTTTTTTGAACAAGGGAACAACATTCGCCTCCCTCCAATCCTCCGGTACCATTCCCGTGGACAACGAGGACATAAAGATCCTAGCCAGAGGCTCAGCAATCTCTTCTCTCGCCTCGTGGAGCAGCCTGGGGAATATTCCGTCAGGCCCCGGGGACTTATCTGTCCTAATGTATTTTAACAACTCCAACACCTCCTCTCCCTTAATATCAGCATGCTCCAGAACATCAACCTCACTCATATTGTCCTCACCATCATCAAGTTCCCTCTCATTGGTGAATACCGAAGAGAAGTATTCATTGAGGACCTCGCTCACTTCCACAGACTCCAGGCACATCTTCCCACCTTTATCTCTAATCGGTCCTACCTTCACTCCTGTCATCCTTTTTTTCTTCACATAATTGAAGAATGCCTTGGGGTTTTCCTTTACCCTACTCGACAAGGCCTTCTCATGCCGCCTTCTTGCTCTTCTCAGCCCCTTCTTAAGCTCCTTTCTTGCTTCCCTATATTCCTCAATAGACCCATCTGATCCTTGCTTCCTAAACCTCATGTATGCTGCCTTCTTCCTCCTGACTAGATTTTCCACCTCACTTGTCACCCATGGTTCCTTCACCCTACCATTCTTTATCTTCCTCACCGGGACAAATTTATCCCTAACATCCTGCAAGAGATCTCTAAACATCGACCACATGTCCATAGTACATTTCCCTGCAAAAACATCATCCCAATTCACACCCGCAAGTTCTAGCCTTATAGCCTCATAATTTGCCTTTCCCCAATTAAAAATTTTCCTGTCCTCTTTGATTCTATCCTTTTTCATGATAATGCTAAAGGCCAGGGAGCGGTGGTCACTGTCCCCCAGATGCTCAACCACTGAGAGATCTGTGACCTGACCCGGGTTCATTACCTAGTACTAGATCTAGTATGGCTTTCCCCCTGGTCGGCCCGTCCACATACTGTGACAGGAATCCGTCCTGGACACACTTAAACTCTGCCCCATTTAAACCCTTGGAACTAATCAGGTGCCAATCAATATTGGGGAAGTTAAAGTCACCCATGATAACAACTCTGTTATTTTTGCACCTTTCCAAAATCTGCCTCCCAATCTGCTCCTGTGTATCTCTGCTGCTACTAGGGGGCCTATAGAATACCCCCAGTAGAGTAACTACTCCCTTCCTGTTCCTGACTTTCACCCATATTGACTCAAAAGAGGATCCTGCTATATTACCCACCCTTTCTGTAGCTGTAATAGTATCCCTGACCAGTAATGCCACCCCTCCTCTCCTTTTTCCGCCCTCTCTATCCCTTTTAAAGCACTGAAATCCAGGAATATTGAGAATCCATTCCTGCCCTGGTGCCAGCCAAGTCTCTGTAATGGCCACTACATCATAATTCCATGTATGTACCCAAGCTCTCAGTTCATCACCTTTGTTCCTGATGCTTCTTGCATTGAGGTACACACATTTCAGCCCTTCTACCTTACTGTCTCTACACCATTTATTCTGCTTCTCTTTCCTCAAAACCTCTCTGTATGTTAGATCCGGCTTTACTCCATGCACTTCTTTCACTGCTCTATCACTCTGGGTCCCATCCCCCTCGCAAATTAGTTTAAACCCTCCCGAACCATGCTAGCAAACCTACCTGCAAGGATATTGCTCCCCCTCGAGTACAGGTGCAACCCATCCAATCTGTACAGGTCCCACCTTCCCCAGAAGAGATCCCAATGATCTAAAAATCTAAAACCCTGCTCCCTGCACCAACTCCTCAGCCATGCATTCAACTGCCATCTCCTCCAATTCTTACCATCACTGTCACGTAGCACTGGCAGCAATCCTGAGAACGTCACCCTTGAGGTCCTGTTCTTCAGCCTTCTGCCTAATTCCCGAAACTCACACTTCAGGACCTCATCCCTCTTCCTGCCTATGTCGTTGTTCCCAACATGTATCACGACTTCTGGTTGCTTTCCCTCTCGTACCAGGATGTCGTGCACCTGGTCAGAGACATCCCGGACCCTGGCACCCGGGAGGCAACAAACCATGCAGGTGTCCTTTTCACGTCCACAAAATCTCCTGTCTGCTCCCCTGACTATAGAGTCTCCAATGGTGACAGCTCTCCTCTTCAATTGTATGAACAATTGAATTCTCCAACTTCCGGTAATTCCCTCCCCCTCCCTTCCCCTAACCCAGTTTCACTCTGCCCCCCTTCCCCAGCAGCCTATCACCTCCCTCATGGTTCCGCCTCCTTCTACTACCCATTGTGTTTTCTCCTATTCCTTCTTCACCTTTCCTGCCTATCCCCTCCCTGCTTCCTCTCCCCCTCCCCTTTATCTTTCCCCTTACTGGTTTTTCACCTGGAACCTACCAGCCTTCTCCTTCCCACCCTCCCCCCACCTTCTTTATAGGGCCTTTGCCCCTTCCCTCTACAGCCCTGACGAAGGGTTCCGGCCCGAAATGTTGACCGTTCTTTTCCACGGATGCTGCCCGACCTGCTGAGTTCCTCCAGCGTGTTGTGAGTGTTGCTGTGGTGATATCACACGCCAGAACATGATTGGACAGAGTTCGGAGCATGCGCAGAAATGACAGAATGATGTAGCAACTTGTTTGGTGAACACGTAGTTGCTGTTTGTTGTAAATAGAAGTTTAGTTCGATTCTTCCAGATTATGGTTTGTTCTTAGTAACCCACGGTACGTATAAAGAACACAGCAATACCCCTCATAATTTTGTATAGCTCTATCAAATCTCCCCTCAGTCTTCTACGTTCCAAAGAATAAAATTCAAAATATATTTCGTACTAATTAACTGCTCATCATAATTGCTACTCCTCCCTTCTCCAAAGCTTCACGCAAAAAGTTTATGTGATGTAGAAGCAGATACAAATACAGGTCACACGTGCTTTCAGTGTTCTGGAATGAATATGATGTTGTTAGTTTATTAAAATAAACAAAATAAATAGTTTAAAGGGCGCCACGTGACTTTGCAGTTAGCACGATGCTGTTACAGCTCTGAAATGTCAAAGTTCGGGGTTCGGTCCTGTCAGGAGTTCACACATCCAGGTGTGTGCGGGTAGTATGAAGAGTTAGTTTAGTTGTCGGTCAAAAGTCGCTTCTGGCCCGTTTGAATGATGCAGCAGCCCTCTCCCAAGGGTTGCCTTGTGTCCCACGGCACCGGTGCACAGTTCCAGGCACCCTTCGACCCGGGGGCACTTGGTTTCACCCGGAGGTCGCGAAACACTGAGAAAGTGTGCTGTAGACACAGGGGAGGCAACTGAGTATCTGTGTGTCAAGTGTTTCCACATGTGGTTTGTGTAATTTAGGGTAGTTTAGGTGTTCGGTCGAATGTCTGTAAATAAATGATTAATCTGTGGCTTGTGTCTCACATGCCGGCTTCCCCGTGACAGTGCGTGGATTTCCTGGTTCTGTAATATTAATTAGTCACTGTAAATTGCCCTATGAGTAGGCTATATAGAATTAAGCTGGGGGATCTCCGTGACTGCCTGAATTTCCTCCGGGTGCTCTGGTTTGCCTCCTTAGTCCAAACACATATCGGTTGGCTGGTTAATTAGTCATTGTAAATTGTCCCGTGATTAGGCTCGGGTTAAATCCGGGATTGCTAAACTCATCGAGGCGGAAGGACTCGTTTGTTCTGCGCTGCGACTCAAGTGCTGGAAACTTGTTACTGTATTATCGTTAGACCCTGGAAAGTCTGCAAGAATCTGAGTTATGTTTGGAATTAATAGATTTTAGCAACACACACAAAATGCTGGTGAACGCAGCAGGCCAGGCAGCATCTATAGGAAGAGGTACAGTCGACGTTTCCCTCCCCCTCCCACTTTCAAATCTCTTACTATCTCTTCTTTCAGTCAGTCCTGACGAGGGGTCTCAGTCCGAAACGTCGACTGTACCTCTTCCTATAGATGCTGCCCGGCCTGCTGCGTTCCACCAACATTTTGTGTGTGTTGCTTGGATTTCCAGCGTCTGCAGATTTCCTCGTGTTTGCGAATTAATAGATTTTTATGTCTTGCACTGGCCAACTGTTCCCTACATCTGAAACACAACTCCGATGAATCGCACTGGAAGGTTACTCGTTTCCCTCTCTGCAGACGCTGTCGTGTTTCCAGTGTTATCTATTCAAATGGAAGATTTCCAATAAAATACAGTTTTAGGATTTTCAGGACATGAGCAGTTGGTTTGAAACGCAGCAGAGGAGGTCTGGTGGTCTTCCTGAAGAACTCTTTGTACAATGCCAGCTATGAAGAATCCTAGTGTATATCAGTCCAGGGGACAACTAATTGTTACAGCTCTGTGCGCTGCTGTGAACCCTCTTTTCTCCACACAGCTTTGGCCAGAATTAAAATTATTCCAAATTCCAGGATGATGAGAGCAAGAGCCAGCATCCACTTATCTCTTGTTGGAACATCATCGACTTTCTCTTCTGTGGAAGGAAGGAAAATGTTAAGGGAGTTTTGTGTTACTCCAGGCTTCTGTTTAACATACATTCATCATTGGAGAGCATTGATATCTACTGATCTTTGGGACGGAGCCTCAAGATAATTTTACAGATCCAAAAGTCTCTGGCTTTTGCACTGGCCAACTCTTCCCTACATCTGAAACACAACCCTTATCATCTATCTATACCTCTTATCATCTTGTATACCTTGATCAAGTCTCATCCTCTTTCTCCCCAAAGGAAAAAAAGCCCTCGCTTGCTCAGCCTGTCCTCATAGGACACTCTAATCCAGGCAGCATCCCAGTAAATCTCCTCTGCATCCTCTTGAAAGCTTCCATGTCCTTCCCATAATGAGACCATCGGAACAGAACACAATACTTCAAGTGTGGTCTAACCAGGGTTTCATAGAGCTGTAACATTACCTCATGGCTCTTGAACTCAATCCCCCAACTAATGAAGGGCAACATCCCATACTCTTTCTCGACCACCATACCAACTTTAAGGGATCTATAGACGTGGACCCCAAGATCTCTCTGCTCCACCCTGCTAAGAATTCTGCCATTAACCCTGTAATCTGCCTTAAGATTCAACCTTCCAAAGGGAATCATAGAAACATGGAAACAGAAAATAGGTGCCGGAGTAGGCCATTCGGCCTTTTGAGCCTGTACCGCCATTTATTATGATCATGGCTGATCATCCAACTCAGAACCCCGCCCCAGCCTTCCCTTCATACCCTCTGATCCCCCTAGCCACAAGGGCCATATCTAACTCCCTCTTAAATATAGCCAATGAACTGGCCTCAACTATTTCCTGTGGCAGAGAATTCCACAGATTCACCACTCTCTGTGTGAAGAAGTTTTTCCTAATCTCAGTCCTAAAAGGCTTCGCCTTTATCCTCAAACCGTGACCCCTCATTCTGGACTTACCCAACATCGGGAACAATCTTCCTGCATCTAGCCTGTCTAATCCCTTTAGGATTTTATACGTTTCAATCAGATCCCCCCTCAATCTTCTAAATTCCAACGAGTACAAGCCTAGTTCATCCAGTCTTTCTTCATATGAAAGTCCTGCCATCCCAGGAATCAATCTGGTGAACCTTCTGTGTACTCCCTCTATGGTAAGGATGTCTTTCCTCAGATTAGGGGACCAAAACTGCACACAATACTCCAGGTGTGGTCTCACCAAGGCCTTGTACAACTGCAGTAGTACCTCCTTGCTCCTGTACTCGAATCCTCTCGCTATAAATGCCAGCATACCATTCGCCTTTTTCACCGCCTGCTGTACCTGCATGCCCACTTTCAATGACTGGTGTATAATGACACCCAGGTCTCGTTGCACCTCCCATTTTCCTAATCAGCCACCATTCAGATAATAATCTGTTTTCCTATTTTTGCCACCAAAGTGGATAACTTCACATTTATCCACATTAAATTGCATCTGCCATGAATTTTCCCACTCACCCAACCTATCCAAGTCACCCTGCATCCTCTTAGCATCCTCCTCACAGCTAACACTGCCACCCAGCTTCGTGTCATCCGCAAACTTGGAGATGCTGCATTTAATTCCCTCATCCAAGTCATTAATATATATTGTAAACAACTGGGGTCCCAGCACTGAGCCTTGCGGTACCCCACTAGTCACCGCCTGCCATTCTGAAAAGGTCCCGTTTATTCTCACTCTTTGCTTCCTGTCTGCTAACCAATTCTCTATCCACATCAATACCTTACCCCCAATACTGTGTGCTTTAAGTTTGCACACTAATCTCCTGTGTGGGACCTTGTCAAAAGCCTTTTGAAAATCCAAATATACCACATCCACTGGTTCTCCCCTATCCACTCTACTAGTTACATCCTCAAAAAATTCTACGAGATTCGTCAGACATGATTTTCCTTTCACAAATCCATGCTGACTTTGTCCGATGATTTCACTGCTTTCCAAATGTGTTGTTATCACATCTTTGATAACTGTCTCCAGCAGTTTCCCCACCACCAACGTTAGGCTAACCGGTCTATAATTCCCCGGTTTCTCTCTCCCTCCATTTTTAAAAAGTGGGCTTACATTAGCCACCCTCCAATCCTCAGGAACTAGTCCAGAATCTAATGAGTTTTGAAAAATTATCACTAATGCATCCACTATTTCTTGGGCTACTTCCTTAAGCACTCTGGGATGCAGACCATGTGGCCCTGGGGATTTATCTGCCTTCAATCCCTTCAATTTACCTAACACCACTTCCCTACTAACATGTATTTCGCTCAGTTCCTCCATCTCACTGGACCCTCTGTCCCCTACTATTTCTGGAAGATTATTTATGTCCTCCTTAGTGAAGGCAGAACCAAAGTAATTATTCAATTGGTCTGCCATGTTTTTGCTCCCCATAATCAATTCACCTGTTTCTGTCTGTAGGGGACCTACATTTGTCTTTACCAGTCTTTTCCTTTTTACATATCTATAAAAGCTTTTACAGTCCGTTTTTATGTTCCCGCCAGTTTTCTCTCATAATCTTTTTTCCCCTTCCTAATTAAGCCCTTTGTCCTCCTCTGCTGAACTCTGAATTTCTCCCAGTCCTCAGGTGAGCCACTTTCTCTGGCTAATTTATATGCTTCTTCTTTGGAATTGATACTATCCCTAATTTCCCTTGTCAGCCACGGGTGCACTACCTTCCTTGATTTATTCTTTTGCCAAACTGGGATGAACAATTGATGTAGTTCATCCATGCAATCTTTAAATGCTTGCCATTGCATATCCACCGTCAATCCTTTAAGTGTCATTTGCCAGTCTATCTTAGCTAATTCACGTCTCATACCTTAAAAGTTACCCCTCTTTAAGTTCAGAACCTAGTCACTTCACACTTTTCCAGGTTGAAGTCCATCTGCCACTTCTCAGCCTACCTCTGTATCCCATTGTAATCTACAGTGACCTTCTACACTATCCACAACTCCACCAACCTTCATGTCATCTGCAAACTTACTAACCCACCCTTTCACTTCCTCATCCAAGTCATTTATAGAAATCACAAAGGGGGGGGGGGTCGCAGAACAGATCCCTGTGGAAAATGACTGGTCACCGACCTCCGGGCAGAATACACTACCCTCCATGCCAAGCTTCCATGGATCTCATGCCTCTTGAAGTTCTAGATGGGCCCTCAATGGGGAACCTCATTGAACACTTTACTAAACTCCAGTGTTTCTCAAAAAAATGTCAATCAGGCTCTTGGCATGTTCAAGCATAACAGCCAGCTCTACACAGACCTCATTATTCACATAGGCATAGAACACCTTGGGGTTTTCCCTAGTGCCACCTGCTAATTCCTTCCCATGTGCCCTGCTAGCTCTCCTAAATCAGGAGGAACTCAGCAGGACTGGTAGCACCTGTGGAAATGAATAAACAGTCGATATTTCAGGCCGAGGAGGAGGACAGAACCTGGGGGAGGTGGTAGGCAGGTGAGAAGAGGTAAACGGTCAGAGTGGGAATTGGAGGAGTGGGAGAGGGGGAAAGCAAATATTTTAATTCCAATTCCCATTCTGACATGTTGGTCCATGATGCCCTCTTGTGCCAGGATGAGGCCACCCTCAGGGTGGAGGAGCAACACTTTATATTCCATCTGGGTAGCCTTCAATCTGATGGTGCAAACCTCTCTTCTTCTATTCCCTAGTCTGACCTCTTACCTCTTCTCACCTGCCTGTCATCTCTCCTTGGGTCCCCTCCTCCTTCCCTTTCTCCTATGGTCCACTCTCCTCTCCTATCAGATTCTTTCCTCTCCAGCCCTTTAGATTAGATTAGATTAGATTAGATTCAACTTTATTGTCATTGTGCTGAGTACAGATAGAAAGCCAATGAAATGCAGTTAGCATCTGACCAGAAATGCAAAGAATAGTGTTATTTACAAAATAACTGTCAATAAAAAGTAAGTGCTACAGCACACAAATATAAAAGTACTGAGACAGTACAATATGGGTGTGATACTGCTTAGCGCTGTGATGAGAGGTTCAGCAGGGTCACAGCCTCAGGGAAGAAGCTCTTCCTGTGCCTGCTGGTGTGGGAGTGGAGGCTCCTGTAGCACCTACCGGATGGGAGGAGAGTAAAAGGTCCGTGGTTAGGGTGAGATGCATCCTTGATAATGCTTCTCGCCCTGCCCAGGCAGTGTTTATGGTAGATGTTCTCAATGGTGGGCAATTGGGTGCCGATAATCTGCTGGGCAGATTTCACCACACGCTGGAGTGCTTTGCGGTCCGATACGGGACAATTGCCATACCACACTGAGATGCAGTTGGTGAGTATGCTCTCAATGGTACAGCGGTAAAAGTCCGTCAGTATCCTGGGACAGAGGTGAGGTTTCTTGATGCTCCGCAGGAAATAAAGGTGCTGTTGCACCTTTTTGACCAGGATGGAGGAGTTCAGGGACCAGGTGAGATCCTCGGAAATGTGGACACCAAGGAATTTGAAGCTTGATACAAGCTCCACTACAGCTCCATTGATGTAGATGGGGACGTGAGTGTGGCTCCTAGCATGCCTGAAGTCCACAATGATCTCCTTGGTCTTCTGGTGTTAAGGGCCAGGTTGTTGTCGGCACACCACGCGGCCAGGTGCTGGACCTCATCCCTATAGGCCGTCTCATCATCCACTTTGATCAGGCCAACCACCGTGGTGTCGTCTGCGAACTTGATTATGGAGATAGAACCATGTACAGGAACGCAGTCATAGGTGAAAAGGGAGTACAGAAGAGGGCTCAGCACACAGCCTTGAGACATGCTGGTGTTCAGGGTGAGAGTGGAGGAGGAGAGGTTGTCTAACTTAACTGATTTACCTTTCCTACCCACCGTGGGAGTGTGGAACGAGCTTGCCAGTGCAAGCAGTGCTTCGAGCTTGATTTCAACCTTTAAGAGAAGTTTATGCGTGCACATGGATGGTAGGGGTACAGTCATAGTCATAGTCATACTTTATTGATCCCGGGGGGGAACTGGTTTTTGTTACAGTTGCACCATAAATAATAACTAGTAATAGAACAATAGTTAAATAGTAATATGTAAATTATGCCAGGAAATTATGAAATAAGTCCAGGACCAGCCTATTGGCTCAAGGGTGTCTGACCCTCCAGGGGAGGAGTTGTAAAGTTTGATGGCCACAGGCAGGAATGACTTCCTATGACGCTCTGAGCTGCATCTTGGTGGAATGAGTCTCTGGCTGAATGTACTCCTGTGCCCACCCAGTACATTATGTAGTGGATGGGAGACACTGACCAAGATGGCATGCAACTTAGACAGCATCCTCTTTTCAGACACCATCGTCAGAGAGTCCAGTTCCATCCCCACAACATCACTGGCCTTACGAATGAGTTTGTTGATTCTGTTTGTGTCTGCCACCCTCAGCCTGCTGCCCCAGCACACAACAGCAAACATGATCGCACTGGCCACCACAGACTCGTATGGAGGGCTATGGTCCTGGTGCAGGAGGTTTAAATGGTTCAGCATGTACTAGATGGACTGAAGGGCCTTTTTCAGTGTTGTACTTTTTTAATCATTCTTTGACAAAGCATGCTGACAACCTCTGACTTGCCAAATTTATAGAAATCCAAACCCTGAGTATTTTCCCCATTAATTTCCCTGCCACTCGTGTACTGTAAGGCCCATCAGCCTGCAGGTTAAAAGGTAAAATTAGTCAACATACCTATGGAAAGATCAAAAGTTCTTGAAACTGACTGATGTAAAACTTCATTTCTTAAATTGAACATGTAGCCTGAACTCTGGTTGGCATTGCTGACTCTCAGAATGCTCTGCAGTAAGTATAAGCCATTGGAATCTTGTTGGTATAAGGTCTCAGACTGTGAGGAAATATTCTCCCTTTCGTTATTGTACCAAGAAACATTGGCTGCGGGATAACCTCTGGACTCAAATGTAAACACCATTGATGAAGGCGTTAATCTGATAAACAGGTTAGGTTCCTCATAGTAAGCTGCGGAATAAAAGAGATTTTTAAACGTTCATTAGAAATAAAGTCGAAACTGGGTCATAAAAATAATTCCAGTCAGAAACTTTGTTACACTAAAGAACAGTGCATGATTGTGTCATAAAAGATTTGCAGACATGCATGACGATAACCAGCTAAAGATAATTGCTGAGAAAATACTCAATTTATTGAAATATCCAAACAATTTTATCTGAGATTATCCACCTACCAATACAGCGCTGGCCACTGCCAAAACAAAGTGGAATTTAATATGTGAAGCTTAAATTTTCAGTAAGGCCACGATAGATTCTTAAATTAAATTCCCTGAGCTTTTGCATAAAACTCAGGGCCTCAAACCTGGTTCACAGCCGCTGGGGGAGAGGCATCCGAGCTGGTGTGCCCCACTGGGAACATGTGGTGCAGCATCCGGCTGGAGTTGGGGTGGTCCACACAGAGTTCACTCGGTGACCGAAGACAAGCGCTCTTGTGGTCCACTGAAGATTTCAATGGACTGAAGTGTCTGGACTATCGACAATTATATTTTGTGTGGTAGTAGTGTCCAGGCTGGAGTATACAGGCTCTACAGTGGTCGACTGTGGATTAATGGACGAGTTTTTGATTCTTTTATTTGCCTGATCTGTGATACCATCTTGTGTGTGCTTGGTGCTGCGTGTGACTGTTGGTACTACGTTTTGCCCCTTGACCCCGGAGTAACGCTGTCTTGTTTGGCTCTATTCATGGGCATTCATGTGTGATTGAATGACAATTAAACTTGAATTGAAAAGCAGGAACAGGTGGAAAAGAGAATTTCCACTCTGTGCACACCTTCTCCAACAAAAATAGGTGCTGAAATCAGGCAGCAGTTACAGAGAGTCAATACTTCAGGTTGATAACCTCATTAGAACATAGAACATAGAATAGTACAGCACAGTACAGGCCCTTCGGCCCACAATGTTGTGCCGACCCTCAAACCCTGCCTCCCATATAAGCTCCCACCTTAAATTCCTCCATATACCTGTCTAGTAGTCTCTTAAACTTCACTCGTGTATCTGCCTCCACCACTGACTCAGGCAGTGCATTCCACGCACCAACCACTCTCTGAGTAAAAAACCTTCCTCTAATATCCCCCTTGAACTTCCACCCCTTACCTTAAAGCCATGTCCTCTTGTATTGAGCAGTGGTGACCTGGGGAAGAGGCGCTGGCTATCCACTCTAACTATTCCTCTTAATATCTTGTATACCTCTATCATGTCTCCTCTCATCCTCCTTCTCTCCAGAGAGTAAAGCCCTAGCTCCCTTAATCTCTGATCATTGTTCAAAGTAAATTTGTATTGAAGTATGTCTGGGTCACCATACACTACCCTGAGATTCATTTTATTGTGGGCATTCACAGTAGAACAAAGAAATACAATAGAATCATTTGAGTCAATCACACAGACTGACAAGCAACCAATGTGCAAAAAGATGACAAACTCTACAAACACAAAAAAAAATTAATAAACAAATAAATAATACTGAGAACATGAGTTGTAGAGTCCATAATTTGTGGAACCAGTTCAGTGTTGTGGTGAGTGAAATTATCCAAAATGGTTGAGGAGCCTGACGGTTGAGGGGTCAGAATTGCTGCTGAACCTGGTGGTGTGGGACAAAAGAGTCCTGTTCCTCCTCCCAGATGGCAGCAGTGAGATGAGAGCATGGCCTTGAAGGTGGGAGTCCTCGATAACAGAAGCTTCTCCCTTGAGGTAGCGCTCCTTGTAAATATGCCCAATCTTTCACCGGAACTGAGACATGTTTGACATCAAAGACACAATGAGATACAGAGAACAAAGGAAGTATCTCTGATATACATCTTGGCCTGCTATGGAAACACCATTATCCAGGAAAGGAAACCTCTACCAAAAGTGGTGGATACAGCCCTGTCCTCACTGGCGAAGCCCTCCCCATCATTGAGCACATTTACAACGAGCACTGCCACAAGAGAGCAGCATCCATCGTTAATGACCCCCTCCCCCACCACCCCATCCAGGCCATGCTCTCTTCTTGCTACTACCATCAGGCAGGAGGTACAGGAGCCTCAGGCCCCACACCACCAGGTTCAGGGACAGTTATTACCCTACAACCATCAGGCAGGAGGTACAAGAGCCTCAGGCCCCACACCACCAGGTTCAGGGACAGTTATTACCCTACAACCATCAGGCAGGAGGTACAGGAGCCTCAGGCCCCACACCACCAGGTTCAGGGACAGTTGTTACCCTACTACCATCAGGCCGGAGGTACAGGAGCCTCAGGCCCCACACCACCAGGTTCAGGGACAGTTATTACCCTACTACCATCAGGCAGGAGGTACAGGAGCCTCAGACCCCACACCACCAGGTTCAGGGACAGTTATTACCCTACTACCATCAGGCTCCTGAACCAGCGTGGGTAACTTCACTCACCTCCACTCTGAACTGCTTCCACAACCTACGGACTCACTCTCAACAACACCACAACTCTCATTCTCAGTATTATTATTTATATATTTTGTACTTGTACAGTTTGTCTTTCATCTGCTTCTGCACATTGGTTGTCTGTCAGTCTTCGTCATTTATGATTTTTCGTAAATTCTATTGATTTTCTTTATTTTCCTGTAAATGCCCGCAAGAAAATGAATCTCAAGGTTGTACGTGGTGACATATATGACCTTTGATATTAAATTTACATTGACTTTTTGGGTAGTGACCTAGGGCAGTTTGGAACTATATTTTGGTGATACTGGTTGGAGCAGGGTGGTGAAGTCATGTTAACATCGGATGATCTGTGAGGGAGAGGATGCTATAAAAAGGGGAAAGTACTTGACAAAAGGGGAGAGTAAAGGGCAAGAAAATGGCACTGAGAGAGAAGATCCATAACACATGGGAGCAAAATTAGGCCATTGGGCCCACTGAGTGTGCTCTCTCATTCAGTCATGGCTGATTTATCTTCTGCCTTCTCCCTGTAACCTTTAAAACCCTGTGTAATCAAGGACCCGATGTTGGGGGAGTCCAGAGCCAGAGGCCACAGTTTGAGAATAAGGGGTAGGCCATTTAGAATGGAGTTGAGGAAAAACTTTTTCACCCGGAGAGTTGTGGATCTGTGGAATGCTCTGCCCCAGAAGGCAGTGGAGGCCAATTCTCTGGATGCTTTCAAGAAAGAGTTAGATAGAGCTCTTAAAGATAGCGGAGTGAAGGGATATGGGGAGAAGGCAGGAACAGGGTACTGATTGTGGATGATCAGCCATGATCATGCTGAATGGCGGTGCTGGCTCAAAGGGCCGAGCGGCCTACTCCTGCACCGATTGTCTATTGTCTATTGACCTATCCAGCTCTGCTTTAAATGATTTAGCCTCCACAACCATCTGGAAGTCTCAGAATACAAGGGCGTACCTTTAGAACAGAGATGAGGAGGGATTTCTTTAGCCAGAGGATGGTGAATCTGTGGAATTCATTGCCACAGGTGGCTGTGGAGGCCAAGTCATTGGGTGTGTTTAAAGCAGAGGGTAATAGATACTTAGACACCAATAAGGTGCTGTAGACGGTCCACAGAAACAGAATAGCTCCCACCCAGCTGGTAACCTCCAGTGGCAGATCCCTCACTATAACAGTGCTGTCAAGTCCAGGGACCTCCCCTGGTTCCATGAGGAGTGCAGAATGGTGTGGTAGGACCATCTGCTGATATACCTAGACATGAATTCCCAGCCTGGCCAAGATACAATGCAGGTCCACAGGCACGATTAACGACAGTTAGCTAACCCATGGACGAGGGAAATCATGTTCTAAAGCAATGGTTCCTAACCTCGGGTCAACAGACCCCCATGTTTGATGATATTAGTCCATGGCATAAAAAGGTTGGGAACCCCTGTTCTAAAGCCTTATCACAACCATTGACAAATGTGATTGGGGAATTAATCAGTTGGAATTAATTTGGAAGATGTATAGCTCGTGTGGTTGATAGTTGGGTTGAGATGTTCTCTGATCTTGGCAAATTCCTTGCAAACATTTCGTTACCATACAAGGAGATGTCGTCAGTGCACTGTCAACTGTGATGTGCCCTCCAAATGCCTGGCCTTTATATACTTATCAATCAGCTGGTCATCATTTCGGGAAGTCAATTGTAATGTGGGGAGGAAATCTCGTCGCTGATTGGCTGTGTGGTGAACTTTGAGTGTTGTCCTCTGGAACTTTGCCCACATCTGCTCATAAGTAAGATCAAGGCCTCGCATTTGTTCACAGAGAACCATGCAAGAGAATTCCAAGAAAATGCAGCTGATTGAAAAGTATATAAAGGCTAAGCATTTGGAGGACACTCACAATCAACAACACACTGATGATACCCTTGTATGGTGACAAAACGTTTGCAAGTAAATTGCCAAGATCAGAGAACTATTAATCAGTCGACAGGAAAAGAAGGCCCACAGACCACGTTTGTCTTCAGCATTAGCAGCGAAGAGTATAAAAGTGGACTAATTCAGCTCCAACGTCTAACAGTTTGATGTTATCCCCAGTGTGGAGTCCATTAAAATTGTAATACAATCAATCGCTGCTTCACCCAGGGTTGTTTACGTCCTGGGATATGTAGAAGAGTGGAGGAGAAAGGATGGGCACTGCATCAGAACCTCGGGTTTCTGGCAGCCGCAGCTCTTGTTTTTACTTAGAAATATTGCTGTCATCAGATTGTGATATGACACTGTGTGATAATCATTAGTAATTTTATCACCTAGTACTCAGGCTGAGTATTGCAGAACCCACAGAGATACATCTCCTACTGTGGGATTGGGCAGGCGACAGGAACATGCAAATCTTTTCCAATCTAGAACTGGCTGAGCATCAAACTGTCATACAGTCACACCACACAGAAACAAGCCCATCAACCCAACTAGACCACAGCAATATCTATGTCAACACCATCATTCCCTCAGTACTAATCAACAAGCTTCAAAACCTGAGTCTCTGTACCTCCCTCTGCAACTGGATCCTTGACTTCCCCACTGGGAGATCAGTCATTGTGGATCAAAAATAACATCTCCTCCTCGCTGACAATCAACACTGGCACACCTCAAGGATGCGTGCTTAGCCCACTGCTCTACTCTCTACACCCATAACTACATGGGTAGGCACAGCTCGAATGCCATCTATAATGATGATACAAACGTTATCAGATGGCGATGAGGAGGTGTACAGGAACGAGAAAGTGTTGACAAGAAAGCAAGCTTGCACTCAGTGTCAGGAAGAACAAGCACTTCAGTGATGCTGAGACAAAACAACAAATCTCAATGTATCAGTGATAAGAAACCTGTCATTCTGCTGACTTGGTCCATTTGCCTGCGGCTGGCCCAAAAATCTTCTAAACTTTTCCAATCCGTATACTTTTCTCAATGTCTTTTGAAAGTTGTCATTGTACCTGTCTCAACCAGCTCATTCCACATAAATACCACTCTTGTGTAATAAAAAAGTTGCCCCACAAGTTCCTAATAAATCTCTTCCTTCTCATCTTAAACTTACACCCTCTAGTTCACCCTGAGAAAAAGACTGACTGCTTTCAAATTATCTATGACCCTCATAAGACCATATGATAAAGGAGCAGAATTAGGCCATTTGGCCCATCGAGTCTGTTCTGCCATTTCATCATGGCTGATCCATTCCCCTCTCAGCCCCAATCTCCTGCGTTCTCCCCGTATCCCTTCATGTCCTGACTAACCAAGATTCTATCAACCTCTGCCTTAAATATACCCAATGACTTGCCCTCCCCAGTCATCTGTGGCAATTAATTCCACAGATTCACCACCCTCTGGTTGAATCCCTCCGAATCCCCATTCTAAATGGATGTCCCTCTATTCTGAGGCTGTGCCCTCCGGACTTAAACTCCCCCACCATAGGAAACTTCCTCTCCACATTCACTCTGTCGAGGCCTTTCAATATCCAGCAGGTTTCAATGAGGTTTCACTGACATATAACGTAAAAAGAAATGGTCCCAACACAGACCCCTGTGGAACACTGCTAGTCACTGGCAGCCAACCAGTAAAGGCGAAAAACAGTGCTTTCAAATTATCAACAACACAAAATAATCTGCAAATGCAGGGGTCAAAGCAACACTCACAACACGCTGGAGGAACTCAGCAGGTCGGGCAGCATCCGAGGAAAAGATCGGTCGGCGTTTCGGGCCGGAACCCTTCGTCAGGACTGTAGAGGGAAGGGGCAGAGGCCCTATAAAGAAGGTGGGGGGAGGGTGGGAAGGAGAAGGCTGGTAGGTTCCAGGTGAAAAACCAGTAAGGGGAAAGATAAAGGGGTGGGGGGGGGGGAAGCAGGGAGGTGATAGGCAGGAAAGGTGAAGAAGGAATAGGGGAAAACACAATGGGTAGTAGAAGGAGGCGGAACTATGAGGGAGGTGATAGGCAGCTGGGTGCTCCCGGTGCGGCCTCCTCTACATCGGTGAAACCTGACGCAGATTGGGGTACCGTTTCGTCTAGCACCTCCGCTTCGTCTGCCAAAACAGACAGGATCTCCCAGTAGCCACCCACTTCAACTCTGCTTCCCACTCCCATTCAGATATGTCCATACATGACCTCCTGTACTGCCATGATGAGGCTAAACTCAGGTTGGAGGAGCAACACCTCATATACCGTCTAGGTAGTTTCCAGCCCCTTGGTATGAATATAGAATTCTACACCTTCCGGTAATTCCCTTCCCCTCCCTTCCTCTATCCCTATGTCACTCTGCCCCCTCCCCTAGCTGTCTACCACCTCCCTCATGGTTCCGCCTCCTTCTACTACCCATTGTGTTTTCCCCTATTCCTTCTTCACCTTTCCTGTCTATCACCTCCCTGCCTCCCTTCCCCCACCCCTTTATCTTTCCCCTTACTGGTTTTTCTCCTTCCCACCCTCCCCCACCTTCTTTATAGGGCCTCTGCCCCTTCCCCCTACAGTCCTGACGAAGGGTTCCGGCCCAAAACATCGACCGATCTTTTCCACGGATGCTGCCCAACCTGCTGAGTTCCTCCAGCGTGTTGTGAGTGTTGCTTTCAAATTATCTATGCCCCTCATGATTTTATACCACTCTAGGAGATTACCTCTCAATGTCCTACACCAGTCCAACCCCTCCCTATAACTCAGTCCCTCGACATCCTTGAAAATCTTTTCTGCTCTCTTTCCAGTTTAATGGCAGCTTTACCATGGCAGACCAATCAAAAGCAAACACAACTCTTCCATTGCAGTCTCACCAGCATCCTGTACAACCGCGTCATAATCTTCCAACTCAGTGCTTTGACACCTGAAAGCCAGTGTTCCAAAGACCTTCTTCACCACCCTGTGTACTCTGACTCCACTTGTCCTGTTCTGAGGCTCAGGTTGGATCAGTAGGCCTCGCAGAGGAGCCATGTGGTTCAGTGTGAAGCATCGATAGGAGAAAAATCAGAAGAATCTTGCACATACCTGCAAATGTGAGTGAGACAATCCCTTGGCCACTGGCCTTTAAACTACTGACATAGCAGAGGTACTGTCCAGCATCCTCCAGCTTCACCGAATCCAGTCGCAGTGAAGCGTTCCCATTTGTAATGTCTTCGGGGAATAAACTTGTCCTCCCTGAATACCGAGGGCTCTGGCGACTCAGTTGCCCTTTGCCATAGTAATAACTGTAAACAACCTCCTCTGTACTGAGACGTTGCCAGTTGATGACCAACTTGTCCAGTCCTATCTCGGCGTTAACAGGGAAGCTACACGTCAATACTGTGTACTGGCCGTAGACAGCAGTCACTGGAGTTTCCGGTGTAGAAACTTGAAACTCAACTGAAAATGAGAAAAAGCATCAGATTACCAACCATTTTCAAATCAGAATCAGGTTTATTTTCACTGGCATATGTTGTGAAACTTCTTGTTTTGCTATAAATTACAATAGGAGTATATTAAAGATAATATATAGAGCAAAATAGCATTGACGGGTACAACGACCATTCAGCGACTCAATGGCAGAGAGGAAGAAACTGTTCCAAAGATGCTGTGTGTGCATCTGCGGGTTCCTGGACCTCCTCTCTGATGGTAGAAACGAGAAGAGGACACGTCCTGGCTGATGGGGGTGCTTAATGATGGATGTCGCCCTCTGGAGGCATCGGCTTTTGACCATGTCCTTGATGGTGGGGAGGCTGGTGCCCCTGATGGGGCTGACTGAGTTTACAACTCTCTGCAGCTTTTACCAATCCTGTGCAGGGCCCCTCCCCCCGCCCCGATACCAGACGGCAATTCTACCAGCCAGTTAGAATGCTCTTCATGGTACGTCTGGAGAAATTTGCTAGAGCCTTTGGTGACATACCAAACCTCCTCAAACACCGAATGAAATATAGCCTCTGTCGTCCCTTCTTTGTAACTGCATCGATACGTTGGGCCCAGACGGGGTCCTCAGAGATGTTGGCACCCAGGAACTTGAAACTGCTCAGCTCTATCCTTTCTTTTCAATCCTCAACCCAATATTTGCCAATACACACATTGCTTGCCTTAGAGATTTCCCATTTCCATATGTTCATAGTATATGTCTGTAATTGTATCAAAATTGGCAAACAAGCCATTTATCTTATCACTCGTTATATATTAAAGTGTCATCATCATCATTATGTACTGTGTCTATGACCATGATTGTTCTTGGCAAATTTTTCTACAGAAGTGGTTTGCCATTGCCTTCTTCTGGGCAGTGACTTTACAAGACGGGTGACTCCAGCCATTATCAGGGATTGTCTGCCTGGGTGTCAGTGGTCACATAACCAGGACTTGTGACGTGCACCGGCTGCTCGTACGACCATCCACCACCTGCTCCTGTGGCTGAGTGGGTGCCACACCATGAGGGACCTGCAGGCCATCGGAGGGAAGGAACCCCTCACACCTCCTTTGGTAGGGACGTATCTCCACCTGCCACGCTTTTGAAAGGGTATTATTTCAAAAGGGTTTAATAAAGCACTGATCTGAAAGATGAAATGCAGAGGAGGTGTCCAAGGAAGTTGCTGGGACTTGAGAGACTGAGTTATGGAAAGAATGGGGGGTAACCTTACAGACATGTATAAAACCATGAGGGGCTTACATGGGCGTTAATGCACACAGTGTCCTTCCCAGGAGTGAAGAATGAGGAATTAGAAGACATGGGTTTAGAGGGGAGAGATTTAAAAGGAACCTGAGGGGCAACTTTTTCACCCAGACGGTGGTCAATATGGAACGAGCTGACAGAGGAAGTGGGCGAAGCAAAGATTCAAGGTACATTTATCATCAACGTAGGCATACAGAATCCAACCCCAAGGTTCATCTTCCCTCAGGCAGCCACAACATGCAACCCCTTCAGGAAAACATCAAACATCCAAGGCACATAAAAAAAAGAACAAATCGCGCGAATGGCAAAAAAGAGATGAGGGAAAAGCCCACAGAATATTAAACATCAAGGCCACAGCGACCTCAAAACATTTAAAAAGGTACTTGGACAGGTACATGGATAGGAAAGGTGTGGAGGGAGGTGGGGCAAATGTGAGGAAATAGGACTAGTTTAGATGCGAATCTTGGCTGGCATAGACTGGATAGACTGAAGGGCCTTTTCCTGGGCTGTATGGCTCTGTGACTATGACAAAATTACAAGCATAATTATGTAAAGTTATCAATATCCCTCTGCATTTCCCTCCCCCCACCCCTGTTTCCCAGAATATTTCAGTAGGTACTCTACTGAAACCAGTTCTCTGAAACTTTTCAAAAAAATTTGATTACCTCAGCCACTTTGGTTCAAAACACTCAGATTAACTTTGCTTCTAATTTCAGTTGAACAGCTGCAAAGATCCAATGTGCTGCCACTGGCAGTAACCAGGGCAGGTCCAGATGAAGGGTCTCGGTCTGAAACATCGACTGTTTATTCCTTTCCACAGATGCTGCCTGAACTGCTGAGCTCCTCCAGCATTTTGTGTGTGTTACTCTAAGTAATGACATGTTGTTGTTGTGAGAGACTTGAGGATTTCCTCTCTGGTTCCAAAGACTTGCGGATTGGTGTATGGTGATATGGTAGAGTAGCAGTTAGCGTACAGCGCCACCGATCAGCAAACGGGGTTCAATTCCTGCCACTATTTCACGATAAAGATTAAATTTAAACTCTTCTCAAGCTTCCAGCCGGGTACAGGTATTGAAAACAACCAACGTTTCGAAGGCCGAGAAGAGTTCCATTTGTCATGCACATCAGGAAAGCACCTGATCGTCTTTCAGAGATTAACTTTGTTACACGTATTGTACATCGAAATGTACAGTGAAACACATCGTTTGCATCAATGACCCACAAGTATTGCCAAACTTCAGGTGACAACATAGCATGCCCGTAACTCTCTAACCCTAACCCGTAAGTCTTTGGAACGTGTGAGGAAACTTACAAGAAGAACATACAAATTCCTTTCAAATAGCAGTGGTGGGGGGAAGATTTGAACCACTATCACTGGCATTGAGAGCATCGGCATGAAACACTGTCGTAGGAAAGCAGCATCCATCATCAGAGATCCCCACCACCCAGGCCGTGCTCTCTCCTCGCTGCTACCATCAGGTAGAAGGTACAAGAACCTCAGATATCCCACCACCAGGTTCAAGAACAGTTACCACCCCTCAACCATCAGGCTCTTGAACCAAAGAGGATAACTTCTCTCATTTGCCCATCCATCGAGATGTTCCCACAACCAATGATCTCACTTTAAGGGCTCTTTATATGTTATTTCATGTTCTTGTTATTTATTGCTATTTATTTATATTTACATTTGCACAGATTATTATCTTCTATGTCTTTTTGTTTCTCCATTAATCCTGTTTGTAGTTACTACTTATAGATTTGTTTCTAGTCTATAGGTTTGCTGAGTATGCCTGCATGAAAAAGAATCCCAGGGTTGTATATTGTGACGTTGTACACTTTGATAATAAAATTTACACTGAATTTTGTATCTTTATTCTTCAGCTATCAGCAATGTAGCATATCTTGGTTGCATCACGCAGCAAGTTCTGAGTAATCTTCCACATTCCTACACTACACAATTTCCAGGTATTCAGTTGGTTCCGGTGAATTTCACATCAGGAAGTGGAAACGATGCCAGAACTCCTGTTTATGTCAATGGTGTTGAGGTCAAGAGATTCAGGTTTCTAGTTCATCACCATTAGTCTGTCCTGGTCCAGTCCTGTTGATACCACCACCAGGAAAGCTCACAAATGCCTCTACTTTCACAGGAGGCTACAGAAACGTTGCATGTTCCCCTTAACCCACACCAATTTTCAATGCACCTTCGAAAGCAGCCTGTCTGGGTGCGTAACAGCTTGGTACAGAAACTGCTCTGCACTTGACTGCAAGAAACTGCAAATAGCTGTGGACACAGCTCGGCACATCACTGAAACCAGCCTCCCCTCCATGGACTCTGTCTACACTTCCTGCTGCCTCAGGAAAGCAGCCAGCATAATCAAAGGCACCACCCAGCCCAGACATTCTCTCTTCTCCCCTCTCCCTTTGGGCAGAAGATACAAAAGCCTGAAAGCACATTCCACCAGGCTGAAGGGCAGCTTCTACCCCACAGTTCGAAGATCGTTGAACAACTCCCTAGTACCTCATAATCAGTTTTGTTATGATCATGCACCTTATCATCTGCCTGCACCACACTCCCTCTGTAACTGTAACACTTTATTCTACATTGTTACCATTATTATTGGGTGGTGGGGTGGAGATTCGTCTCTATAAAAAGGAGGTGAAAGGTGCTCCTTCCCTCCACTCGCCCCCAGGTCAGCCTTGGGCAAAGTGTAGCACCTGCTTAGCACCTCGATCAGGGTCACGTGAAACCATGGGAGCAGGTGGTGGATGGTGTGACAAGAATACACATAGATTAAGATTTTAGCTGTCCTGTGTGATCAGCAGTTGGTCTGCCACCTGTCTTCAGGAGAGAGAGAGATAAGGAAAACAACGGAGCAGCATTTGGAGATGTGTAATGAAGGGACGGGAGAGAGAGTAACAGAAGGAGGGAGCTGTCAAGAGCGGCTCCCCCTTTGAACCCTGAACTGTTTGAAGTGATGGACAGGCGATACCCCCACAGGGGGATAAAAAGGGACAGGTTCGCTAAGGCAGGACACACACGACACCCGAGGTAACAAGACCCTGGAAGCGGAGCGTCTCTCACAAGTCGGTGGGAAGTACCGGGCCATAAACGCACAGGGTGGAAAGGCGCGATCGGCGGGAACCTGGTGTGTGTCCACCCTTGCCTGGGTGCCAGGTTCACCGCAGGGAAACGATTCGTATCGGGAAACGGAGGGGTCATGGTCGGTGACCTCAGATGACATCACAAAGGACTCGCCGGAAAGCTGACTGCGAAGGTCTGTGTGTGGAAGCCGTTTTGAATATTCATTTGTTTTGCTCTCTCTCTCCTTCCCCCACACTGTCCATCTCCCACGGCAGCGATTACTGCGAACTGAACTGAACTTTGCGTCACTTTGAAACTGGTCATTTGCCCCTGGACAACGATAGAGCTTGATTGATCCTGTTATCTGAATTCTGTGTACATGTATGTTTATCATTGCTGAACTGTTGCATTCATTATCCTTTTGATTAGAGTACTGTGTTGCTTGTTTCTTTAATAAAACTTTCTTAGTTCTAGTAATCCAGACTCCAACTGAGTGATCCATTTCTGCTGGTTTGGCAACCCAGTTACGGGGTACGTAACAATGGTCATACGAGCAGCCGGTGCACATCACAAGTCCTGGTTATGTGACCACTGACACCAGGCAGACAATCTCTGAAGAGTATTGATAATGGCTGGGGTCACCCGTCTTGTAAAGACACTGCCCAGAAGAAGGCAATGGCAAACCACTTCTGTAGAAAAACTTGGCAAGAGCAATAATGATCAAGGGAAGGCCATAATTGGCCACATTACACATAATGATGATGATGAAACCTCTCATCTATGAATTAGAATTCCCTGGAGATCGTTATGTTGCTTCTGATGAAACCATGAACACTAGCTCCTATTTTTGCACTACTCATTTACAGTACTGGGCAAGAGTCTTTGGCACATGTAATAAAATTCTGTAAAGTGAACATGCTTTCTAAAATAACGAAATGAAAATTCTCTCTCTCTCTCTTTATATAGTGTATCAGCTGGGGTCACCTGTCTTGTAAGGACATTTACCAGAAGAAGTTCACACCCGGTTAATTAAGCCAAGTGGTGTCAAACCAGGTTAATGAAAGACATGGACCAGATTAACATGGCTCCGCCACAGCCCCACGTACCTCCTAACACGAAACTCCAGAAGCCTATCTCGCCCATCCCCACGTATATTTCACGGGACCTTTTCAGAATGGCAGGCGGTGACTAGTGGGGTACCGCAAGGCTCAGTGCTGGGACCCCAGTTGTTTACAATATATATTAATGACTTGGATGAGGGAATTAAATGCAGCATCTCCAAGTTTGCGGATAACACGAAGCTGGGTGGCAGTGTTAGCTGTGAGGAGGATGCTAAGCGGATGCAGGGTGACTTGGATAGGTTGGGTGAGTGGGCAAATTCATGGCAGATGCAATTTAATGTGGATAGATGTGAAGTTATCCACTTTGGTGGCAAAAATAGGAAAGCAGATTATTATCTGAATGGTGGCCGATTAGGAAAAGGGGAGGTGCAACGAGACCTGGGTGTCATTATACACCAGTCATTGAAAGTGGGTATGCAGGTACAGCAGGCGGTGAAAAAGGCGAATGGTATGCTGGCATTTATAGCGAGAGGATTCGAGTACAGGAGCAGGGAGGTACTACTGCAGTTGTACAAGGCCTTGGTGAGACCACACCTGGAGTATTGTGTGCAGTTTTGGTCCCCTAATCTGAGGAAAGACATCTTTGCCATAGAGGGAGTACAAAGAAGGTTCACCAGATTGATTCCTGGGATGGCAGGACTTTTATATGAAGAAAGACTGGATGAACTGGGCTTGTACTCGTTGGAATTTAGAAGATTGAGGGGGGATCTGATTGAAACGTATAAGATCCTAAAGGGATTGGACAGGCTAGATGCAGGAAGATTGTTCCCGATGTTGGGGAAGTCCAGAACGAGGGGTCACAGTTTGAGGATAGAGGGGAAGCCTTTTAGGACCGAGATTAGGAAAAACTTCTTCACACAGAGAGTTGTGAATCTGTGGAATTCTCTGCCACAGGAAACTGTTGAGGCCAGTTTATTGGCTATATTTAAGAGGGAGTTAGATATGGCCCTTGTGGCTACGGGGGTCAGGGGGTATGGAGGGAAGGCTGGGGCGGGGTTCTGAGTTGGATGATCAGCCATGATCATAATAAATGGCTGTGCAGGCTCGAAGGGCTGAATGGCCTACTCCTGCACCTATTTTCTATGTTTCTATGTATACATCCCCCAACCCTACCCAATGGCCCACACACCCCAGCTGACTTGGACCACACCCTGACTAACCCTGGTCACACCTCCTTGTGAGAGCCTACTTGTGTAAGGAGGAGGAAGATGCCATTAAAGGCAAGTGTAGGACCTGGTTAATGAAGGTGTGGGCCAGATCAAAGTGGCAGGGTTGTGTGACACTGAATCTCGCTTGATGAGATCAAGAAGCACAAGGGGGATGATTCTCCCACTCCCCACATAATCACAAACCATTTCTGTAGAAAAATTTGCCAGGAACAGACATAGTCACAGGATCTCGATTGCCCACATCATACAACATAGCATGTAATGATGATTATTGTTTACCCTTGTTCTACCTCAGTACTAATCTGATCTGTATGAACAGAGATATAATGATCTTTCATGGTATCTCAGTTCACGTGACAATAACAAACAAACTCTAATTCTCGTGGTTTGTAAAGTCCCAACGATTAACGATTCTCATCAAACAATATTGATAACATTATTTCTCTGGAAAAATTTTGGTACTTTTTATTTGCATAAACAAAACCAGTTGACAAGGGAAGTTTCCAATATAAGATAACCAAATTTTACAAGCCCTTGTTATTGCTCTTGGCATGTCACCTTTAACTGCTGCTAAACCTCACTGGCACTTTTATTTTCTCTTATCTTGACCGTCCCAATCCACTCCGGCCTGATCGCTGAGTTTCCACTATCTTTTAACGAAGACATCCAAACCTCTGCTGCCCGGGTCTTTGTAGAAGGGGCTGCACTGAGACTGCCAGACGTAGCAGTCTAAGTCGGAGGAGATGCACATGATCGTCTGGAGGATGCTGGTGAGGGAAAAGGTCCTATACCCCCCCACAGCTTCAGAGACAAGTACCAGGGGATTGGGGGTGGGGGGGGGTGGTGAATGGAAAGGGATGAGCAGACTGGGAAGTCTCTATAAAACACAGATAAAACATAAAACATCGAAAAGCTCAACATTGTGCTGACTCTTCAAGATGAATTTAACCCTTCCCTCCCACATAGCTCACCATTTCAATATCACCCATGTGCCTATCTAAGAGAACCTTACATGCCCCTAAGGTATCTGCCTGACCACCATCCCTGGCAATATACTCCATGCCTGCACTCATCTCTGACAAAAAAAAACTACCTCTGACAACCCCCCCCTTATATTTTCCTCCCGTCATCTTACATCATGCCCCCTTATTTTAGAAATTTCTGCCCTGAGAAAAAGTCTCTGGCTGTCAATTCAATCAATATTTTTTTATCATCTTGTACACCTCTATCAAGTCACCTCCCATCCTCCTTCGGTCCAAAGAGAAAAGCCCTAACTCACTCAAACTATTCTCATAAAACATGCTCTCTGATCCAGACAGCACCCTGGTAAATCTCTGCACCCTCTCTAAAGCTTCCATGTCCTTCCTGTAATGAGGCAACCAGAACTGTGTTCAAACCAGGGTTTTATAGAATTGCAAAATTACTTGGTGGCTCTTGAGCTCGAAGTTCAAGGTAATTTTGTTAACAAAGTACATATATGTCTCCGTATAGAAACTTGAGATTAATTTTCTTGTGAGCATACTTAGTAAATCCAATAACCATAACAGAGTCAATGAAAGACCACCCCAACGGGGTGGACAACCAGAGTGCAAAAGACAGCAAACTGTGTAAATACAAAAAGAAAAAAACATAATAAAAAATAAATAAGCAATGAATATCGAGAACATGAGATGAAGAGTCCTTGAAAGTGAGTGTGTATATAGTGGGAATATTTCACTGATGGGGCAAGTGAAGTTATTCGCTCTGGTTCAGGAACCTGAGGGGTATTAACTCTTCCTGAACCTGGCGGTGTGAGTCCTGAGGCTCCCATACCTTCTTCCTGATAGCAGCAGCGAGAAGAGAGCGTGACCTCTGTAGTGAGGTTCACCGATGATGGAGGCTACTTTCCTGAGACAGCGCTCTATGTAGATGTGCTCAATGGAGGGCAGGGCTTTACCCGTGATGGACTGGGCTGTATCCACTATTTTTTGTAGGATTTTCCATACAAGGGCATTGGTGTTTCTAGACCAGTCCTGCTCAGTATATCAGAGTGTTCCCACGGCTACTAGGAAATGAGATCGACAGTGCCTGAGCTCACCAACTCTCAGGTTGGGTTTTGCCTGGACTAGTCAGATCCACACCACAGTACAGCCTTGGTCCAACCACACGCAGGCGAACGGAATTCAGATTCATTTACTTATCACATGCACACTGAAACTTAAGGTGGAATGAGTCATTTGTCTTAACGAACAACACAACCTAAAGATGAGCTGGGGCCAGCTCACGTTCCGACGCCTACATAGCATACCCATGACGCTCAGCAACGCAATAACAACAGTAGTCTGACAGGCTCTTGCCCGTACACATACTCAGAGAAGTCTCCAACCCCAGTTCAGGCTGCCTCTAGACCTCCAGTCCCTGGCCCTAGACTCGCAGACACTGGGCTTCCAACTTCTGGACATGATGACCCTGGGGTGTCGACCTTCGGCCTTCGACCTCCGACCTCCAGTATCAACCCCAGGACTTGCCAATCATGGGATATTGAGCTCCGTGTTGATCTTCAATAATAATTAATAAAAAAGATTTTAAAATGGATATTGAACTCCGGGCCTCAACATCTAGACTGCACGGGATCAAAATAAACTGCAGAAAATTGTAAACTTAGTCAGCTCCATCAAAAGCACTAACCTTTGTGATATCCATGACATCTTCAAGGAGCGATGTCTCCTTGACCACCATTAACAACCCCCATCACCCAGGTCATGCTCTCTTCTCATCACTACCATCAGGGAGGAGGTACAGGAGCCTGAAGACACACACTCAACGATTCAGGAACAGCTTCTTCCTCTCTGCCGTCTGATTTCTGACTGGACATTGAACCCATGAACTCTACCTCACTGCTTTATTAATTTTGTATCTTTCTCATTACACTACCTATTTAATAATTCACTGTTTAGTAGTTCACAGTTTTTTCTATTATTATGTGTTGCTGCCTCAACACAGCAAATTTGATGGCAAATATCAATGATAAATCAAGGCAGTAATGATGAGGCTTTATAAGGCACGGGTGAGGCCTCACTTGGGAGTACTGTGAGCAGTTTTGGGCCCCTTATCTAAGAAAAGATGTGCTGACACTGGAGAGGGTTCAAAGGAAGTTCATGAAAATGATTCTGGAGTTGGAGGCTTGTCATATGAGGAGTGTTTGACGGCTCTGGGCGCAGAAGAGTGAGGGATGACATAATTGAAACCTCTGGTATATTGAAAGGCCTCGACAGAGTGGATGTTTCCTATGGTGGGGGAGTCTGGGAACACAGCACACAGCCTCAGAATAAACAGAAGGGTGTCCATTTGGAACAGAGATGAGGAGGAATTTCTTTGGCTGGAGAGTGGTGAATCTGTAGCATGTATTCCCACAGACGGCTGTAGGGTCCAAGTCACTGGGTGTATTTGATAGATTCTTGATGTCAGGGCATGAAGGGATACGGGAGAAGGCAGGAGGTCGGGGCTGACATTAGCCATGATGAAATTTTGGAGCAGACTTGATGAGCCAGACGGCTCAATCTGATCCTATATCTTATGGTCTTACAATAAACCTGATTCTGATCTTTTGCTGATTTACCAATGGTCAGAATGATTCATTAATGTCATAAGATAAGAAGTCAGGATGCTTTCCACATTACTGATCAACACTCAGGTCAGGCACGGGCTATGACACAGCAGATTACATTCATAGCGCATGACTGCGTAGCAATCGCCATCTCCAGCAGGACAGTCTCGTCAACTGCCCCGACATTGTCCCACTCCCACCAGGACCCGAAAAACAGTTACTTTCCCCACTCGGTGAGCCTGATCCACCCCTCCACCTGCTAACCCGCCCACCACTACTTTATCACCTCCTGTCAGAGCCACCTTATGTACAGACACTCCTGTGCCTAGCGTCACTTCGTGGGCATACAATCATTCTATGAATAAAAGCTATCTTATGTATGTATATTTATTGTATTTTTATTATTGTCTCCTTCATCGTATTGTGTTTTAAGCTGAATCAAGAATCTGTCAACACCTACTGGCTTGGACTCTGCAGCCGGCTGTCAACAAGCCACTCTCTGGTTTACAAAAGTCCTCCTCATCTCCGTTCTAAATGGACGTCCCTCTGTTCTGAGGCTGTGTCCTCAGGTCACAGACTCCCCGCTGCAGCGAAAGGGTCAGTCAGCTGCTGTTGGAATTGTTTACAGCCGCGGGCTGTCTCAGACTGTGCTGATCTTTGTCGTAAACGAAGCATTTCTTTGTTTCGGCGGGTTACAAAAGAGAAACAACGGCTTTTCAAGGACGCAACTCTCCCAACTTTGGCATTTAGGGATGGGCGAGACACGAAACACATATTATCTAAACACAGTCAAATGTATGTGGTGTAAGTGGTGAAAACGATGCTTTACTTGTACAGAAAGTTCACAAAGTCTTACCTGAAGCAAAGCTGAATCCAATTCCCACCAAGACACTGAGGAAGTATAACATAATTCCCAGAATGCGAACTCGTCACCTGCGACCGGGTATACAGCGACGAATGAAACCAACTGAGCAAAGTGCCGTTTAATGTCTCCGCCGAATTCTCCCGGAATCCCCGCCCCCCCCACCTACACTACACACTCTATCGACCACCGGGAAATCCCCCTCTCCCCCAGCCGGGACCCTGCTCCCAATACTTAACACTCTTATCCCCAGCCGGGATCCTGCTCCCAATACTTAACACTCTTATCCCCAGCCGGGATCCTGCTCCCAATACTTAACACTCTTATCCCCAGCCGGGATCCTGCTCCCAATACTTAACACTCTTATCCCCAGCCGGGATCCTGCTCCCAATACTTAACACTCTTATCCACAACCGGGATCCTGCTCCCAATACTTAACACTCTTATCCCCAGCCGGGATCCTGCTCCCAATACTTAACACTCTTATCCCCAGCCGGGATCCTGCTCCCAATACCTAACACTCTTATCCACAGCCGGAACCCTCTCCTGACTTACCCGATTCCGCGTCGTTTATGCAACTCCGGTTCAAGTCCCGAAGCATAACAGGCCCCGCCCGCCAAGATGGCCCCACCCCCCGGGAACAAGGCTGCGAGGATATTGAGATGCCGCTGCTGAGGGGAAAGGATCGGTGGCCGGCGACCGGTCTCTCCGGGAGATCTTCTGAACACTCCTGCCTCTGGAGCAAGTTATTAGTTAGACTGAATTTAGAGTGCCAATCACCGGTTGGTGTATTGTGAGCCGTTTTGGACCCCGTTTCTAAGAGAGAATGTGCTGGCACTGGAAAGGATGTACACGAGAACAGCTACCAGGAGCCACAGGTGAGAGGTGAGTGCCAGGTGGGGACCAAAGGTGGGCTAACCACCCTGAAAAGGACGCGACATGTTCCCCCACCGGAGGTGCTACCCCCTCCCTGACACCCACGATAGAGTGGATGTGGAGAGGATATTTCTTGTGGTCAGGGAGTCTGGGCCCAGCTGGTAGACCCTCAGGACAGAAGGACGAAACTTTAGTACGGAGATTAGCCAGAGGATGGTGACTCTGTGGAGGCTAAGTCATTGGGTATATTTTAAAGTGGAGTTTGATGGATTCACAATTAGTAAGGGGCGTCTAAGGTTTCAGTGAGAAGACAGAAGACGGGGTTGAGCGGGATAATAAATCAGCCTAGATGGAATGGCAGAGTAGACTCGATGGGCTGAATGGACTAATTGTGGTCCTATATCTTCCAGTTAACTCAGTGGGTCAGTCGGCGTCTGTGGAGGCAGAGGGATGAGATCCAGACCCGCTTCTGCGTTCAGGATACTCGTTCGGTGTGGCTCGGTGGAAGTGTTTCAGCTGCTGGCCACACCTGGAGATGTGCGTTGACTTCACGGAAAGACACAGATGACCCTGCCACCAGTGGTGGAGAACTTGTTTCGTGCCTCCGTGGGATTGTTGTCGGCAGTCGGTGTGCTTGGCTTGAGGGAGGGCAACAAGCAAGGTAGGTAGTGCAAGAGGCACAGTGCTGTGTGAGGTACAGATATCAAGCAAGCATGATGACCCAGGTCTCCTCTCTAACTGTAAATGCTTGTCTGAGGTCAACCGTCCAATAAAATCACATCTTAAAAAAGGTGCTGTTCATTCAGGATCCTCACTGCCCAGGACACAGCCTCTTCTCATCACTATCATCAGGGAGGAGGTACAGGAGCCTGAAGACCCCTCTTCTCATCACTATCATCAGGGAGGAGGGACAGGGGCCTGAAGACCCCTCTTCTCATCACTACCATCAGGGAGGAGGGACAGGAGCCTGAAGACCCCTCTTCTCATCACTATCATCAGGGAGGAGGTACAGGAGCCTGAAGACCCCTTTTCTCATCACTACCATTGGGGAGGAGGGACAGGGGCCTGAAGACCCCTCTTCTCATCACTACCATCAGGGAGGAGGGACAGGAGCCTGAAGACCCCTTTTCTCATCACTACCATCAGGGAGGAGGGACAGGGGCCTGAAGACCCCTCTTCTCATCACTATCATCAGGGAGGAGGGACAGGAGCCTGAAGACCCCTTTTCTCATCACTACCATCAGGGAGGAGGGACAGGGGCCTGAAGACCCCTCTTCTCATCACTACCATCAGGGAGGAGGTTTGGTAGCCTGAAAATATACCCTCAATGTGGTAAGAAAGTCTTCTGCCCCTCTGCCATCAGATTCCTGAACGGGTCATGAACCCATGAAGACGACCTCGCTAATTTGCTCTCTTTTTCCTCTATCTGCCTGCCTGCCTGTATGTCTGGAGTAACGCACACAAAATGCTGGAGGAACTCTGCAGGTCAGGCAGCATCTGTCGAAATGTTGACGTTTCGGACCGAGACCCTTCTTCAGGACTGGAAAGGACAGGGGGAGACAGCAGAATGAAAATGTGGGGGTGGGGGGAGAAGGAGGCTTAGCTAGAAGGCGACAGGTGAGGGTAGGTGGGAAGGAAAGGTAAAGGACTGGAGAGGAGGGAATCTGATAGTCAAGTCAAGTCAGATTTATTTATATAGCACATTTAAAAACAACTCACATTGACCAAAGTGCTGTACAGATCAGAGCAAAGTAGACGAGAAGGGACCCTGGGAGAAAGTGAAGGAGGAGGGGACCCAGGGGAAGGTGATAGGCAGGTGAGAAGAGGTAAGGAGCCTGTGTGGGGATAGAAGAAGAGGGGAGGGAGCGGGAATTGCTTTTTTTTACCGGAAGGAGGTATCTATGTTTACGTTTTCAGAGTGGAGGTTATAGGTGTTGCTGCTCCATCCCGAGAGAGGCCTCATTGTGGTACAAGAGGAGGCCATGGTCCAACATATCAGAACGGGAATGGGAATAAAAATGTTTAGTAACTATATAACCATGTAACAATTACAGCACGGAAACAGGCCATCTCGGCCCTTCTAGTCCGTGCCGAATTCTTACTCTCACCTGGTCCCACCGACCTACACTCGGCCCATAACCCTCCATTCCTTTCCTGTCCATATATCTATCCAATTTAACTTTAAACGACAACATCAAACCTGCCTCAACCACTTCTGCTGGAAGCTCGTTCCACACAGCTACCACTCTCTGAGTGAAGAATTTCCCCTCATGTTACCCCTAAACTTTTGCCCTTTAACTCTCAACTCATGTCCTCTTGTTTGAATCTCCCCCACTCTCAATGGAAAAAGCCTATCCACGTTAACTTTATCTATCCCCCTCATAATTTTAAACACCTCTATCAAGACCCCCCTCAACCTTCTATGTTCCAAAGAATAAAGACCCAACTTGTTCAACCTTTCTCTGTAACTTAGGTGATGAAACCCAGGTAACATTCTAGTAAATCTTCTCTGTACTCTCTCTATTTTGTTGACATCTTTCCTATAATTCGGTGACCAAAACTGTACACAATACTCCAAATTTGGCCTGACCAATGCCTTGTACAATTTCAACATTACATCCCAACTCCTATACTCAATGCTCTGATTTATAAAGGGCAGCATACCAAAAGCTTTCTTCACCACCCTATCCACATGAGATTCCACCTTCAGTGAACTATGCACCATTATTCCTAGATCCTTCTGTTCTACTGCATTCTTCAATGCCCTACCATTTACCATGTATGTCCTATTTTGATTAGTCCTACCAAAATGTAGCACCTTACATTTATCAGCATTAAACTCCATCTGCCATCTTTCAGCCCACTCTGCTAACCAACCTAAATCTCTGTGCAAGCTTTGAAAACCTACTTCATTATCCACACCTCCGCCTATCTTAGTATCATCTGCATATTACTCATCCAATTTACCACCCTATCATCCAGATCATTAATGTATATGACAAATAACATTGGACCCAGTACAGATCCCTGAGGCACACCACTAGTCATCGACCTCCAATCTGACAAACAGTTATCCACCACTACTCCCTGGCGTCTCCCATTCAGCCACTGCTGAATCCATTTTACTACTTCAATATTAATACCTAACGATTGAACCTTCCTAACCAACCTTCCATGTGGGACCTTGTCAAAGGCCTTACTGAAGTCCATATAGACAACATCCACCGCTTTACCCTCGTCAATTTTCCTGGTAACCTCTTCAAAAAATTTAATAAGATTTGTCAAACATGACTTTCCACGCACAAATCCATGTTGACTGTTCCTAATCAGACCCTGTCCATCCAGATAATTATATATACCATCCCTAAGAATACTTTCCATCAATTTACCCACCACTGACGTCAAACTCACAGGCCAATAATTGCTAGGTTTACTTTTAGAACCCTTTTTAAACAATGGAACAACATGAGCAATACGCCAATCCTCCGGCACCATGCCCATTTCTAATGACATTTGAAATATTTCTGTCAGGGCCCCTGCTATTTCCACACTAACTTCCCTCAAGGTCCTAGAGAATATCCTGTCAGGACCGGGAGACTTATCAACTTTTATATTCTTTAAAAGCTCTAGTACATCCTCTTCTTTAATCATCATAGTTTCCATAACTTCCCTAAAGAAATTAAGAAATTGTTCAGAATCTCCTCCATCTCTTTTGGCTCTACACATAGCTCAAAATATAATATACGCGTGTGTGTGTATGTATTTGTCTTTCTATCTACCTATATTTGTAATTGTAAATTGTGGTAATTTTTCATGTTCTGCTGCCTCAAAGCAACACATTTCACGAAACAACACACATCAAATTTGCTGGTGAACGCATTTAATGGTGTTGCTTGAACTTCCAGCATCAGCAGAATTCCTCGTGTTTACATTTGACGAAATCTGCAGTGACGAGAAAACAGTTTTTGATACACACACACATTATTCGGAAGAATGCTGGCTTTTGAGGTTTTGTAGTTTTGAAAATAGAGAAATTTGGATTTTAAAGCGCCAGAGATCAGAATCCCAGAGCGCTGATTCTACACCAGCCTCCAACATTGTTTTCCTGTTTCTATGACGTCCGAGCATGCGATTGGTGGGGTGCAATGTATCAGTTCTCTGGCGACCCTGATTGGCTGAGCGCCTGGTCGGCGGAGGTGAGCTTGGGCCTAGCTCGGATCGACGGCGGAGTGGACCCCGAGCTGGAGTAAGGCTGCGAATGACGGTAGTGGGAAAACCGAGAGGGTGTGCGAGGGAGGGGCTCGATTGTCCGTCCGTCCGTCCCGGTAGAGGCCAAGATCGGGACCGCCATCCACCTGTTGTTCCTCGGTGCCGACGTGTTTTCCGTTGGGGGCCCGGAGAGGGGTTGCAGGAAGACGGGGGTGGGTGCGGGGGAGCCGGGAGGCGAGAGAAGGGGGCGCCGCAGTCTCGGTGTCGATGAGTCGGCGAGCGGGACGATACCCACCCCCGGGGTTGATGACTCCCATGCGAAAGGGAGGGGCGGTGTTGAGGTTTAATTTGAAGATTACGCCCGACCGTTTTGCAGAGTTCGGGCTGCTCACCGCCTCCTTATCCCCGACAGGCGGCGAGCCCATGCCGGCTTCATCCTCGGGCCGAGTCCCGCTGCACGATCCGCAGAGCTCCGGACGCCTTTGCTACCAGGTAGGGTTGCTGGTGCTGGCTCTCGGCGGCTCACACTGATGCCGTGCCCTCCCGCCCCTGTGGCAGCCACCCGCTGAGGAACCCAGTGCTGGAGAGATGGTCTCCACCAGAATAAATAAAAATCCAAAATCAGGTTTATTTACCCACACAATCACCCACCGAAGATGCCAGCCCTTATGGTCGGTAGTTGCTAAGGTTTTCTGTAAAGCCCTCAAATAAAAACACATTAGTCTTTCCCCTGTACTCTGACACCTCCCCTTAGCTGACGATGATGCCTGTATCTCAACCAGAGTCCTGCAATTTCTCCCATAGTTTTCCGTAGTGTCCTTGGATCTACTCACAAAAAGTGAAAATCTGTAGATGCTGGAAATCCAAGCAACACACACAAAATGCTGGAGGAACTCAGCAGGCCGGGCAGCATCTGTGGAGAAGAGTACAGTTGGTGTTTCAGTCCAAGACCCTTCAGGAGGTGACAATATACTCAATCAAGCCCCATAGGTTTATTCACCTTTGTGGCTCTTGGCACAATTGCTACAGCTCAGAGCTTTCCGGAGTTTAATTCCAGTGCCGCCTGTAAGGTGTAGGTACACTCTCTCTGTGACTGCATGGCTTTCCGCTGGGTTTTCCAGTTGCCTCTCAGTTCAAAGCCGTACTGGCTAGTAGATTAATTGGTCATTGTGAATTGTACTGTGAGTAAGCTAGGGTTAAGTGCTAGGCAGGGTGGCTCGTTGGGCTTATTCCCAACTACATCTCTCAATAAATAATGGATTTTAAGAAATCGGCCACCTTTTCCACTGTGATGCGGACTGTCCCATCAAATTACAAAGTCTTCATGGTTATGGTCAACTACTGACCATAAGTCTCCACGGTAAAACAAGAGAAATATTAATCCAGGATCTTTCCCATCTCCTAGAGCAACACACATGCCCACTTTGGTCTTTGAGATCCTATTCTGTCTTTAGTTACTCTTTCTCCCTTAATAAACATCCACATTCTCCCTTGAATGTTCAGTGGACTTGTGGCCTTTACCCTCTAAGATTAAAACCATTAGGTTTCTGTTTCTTTGGTAACCATGTGATTCACAGTTTAATACCAAAACCAGTCCTACAGCACACCAGGTGTGATCTCATCATCTGTGGGGGGGAAATGTAGTATAGAGCTGGTTAAGTTATTGGGTACAATTCAGCAGTCTGGTTAAGTTACTGGATTGCAATGACAATTCTGTGCTACCATGGTGGAATTTACAGCTTCCAGTTTAAGATGGTGCTACTGAAGGCATGTGACTGGTATACTGGTAGTTTGAAAGCAAAGGAATTCGATTAATAACATCACGGGTAACACTTTTTAAAAAGTAACTTGTGGTAAACTTATCACCACAAACAGTGAAGAGGCGAGTGAAGGCGACGCGGATTCACGGCATGTGCCCTGGTGGTGCGTTGCGTAATCGACGCACTTGGAGTTGGAGCGAACGATTCGGAGAGAAGAGACAGTGGAGTCCGGATGTGCGGCCAACTTACCTGGGTATGAGGGTGGACAGCTCTGAGTGCCTTGCCGATTTGGAGAGGTCTTCGGCAGCGAAATCGAGGCCCGGAGCGATTTGCCACTGCAGAGCCCGGGTCTGAGCGTGAGGTGTGATCCGCTGTTTGGACATGTTAAACACCAGCTCCGATAGACTGGGGGGTCCCCTCCCCATGACCGGCTGCCGTGCTTCGTGTTTGTGAACTTTGCAGCAATTTGCCCCCCTAATATTATTAAATTAGATCATGAGGACACTCAATCCTCATTTATTGTCATTTAGAAATGCATGCATGCATTAAGAAATGATACAATGTTCCTCCAGAGTAATATCAGAAAAAAAGGACAAAGCAAAGACTAACACTGACAGAACCACATAATTATAACATATGGTTACAGCAGTGCAAAGCTATACCATAATTTGATAAAGAACAGACCATGGGAACAGTAAAAAAAAAGGTCTCAAAGTTCCGATAGTCCCCGATAGCAGGCGGCAGAACGGAGAAACTCTCTCTGCCGTAAACCTCCAGGCACCGATAACTGTCGATGCATTGGAAGCACCCGACCCCAGCCGACTCTGAGTCCATCCCAAAACTTCAAGCCTCTGACCAGCCCTTCGACACTGAGCACCATCTCTGCCCAGCGCTTCGACTCGGTCCCGACCGCCGAGCAACAAGCAAAGCCGAGGATTTGGGGCCTTCCCCTTCGGAGAATCTGGATCACACAGTAGCAGCGGCAGCGAAAAAGGCATCTCAGAAGTTTCTCCAGATGTTCCTCCGTTCTCTCACGTCTGTCTCCATCAAATCAGGATTGCGCACGGCACCCTACTTGACAGATTACAGATATCATTCACCGGAGTGGCCGCGTAAGCTGCGTCGCGCCGCCATCGTCTCCTCCTGAATACCGAGGCTTTGGGCCTAATCCGGGGATTTGGATCTAAGGACTCAATTTAGTTCGGAATGCTGCTGTTGTTTGCATGATTTGTTTTGTTTTTTCTTTTCTCCACGAGCTTTGAGGTTGGATCTTTATAATTTCATTGGGTTCTTTCAGGTTCCTCGCTTTGCGACTGCCTGTAAACAAACAAATCTCAAGGTTGTATAATTTATAATAAATGTACTTTGAATTGGATACATGAATTTAAACTCCACAGTGGCCACGAACTTTGAATTTGGGTGATTTAATCTAGATTAAAGAGCTAGATTTCCTGAAAAGCGGCATCACAGTTAGATAGGGTCATAAAGAGAGCTTTTGGCACATTGGCCTCCGTAGGGTTTAGGAGCAGAATTAGGCCATTCGGCCTGTCGAGTCTGCTCTGCCATTTCATCATGGCCAATCCATTTCCCCTCTCAGCCCCAACCTCCTGCCTTCCCTCCATATCCCTTCATGCCCTGACTAATTGAGAATCTATCAGCCTCTGCCTTAAACGTATCCAGTGACTTGTCTTCCACAGCTGCTTGTGCTATCGAATTCCACAGATTCACTGCAGTTTGGCTAAAAAAAATCCTCGTCGGCTCCATTCTAAATGGACGCCCCTCTATTCTGACACCGTGTCCTCTGGTCATAGACTCTCTCACCATAGGAAACATTCTCTCCACATCCACTTTACCGAGGCCTTTCATCATTCAATAGGGTCATCCCTCATTCTTCTGAATTCCTGTGAGTGGGGGCCCAGAGCCAGCAAACACTCCCCATGTGGCAAAAGCACTTCAATCATTCTCGTTAATCTCCTCTGAACCCTCTCCAATGTCAGCACATCCTTTCTTACATAAAGGGCCCAAAACTGCTCACGTTACTCCAGGTGAGGCCTTACAAAGCCTCAACATTACATCCTTGCTTATATATTCTAGTTCTCTCAAAATGAATGCTTACATTAATTTGCTGAGGCTTTATAAGGCACTGGTGAGACCTCACCTTGAGTATTGTGAACAGTTTTGGCTCCCTCATCTTAGAAGAGATGTGCTGGCATTGGAGAGGGTCCAGAGGAGGTTCACAAGGATGATTCCAGGAATGAAAGGGTTATCATACGAGGAACGTTTGATGGCTCTGGGTCTGTACTCGCTGGAGTTCAGAAGGATGAGAGGGGATTTCATTGAAACCTTTTGAATGTTGAAAGGCTTAGACAGAGTAGATGTGGAAAGGATGATTCCAATGGTTGGAGTCTAGGAGGGCACAGCCTCAGGATAGATGGGTGCCCTATCAAAACAGAGATGTGGAAAATTTTCTTTAGCCAAAGTTGGTGAATTTGTGGAATTTGTTACCACATGCAGCTTTGGGGTATAGGTCATTGGGTGTACTTAAGGCAGAGATTGATAGGTTCTTGATTGGACATGGCATCGTTATGGGGAGAAGGCCAGGAACTGGGGTTGAGAAGGAGATAGAAAAAAAAATCAGCCATGGTTGAATGGTGGAGCAGACTGGATGGGCCGGATGGTCTAATTCTGCTCCTGTGACTTATGGTCTTGTATCACGTTGGCTTTTCTTATCACCGACTTGACCTTCACATTAACCTTTAGGGAATCCTGCACAAGGACTCCCAAGTTGCTTTGCATCTCCAATTTTTGAATTTTCTCCCCATTTAGCAAATAGTCTACCCTTTTATTTCTTCTACCAAAGTGTGTGACTGTACACTTCCTGACACTGTATTCCATCTGCCACTAGCTCATCCACCTATCTTCGTATTGTCCGCAAACTTGACATGTAACGTAGAAAGAAGCGGTCCCAACACAGACCCCTGTGGAACACCACTAGTTACCAGCAGCCACCAAGAAAAGGCTCCCTTTATTCCCACTCTTTGCTGCCAATCAGCCACTGCTTTATCCATGTGAGATTCTCTCTTGTAATACCATGAACTCTTAACTTGTTAAGCAGCCTTATGTGTGGCACCTTGTCAAAGGCCTTCTGAAAATCCAAGTACACAACATCCACTGATTCTCCTTTGTCTATCCTGCTAAGTATTTCTTTAAAATCAGAGTACCGAGTACAGGAGTTTGGGTGTTATGTTGGTGAGGTCAAATTTGGAGTATTGTGTGCAGTCTGTAAGATTGAAAGAGTAGAGAGAAAATTTACAAAGGTGTTGTGGGGGTAGGAGGATGAGGGGAGATTTGATAGAGGTATACAAAATTAAAAAATTTAAAGAAACACAAAATTATGAGGGTAAATCAATAGGGTAAATGCAAGTAGGCATCTTCCACTGATGTTTGGGTGGGACTAGAACTTGAGGTCATAGGATAAGGGTGAAAGGTGAAAGATTTAAGGGGAAACTTATTTACCCAGAGTGGTGCTAATGTGGAAGGAGTTGTCAGTGGAAGTGGTGGCTGTGGGTTCAGATGCAGTAGTTAAGAGGATGTGGATGGGTGGGCTATAGTCCAGGTGCGTGATGGGATTAGGCAGAATTATAGTTTGGGATGGACTAGATGAGCTGCAGGGTCTGTTTTTGTTCTGTATTGCTCTATGACTCTATTGATAATGGTGATAATGAAACTATGAGATTGCCTAAACCACCTCTGAAATATACCACTCCCTTCCCTCTGTTCTGTGAGCAGGTCCACTGGTGAGGTTGAGACTTAAACAGCCTCCTTGACGAAGGGACAGTAAATCCTGTGAATTAGTATTTATTTAAAATCTCTGCAGTGCTGGCAGGGTTTTGGTGAGATCTGTATTACAACATCTAAGCGTCTGCCCCTGACTTCCTTTGCTCAATAAAATGTGTCATTCTGAGAGTTGTACAGCCCCATGACTCTTCCAAAGACCCATGACTGAGTAAATGTAAACAGTCACACATCGGTGATGCCAGAACCAGCTGAGCATAACAGAAAGCAACATTCCCTCCATATGAAAGGGGGATAGAGGGCAATAGTAATTATGCTCACAAAACCCTTCACCATTGACTCTAGACCTGTGCTCACTGGAGTTTGGAAGAATGAGGAGTGACTTCATTGAAAGGCCTAGATAGAGTAGATGTGGAGAGGATGTTTCCTATAGCTGGGGAGTCTATGACCAGAGGCCTCAGCCTCAGAATAGAGGTGCGTGCATTTTGAACAGAGATGAGGAGGAATTTCTTTCACCAGAGGATGGTGAATCTGTGGAATTCATTGCCACAGGCAGCTGTTAGGGGACAAATCAATGGGTATATTTAAAGCAGAGGTTGGTAGGTTCTTGATTAGCCAGGGCATGAAAGGTTATAGGGAGAGGGCAAGAGAATGGGGATAAATCAGCCAGGTAGAGCAGACTTGATGGGCCGAAAGGCTTAACTCTGCTCCAATGTCTTATGGTGATTTATTTAATATAATTCTGCAGTTGCTAACTGGGATTTGAACAAGTCTCTCCATTATACAGGACAACAAAAATTTTGCTACCTGAATCGCTTTGGGTGGATCTTAGGGATTTTGGGCTGCTGATCATGAGAATCCATAAAATTTCCCTATCACACATCACCTTTATTTGTTACTTCAATTCATAATTCAAGGCTATTAAAATGTTGTCCACAATGTAAGCTGGTAAGTTTTCCATCTTGTCCAGGCATGCTCTTGCAGTGCGGGTATGTTTTAGAAAGGCTATAAATTTCCAATTAGTATTTTGATATTTGAGACTGAGATTTCCCGGAGTAACTGATGCCAAGAATAATAATCAATGCCAGGCAGTTCAAAGAACAGCGGAGGTTCAGCATGTCATTGAAAACCTTGGCAAACCTCTATAGATGCATGGTGAAAAGCGTGCTGACTGGCTGCATCACCGCCCAGAACGGGAACACCAATGCCTCTCAGCAGAAAATCCTACAAAAAGTAGTGGGTTCAGCTCAGTATATCATGGGTAAAACCGTCCCAACCATTGAGCACATCTACATGAAACATTGCCGTACAAAAGCAGCATCCATCATCAAATATTCTCATCATCCGGGCAAAGCTCTTTACTCGCTGCTGCCATCAGGTAGAAGGTACAAGAGCCTCAGGGCTCGCACCACCAGGTTCAGGAACTGTTACTACCCCTCAACCATCAGGCTCTTGAACAAAAGGGGATAACTTCACTCACTTAAGGACTCTGTTGTATTGTTATTTCAAGCTTGTTATTTGTATCTGCATCTACGCAGTTTGCTTATAGTTAACAGTTCCTTATGTTTAGTTTATTGTTCTATAACTTTGCTAAGTATGCCTGCAGAAAAAGAATCTCAGGGTTGTATGTGGTGACATACATGTACTCTGATAAAAAAAATTACTTTGAACTTGGATGTTGTTGAATATTTTCGTGGCTACTACAGAGTACAGAGCACCAAACTATGTGCATTTGGTTGATATCCCTCAATCATACAAAACCATGAACTACAACGTCACCGAAGATTCATTTCCTGCATTCCCATTTAGACTACTCTGCCAGAGACAAGCACGGTGAAAGGTTTCACCAGGACATTATGTTCATGAAGAAATGGTATCAGGGCAACTGGAATCCATCAATTCTGGCTGATTTTTGTTGGACTCGTATTTATGCAAGACGACTCGGGCACTGAGTACAAATGAAAATCATCAACAGAACATTTTCGGAACTGTTGCAAAGCGTCAGCACTGTTGCGCAATTAACATTTTCAATAAAACTTCATTTCATATTTCTCCAAATTCCTACGTGATACAAGTAGTCTGAAATTATATGTGTTCAGTTTCAAGTGGTCTATCATAAACAAAAAAAAATTTAGAGGACACTTTTGGGGAAAAAATTCCAGAATTAATTAGTGCTTTAATTTAATCACTCCATTTGCATACATTGAGGTTTAGTGAAGGCAGGATTGCTGCTGTGGTCAGCAGAATCCTGAAACTTGAAGCTTCTAGTCAGTAATGTTATCTTATTTCCAAGCCTGAAACACGGCAGTGTGAAAGATCTACGGAAGCCAGAGTTAAAATGTTGCGGGAAGTTTTTAAGGAATTAATTCATATAATAATCTGCTGTTAAGAAATGTGTTTGCTATTTATCTCATTTTCTCACTGCAGAAAGACTTGAGCTGGCTGTTTGTTTCTGATTGTACAGATTATTAACTTCTTCGGAAAAAGAAAATGGGAGGGGTTGAAAGGCTAAACATTCCAATATCACAGCCAAGTTCTGGCACTCCCAAGCGAAACCAGCACCTGAACAATAACTGGCACAAGGACAACAATCTCAACCACATGAAGTCAGCACACAAGGCCCATGAACGATGCATCTCTGAGACCTGTCAGATTATGCAAAAGGATGCAAAAATGGTTATGCACTTTACTGCAAGTAATCAGAGCTGGGAAGCAGTTCTGAACACTTCTAATACACTACTACAATCGCAGTGTGACCAAAATTATGCTGGAGCCAAGTTTAGTGAGCCACCATCCCCAAGTGTATTACCCAGACCTCCGAGCCACTGGGTACATCTTCCCCTAGAGCCTTCTGACCACAGTGACATGACCTTCCAGTTGAAGACCTTACTTAAAGTGCAAGCATAGTCTGTAGCTTAAACAGGGCAGGTTCAAACAGAGCTGGAAGCTTTGTTCTGTCATTCAATACAGTTTTCAACCACTGCCTTTAATTACCCATTCGAGGTGCATGTTTGCATCGTGTATACCAGTTCAGCCTTATGTGGTCGGTCTATGTGTGAAATTTGGACTTTTTTTTAAAAAAAAAGTGAAATAGTTTTTTCAATTCGGCCCCCTCTGTCCTGAAGAGGGAATGGATTATAGTTTTGCAGCTGACCAGTTTCCCCTTGGTCTTGATTGGGTCTAAAGTCCAGAGCCAACATTACTGTTGTCAGATCCATAGAAAAGTACAGCACAGAAACATGTGCTAAACTATTTAAACTACCCAGTCCCATCAACCTGCAGCTGGACCATGGCCCTGTTGCCTTCCTTTCCAAATTGCCCAGCACAACTTGTACATGTAACTTGTGGCTCACCTATTTCCATCTGAGTTTTGCTTTGTTTATTGTAGAAGGCAGACCCACAGTGTAGTACTTGTTGCAACCCCTGACCACACTGCCAGCATTACATGCCAGGTATCCGTTTTAATTTTTATTTTTTCTAAAGGAATGCATTTATAATGTTAACTGAGTATATTAAGCAAGCAACCACCCACTTAAAATACCAGTTTAGTTAACAAAAAAAATCTTTTTGACCATTTGTTTCTTGCCATTACTGCAATTAACACAGTGGAGCTTTGTAAAGGTTTGTGAAATAAGATCTTATTTTGCCTCTCCTGAAAATTTGTTCATTTTGAAACAAAACTGAAGCCCAAAGTTGGTTTGAGATTACATCATTCCCAAAAAATGAGTAAAAGGAGTTAATTTTATAATTTATGATCTCCTAAGGATTAGGTACAGATTTTTAAAACCTTGTTTTCACATCTAGATTGAACCACGTAAATAACAGACTTGTAGCATATGTATATTTTAAAACAGGATCTCCCTCCTGTTGGAGAAATTATTTTGATACAATAGTTGTGTAAACAATGCCATCTTTCTTGGCATGTCAAACCTAAGAATATTGTTTTATATAAAAGACAAATGAAAAAAACTTTAACACTGTGAACATGCAGCATACATGTGATAACAGCATTTAACCAAAAGAAATGTCAGCAGTAAAAAGCCAATTTCCTGTTCTAAGCAGTGTCAATGCCAGCTGTACATTTAAAGCACAGAGCTAATCATATTTGAATGTTGTTGTTTGGTAATTCCCCTTACTCAACATTTAGTACATAGAGTATATTTAGTAATATTAATGTCAGAAATTGAACTAATGCCTGCGCTGTTATTAGCACTTGTTTAATGATGTCAGTTCTTTTAAGACGTGGATCAAACCTGAAACTTTCCAACTTACCATATGAAATAAACGATTTGTACACCAGAGGGGTCCAGTCTGAGCTGTGACCAGAACACTTATTTTGCCTAATGTTTGAATTAAGTTTGAGTTAGGTTTGATCCAGTTTTTTGTTTGCAAATTCTCTAATCCACTATTTTATTGGATTGTAATTCAATAGCCATGTCCACTTTCAGCCCAAATTAATTCATGTGTACAAGGTGGCTCTTTAATAGTGCAGCCACATGAATTCTGTAATAACTCTTGCATATTGTCCAGTTACTGTCTTATAACAGGGGCCACAATGTAAGCAATTATATTTTGTAGCTTGCTGTGAAACAGTGCAAGTTGATTTTATTTGAAATCTCTCCCAAGTTAAACTCAATTATGAATTGTTCTTCCATTTCTCAATTACTGTTGAAACTGAATTAGGTAGATGAATTAAGTACATTTAGTGTTGTGTAATCGTATGTAAAATAAAATTTTACCCCCCCCCCCCCCATGGTTTGGTTTATTTTGAGCTACCTGCTTTGTACAATACTGTTCTGGTACCAGATTCACACAAGCACTTTACCAATACCATCAATATTATAACTGCACCAAGAAAACAGGTCTTGCAGATGCTTCATATACAGTAGAGATTTATTTACAAATGAAGTTACAGTCAGCTATGAACAAAAAAAGATGAGTACAACCACATCTGTCTCAAAAAAGTAAAATGTCGTCAGCTTTTAATTCTAAATCTGTGTTAAGTTTGCAAGGGTTTATTTGTACTGCACATCTTAAACCAAATTCTATAAAGTAATGAAATGCGTACCCTGTATTTATGGTCTTTAGAAGCTCAGTCAAAAAAATCTGGTTAATTAAGTTTAAGAAATAAACCAGGCCTTATGACAAGACAACCTCAATGTCCTGGCAGACCCTAAACTGTCACAAACTGTAAGGTTATCTTGGTTTTGCTCAGTTATAGTCACATAACCCTAACTTGATCTACACATGTGCAGTGATCAGGTCACTTAGACAAATATCCAGTTTTGTTCCTCCCAAACTAAAAAAAAACTAGACATGACTCGTAGGGCCTCTATATTCTTAATCCTAAAGATATACTATTGTTACTTGTAGTTCAAAGCAACAGACTAGAATGATCAATACTTAATTTAACATGTCACATCCTTCTAGGCATGCAAAAACTACACAACTTGCCATTTTAAAGCTTAACTGAAAACATTTATACTAGAGATGAACTTTTACAAACAGCTTTTATTAAAAAGACTTGGTATAAAAAATCCCTTTTGTTTTTACAAGCTTCTACATGAAAGAAAATAAGTTTGATCACAACACTTCTCAGCTGTTTCCCAGTCACTGTTATTTCTTACATTTAAACGCAGATTCTCCAATGTTGAGGCAGGTTTTATCTTTACAGCCAAGTATGAAAGAACTCATGCAAAATACACAAATCAATATTACAGGAAGCATGCCAGACCACTGCATTGTATAAATGAATGCACACTGATGGAACAAAATTGTGGCAGCAAATTGCCGGAGCTTGCCGATCACCTTGAGCACAAAGGGAAAGGATTTCTGCAGCAAACTGAAAGACCTAATAAAAAGCTCACATTATGTATGGTAATGAATACAGGGATCATTAACAAATTTTGAATTCACACGGTTTAATTTGTACCAGCAGCATTAGAATATTAACTGGGGAAACAATTTAGTATTTTTCTTTGCACAGTATAGAGGGCACTGTTTTATAAAAATTAACAGTAACATAGCAAAGCTGCAGATCAAATACGAGAAATTTGCCTAAAAGTAAATGTGAAAATTGAGTTTCAAACAACTAATGAATATGTCAATGTCAAATGGACTGTTATCATCTAGTTATAGTTACTGCATCATTCTGTTTAAAATCATGGCAAAAATCTTTCAAGCACCATCAACAAATTAGTCTTCACACAGTTTTCTTGTAGTCATAAAACAGTACCCACCTTCTCTTAACACCTACAAGACCCCAATAAACACAAAAAGAAAATAATCACAATGGAAGCTGTAAATGGACGACTTTCCGCTGCTTCAGTCTTCATGGTGACTGTCAGACTTGTGGCCACTCAGTGACCTGGATTTAGATCTAGACCCAGACCTTGAATGGGTGATTGACCTTGATTGTGACCGTGTCTTAGAATCCTTTCTGGATGCAGATTTTGACCTGGATCTTGACCTGGACCTGGACCGTGATCTGGATCTTGATCTGGTGTAAGAACGATGGCGACGTCTATGCCTGGGAAAAAAAGACAAAAGCATTTTCAACACAGGCCATTCAGCCCACGATATTGTGCTGACCTCCCATGCATCATACACATGCCTCCAGGTTGTTCATATTCACAGCTGCTGAAAAGCCTCAAATTCCAATCTGCCAACTCCCATCACTAACCACTACATTGTCATCTGACCGAAAAACAAAAAACAAATTCATTCAGACTAAAAAGCTGGCTTCGCAATGTCTCAATGCCATTTACCATCACTATCACCACATAGTTAACATCCAGCAATCTATTCTCAACCTCCCAGGTTAGAGAATTTCAAATAGAGGATTCTGATTAATTGGGCCAACTGTTAATCAGGAAAGCCATTTATTTGGGACATTATGCTTCTTAATTGGGACAGGAGACTTTCCAGTTTCTAACTAGCATCAGTCACATGCACTGTGACTGCTAGACATTACATCATGCTCAGAACCAAGTTTTAAGTTTCAGTGGCATGTGCTTCTGTTCAAAAAGCAGTAAATTTTGTCACTGATAGTCAATGAGAAGTAAGCAGCAAGACAATTCAGAGCTCCCCCCACTTTCTCCAGCCTCCAGGGGCAGGTATGTGCATCTGACAGGCACCCCAGCTATGCGCCACGTAGAACCTTCCCTGGTAATACACCCAAATTTCCTCTGCGACACTGACAAATGCATCAGTGCTGCTTCATGCTCCAAAGCAGAGTTTGTCAACTCCATCAATTTTTCCTCCAACTTTCACCAACCCTCCTCCTCAATCTGTCTCCATCTCTGGAGACAAAATGTCAACCAACTTCTTTCACAAACCTACTGATTCCCATGATGATCTTGACCATATCTCAGTTCTTTTGCCTCCACTGCATCTGTCCCTGGGATGTGGCTTTCCTTTCCAGGACATCAGAGATGCCATCCTCCTCCTAAGATCAAAATTTCCCTTCCTTTGCCCTTGCCCGCATCACTCCATTTCCCACATTAACAGTGCAGAATTCTGTCTGCCTTACCTACCGCCTCATGAGGCTCTGCATTCACTGACTCCCAAACATGCATAACAGTCAGAACAATTCACATGAATATACCTGTCATTGAAGGAGTTACTACGGCTCCGCCTGCGCTTTCCACTTGATCTGCTCCGTGAACTGCACAGAAGAAAAAGGCATAATAAAACAATGAAAGCAATTACACTGAATGCAGACCAAGTATTATGCTTTTGTGATATCATACTTCTTAGGGCTGTCAGATCTCCTGTGGCCACGATCATATGAACGGCTTCGAGATCTCCTCCGGTCATAACTGCGACTTCTGGACCTCCTCCTCCGATCATAGTCATCATAACGGTCATATCGAGGCGAACTTCGTGAGGATCTTCGCTCCTTTGATTTCATCTGACCAGGTGCTAGAATTATAAGAGTCAAGATTTTCAGAACTGCATGGCAAGGAATCAAAACAACAGCTTTTGCTTTCGAGGCACAAGCAAAATGGAAAAGCATCTTGCCTTTCTGCAAACACGATGCTGGAGTGAGTTTTAGATGAAACAAACCTGAATAGTAATCAACCCCACATTTTCCCCCTTAGCAGCCCAGAATGAGCAATATGGAAAATATTTCTGAATTCAAAAATACACTAAATTTGCTGATCATCAAATAATACAGCCCTCAATTAAAGCTGTCAATGGCCATCCTGGTTTCTTAAATACAAATTAATGAAACTATCCTTCAACAGAATTAATGTGAAACATGCCTGAATTTCTGTTTTATTTGAACAATACTTACTCTTTCGATCACCTTGGGCAAACTGGATCTCGATTTGACGGCCACACACCCACTTTCGATCCAGGTTGTGGAGGGCATCTTCTGCATCACGAACATCTTCAAACATGCTAAGCTGTTAAGGGGGCTTTTCACTTTCACAGGTTTCGAACAAATCCTACAATCTTCAATACACATTTTCAGCCATAACATTGTTTTACCAAATATCTAGAAAGCTAGTTCTTAAAAAAATGCATAAGACGCCAAAACTCCATTATCCAGTCTATTCCTTAAAACACACAGACGTTTGCTAAATTTACAAAAACAAGATTTTGATATCAATAGCTAAACAATTAAAACTAATCAAAGTAATTAGGTTCTAGTTATCCCACCACCACTATCCACCTTCATTCAAATTTTATAAAATGCTGCAAACAAAAATTGGGAAATAAAATAAAACATATCACACTGCCAGTCAAAGAATCAAAAACTGTTCAATCATCCCGACAGGGAAGCACCAATCATGTGCCACTACAGTGGTCACACTGAGAAGGATGTTAAAGACCCCAAGAAGGCAAATGCCTCCCACAAAGTACAGGTGCTTGCAGGCATTCACCAATGTTAAATCTAATAGGTGAATACAATTCACTGCACCTGCAATTATAATTCTGCAGCAACTCACTGATTTTGGAGTGGCAGTTCAATAACTTAAGAGAAACAAAACCACTGAAGCTCAAGCAATCCAAAGTGGTACTGCTTTAAGGGGAGCATTAACTGACAGGACTTTTGTTGGGGAAAGAACAAATGATGGAGAACGGATTGGATTAGAAGAGCACTCTAACCCATCATCTCCTGTCAAGTCAATGTAGCTGGAAAAGTAAAAAGCTGCAAATATTTCAAATAAAAATACCCGAAAATAAACAAAACTAAATTGATCAGCAGCACTGAAACTAAGATTTATGCTTTAATAAAGTTCATTACACAAGGATCAGTTTGTAAAAAAAAATCACAATCAAAACATTTAAAGAGCGAATGAATTGTTTTCACTACAGTAGGATACAATATCAGGACTTTGCTGGTTACCTTAAATTTGGCTGTCAACTTGACCTTGCACCGTCAGCTTGACCTTTAACTCTTTAAGTGCTTGCCAGAAGGACTTGACATGAGGCGCTGGCCCAAATAAGACACTTGACTTTGACATAACAACCTTTTTCCAATTGCGGACAAATCGAAGCCTTGACTTTTCCCTCTTCAAGCTTTAATCTTTTTTTCACACCCTCCCTCTCTTTTCTTCAAGCCTGATCCTTAAGAGGTCTTTGGCTTGTCTGCTTGTCTTATGCTTGGATTCTATCTAAAAGGCTCTTTCATACTCTTTGTGGGATCGCCAGTTACAGTGGAATGCTTTACATTTTCTGAGGCAACAACAACAAAAAGATTATGTCAGGGGATGGTATAAAGAGACAAACATGCAGGGTTTGAAATCACTTTTTTGTTTGACTACCTCCAAAGCTAGCCAAAAAACACCAGCAAGTACATTTTACAAACAGCTTAAAGCTATCCATGATCTGAACTTCATGTTAGGCAAGTACTTACAGTATGACATAAATAGGAAAAAAGTTGTTATAAAAAGCAACACTGGAGTGCAATGCATGAAGCCAGAACCAGCAGTCCCCTACAACAACCATCTTGACATTAACCACACAAATCAGTACTATAGGTTCATATTATGTGGAAGCACATTAACACTTCCTGGTCCTAAATTACTCTAAACCAGAGTAATTTAGAGCAAACTAACATTCATGAGCATGATTTCAATACAAGTTATACACATTGAACATTTAAAATATACATACCTTTGACTGGTTGTACTCTGATAGCTAGTCTAAAAATACTCACCACACACCATATTTGGTATTGGGGAATGTAATTAATACAAATTACTTTTTCAGCAAGGCAATTAGTCCACAACCATTTTACCAAAAAAAATATTGTCAGATGACCAATTGTTCTCTTACTGAATTTAATTGACCTACATACACAAAAGATTAGACTTCCTTAATAAATGTTCAGAGATCTTGCTGTCATTAGACTTTAAAGAAAACTTGAAGCAATAAGGGGAAGGATTTACTCACATTTTCAAAATTGGAGTGAAATAGAGAGAAAAACTAGTCACAACTGACAACTGAATAAAAGGATGAAAACTTCCAATTTGTACAAAAAGATGTTTTTATTCTAGTAAATTTCCTAAAATAAAACTAATCTATCATTTTAGTTTTGGTTAAGTCAATGTCATTAGTGAAAGGGAATGGTAAAATGTATTTCCTTAATTAAACCCACAAAGAGGAATATATATTTCACTTTGTATTCACAGCTAATGAACTGCATACAATATTAATGGTCTAGAAAAAATGGTGAAAGTTTAAAAAAATTGACACAAGCTAATTTTGCTTAAACTTGTGTTTTTAGTAACTTGGTGTATTAAACATATCCCATAATTCACATTCAGATGTACAAGGACGCAAGTGTTAAAAAGTAATACTTGTGTTCATTAATCCCAAGAATTTGCAAGAGATAAGTTTCTCTTAATTCAAAAGATGTGGTAAATTTTTTTTAGATATAATGTAATAAACATTTTTTGTCCTTATAAACCTAGAAAACCAGTTTTAAATTCTACATAACCATTGATATAACATCACACATGGATACAACTCAGTATAAATGCAATTTACAATGGCCCAGGGAATAAGTGTGCAAAGCCTTCCAGGGCAATGAGAATGAAATATCGCCAGACACTTTAAAAGAGCTCAAACCTCATTTTACACCAGTAACTACATTCTAATGAAACTGGATTATTCACAACCAATCAGTACTGCGCACCAGACCATTTGTGTCTCCTTGCTGCCTGGGGAAATACAAAACCATTGTCCTTCAAATACCCAAGATTTGTCCAGCTTGATTTTTATTACCACATTTCTAAAAGGTTTATTTTCCTTGTGGAAGGGAATGATGCTTTCAATGCAGTATAGAATAGGCCACAATTACATTTACTTTGGACTCCATAATTTACAACGTCCGTAACTAGGCTGTTTCATTGTCAATTCTAATTTGATAAGTGTTGTAAAATGCCTGTTATATTTTGTAGAAAATCAGAACAAATGCAAACTAACCACCTATGGCTTAATTAGCCCAATATCATTCATCCTAAAAGTATTACCAAATAATACTCATTCAGATTCCATCAGGGACAATTTGTATTTCAATTTAAGTGACATTGATGCTGTTGCAGCAAACTACTGAAGTGAGAAATGACCCCACATTACTATCCTAACTAGCATAAAGATGTATGTACATGAGAGGCAAGACGCTTAGAGGGGATGCAGAGTGGCTTGATTTGCTGCCTGAGGTACAGGCAGATATTTTCACATTTAACAAGCATGCCAAAAGCATTTGAATCACCAAGGGACAGAAAGCTAAAGCCTACTGAAAATGCAATTAGCATAGTGGGTGCAACACAGTTAACTAAAGGATCGACCCATTTCAGGGCTGTACAACCACGATTCATGTTGTAGACTAATGATCTCGATTTAAGATCACTGCAGTTTCTCCAGGTTCTGCTTTAAGCACAACTCTAAGTCAGTAGAGCCATTTTTTCTGCATCACAAATTCAGAGATGGTGCTTTTATTAACAATACCTGTGCTCATCTCTAATTAAAATTCATAGAAAGACCTGGAGAAGAACTCGTCTCAAGCTGCAAATACAGTCATAGTCATGACACAAGACATTCTCCATGACAGACCTCCTACCCATGGGGTCAACAGGAACCAGTGTTGCAATGGATCAGGTACAACTACAGTGGGTCATTCACAGAGTGAAAGCAACTCACCCCAATTCTCAGAACTTTACAAGCACCTACAGCCTGAATGGGTGCAGCTGTAACAAAGGTTTTCATCAAACCCAAAGTAGTCTACCATCTTAGCTTAAAGAGTTATTTGTAAACACCCGCTGCTGTGTCTTCTGTGCTGTACAATGGAACTTTACTTTATTGTCACTCTACAAATTGATATTTTAAGATGAAGGTTGAGGGTACCATATAAGCATGATCTCCTGTAAAATGTAGGATTATGATGGTTGCTGTGATTAGTCAGTGCAGTAGCAAAGCTGGAGTGAATCTGTCCAAAACTTCAAATCACTTCTCTGAATGCTCAGATTTGAACATCCAATAATCTGGAAAAGTTGTGTGCATAAGTACATTTCTAGTCAATTCATAATCAGCCCAACAACCTGGTATTGCTTTCTTACAACAGAAACGTGGTTTGAATTTAAGTATGAGGAGCCAATTTCAAAAAAATAGCACTATTAAATCCAGCTCCACTTTCATGCTGCTGAGCTAACTGTATCTATGAACCTATAGTAGGAGCATTTAGGAATCTAAAGAAGCCAGCCTCCCAAGATCCAAAACTAAAAGCAAAAAGCACATTTGCTGAGACTAGTTATTTATTTTATTATTACTTTTTTTTCTACAGGGCCCATTGCACTGTTGACTTTAAGGAATTGGGCAAGATTATTTCAACGGAGTTTGCCAAATACCCACTCCATTACATAGCTGCTATTAACTGGTAAGCCATGTCATCAGGTATGTTTGAATGTTGGTAATGCTACCTTTCTGGTGGAAATGAAACAACTCTGCAGCATACTTGACAGGTGAAAGAGACCAGGTGAGACCGCTCATTTAACTTGAGCCCAAGGACAAACAGTCTTAAGTATGCAGAGTCAATACTTACTGCATGGTAATGAAATACTTAGAAATCCTGGTCAAATAAGGGAAAAAGCCCAGCTGGATAATTTTACATCCCAGTCTATTTTAATACAATTATTAATTTTTGTTAATACTCAAAAACCTTCAATTAGACACTCAAATCATTAGCATAAGAAATCTTGCATATGTACATTTGAACATGTAAGGGATGTAATACTGTAACAAAACTGCAAATTTTCAACAGTTCTGACATTTAGTTTGAAGCTAAGTACTTGAAGTTCAAATGCTCCTTCTGACACGTTAAAGACTAGTGCCCTCACCACTTCATAGCCATTCTTATTAATTTGCAATCCTAAATTAACTACATAAAAGTCCCATAACCAGCCATTCAAATAATCCAAAAAAAAATCACAATCATCTGGTGCTTGGCTCATCATAGCTCAGTTCCTCATGCTCTCTCAGCTCAAGGAGTTCTCCAGATTATACAACATTGTATCTAAATTTAGGAGTTTAGGGTTTTAACAGGAGTAATATCCAATAGTTCAGAAAGGCCAGTCAATTCAGCAAAGCCCTGAGGGTACCGGATTAATCAGACTCTCTGAAGTGTCAAGTTCAAAGTTGGAGTTAAAGTTATTGGGTAATTTCTCTGAGTACAGTAAATTTAACCAGGATCCCACATCGCTCGTCATTTCGAGAAACCTAATAACTTGAGCTATTTTATGGAGCATCACTATCTAAGGAACGAGCAATGAGGTCAGATGGGATCACACATTTGTGAGTAATACCACTTGAGGGAAAATTACTGCTTCAAAAATGACATTGTACAGGTGTCAAGTTATCACACAAAATGATGCTTAAATATCTCCTGTAGTGGCCTCTCAGCATTTCCACTCACACATAGCTGTTCTCCAGTGCTACCCAGTACCCCAACCACTGCACACACAGACAAATCAAGAACACATGAACATGCCTGCTAAAAGCAGTGGAGCCTGTATATATCACTGCGCACATGCCAATGTTGTATTAAATAAGTCACCACCAATTGCCACAGGAATAATGCTATACCAGACTAAAAATCATTAAGACAATCAAATCCATTAAACTGGAAAAAACTGAGCATCTCGCTTCACTCATTTAGGAGAATTGAAGAAAGGATATTGTATATATGCAAATCCTCTTGGTCGTCGAGTGTAGAAGTCAAGGGGAACGTAAACATCTACTATTGGGCCATAGCGACCAAATTCACGACGTAAATCCTCAGGCCTAAAGTACCATAAAAATGATATAGTTGATTTGCAATAGGAAATGTCCAGCATGCATGTGCTGAAGAGTCCAAAAAAAGTAATGATTTTAAACCATCCAAAAGGAGATTCGATTACTTTCTAAAAAAATTCAACATCAAATCAACATAAACTATCTACAGGATGAGTAGAATAGAACTGGTGAATTTGTTGGTATTCAGGTGAGTGACAGGTTTGACAAAAAGCCATTTTAATTGGGATTGCTACTGACTTAACAAGATAATTGTTCCATTGGATTTATCAATTTAACTGAAACCTTTTAAAGTCTAATTTGTCATCTGAAGTTACATGATCCTTACTGAACCTTTCAACCTGCCCATAAATTACCTTGTATCATTGAAATTGGCACCTCATTTCAATTTCTTAACTATCAATAAATGTGCACATGTACCCTCATTATCAGTGGCCAAAGGAATAGCCATAATATTTCACCTACATCCTGCATAGTAAATCGGGTTCTAATTATCTGCAGAGATGATATGATGCCCCTTGTGGGATACATTATGGTAATTTAAATATCCCATCTAAGAATAATAACCTATTATTGTAAAAATCTACTGAACAATAACTAATGATTTCTAAATTCCCAGAAAGTTGCTCTTCAGTCAAGACAACGGACTTAAATTAAAAATCTCCAATATGAAGCATTATTTAGCTTTCCCACAGATGCTGTCCAAATTGTTGGGTATTTTCCAGCATCTACAGTGTATGCTTTGAACTTTATTTTTGCTCAGCACAAATATATTTTTGAAGTTTTTTTTGCTTCAATCCTTTGGGTTAAATAGAATGAAGTGCATTAAGGAATATAGCTAAGTATCCACATGTTCTTTTGAATAATACAAGTCTGGTTTTCTTTGTTTTGAGGCTGTCTGTGGGGAAGACGAATCTCAGGGCTGTATACGGCATACATACTTTGATGTAATTCAGTTAAACCAAATCTGTAAATGGCTACTGCAAAGACTTATCAGAAGGACAGCTATACCAAAATAAAAAAGACTTTCTTTAATCTTTTACCCACTTTAAGGCATAAAATACCAGCTGGAGAATTGCAGCACTTCAGACTAGCATTCCCATCCAGTCACCCCACGAGAATCATACTGGCTCAGCTATGATATATTCTATTGTTAATAGTGGACTCCAACCTGCATAACTACCCAGGAGGAAACACTACCCACATGAAGCCATTAAAGATAACAGTTAAGGATGTCCATATATGATGCATCTTTTTCTCTCACTGAAGTATTAAGGAGACGTTGGCCACACTCTTTGGTATGTGGGCAAAGTCCAAACTGTTAAATTGTGCAGCCACTAAGTTCGACATTTTCATTTGATACCCAGTTAAATTGCATACAGCTTGATACAAAAAGCTCAGCAATTTATTAACTGTTGCAGAATTCTTGGTAATTATAACCATTCTCCGAATTTATAAGCTTTTATGATATACTCAATGATACTCAGTGATGTACCCAAAAAACAAACCTTTAAAATCAATGATTGATATTAATAATGCAGGCCCTCAATAATTTTTGCTGGTGTGATGTACAAAACTCCAGATTCACTTTTAACATGATATGCACTTTTCTTTTGGGACAATTAGCCAAACCTAAATTGCAAGGTTTGAGTAGCATTAACATTTATAACTTCTAACTAATTTCTAATTCCTTCAGATCAAATCCAAAGAGAGATAATGAAATGACCAAAGATTCAGCAACTTTAAATGTATGTCTTCTACACTCCCATGATTGATCTCCTGCAACCATACTAAACGAGATAAACATTTACACTTAAAAATCTAACTTTATATACTTAAAAAAAACAGCTACCCATGCCAGATCTTTTAAAGAGGTATCAACATTCACAAAAAGCAATTTAATTTTTTTTTAGGGCGGGGAGAAACCAAAAATGGAATCAGAAAACGAGATGAAACTCGAAATGCGTTTTATACAGATGCTAGTAACCGCAATGCAGATAAAATTCCCTCAGTTTCCACACGCCAGGCCTTACTTCCACAGCCCCTCTCGGTGTCCCAATGACCGAGAGAGGCTTGAGAACTTCAGGTATTTTTTTCACAAGCCATCGTGGGCTAGTCTTACTGGGACCTGTCTCACATGATAGTAAGCACGACCACCCCGCTCCCCCAGCGCTCAGCAAGTCAAAGGAGATGTAGGGCCAGCGCTGCGGCCTTGTCCTTAGGCCTCGTGGCCCCAGGACCCTGAGCCCGCCTGACCCATGCCAGCCACCGCCCCGGGGGCGAATCTGCCGCCCTCCAGCCTCGCCCGGGCACCCTTCTCACCTGGTGCAATCGCCCACATTCCTGACGAAGAGCGAACTGTTGGGCGGACGGGCGTACCGAGACATGGCGGCGGCAGCACCGAAGCGAAAGAGGCGGGCAACCAGTGCGCAGGCGCGGCCTCAGCCGACCCGAGGCATGGAAGCCACTAGAAGCCGCGTCACAACCGCGCTCTAGCCAATCAGAGCGCAGCGGCTGCTCCCCGCCATCTTGGTGCAGGCGACACGGCCGCCATTTGGTGAGGCGTGAGGCGGTAATCTCCAGCCGAAGGATGTGTTGCGCCGCCTTCGTTCAGACCTTTATCTACCGCTGGGATCCTCCCAGGTCGCGCGTCATGAGGTCGCCAGCAGGATGGCTTTAAAAGGGTGCAGATGGCTCGCTTGTGTTTTTATTTCAATGGGACTCAGTGACCGCTGTCCGTTGTGTCCAGTTCACATTTCCGTCTGCTCAACGTTAAAGTAAATTTATTATCAGAGTACAGATATGTCGCCACATACAGTCCTGAGATTCATATTCAATAAGTCTATAGAATAGAAACTGTAACAGAATCAATGAAAAATCAACCAGAGTGCAGAAGACAACACACTGTGCAAATGCAAATATAAATAAATAATGAGAATATGAGATAAAGAGCCCTTAAAGTGAGATCATTGGTTGTGGGCACATCTCAATAGATGAGTGTAGTTACCCCCTTTTGTTCAAGAGCCTGATGGTTGAGGGGTAGTAACTGTTCTTGAACCTGATGGTGCGAGTCCTGAGGCTCTTGCACCTTCTACCTGATGGCAGCAGCAGGAAGAGAGCATGTCCTGGGTGGTGGGGATCTCTGATGATGGTAGCTGCTTTCCTACAACAGCATTCCATGTATATGTTCTCAATGGTTGGGAGGGTTTTAACCATGATGGACTGGGCTGTATCCTCTACCTTTTGTAGGACTTTCAATTCAAAGGTACTGGTATTTCCTTACCAGGCCATGAGGAACATAATACTCTCAAGCTCCAGCTACACGAAGGTGCTGGTGGCAGTGGTGGGGAGTGCGGGGCGTGGTACTGTAACAAATTCTTTTGTGAAGAGTTTTATTAGTGCTCTGCCATCACTGGACATATACAGGTCTAATAGCAGGACACAAGAATTATCAATCTCTTAGGAGTTATTGATTTCTTCAGCTTCTTATCATCACCATCTCCTTTCCTCTCTCTTTGTTTTTCCCTCCCTACACTCTCCATTTGCCCATTATCTACACATTCCTCCTATGCATCCTGCTCCTCGCCTCCTCTCTTCACCTACTTATCCCATGGTCTCCAGTCCTTGCCCATCTTTAGGAGATTTCTTATGTCACCAAAGACGCTAGTAAATTTCTACAAAATGCCGTGGAGAGCATTCTCACTGTCTGGTATGGGGGGCATGGGGGTTACTGCACAGGATCAAAATAAGCTGCAGAGAGTTGTAAACTTAGTTAGCTTCAACATGAGCTCAAGTCTCCGTAGCATCCAGGACATCTTCAAGGAGCGATGCCTCAGAAAGTCAGTGTATATCATTAAGGACCCTCATCAGCCAGGACATGCCCTGTTCTCATTGCTAACATCAGGGAGGAGGTACAGGAACCTGAAGGCTCACACTCAATAATTCAGGAACAGTTTCTTCCCCTTCACTATCAGATTTCTGAATGGACATTGAAGCCATGAACACCACCTCACTACTTTTTAATTTCCATTTGTTCACTGCTTACTTGATATATACTGTAATTCACATTTTTTCTATCATTGTGGTTTGCATTGTACTGCTGCTGCAAAGACAACAAATTTCATGACATTCAACTTGAATCTGATTTGGATTCTTCAGCACTTGGGCACTTACATCTGTCTCTTCTCAGCTTCTTATACCATCCCCATTCTTTCCACCTGCCCTGCCCATCTCCCCCTCACCTGGATCACCCATCATCCACCAACTCTAGCTCCACATCCTCCTGGCTTCCAATCCTTTTTTATACTGGCTATCCAGTCTTCAGGGAGGATCTTTCCCCAAAACATCGACTGTCCATCTCCTTCCATGGTTGCTGCCTCACATCCTGGGTTCCTGCAGCATCCTGGTGTTGCCAAGATCCAGATGCAGCTTGGCAACGTGCATGTTGAAGGCTCCTCACCAGAGGACAGCCACGTAGGAGGTGATATGCTTTCAATATCAGGAGTCAATCACTTCAGCTGAGATGAGAGATCTTTGCAACTTTCCCCCTTTTCTGTAATAATTGCTGCAGTAAATTGAAAGGACTGGGAAATATTACAGAAAAGGAAAAAAGAACACTAAATCAGTGATAATAATCAAGGTCAGCTCAACATTGTGGGGCAAAGAGCCTGTAGTGTTCTATCTCTGATTCTAGATATTTTTGCAACCCTGACTTTTTTCACCCTGCCATTATCAGTTGTGCAATCTAAGGCCCCGTCTCTTGACCCTCACTAAGGTGTTTCCAAAACCTACATTGATCTGTCTGAAGTTCAGAGCCAGTCTGGTAATGCTTCTGTGAAACTTCTTTAGTAACCTAGCTGCGTCAAGACAGATCACAGAGCACTCCATCGGGTGATTAGGACGACTCAGCACATCTTTGGAACTCAACTACTGGACCTGGAGACAATCTTCAACTTTTGATGTCTACGGTGTGCTCATAACATTAAAGGCCCATCCTATCCTAGACACTGTTCAATCTCCTGCGATCTGGTGGGACGGGCTGCATCATGGCCTGGTATAGGAAACACCAATGCTTTGAATGGAAAATCCTACAAGAGTTAGTGGATTCGATCTGGTACATCATGGGTAAAGCCCTCCCAACCATTGAGCACATCAGCATGAAACGCTGTTGTAGGACAGCAGCATCCATCATTAGGGGTCACCACCACCTAGGCCATGCTGTCTTCTCAATGCTGCCATCAGACAGAAGGTACAGGTGCCTCAGGACTCGCACCACCAGGTTCAGGAACAGTTACTACCCCTCAACCATCAGGCTCTAGAACAAACTACACTCACTTGCCCATCATTGAAATGTTCCCACAACCAGTGATCTCACTTCAAGGACTATTTATCTCATCATCTCATGTTCTCGTTATTTATTGCTATTTATTTATATTTGAATTTACACAGTTTGTTGTGTTCTGCACTCTGGTTGATCTTTCACTGATCCTGTTATAGTTACTATTCTATAGATTTGCTAAGTATGCCTGTAGGAAAATGAATCTCAGGGTTGTATGTGGAGATGTATAGTCATAGTCATACTTTATTGATCCCGGGGGAAATTGGTTTTCATTACAGTTGCACCATAAATAATTAAATAGTAATAAAACCATAAATAGTTAAATAGTAATATGTAAATTATGCCAGGAAATAAGTCCTTTGATAATATATGTACTTTGATAATAAAATTTACTTTGAAGTTTGAGATACAGAGACATCTTAGCCAAGACAGTAAGACTGATAAACATCTTCTTCCCGAGGGTTGTTGTGTAGTTGAATAATGCTACACCTCGGTTTGCCAATGGCCTTTGAGTGTTATGGTCCATGAGAGTAATTGGTTGCATAAAAATGTGGGATTTAAAAAAAATTAAGCCATACCACATACATTGTAAATATGTAGCACTGTAATCTCATTGTTTTGAGCAATGACAATAAAGCTGTTTTCTATTCTAATGTATTATGTTAAAGGTACTGCTTCATGCTTTTCATCCATACTCTTTAATCCCATACTTTAGAATTTGTCAAGAACTTCTCACTGAACAAGGGATATTATAGTTTAACTTGGAAATTGTAGTATGTGGTAACTACAGTGTATTTTGTTCTGTCTCATGGCAAGATTGAAGTGTTTTATGCCAAAAGCACCAGCGGATAGCATGTCAGAGTTCATGCCAAATTATTTCACTTGAAGCAAAGAAAGCCTTTCTCTTCCATGCCAGCTTTCCATGATCCCTGAGTACTTTACGGCCAAATGAGCTTATGAAATATAATTTAGAAAATTGATACCACTAATTGCCCTTGGCAACTCCCAATTCATTGTGTCTAATTAATCCATTTACTTTTAGTTCCACTTCTGTAATCTGTGAAAAGGACGAATTTCAGGTTATCTACTGTATCAACACTCTAATATTAAATGTACCTTTGAATCTATGAATCACTATTGTAACTATAAGATTTTCACACTAAGGCACCCTGAAATAAAATTATTTCTCCTTACAATATTCCTTTAAAGAAGTGTGCAAGACTTGAGCCAACTGTATTGCCAACCCCCATTATTTGGCAGCATGACTGGAAGGCTGAATAAATTACTTCAGATGGAATCTCGTTTTACACTACTTAATTTTATACATAAATGAATGTCTTACCGTAATTTATTGTTGTTATTATGTATTGCAATCTACTGCTGCCACAAAACAACAAATTTCATGATATTTGCCAGTGACGTTAAGCCTGATCCTGACGCACTGTAAGTTTCTCAGGTAGCCTATTGTTGGGACCTCATTCACCCTGCCGGAGAGTCTGTGTGCCCTATTCCACAGGCAGTCCTGATGAAGGGTCTTAGTCCAAAACATTGACTGTTCATTCCCCCCAAAAGATGATGCCTGGCCTGCTTGGTTCCTTCAAAAAAGAATAAATTAAGGAAGGTAGTGCACCCGTGGCTGACAAGGGAAATTAGGGATAGTATCAATTCCAAAGAAGAAACATACAAATTAGCCAGAAAAAGCGGCACACCTGAGGACTGGGAGAAATTCAGAGTCCAGCAGAGGAGGACAAAGGGCTTAATTAGGAAAGGGAAAAAAGATTATGAGAGAAAACTGGCAGGGAACATAAAAACGGACTGTAAAAGCTTTTATAGATATGTAAAGAGGAAAAGACTGGTAAAGACAAATGTAGGTCCCCTGCAGACAGAAACAGGTGAATTGATCATAGGGAACGAGGACATGGCAGACCAATTGAATAACTACTTTGGTTCTGTCTTCACTAAGGAGGACATAAATAATCTTCCGGAAATAGTAGGGGACCGAGGGTCTAGTGAGATGGAGGAACTGAGGGAAATACATGTTTAGTAGGGAAGTGGTGTTAGGTAAATTGAAGGGATTAAAGGCAGATAAATCCCCAGGGCCAGATGGTCTGCATCCCAGAGTGCTTAAGGAAGTAGCCCAAGAAATAGTGGATGCATTAGTGATAATTTTTCAAAACTCTTTAGATTCTGGATTAGTTCCTGAGGATTGGAGGGTGGCTAATGTAACCCCACTTTTTAAAAAAGGAGAGAGAGAGAAACCGGGGAATTATAGACCGGTAAGCCTGACATCGGTGGTGGGGAAAATGCTAGAGTTAGTTATCAAAGATGTGATAACAGCACATTTGGAAAGCAGCGAAATGATCGGACAAAGTCAGCATGGATTTGTGAAAGGAAAATCATGTCTGACGAATCTCATAGAATTTTTTGAGGATGTAACTAGTAGAGTGGATAGGGGGAGAATCAATGGATGTGGTATATTTGGATTTTCTAAAGGCTCTTGACAAGATCCCACACAGGAGATTAGTGTGCAAACTTAAAGCACACGGTATTGGGGGTAGGGTATTGATGTGGATAGAGAATTGGTTGGCAGACAGGAAGCAAAGAGTGGGAATAAACGGGACCTTTTCAGAATGGCAGGCAGTGACTAGTGGGGTACCACAAGGCTCAGTGCTGGAACCCCAGTTGTTTACAATATATATTAATGACTTAGACGAGGGAATTAAATGCAGCATCTCCAAATTTGTGGATGACACGAAGCTGGGCGGCAGTGTTAACTGTGAGGAGGATGCTAAGAGGATGCAGGGTGACTTGGATAGGTTAGGTGAGTGGGCAAATTCATGGCAGATGCAATTTAATGTGGATAAATGTGAGGTTATCCACTTGGTGGCAAGAACAGGAAAACAGATTATTATCTGAATGGTGGCCGATTAGGAAAAGGGGAGGTGCAACGAGACCTGGGTGTCATTATACACCAGTCATTGAAAGTGGGCATGCAGGTACAGCAGGCAGTGAAAAAGGCAAATGGTATGCTGGCATTCATAGCAAGAGGATTCGAATACAGGAGCAAGGAGGTACTACTGCAGTTGTACAAGGCCTTGGTGAGACCACACCCAGAGTATTGTGTGCAGTTTTGGTCACCTAATCTGAGGAAAGACATTCTTGCCATTGAGGGAGTACAAAGAAGGTTCACCAGATTGATTCCTGGGATGGCAAGACTTTCATATGATGAAAGACTGGATCGACTAGGCTCATACTCGTTGGAATTTAGAAGATTGAGGGGGGATCTTATTGAAACATATAAAATTCTAAAGGGATTGGACAGGCTAGATGTAGGAAGATTGTTCCCGATTTTGGGGAAGTCCAGAACGAGGGGTCACAGTTTGAGGATAAAGGGGAAGCCTTTTAGGACCGAGATGAGGAAAAACTTCTTCACACAGAGAGTGGTGAATCTGTGGAATTCTCTGCCACAGGAAACAGTTGAGGCCAGTTCATTGGCTATATTTAAGAGGGAGTTAGATACGGCCCTTGTGGCTACGGGGGTCAGCGGGTATGGAGGGAAGGCTGGTACAGGGTTCTGAGTTGGATGATCAGCCATGATCATACTGAATGGCGGTGCAGGCTCGAAGGGCCGAATGGCCTACTCCTGCACCTATTTTCTATGTTTCTATGTTTCAGCATTATGTGTTTGTTCCACAATCAATTTTCTTTTTGATTTTCTTTCACCAAACCTACGTGAGTTAAAATCAAAATGCATCTTTTTTTTGACTTATCAGAACTGTTAAATATCAGAATTTTAGAGATTATAGATTTTGGAAATTACAGTTTAAGTTACTATCTATCCACAAGAAAACAGAAAATAAGTTTGCTGGCTGTTCATTGCCTTCATTTCTTATCAGATTTTATGTGTTGCTTATCAGCAAATGGAAGTGCTATCAATGTGACTTTGTAATTTGTAGAAGATCCTGTTTACTTTTAGAAAATCTCAGGGGCAACAACATGATAAATTTAAAAACACTTTGCATCAAGGGTGAGGTCACATTTGCCTGACAACTAATTAACAAATTTACAGCGCAAAAGTGCTGAGAACGAAGATTCTAAAGTGATTTTTATTTCAGCAAAATACTGTTCCAAGTGATTTTCTTTCACTGATAACAAGGCCTCCCTCGGTCAGGGTCGACCGTGGTCGTTGCATTCCATCTGTCTCGATATGCAAGCCTGGGCAGTACGATATGGAGAGCAAGCTGTTACCCATGTAGCAAGCTCCCCATCTCCACGCATCTGATGTGCACCAGAGGTCCCGACACACTAGACCAGGGGTCCCCAACCATTTTGCACCGCGGACTAGTTTAATATTGACAATATTCTTGTGGGCCGGCCGACCGGGGGTGGCGGGGGGGCTGCTCATGTAGGGTTAATCTCATCTCAAAATGTCTTTTACAGTTAGGGTTGCCAACTTTCTCACTCCCAAATGAGGGACAAAAGTAGCAGTCAAATCCCGGGGCACTTTACCCCAGGAAAGACTACCATGACCATGAAACCTTGCGCGGGCGACTGTGTGCGCATCCGCGTATGTGCCGATTTTTTTCCTGCACAACTCGGTTTTGCCTTCATCTTCCCAACTATACTGTACATATGTTATTTCTACTTTATATATGCTGTGTATTTATCATATCATTCCTGCTTTTACTACATGTTAGTGCCATTTATTTTCGGTTTTATGTGTTATTTGGTATGATTTGTTAGGTTATTTTTTGGGTCTGGAAACGCTCAAAAATTTTTCCCATATAAACTAATGGTAACTGCTTCTTCGCTTTACTCCATTTCGGCACAAAGGGTTTCATTGGAACGCTCTACCTTAGTGGGGGAAATACGGGATAAGGGCGGTCCCGTATGGGACAAACCAATTTAGCCCAATATATGGGATGTCCTGGCAAATACGGGACAGTTGGCAACCCTATGTTCCAGTTCAACAGTGCGTGACAGGGAATGAGGAAAGGTGCAGCTGACTCATATTGTTTCCTCGCGGCCCGATAGCACATGCTTTGTGGCCCGGTACCGGTCCATGGCCTGGTGGTTGGGGACCGCTGCACTAGACCACTGCTACACGACGATGACGAATGTCTATCGTTCCTTCCTGAAGAACAAGGCCCCAGTGAGTAACTAGGAGCTGGTCACGGGAGGCAGAGGAATGGTTACACGATTACATTGAGTCAGTGGACTGGGCTGTATTCAAGAACTCATCTGAGGACCTGAATAACTACACCAGGGTCCATACAGACTTTATTAAAACAGCTGTGGATGAGTGTGCCCCCATGAAATAGTTCAGGGTTTCTCCCAATCAGAAGCCCTGGACGAGCAAGGAAATCAAGAAATTGCTGAGAGCCAGATTAGAGGGATTCAAGTCTGGAGATCAAGAATGGTACAAAAGATGCAGGTATGATCTGCGGAAAGCCATCTCTTGGGTGAAGTGGAGATTCCGGATTAGACTGAAATCAACGAGGGATGATCGACAGCTGCGACAGGCTTTGAATGCTGTGGCCTCCTACAAAGCTAAATCTTGCAACGCAGGGGAGAGCAGAGCTTTGCTCAATGCCTTCTGTGCTTGCTTTGACCACCAGAACAGGGAGGAAGCATTTCACACCCCCATGTCTCCCAATGATCCTTTGTCTCAGTATCTGAAGATGGCATGCGGGCTGCCTTCGAGAGGGTGAATCCAAGGAATGCAGTCTGGCCGAATATTGCAGTCCTGTGCCATCCATCTGGCTGGTGGGTTCACGGATATCTTCAATCCCTAACTCTGGCAGTGTGTGCTACCCCCCACCTGCTTCAAGCAGGCTTCAAATGTACCGGTGCCCAGGAAGAGTGTGGTAACCTGTCTCAATGACTATCATCCAGCGCCACTTCCATCCACAGTGATGAAGTGTTTTGAGAGGCTGGTGTTGAAGCATATCAGCTCCTGTCTGAGCAGCGACTTGGATCCGCTCCAATTTGCCTACCAAAGCAACAGGTTTACAGCAGATGCTATCTTGTTGTCTCTTCACACAACCCTGGAACATCTGGACAACAAAGATGCATACATCAGGATTATTTTTATCAATTACAGTCAGCATTTAACAACATCATCCCCTCAGGAGTAATCAGTAAACACCAAGACCTGGGCCTCAATTCCCCCTTGTGCAATTGGATCCTGGATTTCCTGACTTGTAGACGCCTGTCAGTTCAGATTGGCAAAAGCATCTCCTCCACAATCTCCATCAGTACAGGAGCACCGCAGGGATGTGTACTTAGCCCCCTGCTCTACTCACTTTACACCTATGACCGTGTGGCTAAGTACAGCTCCAACACCATATACAAGTTGGCTAACGACACCGTGTTGTGGGCTGTATCATAGAGGGTGAGTCTGCATACAGGAGGGAGACTGAAAACTTGGCTGAGTGGTGGAATAACAACAATCTCTCACTTAATGTCAATAAGACCAATAAACTGATTGTAGGCTTCAGGAGAGGGAAACCAGAGGCCCATGAGCCAGTAATCATCAGATGTTCAGACATGGAGAGGGTCAGTAACTTTAAATTCCTGGGTGTCTCTACCTCAGAGGACCTGTCCTGGACCCGTCATATAAATATAATTGCAAAGAAAGCGCAACAACGCCTCTACTTCCTCAGGGGTCTCCGGAGGTTTGGCATGTCATCGAAAACCTTGGCAAACTTCTATAGATAATGTGGTGGAAAGTGTGCTGACTGGCTGCATCACAGCCTGGTATGGGAATGTCAATGCCTCTGAGCAGAAAATCCTACAAAAAGTAGTGGATTCAGGTGGGGGGGGGGGGACAATACCAGAAGTTCTAGAAATCGATGTTCATGCCATCAGGTTGGAGGCCACCCAGACGTAAACATTGATTTCTTGAACTTCCGGTAATGCCCTCTTCACTTTTCCCCATCCCCTTTTCCCTCTGTCACCTTATCTCCTTGCCCACCCATCACCTCCCTCTCTCTCCCTCCACCTTTAAAATCTACTCTTCAGCTTTTTCTCCCCAGTCCTGCTGAAGGGTCTTGGCCCAAAATGTTGACTGTACATTTTTCCAAAGATGCACACTCATGACATTTCCATGAGCACATCTGCCCCATTTGATGTTCCACCTCACATTCTGTCATTGGAATGTTTGATGTCCAATTATTCGACACATCAAAGACGGATCGCTGATTGAGATTTTTTTTGGAGTTTGTCAGCTTGTAAAATTAGTTGATAAATGTTTCCACTAGTAATCGCATCGGCAAAATCTGCAAGGACAGCCTTAGCTACATTGCAATCATCCTGTCATTTCTGCAGTTACTTGTTACATTTTCACGTTATAAGCATCCTGGTGAACATGAGTCCTTTCAGTGAACAATTTCTTACCCAGATTCCAGTCTGTTTCGAAGGTTCATCTTTAACACCAGACCCCAGTGATAGGATTTTCAAAGTTCAAAGTTCAGAATAAATTTATTATCAAAGTAGGTATACGTTACCACATATAGGCATCCGTTAGTCTCGTGAGACTATGGATTTGCGCCTTGGAAGGTTGTATGGAAGACCGGCAGTTGCCCATGCTGCAAGTCTCCCCTCTCCACGCCACCGATGTTGTCCAAGGGAAGGGCATTAGGACCCATACAGCTTGGCACCGGTGTCGTCGCAGAGCAATGTGTGGTTAAGTGCCTTGCTCAAGGACACAACACACTGCCTCAGCCAAGGCTCGAACTAGCAACCTTCAGATCACTAGACGAACACCTTAACCACTTGGCCACGCGCCAACACAAGGTCACCACATACAACCCTGAGAATCATTTTCTTGCAGGCATTCACAGTAAGTACAAAGAAGCACAATAGAATCAGTAAAAAACAGCACACAACAATACGGACAAGCAACCAATATGCAAAAAGACAACAAACTCTGCAATATCAAAAAGGAAACAAAAAAACAACAAATTCTGCTAACTACATAAGCAATAGGGTCAGCAACTTTAAACTCCTCAGTGTAATCGTCTCAGAGGATGTGTCCACGGTGACGTAGGTGCCATTATGAAGAAAGCCCGGCAGCCCCTCGACTTGGTATGCCATCTAAAACTCTGACAAACTTCCATAGGTGTGTGGTGGAGGGTATACTGACTGGTTTCATCACGGCCTGGTATGGACACACCAATGCCCTCGTAAAACATAGAGAACATAGAAAATAGGTGCAGGAGTAGGCCATTCGGCCCTTTGAGCCTGCACCGCCATTTATTATGATCATGGCTGATCATCCAACTCAGAACCCTGCACCAGCCTTCTCTCCATAACCCCTGATCCCTTTAGCCACAAAGGCCATATCTAACTCCCTCTTAAATATAGCCAATGAACTGGCCTCAACTGTTTCCTGTGGCAGAGAATTCCACAGATTCACCACTCTCTGTGTGAAGAAGTTTTTCTAATCTCAGTCCTAAAAGGCTTCCCCTTTATCCTCAAACTGTGACCCCTCATTCTGGACTTCCCCAACATCGGGAACAATCTTCCTGCATCTAGCCTGTCCAATCCCTTTAGGATTTTATATGTTTCAATCAGATCCCCCCTCAATCTTCTAAATTCCAACGAGTACAACCTAGTTCATCCAGTCTTTCTTCATATGAAAGTCCTGCCATCCCAGGAATCAATCTGGTGAACCTTCTTTGTACTCCCGCTATGGCAAGGATGTCTTTCCTCAGATTAGGGGACCAAAACTGCACACAATACTCCAGGTGTGGTCTCACCAAGGCCTTGTACAACTGCAGTAGTACCTTCCTGCTCCTGTACTCGAATTCTCTTGCTATAAATGCCAGCATACCATTCGCCTTTTTCACCGCCTGCTGTACCTGCATACCCACTTTCAATGACTGGTGTATAATGACACCCAGGTCTCGTTGCACCTCCCCTTTTCCTAATCGGCCACCATTCAGATAATAATCTGCTTTCCTATTTTTGCCACCAAAGTGGATAACTTCACATTTATCCACATTAAATTGCATCTGCCATGAATTTGCCCACTCACCCAACCTATCCAAGTCACCCTGCATCCTCTTAGCATCCTCCTCACAGCTAACACTGCCGCCCAGCTTCGTGTCATCCACAAACTTGGAGATGCTGCATTTAATTCCCTCATCCAAGTCATTAATATATATTGTAAACAACTGGGGTCCCAGCACTGAGCCTTGTGGTACCCCACTAGTCACTGCCTGCCATTCTGAAAAGGTCCCGTTTATTCCCACTCTTTGCTTCCTGTCTGCTAACCAATTCTCCACCCACACCAATACCTTACCCCCAATACCATGTGCTTTAAGTTTGCACACTAATCTCCTGTGTGGGACCTTGTCAAAAGCCTTTTGAAAATCCAAATATACCACATTCACTGGTTCTCCCCTATCCACTCTACTAGTTACATCCTCAAAAAATTCTATGAGAAGTGGTGGAAACAGCCCAGCCCATCACGGGTAACACCCTCTCTGCCATTGAGCACATCTACATGAAGCACTGTCACAGGAAAGCAGCATCCATCAACAGGGACCCCCACCATACAAGCCGTGCTCTCTTCTCACTACTGCCATCAGGAGGAAGGTACAGGAGCCTCAACACTCACACCACCAGGTTTAGGAACAGTTATTACCCCTCAGCCATCAGGTTCTTGAACCGGAGGTGATAACTTCACTCACCCCATCACCAAACTGGACTCACTTTCAAAGACTCTTTATCTGATATTTATTACATATTATTATTTCTTTTTTCTCTTTCTTTTTATATTTGCATAGTTTGTTGTTTTTTTAATGGCGACTCCTTTGCTTACATCTTCGGAAGCAGCTCTATTTCTGTCTTTACTATCTCAATTTTTCCCTTTCAGGGTTCTTGTGAAGACCCTGACCTGGAGTTACACGCTGACTTTAGTTCTTTGTGGGAATGGGACCTGCTCTCGGGGCCGTTATTCAAGATACCAAAGATGCGGCTTAGAAGATCAACGGGCCTTCGGAGTTCCGGGATTTCGTGGCTCTGGATGTGGGCAGACTCGTGGTCGGTGCCTCTGCAGGGAATTGGTGTGTCATGGGAGACGGAAGATCAAAAGCAGCAAGCTGGCTGCTGGCTGTGTGCCCAGAGACCCAAGTTCTTTGGGCACAGAGCTCGGAAAAAGCGATGAACGGAATTTTAAAATTATAAATCAGGGAGTTGTTTGTTATGTCTCTCCTCTCGCTGTGAAACAGAGACACCTCTTTTTCCCTTATTAGGGAGAGAGAGAGCCTGTGCTACGTCGAATACTGGGTGAACGAGTAGTCTTTGGGGTACTGCAAGCTTGTGTCTTTATTGATGCTTCGCTGCATGCTAAATGGTAATTGGTTTCGGCACGGACTAGATGGGTCGAGGGGCCTGTTTCTGTGCTGTACTTCTCTATGACTCCATGAACGTGAGTCCATAGTTTGTGGGAACGGTTCAGTATTCGGGTGAGAGAAGGTATCCCCTTTGGTGCAAGAGCCTGATGGCTGAGGGGTAATACCTGTTCCTAAACATGGTGGTGTGAGTCCTGAGGCTCCTGTGCAATGTTTTCATCGGTTTTCATTCACCACCAGTTATGTATTCTTACCGTGGGCATTAACTGCACTGGAGCATGTGGACTGAAATATAGCAAACTATTAAAAGGATAAATGGTCATGAGGGCAAACTTGAGACAGATCATGAGTTCACAAGAAAGAATCTTTTAAAACTTCTCTGTCCCCTTCCTTCGACCTTGTGCTGATCTTTGTAATTACTCAGTGTTCTCTCATGTGATGTTTTCGTATGTTAAGGGACTATTTAAAATTAGGCTGTTTTGTCAGAAATTGAGCAATGAGGCTCATCTTCTGAGAAAGATGCGGAAGGCCCAGTATCATGACTAAGCAAACATTAAGATATTTGACGCTGAGGTTTTTTTTGCTCTCTGCCAGAAAAGAGGTGGATACAATCCAGTCAATCCACCTTTCCACCTTTGAGCACATTTACATGGAACGCTGCTACAAGAAAGCAGCATCCATCATCGAGTTCCCCCTCCATCCAGACCGTGCTCTCTGCTCACTGTTGCCATCTGGAAAGAGGTACAGCTGCCCCAGGTGCTACAGCACCAGGAGCTTTAGGTAACAGTTATTACCCTACGACCATCAGTCTTCTGAACCAGCGTGGATAACCTTACTCATCACAACTCTGAACTGACTCTACAACCCACGGACTCAGTTTCAGGGACTCTACAACTCAGGTTCTCAGTATTATTTATTTTTTTATTTGTACACTTTGCCTTCTTTTGCAGATTGGTCGTCAGTCTTTATTTATGAATAGTTTTTCATAAATTCTATTGTATTTCTTTATTTTCCTGTGAATGCCTGCAAGAAATTGAATCTCAGGGTAGTATATGATAACATATACATACTTTGATAATAAAGTTACTTTTTAAATTTGACTTTGAGGAGAAAGTATTGCCATCACCTTCAAGGGCAAGGGACATCTTGAAAAGGTCAGTGTGACAAGTCAGGGTCCTTAATGATGGATCCTTCCTTCCTGAGGCACCAGCTTTTGAAGATGTTCTCAGTGGTGCGAGGATCGTCCCTGCGATGGAACTGACTGAGCTGACAACGCTGTGCAGCTTCCTGCGAGCCTCCACACCAGGTGGCGATTCAACCAGTCAGAGCACTATTCGCCACCCACCTGTAGAAATTTGCTTTGAGTCTTTGGTGACATACTAGATCTCTTCAAACTTATAATGAAGCATAGTCACTGACCTGTCTTCTTTGTGATTGCATCAAAGAGTTCGACCTAGGCTAGATTCTCTGAGATGATGATGTCAAGGAACTTGAAGCTGTTCACGCTTTCCGCTGCTGGCCCCGCAATGAGGACTGGTTCGTTTTCTTCCCCTTCCCGAAGCCTACAATCAATCCTTTGGTTTGCTGGTGTTGAACACACAGTTATTGTTTTGATAACACTCAATCAGCTGGTCTATCTCAACCCTATATGTCTCCCCATTGCCATCTGAGATTTTACCAACAACAACGGTGTCATCGACAGACTTACAGATGATGTTTGTGCTGAGCCTGGCCACATTCTCATGCACGTGCAGAGACTAGAGCAGGCGAGCACTCATGCTTGAGGTGTCCCTGTGCTGATTGTCAGCAAGCTGCTTTGACAGATATATACTATCTTTGGTCTCGTGATGGAGAAGTCAAGGATCCAGATGTTCTGAGGTTCAACTTTAGAAGCTTGTTGATTAGTACATTGAAACTTTTGATCTTTTAATGCAAACAAAAAGCAAGAAATGGAGGAGGCTGGAATTCTTTCCTGAAGCGTCGTTTCTACGTTACCGTCGGGGTGATTTCCCAACTGAATCTCACGTCTCTGATCTCAGCCCTTTTCCTCATGGACAGAGCAAGCGTACGTGTCCGGATGGTCTTTACCCACAACCCCACCAGCAGGTCATCTTGGAAACTTCTGCCAGCTCCAAACAGATTCCACTAGCAAACACCCTCCTTTGCAATATTTCACAGGGAACACTCCTGTAGCATCTTCCTCATCAGCTCCTCCGGCCCTGTCAACCTCCTGGCACTTCCCAAACAACTGTCTCACCATGCACAAAAGTCTAGGGACTCAAACAGTTATTCCAAGTAAAGCAATGGTGTAGTGCATTTGCTGTTCATACTGTGACATCCTCTACTCTGGAGGGACCAAACACAGAATGGATGACCACTTCATAGAACATTGAAGCTAGTCAGTACAGCACCGAACAGACCCTTCAGTTCATGATGTTGTGTAAGACATTAGTGAGGCCTGATTTGGAGTATCGTGTATAGTTTTGATCACCTATCTACAGGAAAGACGTAAATAAGATTGAAAGAGTACAGAGAAGATCTACAAGGACAGTACTGCCAAGAACAGTTCTAACCACATCACCAAGTTTGCTGACATTGTAACAGTGTTGTCCACACCAGCAACAATAATGAAACAACAAATAGGGAGGAGATAGAGCAACTTATGGACTGGTGTAAACACAATACCCGAGTCTCATCGTTGACAAGACTGAAGGGATGACTGTGGACTTCAGGAAGGTATAGGCTGACCACTCCCTGCTTCCTATCAATGGCTTCTTTGTGGAAAGAGCTAGGACATCAAGTTTGCTTGGCATGCACATTTTCGATGATCTCGCCTGGTCCCTGAACACCACAGCAGTGCCTCCACTTCCTGAGGAAACGGAAGTTAGAGAGGCTCCCCATTCCTCCCCCCGTCCCATTCTCACCAGTTCCCACAGGAGCACTATAGAGGGTCCTGCCCAGCTGCATCACCATCTGGTGTGCAAATTGCATCAGATTGTAAGGCATTGCAACAAATAGAGTGGACTGCTGAAAACATCATCGGGGCCTCTCTTCTAAACTCACTAATTACCATGGTTATATCGACTTGCCACTGTGCTTCCTGTAAAAATGCTATTCCTTTTTCTCGAACAAGAGAAAATCTGCAGATGCTGGAAATCCGAGCAACACATGCAAAGTGCTGGAGGAACTCAACACGCCAGGCAGCATCCATGAAAAAAAGCACAGTCCAAGTTTTGGGCCGAACTTTTCGGCAGGACCCTTTGTCTCCACCGCGTCTGTTCCCAGGAAGAGCCTTTCCTCAAAGAGTGGGATTTCCCTTTATCTACCATCGACGCTGCCCCACCTGCATCACCTCATTTCCCAGACATTCACACTCGTGACACCTTCCTGCCGCCTTAACAGGGATAGAGCTCTCCTTGTCCTTACCCACCACCCCATCAGCCTCCCCGTTCAACATATCATGCTCCGAAACTTCCACCATCTCCAATGGGATCTACCACATTTTACCTTCCTCCCCAGTCTCTGCTTTCTGCTGGGATTGCCCCCCACCGCCCCCCTGACTCCTTTGTCCATCCGTCCCTCCCCACTAACCTCCCTCCTGGCACACATTCCTGCAAGCCACAGCAATGCTACTCCTGCCCATTCACCTCCTCTCTCGAGGCAACATTTCACCTGCAAACCTGTTGGGGTTGTCTGTGGTATCTGTCGTTCCTGATGTGGCCTCTTCAGTATAGGTGAGACCTGACATAAACTGGGGGACCTGTTTGAGGAGCACCTCCACTGCATATGCTAGAAGTGGAATTTACAGGTGGCCATTCCTATCCCCTTTCCTGTTTTGATAAGTCAGCTAATGGTCTCCTTTTGTGCCACGATGAGAGCATTCTGAGCATGGAGGAGCAACACCTTATGTTTCATCTGGGTAGCCTCCAACCTGATAACATGAAGATCGATTTTTCCTTCCGGTAATTTTTTCTCTTACCCTTACCTCTTCTTCTGTTCCCCACTCAGGCCTCTCACCTGGCAATCACCTCCCTCATGCCCCTCCTTCTTCCCTTTCTCCCATGGTCCAGTCTCCTCTAATATCAGATTCCTTCTTCTCCAGTCCTTTACCTTTCCTACTCACCTGGCTTCACTTGTCTCCTTCCAGCTAGCCTCCTTTCCTCCCCCCACCTTTTTATTTTGGCATCTCTCCCCCTTCCTTTCCAGTTCTGATGAAGGGTCTTGGCCAGAAACAGCGGCTGTTTAGTCATTTCCATAGATGCTGCCTGACCTGGTGAGCTATTTTTGTGTGCGTTGCTCTGGATTTCCAGCATCTGCAGAATCTCTTGTGTTTATGATTAGTGTCTCCCCCCACCCCGGCCATTCAGAATCAGGTTTAATACAACTGGTGTATGTCAGGAAATATATTGTTTTGTAACAGCAGTACATTGAAATACATAATAAAAAAACTAGAAATTACAACAAGAAATTTATATAAAGTATTAAATTAAATAAGTAATGCAAAAATAGAGCAAAAAAAGAAAATAGAGGTAATGTACATGGGTTCATTGTCCATTCAGAAATCTAATGGTGGAGGGGAAGAAGATGTTCCTGAATTATTGAGTGTGTGTACCTCTTCCCTGATGGTAGCAATGAGAAAAGAGCATGTCCTGGGTGATGGGGGTCCTTAATGATGGCTGGCATCTTTTTGAGACACTCACAACACGTTGGAGTAACTCAGCAGGTCGGGCAGCATCCTTGGAAACAATCAGTCAATGTTTCGGGCCGGAACCCTTCGCCAGGACTGAAGAGGGAAGGGGCAGAGGCCCTATAAAGAAGGTTGGGGAGGGTGAGAAGGAGAAAGCTGGTAGGTTCTTCTTGAGACATTGTCTTTTGAAGGTGTCCTTGATGCTTGTAAGACTAGTGCTCATGATGGAACTGGCTGTGTGCAGTTTTCTGCAAGATCCAGGGCATGTTTCAGAAGGGCTACCTATGACGTGTCTCCAGCACGTCAAAGACTCCTCTCATCCTTCCCACGATTTCTCTAACTCGCCCCTGCTGTCAGGCAGAAGCTACTGCAACATTACAACCAGAAATGTCAGGCTGGGCAACTCCCCGCCCCTCCTACTTGCCAACTCATTCCGTACTGGTATCTTTTCATCTTCTGTTGCATATACAGTATTTATACTGGAACAATACAGCACAAGGACAGGCCATTCTGCCCATGATGAGGACTCCTGCCTGTTTTATCAGAATAGTGTTAGTAATATTATACAGTACTGTCTTACATAGACATGCACCTCGCACTTTATGTCAACCTGTCAATCTTCAGGCCCTGCCACTCAACGACATGACATCATCACCTTGATGTGCCACGTCATATGGCGACGTGAGTGATCATGGTCTTATGACCATGACTGTTCTTGGCAAATTTTTCTACAGAAGTGGTTTGCCATTGCTACCTTCTGGGCAGTGTCTTTACAAGACGGGTGACCCCAGCCGTTATCAATACTCTTCAGAAATTGTCAGTGGTCGTGAAACCAGGACTTGTGACATGCACCAGCGGCTCATCCGACCGTCCACCACCTGCCCCCATGGCTTCATGTGACCCTGATCAAGGGGCTATGCAGTTTCAGGAGCTGTTATTACCCTTCAGCCATCAGGCTCTTGAACAGAGAGAGTAACTTCACTCAACTTCACTCACCCTCCCCCCCACCCCACTGGGCTGCTTCCACAACCTATGGACTCACTGTCAAGGACTCAATCGCATATTCTCAATATTTATTGCTTATTTATTAATCATTGTTATTATTTTGTTTTTTTTCTGTTGTTGCACAGTTCGTTGTCTTTTGCACATTGGTCATTTGTCCATCTTGTGTGTGGTTTTACATTGATTCTATGGTGTTTCTTTGTATTTACCGTGAATGCCTGCAAGAAAGTACATCTCAGGGTTGTATATGGTGACATAAATGTACTTTGTAATAAATTTACTTTGAACTTTGAACTTTTATTGATATTCAGGTTATGTGTTTCCACTTCAGTTTTCCTCATCCCCAATTTTTGAAATTGGAAAAAAATGTTCCCTGTTCTCCCAGGTCAAGGCTTCTGTGGCAAAAGGGGTGTAAGAAATGCCTTCCATGTCTGAAATAGCTGAAAGTTATATGGCAAATTATTTTTGGCTGTGTAGATGAGATACTTTTTCTAAATGCTTTATTGAACCTTATGAATATCTACAGTATATGTCATTTTCTTGTTTAACAAGTCATGCAGATCTTACTTGAGTGCAAACCCAAATGGAATGATAGACGTTCGGATCAAAGTGTGCTCATACCATTAATCACAACAGATTGCTGGAGGAACTCAGCAGGCCAGGCAGCATCTATGGAAAAAGAGTAAATAGTCGACGTTTCGAGCTGAAAACCTTCGCCAGTCCTGCCAAAGGGTCTCGGCCTGAAACGTCGACTGTACTCTTTTCCATAGATGCTGCCTGGCCTGCTGAGTTCCTCCACCATTTTGTGTATATTGCTAGGATTTCCAGTCCGTGCAGATTTTCTCTTGTTTGTGATGCAATTCATCCATCCTTTTCATTCATGTGCTCTAAACACCTAATCTTCCCACAGCCAGCTTTTATCCAATTTACTTTGATTTTTTTTATGTATGTTATTTACTTTTTGCCCTCTCTTTCCTGAAAAATAGAGCCTCTAACTTACTGGGAGAAGTTACTGTGGCTTTTGTTTTCCTGATCATTAAACAAGTTGCTTTTGCTAACTAAATTGACCCTTTTGTGAGGCATTCACCCGAATCATTGGTTTAACATAGTGACGCCAGTAAATACTCTGACTTTAAGCAAACGTAATAACTCTGGGTGTATTGGAATTCAATCGAAATTTACCATCCCCTCTCCAGAATTACACCTTTCTTTAAATCAAAATTGGAGGAGCTTCAACCATATTTACTGATCTTTGCCATGGCAGCCATAATTCCTAAAAGAATTTAATTTTCTTGGAAAGCAGCAATGATGTTCTTTTTCCCCATCAGCACCGATAATTCAAGGATGAAATTTTGAGCTGTGTTTCCTATCTTCTTAAAGATCTCCATCATGAGTCAGAAATCGGTGATTGCAGATCTGGAGGATTTGGATCTAAAAATAGGAGTGGGAGTGGACAACTTCACCCATATTTCTTCTGCCCCATTGAGTGGTGTCTTCCTTCCTGCTGAATTCCTTCAGCACTTTGTGTTTATTGCTCTGGACTTTTTCGTGCTTATGTTTTACTGCTCCTCTGCGAAGTCCCTTCAAGGGATGCCTACCCTGAAGAAGTTTAAATCTTCTCTTCGCCAGGAGTTCAGTGACACTCTGTCTCACTGCTACCCCTCTGTGATCTCTGCGGTCCTCAGACTCTTCGACCATGCGCTCACCCAGACCCACTGCTGTAACCATGTATCCTTCCTGGGAACTCGTCTTCGCCGCCATCTTGTTCCTCTCCAGCCCTTGATTTTTCCACCCACCTAGCTTCACCTATCACCTACTAGCTATCCTCCTTCCCCTCCCACCTTTTATTCTGGCATCTTCTCCACTCTTTTACTGTGCTGAGGAAGGGTCTTGACCCAAAATGTCAACCTGTTTATTCATTTTCATAGATGCTGCCTGACCTGCTGAGTTCCTCCAGCATTTCGTGGCTGCTGCTTTGGATTTCCAGCATCTGCAGAATTTCTTGCAATCACAATCTTATTTGAACCTCTGCTACTCTCTCCTGCCTGCTCCCTAAAGACACTGATGACATTACAGAAAAAAAATCCCATAAATGTGAAATAATGCAAAGTACACCATTTACACCTGCAATGTAAAGCTCGCTTGTACCAGCATCACATGCACATAGTATCAAATAGGTAGCATCTGCCTGCAGGTTGAGACAGTGGTAAGGAAGGTAGATGTTACCATTCATTTCGAAGAGGACTAGCATGTAAAAGCAAGGATGTAAAAGCTGAGGCTTTATAAGGCATTGGTCAGACCACACTTGGACTTCAGTGAGTTAAGTTCTGAGCTTATCTAAGAAAGGATGTTCTGGCATTGGAGAGGGTTCAGAGGAGGTTCACGAGATTGACCTGAGAATAAAAGGGTCAATGTATGAGGAGAGTTTGATGGTTTTGGGTGTGTTCTCCAAAAGACCATAAGAACTAGGCCTTTTGGACCATCGATTCTGCACCATTTCATCATGGCTGATCTAATTCCCTCTCTGGCCCAATCTCCCACCTTCTCCCCGTATCCCTTCCTGCCCTGACTAATCGAGAATCTATCACCCTCTGCCATAAATATACCCAATGACTTGGCCTCCACAGTTGCCTGGAGGCAACAAATTCCACAGATTCACCACCCTCTGGCTAAAGAAATTCCTCCTCATCTCCATTATAAAGGACGTTCCTCTATCCTGAGGCTGTGTCCTCTGGTCTTAGACTCCCCCACAACAGGAAACATCCTCTCCAAATCTACTGTCAAGACCTTTCAACATTCGATAGATTTCAATGAGATCCCCCCTTATCCTTGAATTCCAGAAGGTCTAGGTCCAGAGCCATGAAATGCTCCTCATGTGATAAGTCTTTCCATCTCAGAATCATTTGAACCTTTGAACTCTCTCCAGTGTCAGCACATCCTTTCTTAGATAAGGGGCCCAAAACTGCTCACAATATTCCAAGTGAGACCTCACCAGTAAAAGCCTTAACTTTATATTCTTTCTGTTATATTCTAGTCCTCCGGAAATGCATGTGAACATTGCATTTGCCTTTCTCACCACCGACTCAATCTGCAAATTAACCTTGAGGGATTCCTGCTCCTCACTGGGGTTTAGATGAATAAAGGAGGTCCTCATGGAAACTTATTGAATATTGATAGAGTGGATGTGAAGAGGATGTTTCCTACAGTGGGTGCGTCTAAGACCAGAGGGCACCACCTCAGTATAGAAGGACGTCCATAGTTTGTGTTCAGAATCAGCTTAGATGAGGTGAGTTATAGTTAGTTGTAAAGTCAAAGCAATGCCTGAAAGACATATGAAGAAATAGGAAAATGATTCCTTACTGGATAACTGGCAGCAAGGACTGCAGAGACTGATTGCAGAAGTCGATGACTCTGAGAACAACTTGCTTTCTTGATCTCTGCCAGTCACTTCAGTGGGTAATGTCAAGATATAAATAGTTGGTTTGGAAGTTGTGAAACCAACTAAAGAGTTTATGAATTTTTGAAGCTATGAGTGAATCCTTCAACTAATTATGATTAATAAAGTGTAATTATCATGCAAATTCATGTAAAACCTTGGACTTTTGCACCATCTCTGTGTGCAGTTTTTCATTGATTCTTTCTATCTACTGTGAATGCCTGCAAGAAAATGGATCTCAGGGTGGTACATGGTGGCATATACTGTACAGACTTTGACAATAAATTACTTTGACCTTTGAGATTCATTGTTTGGTGTGGTTTATCAGTTGTTTGATGTTAATTGGCACCACCATCGAAATGCAGTAATTCTCTCCATCATTGGTGCACGGAGGCTGCAGTGTAACAAACCAGAGGATACACTGCACTTGTCCATCTTCCTCCGAGAGCAGCTGCCAAACCCTCGGAGTGCTGGAAGAACTCAACAGGTCATGCAGCACCAGTGTGTGGGGGTGGGGGGGGGGTTGGAATGGATAGGCAACATTTCAGATCAACAACCTTCCTCTGCACTGAAGGACCGTGGACAATTTCACTTGAAGAGGTAGAGAGGAAGGGGTGGAACAAGAGCTGGAGGTGATAGACAGACGCGGTACGGGAGACTGGAAATAGTGATGGGGAGTGTGGGGTGATAGGTGCAGGCTGAAGATGACAGAACTCCTAAACGTGAGATGTATAACACCGCGGTGGACAGCAAGTGGAAATATATGGTGATTAGGGAAAGTATAGGGGGGATGTCTGAGCTATGTTTTTCACACAGAGAGTGGTGGGTGTATGGAACTTGTTGCTACGTGTGGTGGTAGAGGAAGATACTTTTGAGGCATTTAAGTAACTCTTAGATAGACATATGGATGATGGAAAATGGAGGGCTAGAAAGGAGGGATGGGTTAGATTGGTCTTAGAGTGGTTTAAAAGGTCAACATCAGATTGTGGGCAGAATGGCCTGTACTCTGCTGTAGTGTTCTGTGTTCTCTATCACCCGATTTTCATCGGCCCAAGTTCTGGACTTCCCTCACAAACAGCACTGTGGCAACACTCTCGCCAAAAGGACCACAAAGCTAAAAAAAAACATCTCACCGCCACCTCTCAGGGGCAATTACGATGGACAATAAATATTATCGAATCAGCAGAGGAGGCTCCAGACAGGTAGATAGTTTAAAAACTACCGCTCGCGGGCTTTCGGCTTTTTCTGGTGGCTCAATCATATCGCGATTGGTTAGCAAAGGCAAAATAAAAATAATGTAAGGACAAGCAAAGTGACGATTGTTGGAGTGGGGTGACTTTGGCTCAACAGGCCCGAGTGAGGTAGGCTTCTAGTAAGTTTCTTCTTCTTTCATCCTCTGTTAGTGCATAGTCAGTGCAGTGAGCAAGGCTCCAGGGCCGTTTTCCTGTGTTTTTTTTGTGTGAGATGTGGGAATTCTGCGAGACCTCCATCCTCCCCGGTTACCACAGCTGCACCAGGTGCACCGAGCTGCAGCTCCTCGGAGAACAGTTTAAGGAACTGGAGCTGTAGCTCGATGACCTTCGGCTCATAGGGGAGACTGAGAGAGTTATGGATAGGAGCGACAGGGATGTAGCCAGCCTTGGGTTGCAGGAAGCAGGTAACTGGGTGACTGTCAGAAGGGGGAAAGGAAATATGCAGCCAGTGCCGAGTACCCATGTGGCCGCCCCCTCTATAATAAATATAAAGCCCAATTTATACTTCTGCATCAAATGTACGCTGTAGGGTGACGTGCACCTCCCCAAAAATGTAACTCATGCGTCACCAACTGTGATTGGTCTGCTTGGTAGCATCGCATTTCCTCATACGCATTTCCGGTTGCTTTTCTCCGCCATGACTGTACACTGACGCGAAATAAACGGTTGGATTTGATGAACCAGATCGTCGAATCTACCTGCCGACATCCGGAAGTATTTGAAATGCATTTCCTCGTCCATGTCTCTCACGAAGAAACTCAACACAGTGGCGTAGAAACCCCACCGCCAACTAGCGTTTTGGCGGCGAATTGCAGAGCGACGCAGACACAACTACGCATGCTCGTTACGGCGTAGGGCTACGCAAAAGTGTAAATCAGGCCTATGGCGTAGCCCGTACGCACAGGTATAAATCAGCCTTAACACTTTGGATACTGCTGAGGGGGAAGGGAATGACTGACCAGGCCTCTGGCCCTGAGCCTGGCACTGTGGCTCAGAAGGGAAGCGGGGTAAAGAGGGCTGCCGTGTGATAGAGGAATGGACAAGAGATTCTGTGGACGGGTGCCAGGGTCAGGGACATCTCAGATTGGGTCCATGGCATTCTAAAGGGGAAGGGGGAGCAGCCAGAAATCTTGGTACATAGTGGCAGCAACGTCTAGGTAGGAAAACGAAAGAGGTCCTGAAGAGATCATTTAGGGAGTTGGGTAGAAAGCTGAAAAGTGGACCTCCAGGGTAGTAATCTCTGGATTGCTGCTTGTGCCACACACCGGTGAGAGAAGATGGGCTCAAAGGCCTAATTCTGTTCCTGTCTCTGATGGTGTTCTGATCTTCCCAGGCAGATGAATGCCTGTGTCAGGAACTGGTACAGGGGGCAGGGCTTCAGGTTTCTGGATCATTTAGACCTCTTCTGGGGAAGGTGACAGGTTACACCGGAACCTAAGGGGGTTCAATATCCTTACGGGAAGGTTTTCTAGAGCTGTTTAAACCAATTTGGCAGGGGTATGGGAACCAGAGTGAAAGGGCTTTTGGTATACAGGCAGATGCAGTGATAAAACTACAGTCAGTGGGATGAGTTGCAGTGTAACATGGGGGCAAAATTGAAAAGGGTGATGAATGCAGGACTAAGGTGTTATATTTGAATGTGCGCAGTATGCAGAATAAGGCAGTTGATCTTGCAGTGCAGTTAGAGACCGGTAGGCCTGACATTGTGGGTATCACTGAGCCATAACTGAAAGAAGATCATATTTGGAAGCGTAACGACCAAGGATACACATTGTATTGAAAGAAGAGGCAGACAGGCAGAGAGGGTGGTGTGGCTCTGATGGTAAAAAATGAAATCAAATCCTTAGAAAGATGTGACATGGGATCGGAAGATACAGAAGCCTTGTGGGTAGAGTTAAGAAACTGCAAAGGTAAAAAGACCCTGATGGGAGTTAAATGCAGGCCTCTGAACAGAAGCTAGGATATGGGCTACAAATTACAATGGGAGATAGAAAAGGCATGTCAAAAGGGTAATGTTACAATAGTCATGGCAGATTTCAATATGCAGGGAGATTGGGAAAATCAGGTTGGTTCTGGATCCCAAGGGAGAGGATATGTCGAATGCCACAAGGTGGCTTTTTAGAGCAGCTTGTGGTTGAGTCCACTAGGGAAAGGCAATTCTGGATTGGGTGTTGTGTAATGAACCAGATTTGGTTAGGGAGCTTAAGGTTAAGGAACATTTAGGAGTGAGTGATCATAATATGATAGACTTCACCCTGCAATTTGAGAGGGAGAAGCTAAAGTCAGATGTGTCAGTGTGTAGTAGGCAGCGTTGACCCCAGGGGATCGTGGGTTTGCGCCTCTGGTGGACTGTGTCCTCTCCAGGGCGCAAGCCTGGGCGGGAAGATTTGAAGAACCGACTGTTGCCCATGCAGTGGGTTCCCCCTCTCCACGTCACTGATGTAGTCCAAGGGAAGGGCAAGTGTCGACACAGCTAGACGCCAGTGTCGTCGCAGAGGTTGCCAGAGTGAAGTTGTAAACAACATCAGGCTGCCTTAGGGACCCTGGCTCCGGATTTCTTCCTTGGGGTTTACTCCCAAAGCCTTTCCCATAGGTGGGTATGGCCGCAAGGCGGCAGAGGTTTAAAAATCAGAGTTTTCCTTCTCCCAAATGGGCTGCCATCCAAGGCTGACGAGCCCCACCTGCCCGATAAGTAAAGGGCATTATAGAGGTATGGGAGAGGAGATGGCCAAAGTTGATTGGAAGGGGACATTAGCAGGGATGATGGCAGAAAAACAATGGCCAGAGTCTCTGGGAGCATTTCGAAAGGTGCAGGGTAGATACATCCCAAAGAAAAAGAGGTATTCTAAAGGCAGGATGACACAACCTTGGCTGACAAGGGAAGTCAAAGCCAACATAAAAGCAAAAGAGAGGGCATATAATAGAGCAAAAATTAGTGGGGTGTTAGAGGATTGGGAAGGTAACTAAAAAGCCTTAAGGAAGGAAAAGATGAAATGTGACGGCAAGCCAGTCAAAAAGGATGCCAAATGTTGTTCTCAGATGTACAAAGGGTGAGTAAGAGAGACGTGAGAGTAGATATCAGACCACTGGCAAATGACATTGGAGAGGTAGTAACGGGGGCGAGGATACTGAGGACATACTGAGTAAGTACTTTGCATCAGTCTTCACTGTGGAAGACACTAGCAATATGCTGGAAGTTCAAGAGTGTCGGGGGGGCAGAAATGAGTGTTACTGGGCGTTTGGGAAGCTGAAAGGTCTGAAGGTAGTTAAATCACCTAGAGCAGGTGGTCTACGTTCCAGGGTACTCCCATCTCTGAAAGAGGTACCTGAAGAGATTGTGAGACATTAGCAAAGATCTTTCAAGAATCACTAGATTCTAGCATGGTTCTGGAGAACTGGAAAATTGCAGTCAATTGTTAAGGATAGGTCTGAGGGTACTTGGAGGCAGATGATAAAATAGGCCAAATTCAGCATGGTTTCTTAAGGGAAAATTTTGCCTGACAAATCTGTTGGAATTTTTTTTGAAGAAATAACAAACAGGATAGACAATGGATGTTGTGTACCAGATTTTCAGAAAGCCTTTAACAAGGTGCCACAGATGAGGCTGCTTAACAAGATAAGAGCCCATGGTATTATAGGAAAGATACTAGTGTGGATAGAAGATTGGCTGATTGGCAGGAGGCGAAGTGTGGGAATAAAAGGAGTCTTTTCGAGCTAGTTGCTGGTGACTAGTGGTGTTCCACAGGGGTCTGTGCTGGCACTGATTGTTTTTATGTGATATATCAATGATTTGGATGATGGAATTGATGGCTTTGTTGCAAAGTTTGCAGATGATATGAAATAGATGGAGGGGCAGGTAGTTTTGAGGAAGTAGAGAGGTTACAGAAGGACTTAGACAGATTCAGAGAATGGGCAAGGAAGAAGCAGATGTAATACAATGTCAGGGAATGTATGGTCATGTACTTTGGTAGAAGAAATGAAAGAGTTGACTATTTTCTAAATACGGAGAAAATTTAAACATCAAGGTGAAACAGGACTTGGGTGTCCTAGTGCAGAATTCCTTGGTGGCGAGGAAGGCAAATGCAATGCTAACCTTTATTTCAAGAGGACTATAATATAAAAGCAAAGATGTAATACTAAGCCTTTAGAAAGCACTGGCGAGTACTATGAGCAGTTTTGTGACCCTGATCTAAGAAAGTATGTGTTGACATTGGAGAGGGTTCAGAGGAGATTCACTAAAATGATACCGGGAATGAAAGGGTTATTGTGTCAGGAGTGTTTAGGGGCTCTTTGAATTGAATTGACTTTATTACTTACATCCTTCATATACATGAGGAGTAAAAATCTTCACGTTATGTCTCTGTCTAAAAGTGCAATGTGCAATTTATGGTAATTTGTAATAAATAGTATGTACAACAGGACAGTTAATATAACATAGAAATACAATTGTATCAGCATGAATTAATCTGCCTGATAGCCTGTACTCGCTGGAACTTAGAAAATTGAGGAGAGAATCTCTTTGAAACCTACTGAGTGTTGATAGGTCTCGATAGAGTGGATGTGGAGAGGATGTTTCCTGTAGTGGGGGAGTCTCGGACCAGAAGACACAGCCTCAGAATAGAGGGATGACCATTTATAATGGAGGTGAGGAGGAATTTCTTTAGCTGGTTGAAGAGTGGTGAATTTGAGGAATTTGTTGCACAGGCAACTGCTGACGCCTGATCATTGGGTTTATTTAAGTGGGAAGTTGATAGATTCTAAATTTGTTGGGGTTATGGGGAGAAGGCAGGAGAATGGGGTTGAGAGGGAAAATAGGGCAGCCATGATGAAATGGTGGAGCAGATTTGATGGATTGAATGGCTCATTCTGTGCCTATGTCTTATGGTCTAACCTTGACTTGGAAGCCTAGCTCTTGTAGGTAACTAAAAAAACATTCTATCAACATCTGTGGTATTGTTCGTAGTTGAAAGCCACTCCAAAAACTGGTCTCACTACAATAACCATACCCAACCATTATTGCAAACTTAAAAGAATGAACAGCCAAAATAGACACTACTAAGTGTAAAACTGGTCTCCTTTAGATAATCTGTATGGAAAATGTTATAAATGTTTTAAATGTCATTCTGTACAGCCAGCCTATCCACATTCCTCAGCTGTAGATTTTCCAGCCTTATACACTGGTCAAAAGCAGCCGAGCTGAGATACCACCCTAGGGTATCACCTAACGCTGTCCAGAGTACAAAAATTATTCCACATTTTACCGAAGGTAAGGCTGAGATCTCCTTTCCTGCTGTTTGTACTTCAAAATAAATAACAAGTAGATACATTGGAACATTCGGGGAAGGTGTACTTGGTGACAACAGATCGGGTGGGTTACTTTACGAAGGGAATTTAAACAGCCTGGGCTTGTATCTGCTTTAGTTTAGAAGAGGAAGAGGGAAATTTAAGATCATGAAGGTTTTAGCGGGATGAATGTGTGTTGCTTATTGCTTCCTACAAGATAATCTAGAAGTCACTGTTTGAACACTTGAATACAGCTGAAGGGAATTCTGTGAGTATTTGGAACCCTTTGCCTCAAAGTGTGTCGGAAGCAGAGCTTTTGAATAATTGTTAAGCTACAGGCAGATTACTTCTTGATTAGCAAGGGGGTAAATACTCAAGGAAACGGGAACACAGAGCACCCCTCCATGGATGCTGCCTGACCTGCTGAGTTCCTCCAGCATTTTGTGTGTGTTCCTTTGGATTTCCAGCATCTGCAGAATCTCTTGTGTATACAGTTCCTTACTGATTTTTTTCTTTGCTTTAATCATCTTTTTAAATGGAGAGGCTATAACTGGGAGGATTGGACAATCGGTGTAAATAAAGGGCAGGTTGAGATATAGAAGATTCTGAACAGATCGTCAGAATTAGAATCAGGTTTGTTTTCACTGACGGATATCACGAAACTTATTGTTTTGTGGCATGAGTACTGTCAAAAATTGTTGTACAATAAGAAAATATTTTAAAATAAATAAATAATGCAAGAACACAGCAAAATATTGAGCCAGTGTTCATGGGTTCGTGGTCCATTTAAAAGTCTGATGACAGAGGGGAGGAAACTGTTCATTAAACGTTGAATATGGATCTTCAGGCTCCTGTACCTCCTCCCTGATGGTAGTAATGAGAAGAGGGGTCTTCAGGCTCCTGTACCTCCTCCCTGATGGTAGTAATGAGAAGAGGGGTCTTCAGACTCCTGTACCTCCTCCGTGATGGTAGTAATGAGAAGAGGGGCCTTCAGGCTCCTGTACCTCCTCCGTGATGGTAGTAATGAGAAGAGGGGTCTTCAGGCTCCTGTACCTCCATTCTGATGGTAGTAATGAGAAGAGGGGTCTTCAGGCTCCTGTACCTCCTCCCTGATGGTAGGAATGAGAAGAGGGGTCTTCAGGATTTTGTACCTGCTCCCTGATTATAGTAATATGGAGAGAGCATTTTCCACATGCAGAGGGTCCTTAATAATGGGTAATTGTGAAGATGGGCGTTAAGTATGTAGTATAGATTCAAATAAGCAATTCAGGAGAGAACCCTTTAACACAGTTCATGCTTGAGGTGGTACACGCATACTATTGTAATGATGAGGGAAGAAACAAATGCCTCTGGGGTATAGCTAGTGAAAATAACCATTGTTTCTCAGCTGTTTGTTTCATATATTTGAGAAGTCTTTGCAAAGTAGGCTTGGTAGTGTGGTAGTGTGGAGGAGCAGAGGGATCTTGGGGTGCATGTCCACAGATCCCTGAAAGTTGCCTCACAGGTAGATAGGGTGGTTAAGAAAGCTTATGGGGTGTTAGCTTTCATAAGTCGAGGGATAGAGTTTAAGAGTCGTGAGGTAATGATGCAGCTCTATAAAACTCTGGTTAGGCCACACTTGGAGTACTGTGTCCAGTTCTGGTCGCCTCACTATAGGAAGGATGTGGAAACATTGGAAAGGGTATAGAGGAGATTTACCAGGATGCTGCCTGATTTAGAGAGTATGGATTATGATCAGAGATTAAGGGAGCTAGGGCTTTACTCTCTGGAGAGAAGGAGGATGAGAGGAGACATGATAGAGGTATACAAGATAATAAGAGGAATTGATAGAGTGGATAGCCAGTGCCTCTTCCCCAGGGCACAACTGTTCAATACAAGAGGACATGGCTTTAAGTTAAGGGGTGGAAATTTCAAAGGGGATATTAGAGGAAGGTTTTTTACTCAGAGAGTAGTTGGTGTGTGGAATGCACTGCCTGAGTCAGTGGTGGAGGCAGATACATTAGTGAAATTTAACAGACTGCTAGACAGGTATATGGAGGAATTTAAGGTGGGGGGTTATATGGGAGGCAGGGTTTAAGGGTCGGCACAACATTGTGGGCTGAAGGGCCTGTACTGTGCTGTACTATTCTATGTTCTACGTTCTAAAGCGTTAATCCTTAGTAAGTATTTTGCATCAGTCTTCACAGTGGACAACACTAGCAGTATGCCAGAAACTCGAGATTGTCAGGAGGCAGTAGTGAGTGTTGTTGCTCTTACTAAGAAGAAGGTGCTTGGGGAGCTGAAAGTTCTGAAAGTAAATAAATCACCTGGACCAGAGGAATGGAAAATTGCAAATATCTCTCTACTCTTCAAGAAGAGAGGGAAGTAGAAGAAAGGAAATTATAGACCAGTTAGCCTGATGTCAGTGGTTGAGAATATGTTGAAGTCCATTATTAAGGATGAGGTTTTGGGATACTTGGAGGTGCATGATAAAGCAGGCTAAACTCAGCACGGCTTCTTTAAGGGGACATCTACCCGACAAATCTGTTGGAATTCTTCGAGGAAATAACAGGCAGGATAGACAAAGGTGAGTCATTGGATGTTGTTTACTTGGATTTTCAGAAGATCTTTGTCAAGGTGCTGTATACGAGGTTGCTTAACAAGATAAGAGCCCATGGTATTACAGGAAAAGAATACCAGCATCGATAGATGATTGGCTGATTGGCAGGAGGCGAAGAGTTGGAATAAAGGGGGCCTATTCTGGTTGGTTCCCAGTGACGATCGGCAGTGGTTGGTATTGGGACTACTTCTTTTCACTTTATATGTCAACAGTTTGGAAGGTTTTGTGGCTATCTTTGCAGATGATACAAAGATTGGTAAAGGGGCAGGTGGTGTTGAGGAAGCATGGAGTTTGCAGAAGGACAGATTAGGAGAATGGCCAAAGAAGTGGCAGATGGAATACATTGTCAGGAAGTGTATGGTCATGCATTTTGATAGAAGGAAAAAGGCATAGACTGTTTTTTAAATAGGGAGAAAATACAAAAATCAGAGGTACGAAGGGACTTGGAAGTCCTCATGCATTCCCTAAAAGTTATCTTGCAGGTTGAATCAGTGGTAAGGAAGGCAAATGCAATGTTAGCATTCTTTTTGAGAGAACTAGATTAGAAGAAGAATGATGTGATGCTGAGGCTCTATAAGGCATTGGTCAGACCACAATTGGAGTATTGTCTGCAGTTTTGGGCCCCTTATCTAAGGAAGACATGTTAGCATCCAGAGGAGGGTCACAAGAATAATTCCGAGAATGAAGGTCATCTATCCATGCTGGTATTCTGGTATGAAGAGAACTTGATGAGTCCATCTGTTCCAAAATCTTCTGAGCACAAGCTCCAGGCCCTCAAAATATGCCCATTTAGGTTCAGTGTTGAAAGAGGTCTGCATGAATAATCAGAAGGTTAAGTGACAAAGCAGATTTGTCCTGAACTATGCCTTAAGTTACAAGGATACACCTTTAATGATGAGCTCATAGCAGGGGCAATTCATCTACTGTCTCCCACTATATAGTTTCAATGAGGCAGAATCAGAATGGTCCACACTGAGTGAGTGCTTTTATACGCTCCAAAGGATCAGTTGGAAGTTACACTGTGAGCAGGTTTTATCTCCCGAAAACTGGTTCTCATTTTAATTAATTCATAATTATGCTGTCTATATTGTCAGAACCCAGAATGATCCTTAACATTGATGATTTATCATCGCGAGGACATTCTTTGAAGTAGAATGCATTGAGACTGAATGGTGTGAGGATGAAAATCTAAATCAAATCAAAACAAATCAAATTCAAGTTTAATTAGCATTCAGCCGTACAGCCGAACACAACAGTATTCCTCTGGGGTGATGGTGCAAAGCATACACAGCATGTGAATCAAAATAGTGAGCAAAAAAAAACCATAGTCACACAAAAATAAAAAATAAAACACATCTGAGCAACATGTTCTGCAGATTGATGGTGCAGTTTTCGGCAATGCGTAGCCACCACAATCTAGCCCGTCATTCCACCGATCGAACGCTGGAGGCCAACCCCCCAACCAGGCACGGACGCCACGCTACTCTGCCTCCGGTGTCTCCTCTCCTGCACTGCAGGTGCAGGCAAGCCTGTGGCTTGAGGCCTAATCCTCGCTACAACCGAGGCAACGCAGCTTTCCCACCATCAGCCGCGCCACCAAATAAGGGTAACAGGCCAGCGACCTCTTACATTATCATATTCCGGTAAGATGGCGGCGGCTTCTTGAAGGTTAACCAAAGGTATTTTTTTCTTTGTAAAATGTCTTTTTAATGTTTGCAAGACAATACTGGACTCCAAGAATTTCGGGTACTGCAGGTCTACCCCATCAGTTGATTGGAGGAGCTGGACTGGGCTCAGAGAAGCTGGTCTAGGTGTCAGAGGTGCTGGACTGGGTGCAGACCGTGTGGCTTAAGATAAAGTTAAATATTAGGCAACTCACACAAAATGATGGAGGAACTCAGCAAGTTAGACACCATCTATGGAACTGAATAAACAATTGACATTTCGGGCTGAGACCCTTCTTCAAGAGAAATAAAGATTATTGCTTGATTTGTCACATGTGCATCCAAACATACAGTGAAAAGCATCATTTGCATCAACGACCAACGCTCTCGCTGAATGCCATGCTTCTGGTGCCAAAGTAGCATGCCCATAATTTACTAATCCATACATCTTTGGAATATGGGAGGAAACCAGAGCACACAAGAGGAAACCCACGCAGTCACAGAGAGAATATTTAAACTCCTTATGGGCAGCAGCGGGAATTGAACCCTGATCTTGCCTCTTAAATTAGAAGTGAAGTTAGCAGCCTACTGAACTGTAGCTTTCTGACTGTACAAATCACTTGAGTAACCAGTGCACGTACGATGCAGGCTCACACAGGGAGACACTTTTCAACATAATTGTATAAGGGCTAAGAGAGTTGTAAAAGAGCGCCTGAAGGCTTTATGTGTCAATGCAAGGAGCATTCGTAATAAGGTGGATGAATTGAAAGTGCAGATTGTTATTAATGATTATGATATAGTTGGGATCACAGAGACATGGCTCCAGGGTGACCAGGGATGGGAGCTCAACGTTCAGGGATATTCAATATTCAGGAGGGATAGACATGAAGGAAGGGGAGGTGGGGTGGCGTTGCTGGTTAAAGAAGAGATTAACGCAATAGAAAGGAAGGACATAAGCCGGGAAGATGTGGAATCGATATGGGTAGAGCTGCGTAACACCAAGGGGCAGAAGACGTTGGTGGGAGTTGTGTACAGGCCACCTAACAGTAGTAGTGAGGTCGGAGATGGTATTAAACAGGAAATTAGAAATGTGTGCAATAAAGGAACAGCAGTTATAATGGGTGACTTCAATCTACATGTAGACTGGGTGAACCAAATTGGTAAAGGTGCTGAGGAAGAGGATTTCTTGGAATGTATGCGGGATGGTTTTTTGAACCAACATGTCGAGGAACCAACTAGAGAGCAGGCTATTCTGGACTGGGTTTTGAGCAATGAGGAAGGGTTAATTAGCGATCTTGTCGTGAGAGGCCACTTGGGTAAGAGTGACCATAATATGGTGGAATTCTTCATTAAGATGGAGAGTGACATAGTTAATTCAGAAACAAAGGTTCTGAACTTAAAGAGGGGTAACTTTGAAGGTATGAGACGTGAATTAGCTAAGATAGACTGGCAAATGACACTTAAAGGATTGACGGTGGATATGCAATGGCAAGCATTTAAAGGTTGCATGGATGAACTACAACAATTGTTCATCCCAGTTTGGCAAAAGAATACATCAAGGAAGGTAGTGCACCCGTGGCTGACAAGAGAAATTAAGGATAGTATCAATTCCAAAGAAGAAGCATACAAATTAGCCAGAGAAAGTGGCTCACCTGAGGACTGGGAGAAATTCAGAGTTCAGCAGAGGAAGACAAAGGGCTTAATTAGGAAGGGGAAAAAAGATTATGAGAGAAAACTGGCAGGGAACATAAAAACGGACTGTAAAAGCTTTTATAGATATGTAAAAAGGAAAAGACTGGTAAAGACAAATGTAGGTCCCCTGCAGACAGAAACAGGTGAATTGATTATGGGGAGCAAGGACATGGCAGACCAATTGAATAGTTACTTTGGTTCTGTCTTCACTAAGGAGGACATAAATAATCTTCCAGAAATAGTAAGGGACAGAGGGTCCAGTGGGATGGAGGAACTGAGCGAAATACATGTTAGTAGGGAAGTGGTGTTAGGTAAATTGAAGGGATTGAAGGCAGATAAATCCCCAGGGCCAGATGGTCTGCAACCTAGAGTGCTTAAAGAAGTAGCCCAAGAAATAGTGGATGCATTAGTGATAATTTTTCAAAACTCGTTAGATTCTGGACTAGTTCCTGAGGATTGGAGGGTGGCTAATGTAACCCCACTTTTTGAAAAAGGAGGGAGAGAGAAACCGGGGAATTATAGACCAGTTAGCCTAACGTCGGTGGTGGGGAAACTGCTGGAGTCAGTTATCAAGGATGTGATAACAGCACATTTGGAAAGCGGTGAAATGATCGGACGAAGTCAGTATGGATATGTGAAAGGAAAATCATGTCTGATGAATCTCATAGAATTTTTTGAGGATGTAACTAGTAGAGTGGATAGGGGAGAACCAGTGGATGTGGTATATTTGGATTTTCAAAAGGCTTTTGACAAGGTCCCACACAGGAGATTAGTGTGCAAACTTAAAGCACACGGTATTGGGGGTAAGGTATTGGTGTGGGTGGAGAATTGGTTAGCAGACAGGAAGCAAAGAGTGGGAATAAACGGGACCTTTTCAGAATGGCAGGCGGTGACTAGTGGGGTACCGCAAGGCTCAGTGCTGGGACCCCAGTTGTTTACAATATATATTAATGACTTGGATGAGGGAATTAAATGCAGCATCTCCAAGTTTGCGGATGACACGAAGCTGGGTGGCAGTGCTAGCAGTGAAGAGGATGCTAAGAGGATGCAGGGTGACTTGGATAGGTTGGGTGAGTGGGCAAATTCATGGCAGATGCAATTTAATGTGGATAAATGTGAAGTTATCCACTTTGGTGGCAAAAATAGGAAAACAGATTATTATCTGAATGGTGGCCGATTAGGAAAAGGGGAGGTGCAACGAGTCCTGGGTGTCATTATACACCAGTCATTGAAAGTGGGCATGCAGGTACAGCAGGCGGTGAAAAAGGCGAATGGTATGCTGGCATTTATCGCGAGAGGATTCGAGTACAGGAGCAGGGACGTACTACTGCAGTTGTACAAGGCCTTGGTGAGACCACACCTGGAGTATTGTGTGCAGTTTTGGTCCCCTAATCTGAGGAAAGACATCCTTGCCATAGAGGGAGTACAAAGAAAGTTCACCAGATTGATTCCTGGATGGCGGGACTTTCATATGAAGAAAGACTGGATGAATTGGGCTTGTACTCGTTGGAATTTAGAAGATTGAGGGGGGATCTGATTGAAACGTATAAGATCCTAAAGGGATTGGACAGGCTAGATGCAGGAAGATTGTTCCTGATGTTGGGGAAGTCCAGAACGAGGGGTCACAGTTTGAGGATAGAGGGGAAGCCTTTTAGGACCGAGATTAGGAAAAACTTCTTCACACAGAGAGTGGTGAATCTGTGGAATTCTCTGCCACAGGAAACTGTTGAGGCCAGTTTATTGGCTATATTTAAGAGGGAGTTAGATATGGCCCTTGTGGCTACGGGGGTCAGGGGGTATGGAGGGAAGGCTGGGGCGGGGTTCTGAGTTGGATGATCAGCCATGATCATAATAAATGGTGGTGCAGGCTCGAAGGGCCGAATGGCCTACTCCTGCACCTATTTTCTATGTTTCTGTGTTTCTATAATTCATTTCACTAAGGATTTGGGATTTCCTGTAGACTTTTTCCAGCAAAATCCATCACTTTCAGGAACAAAGGACAACATATTTCGTACGTAAAAACTAGAAAGAATCCTGAGAACAAGAGTTGTAAATTCCTTGAAAATGAGTCCATGGGTTGTGGAATCGGTTCAGAGCAAGGAACGCATTAGTTTTGCTTGTAGTTCAACTAACACATTATTGCAACATGTATATCACAGACAACGTTATCTTGTACTTTACACGAGCTACTTGATGCATACGCAATGTCTCACCAGGACAGTGAGATGTGGTTTGCTCACTGCTCTCCCTGTGCCGATACACTATATAAAGAGAGAGAGACAGAATTTTCATTGTTATTTTAGAAAGCACGTTCACTTTACAGAATTTTATTACATGTGCCAAAGACTCTTGCCCAGTACTGTAAATGAGCAGTGCAAAAATAGTGAGCTAGTGTTCATGGCTTCATCAGAAGCAACATAATGATCTCCAGGGAATTCTAATTCATAGATGAGAGGTTTCATCATCATCATTATGTGTCATGTTGTATGACGTGGCCGATTATGGCCTTCCCGTGATCATTACTGTTCTTGCCAAGTTTTTCTACGGAAGTGGTTTGCCATTGCCTTCTTCTGGGCAGTGTCTTTACAAGACAGGTGACTCCAGCCATTATCAATACTCTTCAGAGATTGTCTGCCTGGTGTCAGTGGTCACATAACCAGGATTTGTGATGTGTACCAGCTGCTCATACGACCATCTACCACCTGCTCCCATGGTTTCACATGGGGGGGGGGAATTGGGCTAAATTGGTGCTACCCATTGTCCAAGGTTGACCTGCAGACAACAGAAAGAAGGAGCTCCTTTGATGGGAGATGTATCTTCACCTCACCATCCAAAATTTATAACATTGAAAATTTTGGCCATCAGCTAACTGCATGCACGTCATAAGTAATACATACAGCACTTACCTACTGCCCGTTACGCCACTGGTGTTCAGGGCAGCAGTGAACGTCTGCCATCTCTGGTGGTGTTCAGGGCTTCCTTCATCGTGTCAGTCGCTTCCTCTTGGTCTTCACTACTGCAAGTCCCAGGTGGAGACTCAGGAATACCGTCACACTCAGATGTAGAAGGATTCTTCATTGCTGTTTCCATAACAATTTTATTTTGACTAATCTGAGTTGTTAACCCTGAGCTGAACCCCCGAACCCGGAGGACCGGAGGACCACTCTTAGTCTGACCTCTACCCTTTGACCTGTTTGGCATGGGTGACCCTACCAAGAGCCAAAGCATAAAGCCCTGACTCCAGACAACATAGCTCTCTGGGTCATTGAGGCACACAAGCCTCCAAACCACGACAAGGTTGTGGTTCTCTTGGAGGATGAGTAATAAGTGATTCAACAAAACAGCTTGGAGTGTTTTGGAACCATTAAAAACTGTTCCTTTGTCCCAGCTGTTGTGCAGCAGTATTGTTACAGAAGTTTTGTTCAGAAAGAATTTTTAAATGTTTGATATGTTGGGTTAATGGATAAAAGCAATCTCAGGACGGTGAATGAGAGAAACATGCCTCTTTAAGAATTGATCATTTGTTTTATGGCTTTATGATTGTTATATGCAGTGAGGTACGGTGAAAACCTCGGCCTGTGTACCATTCATTCAGATCAGTTCATTAAACGGTGCTGAGGTCAGACTGAGGTAAAGCAATACAAGAGTGCAGAATAACGTGTAACATTTACAGAGAAGGTGCAGCACAGGTCAACAATAAAGCGCAAGGCCATAATGAGGCAGATCGTGAGGTTGAGAGTCCATTTTATTGTACAAGAGGTCTGTTTAAGAGTCTGATAACAGTGGGGTAGACCCTACCCTTAAGCCTGTAGGTTCTTGCTTCCTGGATTGTGTGTGTTCTACCCAACGGGAGAGGGGAGACGAGAGAATGTCATGGGTAGATGGGGTCGTTGATCTGCTTTACCGAGGCAGTGAGGAGTGTAGACAGAGACATTTCTGGATTTTGCTGTGATGAAGTAACTGATGCTCTTTAATCCTAGAGTGATCCACAATGGGATGGTATTTCCTCCATTCTCTGCTAAATGGGGTCAACAAGTATTCCACGTCGCTGGGGAAGGTGTGGCTTTCGGTCATATTCGTTTTCCGTCTGCTGGTGCTGGTGGTGGCGGCTGAGACCGTCTGGGGAGATGAGCAGAGTGGCTTTGTCTGCAACACCCAGCAGCCCGGTTGCAGGAACGTCTGCTACGACCGCTTCTTCCCCATCTCCCACATCCGGCTGTGGGTTTTCCAGCTCCTGGCTGTGACCGTCCCCTCATGTCTCATCGGGATGCATGTTTCCCAACGGAGGAAAAACAAGAAGAACATCAAAATCTTTAATCAGAATGCTGATCGGCGAAAAATAAAGATCGATACCTCTCTCCTTCGGACCTACCTGGTCAGCGTCGTGTTCAAGATGTTATTTGAAGGCAGCTTTATGTATTTATTCTACTGGATCTATGAAGGATACCAGATGGTTCGACTAGTGAAGTGTAGCGAATATCCCTGCCCTAATACTGTTGACTGCTTCATTTCCAGACCAACCGAGAAAACCATTTTTACCGTGTTTATGCTGGTGACCTCAGCTCTGTGCATCTTGTTGAATGTGGCAGAACTCTTTTTTCTGATTGTTCGATATTGCTTCATGCAATGGAAGCACCAGAGGTTTTCCTCAGAAGAAAACAACGAAAGGGATAGAAGATTATCGGCCACCATTACTTCCGGTGATAACATCACTGTGAACTTGGATATTGATCGGGAGAACCTCTAGGAACAAACCTCTAGAAAAACGCTTGATTAATGAATTAAGATCTCGTACCACACACATTGTTCACAAGATGTTATTACGAGAGGAGGGGAGTGTGAAATACAAAGGTTAACCTCTGTCTTTCACACATTCTATTTATTTTTGCATTGTGTTCCACCCATAACTAATGTAATTTGCTTGTTGTATATCAGAATCTGATTCTGACTTTTGTTAACCTTCTACATGTCTGCAGAAATGTCACCAACTATGAAATATATTTAGAAACAGTGATATATAAAAAAATATTCATACTGTACATATATTATGGGATATATAATATATGACCCACCAGTCTCTGCACCCAGCACATAACTTTCCTTAATGTCCGTCATCTCCAACGGGATTCCACTACCAAGTAAAACTTTCCCTCACCCCCACCCCCCACTTCCCGCTTTCTGCAGCCATTGCTCCCTACACGACTCCCTTGTCCGGTCGTCCCTCCCCACTGATCTGGTACTTTTGGTGCTTATCCTTGCAAGCGGAACACGTGCCACACCTGCCCCTACACCTCCTCCCTCACTACCATTCAGGGCCCCAAACAGTGAGGCCACACTTCACCTCTGAGTCTGTTGGGGTCATCTACTGTATCCAGTGACCCGGTGTGGCCTTCTGTGAATCAGTGAGACCCAGCATAGACTGGAAGACCACTTCTCCGAGCACCTCTGCTCCATTCGCCAGAAAAGATGGGATCGCCTGGTGGCCACTCATTTCAATTCTATTTCCCACTTCCATTCCGACTTGTCGGTCCATGGTCTCCTCTACTGTCCCGTGAAGCCAGACAACATTTTTATATTCCATCTGGGGAGCCTCAAACCTGATGGCATGTCTATTGCGTCCACTATTCCCGATTTGGTCTCTGCATTGGTGAGGTATGAAGTAAAACGGGGAGCTAATTTGCCACGTACCTCTGCTCCATCTGCCGCAAGATGAACTCCTAATGGCCAAACGTTTTAATTCCCATTCCCTTTCCAGTTGCATCATGTTGGTCCATGACTGCCTCTTGTGTCAAGAAGAGATCACCCTCACAGTGGAGGAGTAACACCTTATGTTCTGTCTAAATAGTCTTCAACCTGGTGACATGAATATCAATTTCTCCTTCTGATAATTAAAAAAAAGCCTTTTCCCCTCCCTCCTCCTCTTTTTTCATTCGCCACTCTGGCCTCCTACTTAGATTATGAAGACACACAGTCCTCTTTTATTGTCATTTAGTAATGAATGCATTAAGAAATGATACATTATTTCCTCCGGTGTGATATCACAGAAATACAGGACAGACCAAGACTGAAAAAAACTAACAAAACCACATAATTATAACATATAGTTACAACAGTGCAACAATACCATAACTTGATGAAGAAGTCCATGAGCACGGTAAAAGTTCAAAGTCTCTCAAATGTCCCACATCTCACGCAGACGGAGAGAAGGAAGAAATACTCTCCCTGCCATGCCGACCACAGTCGGACTCTGAGTCATCCGAAAACTTCGAGCTTTGATCAGCTCTCCGACACTGAGCGCCATCTCTATCCGAACGATTCGACCTCCTTCTCGGTCACCAACAGCAGGCAAAGCCTGGGATTTTGAGGCCTACCCTCCGAGAGATTCCCGACCACGCAGTGACAACAGCAGTGAACAAGCATTTCAGAAATTTTTCCAGATGTTCCTCTGTGCTTTCACGTCCATCTTCATCAAATCAGAATTGTCCACGGCCCCTATTTTACTTCTTCGCACCTGCCTATCACCCCCCGCCCCCGGGCCCCCTCCTCCTTCCCTCTCTTTTATGGTCTACTCTCCTCTCCTATCAGATTCCTTTCTCTCCAGCCCTTTACCTTTCCCACCCACCTGGTTTCATCTTTCACCTTCCAGCTATCCCACCATTTTATTCTGGCATCCTTCCCCTTCCTTTCCAGTCCTGAAATGTCGACTGTTTGCTGTTCGCCGGAGATGCTGCCCGACCCCCTGAGCTCCTCCAGCACTTTGTGTGTGTTGTTCTGGATTTCCAGCGCCTGCAGAATCCCTCATGTCACTAACTAAACGCTGAGCTTGTGGATATGTTAGGGTGAGGACAAGTGTAACTTATCCCACTGCATCCCTAGAGCATAATGAAGCAGCTTTTATACACTACAACCACTAGGTTATCACATCCCACAGAGATTAAAGTTCAAAGTAAATTTATTATCAAAGCACAGATCTGTCACCATATACAATTCTGTTGCCTCCAACAAGGTTCATGGCAGTTTCCACAGCTGACAATGACACCAGTGCCTGGAAATCTGGGTCTACATTGACATGCACCACCAGATCAGGTCTGTTGTCCACCAGCGAGTTTGGTGTACCCATCTACTGGAATGTGAAAAGCTTATTGCATGTGATGTGATTGTGCCAAACGGTTCCTGGGATTAAGATCATAAGAGCAAAAGACTTAGCAGCATCAGCCCATCGAGTCTGCTCCGCCATTCCATCATGGCTGATTTATTATCCCTCTCAACCCCATCCTCCCTGTAACCTTTGAAGCCCGGACTAATCAAGAACCTATCAATCTCCGGCTAAAGCAATTCCTCTCAGCTCTGTTCTCAATGGACGTCCCTCTGTCCTGAAGCTGTGCCCTCTGGTCTTAGACTTCCTCACTACAGGAAACATCCCCTCCACATGCACTCTATCCAGGCCTTTCCAAATATTTTATAGCTTTCAATGAGATCCTTCCTCGTTCTTCTAAACTCGTTGAGCCATCAAACACTATACACAGCAGCTGTGTTCTGTACACACCAGCTGTGTGATGAAATAGCACAACAACACCTCTTTCACCTCAGATGGTTGAAGAAGTTTGGTATGGGCCTGCAAATCCTAAGAACTTTCTACAGGGGCACAATTGAGAGCATCCTGACTGGCTGCATCACTGCCTGGTATGGGAACTGTACTTCCCTCAATCGCAGGTGTGTGCAGAGAGTGGTGCGGACAGCCCAGCGCATCTGTAGTTGTAAACTTCCCATGATTCAGAGGGTGATCACAAAGGTGAGGAAAGAGGACCGGGTCGAGACAACAGAGTCTAATGGAGAAGAGGAGTTCGGTGGGTAATAAAATGGACGAGTTGATGGCGCCAGCCAGGCGTCAGAGAACATTTCGGGAGTGCAGTGTTATGTGTTTTACTGGGGCTGCACGAGGACATACCTGATCAAAACTTTTCCGTGGACAGCTTCCAGACCATTCGGGCTGACCGGAAGTGCACTGAGAGCAGTAAGCATAAAGAAGTTGGGGGCTTACTGTTCTGGTTAACAACGGATGGTGAAATTCTGGTCATATTATGATCAAGGAACGTGTTTGTAGACCAGATATTGAACTTTTTACTGTTGGACTCTGGCCGTACTCCACCGAGATGCAACACTGGGCGTCACAGGAGATTGTTCCTGCCTGTGGCCATCGAACTTTGCAGCTCCTCCCGTGGAGGGTCAGACACCCTGAGCCAATAGACTGGTCCTGGACTTATTTCCATCTGGCATAGTTTGCATTTTGTTGTTTGATTGTCTGTGGTTTTTGATTTGCTATATTTATGCTCTATTCTTGGTTGGTGCGGCTGTAACGAAACCCAATTTCCCTCTGGATCAATAAAGTATATCTATCTATCTATCCATCTATTTACAAGGACAGGTGTGTAAAAGGGGCCTGTAGAATCATTGGGGACCCTAATCATCACAACCACAATCTATTCCAGCTTCTACCATCCGGGAAGTGGTACCCCAGCATAAAAGCCAGGACCAACAGGCTCCGGGACAGCTTCTTCCACCAGGCCATCAGACTGATTAACTCACGCTGATTTGAATGTATTTCTATGTTATACTGGTTGTTCTGTTTATTACAAATTATTATAAATTACCATGATTGCACATGGCACACTTAGATGGAGGCGTAACATAAAGATTTTTACTCCTCATGTATGTGAAGGATGTAAGAAATAAAGTCAATTCAATTCACTCCTCACTCGTTAACCCTTTCATTCCCATGATCATCCTTGTGAAACTCCACTGGACTCTCGCCAATGCCAGCACACTGTTTCTTAGGTAAGGGGCCCAAAGTGCTCTCAATGCTCCAAGAAAGGTCTGACCAATGCCTGATAAGGCAGCAGCGATGAAGCCACCATCTGCTGCGTGGATTTCGGGGATTGCTCAAGCTCTGTGTATGTTCAGAGATTAAAGAATTATCATGTTCATAAATTCATTTCCCATTGGTATTGTTACCATAAGACAATAAAACATAGGAACATAATTAGGCCACTCAGCCCATCGAGTCTGCTCCACCATTCCGTCATGGCTGACTTATTATCCTTCTCAACCTCATTCTCCCTGTAACCTTTTGACACCCTTACTAATCAAGAACTTACCAACCTCTGCTTTAAATACACGCAATGACACAGCTTCTACAGTCATCTGTGGCAATAAATTCCACTGACTCACCACCCTCTGGCTGAAGAAATTCCTCATTTCTATTCTAAAAAGATGTACTTCTATTCTGGGCTGTGCCCTCTGGTCTAGATTCCTTCTCTATAACAAACATACTGGCTGTAAGATTGACTGATGAGCTACAAAATAGACAAGACTTTGGTGGGAAGACAAGGCTTTGTTGGGTAGACAGGACTAGTGGGCAGACAATGCTTTGGAGGGCAGAGAGAGCTTTGGTGAGCAGACAAGGCTTTAGTGAGCAAGCAGGGCTTTAGTGAGCAGACAGGACTGGTGAGTAGACAATGCTTTGGTGGACAGACAAGGCTTTGATGGGCAGGGAGAGCTTTAGTGGGCAGAGAGAGCTTTGGTGAGCAACAAGGCTTTGTTGGGCAGACAAGGTCATGGAATCACAACTTCCATGAACAGTCAAGACTTCTGCAGAAGTGTATGTGATCCATTTTCTTCAGCTCCTGAGGTGGTTCTAATTCCTGGATGTCGAATCTGGAAACTGGTCGTCTGGATGGTATGTTAGATGAACGTACAACCACTTTGTCATGCCTATTTGGGAGGCGGGAGTTTCGTGACTCATTCCACAGGATGTGATCATATCTCAGACTTCTGCCCATTAAAACAATTACAATATAACCTTGGATTACAATATTGTGCCCACTGTACTAAACCTGACTTTTCACTCTAATAAACTGACTTAACCTGAATTAAACTCCTGCTTATGATCTTGTCTGACTCTGGCAGTTGGAAGACTGGAAGACTACAGGAAAGATTGAGAACGTGGTGAGCAAAATCTCCAGTGAAATAGCCTGAAAATGTTTTACTGTCTGGCAACATTTGGAACATTTTTCATGTCTCATGATAAAAACGTTGGTCATTCTGGACTGAGATGAGGAGGAATAGTTTTATGCAGAGGGATGAGTTTGAGGCCTAGTGTTCTGGGTCCCATCATTGGTGAGTCTGGAGTCAAGACCTGGAGTTCAAAGTTTAAAGGAAATTTATTAACTGATTGAATTTTTTAATTTATCATCGAAGTAGATACCCCAAGTACAACTCTGAGATACATTTTCTTGCAAGCAGTCACAGTAAATACAAAAAACACAATGGAATCAATTCAAGACCACACCCAACAGGCCAATGTACAAAAGACAATGAACTGTGCAAATACAAAAAGAAAGAAAAAAAATGAAATAGTAGTAATACATCAATAAGTGATAAATATCAGGAAGGTGAGATGAAGAGTCCATAGGTTGTGGGAACAGTTTAGTGTTGAGTGAAGTTATCCCCTCTGGTTCAGGAGCCTGACGGTTGAGAGGTAATAACTGAGCCTGGTGCTGTGAGTCCTGTGGGTTCTGTCTCTCCTTCCCATTGGCAGCAGTGAGAATGGAGACTGTCCATGATAGAGTGGGTTCTCATTCATCGTTATCAGCCAGCCTTGAGGTCAATGGATGGTAGTGGTATGGAAGGCTATGGTTTGGGTGCAGGTCGATGGGAGTAAGCAGTTTAAATGGTTTGGCATGGACTAGATGGGCCGAAGGGCCTGTCTCTGTGCTGTACTTTCCTATGACTCAATGACAGGCCGAAGGGTTCTTATGATAGGTTCCTGCTCCCACTGTATTCATCTCTTCTAATGAAAAGTCTTTGACAAGAAATGTTAACGCTTTTTCATTTCCCACAGTTGCTGCCTGACCTGCTGAGTATTTCCAGCCGTAACTGATTTTATTTTAGATTTCTAGCTTCTGCAGTTTTCTGAATTTCATTTCTATATCTTTAAAAGTTTAAAAAGCAGCTGGGGTGGCATGGCAGTGCAGTGGTTAGTGTAACACGGTTACAGTGCCAGCATCCCGGGTTCCATACCAACACCGTCGGTAAGGAGTTTGTACTCTCTCCCTGTGACCGCGTGGGCTTCCTCCCAGTGCTCTGGTTTCCTCCCACAATCCACAGACGTAGCGGTTATGTGGTTGTTATTGGGCGACACAGGTTTATTGAACTGGGATAGCCTGTTAACATGCTGTATCTCTAAAAAAGTTTCTGAACATAATATTCAACAGAACAAGTGACTTTACGGAAGCATTTTATATGCTTCTACCCAAACCAATCAAACTATGTGAAAAAGCACATCTACATGAAATAGTATTGTAGCAGAGATCCATTATCAGAGATCCCCACCAGTCCTGACAAAGGGTTCTGGTGCGAAACGTTGACTGATGGTTTCCACGGATGCTGCCCGACCTGCTGAGTTCCTCCAGCGTGTTGTGAGTGTTGATCAGAGATCCTCACCACCCAGGCCATGCTCTCTTCTCACTGCTGCCATCAGGTAGAAGGCACAAGATCCCTCAGGACTCGCACCACCAAGTTCAAGAACAGTTACCACCCCTCAACCATCAGGCTGCTGAATAAAAGAGGATAGCTACACTCATTTCCCCCATTATTAAAATGTTCCCACAGACAACGATCTCACTTTAAGGACTCTTTATCTCATGTTCTCATTATTTATTGATATTTGCATTTGCACAGTTTGTTGTCTTCCACACCCTGGTTGATCTTTCATTGATCCTGTGATAGTTAATAATCTATAGATTTATTGAGTATGCCCGCAGGAAAATGAAACTTAGGGTTCTATATGGTGGCATGTATGTAGGTTGATAATAAACTTTACGTTGAACTTTGAACTTTTAAACGTCTTCTTCAACTGGTAATTACTATGTTGGTACTAATTGTTATCTGTAATAAAGTGGCTGATGCTGTTTATTCCTAGGATAATCCAAAATGGATTGGGACACCCCTCAAAGTTTGCTGGATGAAATGAACAAGTACTCCACGTCGCTGGGGAAGGTGTGGCTTTCGGTCATCTTCGTTTTCCGTCTGATGGTGCTGGTGGTGGCGGCCGAGACCGTCTGGGGAGATGAGCAGAGTGGCTTTGTCTGCAACACCCAGCAGCCCGGTTGCAGGAACGTCTGCTACGACCGCTTCTTCCCCATCTCCCACATCCGGCTGTGGGTTTTCCAGCTCCTGGCTGTGACCGTCCCCTCATGTCTCATCGGGATGCATGTTTCCCAACGGAGGGAAAACAAGAAGAACATCAAAATCTTTAATCAGAATGCTGATCGGCGAAAAATAAAGATCGATACCTCTCTCCTTCGGACCTACCTGGTCAGCGTCGTGTTCAAGATGTTATTTGAAGGCAGCTTTATGTATTTATTCTACTGGATCTACGAAGGATACCAGATGGTTCGACTAGTGAAGTGCAGCGAATATCCCTGCCCTAATACTGTTGACTGCTTCATTTCCAGACCAACCGAGAAAACCATTTTTACCGTGTTTATGCTGGTGACCTCAGCTCTGTGCATCGCACTGAATGTTCTAGAACTCTGCTACCTGATTGTAAAATATTGCTTTGTTCAGTTAAAAAGTATTGCTTCTCCACAGTAGAGGACTGTACAAAGGCCTAGAGGTTGAAGAGCTACCTGAGGCAAAAGGTGATGGTGACCTGCTGAGATAGAACTACCATTTTCCCCACAACGTTTAGCATTTTCTTCAGTGAGATTGTTACATGAAACACGTTTCCCTCATGTTTTGATGAATTGAGATTAGATCCAAAATCTGAATTGCTGGTGCATATCTTGCAGCAGTGCGTCCTCTGACTGTGATGGCCCTTGACCCAAGCAAAGCACGTCGCTGCAGGTACATGTGACAGATAAAGCTAATCTTTAAATCTTCATCTATTTACTGATGCAGACACTTTAATTCTAGGTTTATTTATCTTCTTGAACGTTCCCCAATGCCAGTGTGGGATTTGAACTCAAGCCCCTGGATTACTGATGTTGAACTTTGGATGCCAACTGTCCTTTGAAAACTTTGAGACGTTGTTGGCATTAACAATCAATACAACCTAAGGGTGAGCTGCGGGCAGCCTTGCAAGTGTCGCCACATATTCCAGCGCCAACGTGGCACGTCCACAATGCTTGGCAGGAGAACACAGAAGACAACAAGCAACAAGCCATCTGCAGCAACACAAGCCCCGTTCCTCCCTCCCACGCACATGTTCTCCAGCTCCAGGACAGTCCTCCAGTCTCCAGGCTTCAGCCATCAGACTTTAAATATATTGCTTTCATGTAAACTTTAGAATTTTATAAAACTTTGGTTAGGCCACACTTGGGGTTCCGGACACCCTTACAGGGACGATGTGGAGGCTTTGGAGAGGATGCAGAAGAGGTTTATCAGGATGCTAACTAGATTGGACACATGGCCAGGTGGTTAAGGCATTCGACTAGTGATCTGAAGGTTGCGAGTTCGAGCCCCGGCCGAGGCAGTGTGTTGTGTCCTTGAGCAAGGCACTTAACCACACATTGCTCTGCGACGACACCGGTGCCAAGCCGTATGGGTCCTAATGCCCTTCCCTTGGACAACTTTGGTGTCGTGGAGAGGGGAGACTTGCAGCATGGGCAACTGCTGGTCTTCCATACAACCTTGCCTAGGCCTGCGCCCTGGAGAGTGAAGACTTTCCAGGCGCAGATCCATGGTCTCGCAAGACTAACGGATGCCTTTAAAATTTAAACTAGATTAGAGGGCATGAACTTTGAGGAGAGCTTGAACAATCTTAGGTTGTTTACTCTGGAATGTCGGAGGCTGAGGGGGTGACCTGATGGGGCCATAAGAGGCATGGATAAGGTAGAAAATAAGAAACTCTATCCCAGGGATCGCTATGTGTCATGTTGTATGACGTAGGCAAGCATTGTCTTTCCATGACAATGACTGTTCTTGGCAAATTTTTCTACAGAAGTGGTTTGTCATTGCCTTCTTCTGGGCAGTGTCTGTACAAGATGGGTGACCCCAGCCATTATCAATACTCTTCAGAGATTGTCTGCCTGGCATCAGAGGTCGCATAACCAGGACTTGTGATGTGCACCAGCTGCTCGTACGACTATCCACCATCTGCTCCCGTGGCGTCACGTGACCCTGATCGGGAAGGTGGGGGACTAAGCAGGTGCTACTCTTTGCCCAAGGGTGACCTGCAGGTTAGCAGAAGGAAGGAGCGCTTTACACCTCTTTTGGTAGAGACGTATCTCCACCGTACCATTCCAGGTTAGAAGTGTCAAAATTTAGAGAGATTAGCTTTACGGTGAGTGGGGGGGAAAGTTGAAAGGGTATGTGTGGGGCAAGTTCTTTTTACTGATGAGTGATGATTGCTCGAACTCTCTTCAGGGTTAGTGGTAACAGTGTAAACAAATGCAGTACTGGTCTTTAGGAATCTTTTAGACAGGCACCTGATTATCCGGGGAACAGAGGAAAATGGATTATGTGCAATCAACCGGGATTAGTTTTTTTGGGCATCATCCTCGACACAACACTGTGGGCCAGAGGGTCATTTCCTGTTCTAGACTGTGGTATGTTATATGTTTCGAGTATCCGGCACCTTTCCTATTGTTCATGAGCCCAGTTATTGTCTAACTTTGTTTCTGGGATTGGTTACTTTATCCAGCCCACTACTGATGTTCTGGGAACTAAACTATAAAGATATGCATCCCAAACTGCAGGATTAGTATTCCTTTTATTTCAGTACATCACAAGCTGCTGCTGCTGTGCCTAAGTCCGGTGACTTTTCCTGATCATGGTGGTTGTCCCCGCAGTAAGCTTCTGTAAGAGATGTAGGAGGTTAAATGAGTTGAAGTAATGGCAACACATCGTCAATCAACTAGAACAAGGCCAGTAGGTGACAACAGAAACTGGTTTGGACCACGATATCACTTTATGAAGTGATATGGTGTGAAAAATCCAGAATACAATGTAATCTCACCGTCACTGTCCTGAACAATAAAAGGCCACAGACCAAGTGACTGCATTGTCTCGAGTTCGTACTGCTGTTAAGCAGTGGGTCTGTTTAAAATTCCAACAGTTAGGGGAAGTAGTTCAAAGTAAATTCATTATTAAAGTACATACATCTGTGGAATTCTCTGCCACAGGAAACAGTGGAGGCCAGTTCATTGGCTATATTTAAGAGGGAGTTAGATATGGCCCTTGTGGCTAAAGGGATCAGGGGGTATGGAGAGAAGGCTGGTACAAGGTTCTGAGTTGGATGATCAGCCATGATCATACTGAATGGCGGTGCAGGCTCGATGGGCCGAATGGCCTACTCCTGCACCTATTTTCTATGTTTCTATGTTTCTATATCTGTCACCATATATTACCTTGTGATTCATTTTCTCATGGGCATTTACAGGGAAAAAGAAAAAAAAACTCTTTATGAATAAATTATACATCAACAAGGACTGACAAACAACCAATATGCAGAAGAAGACAATCTATGCAAATAAAAATTATACTGATAGCATGAGTCATGGAGATTCTTTGAAAGAAAGTCCATCTGTTGTGGAATCCATTCAGAGCTGAGGCGAGTGAGGTTACCCACGCAGGTTCAGGAGCCTGATGATTGTAGGGTAATAACTGTCCCTGAACCTGGTGGTGTGGGACTTAAAGCTCCTGTACTTCCTGCCACATGTTAGTAGCAAGAAGAGAGCGTGGCCTGGATGGTGGCCTGGATGGTGGGGATGGTGGGGTTGGTGGGGATGGTGGCCTGGATGGTGGGGTTGGTGGGGATGGTGGAGATGGTGGCCTGGATGGTGGGGTTGGTGGGGATGGTGGGGATGGTGGGGTTGGTGGGGATGGTGGGGATGGTGGCCTGGATGGTGGGGTTGGTGGGGATGGTGGCCTGGATGGTGGGGATGGTGGGGTTGGTGGGGTTGGTGGGGATGGTGGGATGGTGGGGTTGGTGGGGATGGTGGGGATGGTGGGGTTGGTGGGGTTGGTGGGGATGGTGGGGATGGTGGCCTGGATGGTGGGGTTGGTGGGGATGGTGGGGATGGTGGGGTTGGTGGGGATGGTGGGGATGGTGGGGTTGGTGGGGTTGGTGGGGATGGTGGGATGGTGGGGTTGGTGGGGATGGTGGGGACGGTGGGGGTTTGGTGGGGTTGGTGGGGATGGTGGGGATGGTGGGGTTGATGGGGTTGGTGGGGATGGTGGGGGGTGGTGGGGTTGGTGGGGATGGTGGGAATGGTGGCCTGGATGGTGGGGTTGGTGGGGATGGTGGGGATGGTGGGGATGGGTGGGTTGGTTGGGATGGTGGGGATGGTGGGGTTGGTGGGGTTGGTGGGGATGGTGGGGTTGGTGGGGTTGGTGGGATGGTGACCTGGATGGTGGGGATGGTGGGGTTGGTGGGGTTGGTGGGGATGGTGGGGATGGTGGGGATGGTGGAGTTGGTGGGGTTGGTGGGGAAGGTGGCCTGGATGGTGTGGATGGTGGGGATGGTGGGGTTGGTGGGGATGGTGGGGATGGTGGGGTTGGTGGGGTTGGTGGGGATGGTGGGGATGGTGGGGTTGGTGGGATGGTGGGGATGGTGGGGTTGGTGGGGATGGTGGGGATGGTGGGGTTGGTGGGGTTGGTGGGATGGTGGGGATGGTGGGGTTGGTGGGGATGGTGGGGATGGTGGGGTTGGTGGGGTTGGTGGGATGGTGGGGATGGTGGGGATGGTGGGGTTGGTGGGATGGTGGGGATGGTGGGGTTGCTGGGATGGTGGGGATGGTGGGGTTGGTGGGGTTGGTGAGATGGTGGGGATGGTGGGGGTGGTGGGGATGGTGGGGTTGGTGGGGATGGTGGGGATGGTGGGGTTGGTGGGGTTGGTGGGGTTGGTGGTATGGTGGGGATGGTGGGAATGGTGGGGTTGGTGGGGATGGTGGGGTTGGTGGGATGGTGGGGATGGGGGGATGGGGGGTTGGTGGGGATGGTGGGGTCAGTGGGGATGGTGGGGTCAGTGGGGATGGTGGGGATGGTGGGGATGGTGGGGTTGGTGGGGATGGTGGGGATGGTGGGGTTGGTGGGATGGTGGGGTTGGTGGGGATGGTGGTGATGGTGGGGTTGGTGGGGATGGTGGGGATGGTGGGGATGGTGGGGTTGGTGGGGGGGGTGGGGATGGTGGGGTTGGTCGGATGGTGCGGATGGTGGGGATGGGGGGGTTGGTGGGGTTGGTGGGGATGGTGGGGTTGGTGGGGTTGGTGGGGATGGTGGGGTTGGTGGGGTTGGTGGGATGGTGGGGATGGTGGGGTTGGTGGGGATGGTGGGGATGGTGGGGTTGGTGGGGTTGGTGGGATGGTGGGGATGGTGGGGGGTGGTGGGGTTGGTGGGGATGGTGGGAATGGTGGCCTGGATGGTGGGGTTGGTGGGGATGGTGGGGATGGTGGGGATGGGGGGGTTGGTGGGGATGGTGGGGATGGTGGGGATGGTGGGGTTGGTGGGGATGGTGGGGATGGTGGGGTTGGTGGGGTTGGTGGGGATGGTGGGGATGGTGGGGTTGGTGGGATGGTGGGGATGGTGGGGTTGGTGGGGATGGTGGGGATGGTGGGGTTGGTGGGGTTGGTGGGATGGTGGGGATGGTGGGGTTGGTGGGGATGGTGGGGATGGTGGGGTTGGTGGGGTTGGTGGGATGGTGGGGATGGTGGGGTTGGTGGGATGGTGGGGATGGTGGGGTTGCTGGGATGGTGGGGATGGTGGGGTTGGTGGGGTTGGTGAGATGGTGGGGATGGTGGGGGTGGTGGGGATGGTGGGGTTGGTGGGGATGGTGGGGATGGTGGGGTTGGTGGGGTTGGTGGGGTTGGTGGTATGGTGGGGATGGTGGGAATGGTGGGGTTGGTGGGGATGGTGGGGTTGGTGGGATGGTGGGGATGGGGGGATGGGGGGTTGGTGGGGATGGTGGGGTCAGTGGGGATGGTGGGGTCAGTGGGGATGGTGGGGATGGTGGGGATGGTGGGGTTGGTGGGGATGGTGGGGATGGTGGGGTTGGTGGGATGGTGGGGTTGGTGGGGATGGTGGTGATGGTGGGGTTGGTGGGGATGGTGGGGATGGTGGGGATGGTGGGGTTGGTGGGGATGGTGGGGTTGGTGGGATGGTGCGGATGGTGGGGATGGGGGGGTTGGTGGGGTTGGTGGGGATGGTGGGGTTGGTGGGGTTGGTGGGGATGGTGGGGATGGGGGGGGTTGGTGGGGTTGGTGGGATGGTGGGGATGGAGGGGTTGGTGGGGATGGTGGGGTTGGTGGGGATGGTGGGGATGGTGGGGTTGGTGGGATGGTGGGGTTGGTGGGGATGGTGGTGATGGGGGGGTTGGTGGGGATGGTGGGGATGGTGGGGATGGTGGGGTTGGTGGGGATGGTGGGGTTGGTGGGATGGTGCGGATGGTGGGGATGGGGGGGTTGGTGGGGTTGGTGGGGATGGTGGGGTTGGTGGGGTTGGTGGGGTTGGTGGGGATGGTGGGGTTGGTGGGGTTGGTGGGATGGTGGGGTTGGTGGGGTTGGTGGGATGGTGGGGATGGTGGGGTTGGTGGGGATGGTGGGGATGGGGGGGTTGGTGGGGTTGGTGGGGATGGTGGGGTTGGTGGGGATGGAGGAGTTGGTGGGCGCCGCTTTCTTGTGGCAGTGTTCCTTGTAGATGTGCTCAGTGGTGGGGAGGGGAGGGGTTTCTTGGTGATGGCGTGGGCTGTATCCATACACAGGGTGGTCGCTGCCTGGTCTATCATGTGAGCTGCTTCATCCTAGATGCTGCTGCGCTTCTTGAATTTTAGGAGGCCCTCGTTCAGGCAAGTGGAGGGCATCCTACGTGTAATGGAAATAAAGAGAGATGGTGGGATATCAGAGGAAGAGTTACTCACCACAGGGCAACCAGCCTTTGTCCAGCTGACCAAGTGCATTTTTATTTTTTATTATTTTCGAGATTCAGCACTGAACAGACCCTTCTGCGCCGTCCGGCAACCCAAGCCTAATCACTGGAAGCATACGGAGAGTCCAGGGTAGGGTAACACCTCTGGTGAAGGGCAGCTCACTCTCCTTCAGTTCCCATGGACACCCGGCTCTCACCTGTGGCTCCAAGCAGCTGTTTTGCATGTGACAGCGGCCACACCCCGGTACACCGGTTTGACAGGCAGGTTAAACCAGGCGAGGGTAGCCAGTTGCCTTATAGCCTGGTGAGATGGCGGATGAGATCTACAGTGAGATCCAACGGCCAGGAAGGTGGTTCTGCAATGCTCCGTGGAGAGCGAAGGGTGTGACAAGGCACAGAATATGTCACGGTCATCCACCCCAACCAAGGAAGACCCCAATCTTCGTACCACTGGACCCAAGTGATTTGGAAATGTAGTGAATGGGATTATAATCAGATATAACTTGGAAATCCTCCAACTGGACCACAACCTTGTCATTCACTGCACCCCCCCCCACCCCCATCCCGATCAGGGTCACGTGAAACCATGAAAGCAAGTGTCGGATGGTCGTATGAGCAACTGGTGCATATCACAAGTCCTGGTTATGTGACCACTGACACCAGGCAGACAATCTCTGAAGAGTATTGATAATGGCTGGGGTCACCCGTCTTGTAAAGACACTGCCCAGAAGAAGGCAATGACAAACCAGTTATGCAAAAAAGCTTTGCCAAGAACAATCATGATTATGGAAAGACCATGATTGCCCACGTCATACGACTATGACACGGCACAAAAAATGATGAAGTCATACGACACAGCACATAATGATGATGATGACTGTCGGAGTAGTGTAGATGGGTGCTTGATAGTTGGCATGGATTTGCTGGGCAGACACTGTCAAACCCATAATCAGCGAGTCCTGGGGCAGAAATACCCAGGTGTCTGTGAAGTCCAAAGTTGGAAGCCTAATGACTGAATGCTAGAGAGTCTGGGAGCAAGGAATGGAGGCCCAGCAACAGCCTGTCCTGGGGTAGGAGGCCTGGCTGTGTGTGTGAGTGGGTGGAAAAGAGGCTTGTTTTGCCGTTGTTGTTGTTTTTGTTGGTTGTGTTGATCTGCTGAGCATTGTGGCCATGCTATGTTGGTGGCAGAATAAGTAGTGACAATTGCAGGCTCTCCTCAGCACATCAGATGCAGGAGCAGAATGAGGCCATTCGGCCCATCGTGTCTGCTCCTCCATTTCATCATGGCTGATCCATTTTCCCTCTCAGTCCCAATCTCCTGCCTTCTCTCCGTATCCCTTCACACCCTGACTAATAAAGAATCTATCAACCTAAATACACCCAATAATTTGGCCTCCACAGCTACTCATCACAACGAATTCCATAGATTCACCAGCCTCTGGCTAAAGAAATTCCTCCACATCTCCGTTTGACATGGACGTCCCTCTACCCTGAGGCTGTGCCCAATGTACTAGACTGCTCCACCCAGGGAAACATCCTCTCCACATCCAGTCTATCGAGGTTTTTCAACATTCGATGAGATTCCTCCCTCATTCTTCTGACTGTCCTTGGGTTGTGTTGGTTGTTAACACAAACAACACATTTCACTCTACATTTTGATGTGCATGTCATAAGTTAATAAATCTGAAGAAGTCACAGAGCCATAGAAAAGTACAGAGCAGAAACAGGCCCTTCAGCCCATCTAGTCTGTGCCAAACCATTTAAACTGCATATTCCCATCAAGGTGCACCTGGACCATAACCCTCCGTACCCCTCCCATCCATGTACCTATGCAAACTTCTCTTAAACATTAGAACCGAGCTCGCATTGACCACTTGTGCGGGCAGCTCGTTCCACACTCTCTTCCGCACCCTCTGAATGAAGAAGTTTCCCCTCATGTTCTCCCTAAACTTTTCACCTTTTACCCATGACCCATGACCTCTAGTTGTGGTCCCACCCAATCTCAGTGGACGAAGCCTGCTTGCACTTACCCACATAATTCTGTGTACCTCTATCAAATCTGCTCTCATTCTACATTTCAGGGAGTAAAGTTCTGTGTAATGCTATGACTGTATCTCACATATGAGGTTTATCTGTTGGTCTGCTTTTGTGAGAAGCTTTACAGTGATACTGAGCATAGTGTCAGGAGAAACCCTATGTCCTGCCGTGGACGGGATGGACTCTACGATCTTCGGTGCCACAAACCTCTGCAGTTCTACAATCCGCTGGATTTTGAACTCACCTCAATCATTTCAGATCCCTGCACCTCCTGTGTGTGCAGAAACTTTGGCAGTTTGCACACTAGCTTCCCGTCTTCCATCAGAACTGTGCACTGTGCAAGAAAGATCATTGTAAGTGTGTGCAATGCATGCGGTAAGTCCCAACTTGCAGTCAGGAAAGAGCTGAGAGGTGAACGTGTTGAGACATCTGCAGTGTAGCACAAGTCCATGTTCATTAACAACATGGAACATCGACAGACTCTCAGTTCTGACCCATTGTTGTTCAGTAATTCCCCATATGCTCTTACGAGTCCCGGTGCCGGCCTTGGAGATACCTAACAACGGAACATTCTGGCCGAGGGAATTTTGGATGTTCATAACCCCCTGAGCAAAGAAATTTGCCCTGGCTGCTTTAAGCAGCTCACTCCACATCCCAAACCTGTGACACTTTGTCATGGTACTGGGAACCTTTATTCTGGTTGATCCAGAGTGGGGAAACTACCTGTCAGCATCAGATCCTCACAGAATGCATTTCTACTTGAGGAGAGTGCAGAAGTCTGCCATAGGTTACAGTGGGACATTGACAGGATGCAGAGCTGGGCTGAGAAATGACAGATAGAGTTCAACCCAGAAAAGGGTGAAATGATGCACTTTAAAAAGGTTGAATACCAGGTTAATGGCAAGATTCTTAGCAGTGTGGAGGGACAGAGAGATCTTAGGCTACACGTCCACAGATCCCTCAAAGTTGCCGCTCAAGTTGATAGGGTGGTTAAGAAGGTGTATGGTGTGTCGGCTTTCATTAGTTGAGGAACTGAGTTCAAGAGTTGTGAGGTAATGTTGCTTACACCACATTTGGAATATTGTAACACACAAAATTGCTGGAGGAACTCGGCACGCCAAGCAGCATCTATGGAAAAGAGAATTGTCGACATTTCAGGCCACATTAGGGTTAAGGTTTTGGCCCGAATCGTTGACAATACTCTTTCCCATAGATGCTGCCTGCCCTGCTGAGAAGGCGAATGCAATGTTGCCATTTATTTCCAGAGGTATAGAATATAAGAGCAGGGATGTGATGTTGAGGCTCTATAAGGCACTTGTGAGACCACACTTGGAGTATCCCGTGCAGTTTTGGGCTTCTTATTTTAGAAAGAATATACTGACATTGCAGAGGGTTCAGAGAAGGATTCACGAGAATGATTCCAGGAATGAAAGGATTACCATATGAGGAATGCCTGGCAGCTCTTGGGCTGTATTCACTGGAGTTCAGGAGAATGACGTGGCATCTCATAGAAACATTCTGAATGTTAAAAGGCCTGAACAGATTAGGTATGGCAACATTATTTCCCATGGTAGGGCAGTCTAGGACAAGAGGGCACGACTTCAGGATTGCAGGATAGAAAAGAGCTGTGGAGAGTGGGTGGTAAATCTGTGGAATTTGTTGCCACGAGCGGCTGTGGAGGCCAAGTCATTGGGTGCATTTAAGGCAGAGATAGATAGGTTCTTGATTAGTCAGGGAATGGGGAGAAGGCAGGGGAGTGAGGATGACTGGAAGAATTGGATCAGCCCATGATTGAATGCTGGAGCAGACTCGATGGGCTGAATGGCCTACTTGTGCTCCTATATCTTATGGTCATATGGTCTAATTTTGTGTATGTTTTGGTTGGATTTCCAGCATCTGTAGATTTTCTCTTGTTTGTGTTTGAAAAATTGTGTTCAGCTCTGGTTGTTGCTTCGTAATGCAAAAGATGAGGAAACTTTAAAGAGGGTTTACAGAGGAGATTTACCAGGATGCTGCCTGGATTAGAGAGCACGTTTATGAGGATAGGTTGAATGAGCTAGGGCCTTTCTCTGTGGAGTGAAGGAGGATCAGAGGGTGACTCGATAGAGGTCTATAAGATGATTAGAGGCATTGGTGGAATGAGCTACCATCACCTTTGTCCCAGGACAGAAATGGCTAATATTTGAAGATGTAGTTTTAAGGTAATTAGAGGGGATGTGAGAGGTAGTTTTTTTTCACAGAGTGGCGGGTGTATGGAATGCACTGCCATGGGAAATGTTAGAGGTAGAAACATTATAGAGTTTTACGAGACTCTTTAGATAGACGTGGATGAAAGAAAATGGAGAGCCATGTAGGAAGATCTTGGCGTAGGTTAAAAGGTCGGCACAACTTTGTGGGCCGAAAGGCCTGCGCGGGGCTGTGTTCTATCAGCTGTGCAGGGGTTCCCAAACTGGGGTCCACTGACTCCTCAGTTAATGATGAGGCTCCTCGGCATTAAAAAAAAACTTTAGGAACCCTAGGGTTACAGTCATAGTGATAGTCATACTTTATTGATCCTGGGGGAAATTGGTTTTTGTTACAGTTGCACCATAAATAATAAATAGTAATAGAACCATAAATAGTTAAATAGTAATATGTAAATTTGCCAGTAAATTATGAAATAAGTCCAGGACCAGCCTATTGGCTCAGGGTGTCTGACCCTCCAAGGGAGGAATTGTAAAGTTTGATGGCCACAGGCAGGAATGACTTCCTATGACGCTCTGAGCTGCATCTCGGTGGAATGAATCTCTAGCTGAAAGTACTCCTGTGCCCACCCAGTACATTATGCAGTGGATGGGAGACATTGTCCAAGATGGCATGCAACTTGGACAGCATCCTCTTTTCAGACACCACCGTCAGAGAGTCCAGTTCCATCCCCACAACATCACTGGCCTTACCAATGAGTTTGTTGATTCTGTTGGTGTCTGCCACCCTCAGCCTGCTGCCCCAGCACACAACAGCAAACATGATAGCACTGGCCACCACAGACTCGTAGAACATCCTCAGCATCGTCCGGCAGATGTTAAAGGACCTCAGTCTCCTCAGGAAACAGAGATGGCTCTGACCCTTCTTGTAGACTGCCTCAGTGTTCTTTGACCAGTCCAGTTTATTGTCAATTCGTATCCCCAGGTATTTGTAATCCTCCACCATGTCCACACTGATCCCCTGGATGGAAACAGGGGTCACCGGTGCCTCAGCTCTCCTCAGGTCTACCACCAGCTCCTTAGTCTTTTTCACATTAAGCTGCAAATAATTCTGCTCACACCATGTGACAAAGTTTCCTACCGTAGCTTAGAGGGATATGGGTCACAGACAGACAGAATTGATTTTGCTTTATTTGGCAAGATGTTTTAGCATAGACACTGAGGGCTGAGTGGCCTGTTCTTGTGCGGTACGGTTCTCCATCCTCTAAGCGAGGATGCAAAAAGTCCGAGGAGGCAGAGGTGAAACTACTGGTGCCCGGAAGCTGAGGGTTGGGTTTTCAGAGGCAAGGCGTGTTTCAGAAAGCAGTCACTCAACTTGCATTTAATAATGTTCTTGATGCACAGATACCCCACAGGTCCATCAAAACTGCTCCACAAGTTGAGAGCGTGGTGTGTTGGCTTTCATTAGTCCGAGGATTGAGTTCAAGGGAAGAGAGATCTATAAAACCTTGATTAGACCACACTTGTGTTCAGGTCTGGTCACCTCATTATAGGAAGGATGTGGAAGCTTTAAAGAGGATGGAGAGAAGATGCTGCCTGGATTAGAAAGCTTGTTCTATGAGGAATGGTTACCAATGACAGAACAACTAGGAAACAGATGAAAATACCTTTAACTTTGTGCCATCCATGCTGGTGATATCAGCCTCTTTGCCAATGGTAAACTCATTGGTGACCGACTGGCGGGGAGTTTTGGTTGTCACGACAAAGCTGTTCCCAGTTTGTTTAATTTCAATGACAGGTTTGATATCTTTTCCAATCTTAATTACGTCTTCTGGAATAGCTGCAAAAATGTACAAGTCAGACTGGAGTGAGATATCATCGTTACAATCGTAGGTAAAATGTTGATTACGGAATTGAGGGGATTGGTAGGATGGTGATGAGGGCAGGGACTTCAGACCATTCAACCATGAGATGTTGGAGGAGAAACACCTCATATTTCATCTGGGTAGCCTCCAGCATTGATGGCAGGAACATCACTCTCTCTAACTTTAAGTAATTTCTCTCCCCTTCTTCTCTTTTTTCATTCTGCATTCTGGCTCCCCTCTCACCCATTTTCTTCACCAGCCCATCACCTCCTTCTTATGCCAATCTCCTCCTTTTTTCCCATGGTCCACTGTCTTCTTCTATTAGATTCCTTCTTCTTCAACCCTTTATCTTTTCTACCTCTCACCTCTGAGCTTCTCACTTAACCCCCACTAACCCACCTTCTCTCTCACCTGGTCTCACCTCTCACCTGCCAGCTTCTCACTTAACCCCCACTAACCCACCTTCTCCCTCACCTGGTCTCACCTCTCACCTGCCAGCTTGTTCTTCCCCTTCCACCCCCACCAACTTATTCTGGCTTCTTTCCCTTTCCTTTCTAGTCCTGATGAAGAGTTGGCCCAAAATGTCGACTGTTTATTCCTCTCCATAAATGCTGCCCGACCTGCTGAGGTCCCCTCCAGGATTTTGCGTCCATCGCTTGGATCAGGTAACATTCATTTGTCAAGTGACGCCCGAGGTTTACCTACCTTGTTACTTTCTGTTGGGCATCTGTGGAAGGAGCAGATGTGTGCGATAATTAAGAGTTAGGATCAGGTACAGGGCAGTGATAATGGTTCATCAGTGCCCCATCACCACGGTACCTGCCATGTACAAACTGCATTATAGCAGTCCACCATATCTTCCCCATCAACTCTTCCACCAGGGACAAGGGCAGGACAGGCAGGTGGTGGGGAAACTGCTGGAGTCAGTTATCAAAGATGTGATAACAGCACATTTGGAAAGCGGTGAAATCATTGGACAAAATCAGCATGGATTTGTGAAAGGAAAATCATGTCTGACGAATCTAATAGAATTTTCTGAGGATGTAACTAGTAGAGTGGATAGGGGAGAACCAGTGGATGTGGTATATTTGGATTTTCAAAAGGCTTTTGACAAGGTCCCACACAGGAGATTAGTGTGCAAACTTAAAGCACACGGTATTGGGGGTAAGGTATTGATGTGGATAGAGAATTGGTTGTCAGACAGGAAGCAAAGAGTGGGAATAAATGGGACCTTTTCAGAATGGCAGGCGGTGACTAGTGGGGTACCGCAAGGCTCAGTGCTGGGACCCCAGTTGTTTACAATATATATTAATGACTTGGGTGAGGGAATTAAATGCAGCATCTCCAAGTTTGCGGATGACACGAAGCTGGGTGGCAGTGTTAGCTGTGAGGAGGATGCTAAGAGGATGCAGGGTGACTTGGATAGGTTGGGTGAGTGGGCAAATTCATGGCAGATGCAATTTAATGTGGATAAATGTGAAGTTATCCACTTTGGTGGCAAAAATAGGAAAACAGATTATTATCTGAATGGTGGCCGATTAGAAAAAGGGGAGGTGCAATGAGACCTGGGTGTCATTATACACCAGTCATTGAAAGTGGGCATGCAGGTACAGCAGGCGGTGAAAAAGGCGAATGGTATGCTGGCATTTATAGTGAGAGGATTCGAGTACAGGAGCAGGGAGGTACTACTGCAGTTGTACAAGGCCTTGGTGAGACCACACCTGGAGTATTGTGTGCAGTTTTGGTCCCCTAATCTGAGGAAAGACATCCTTGCCATAGAGGGAGTACAAAGAAGGTTCACCAGATTGATTCCTGGGATGGCAGGACTTTTATATGAAGAAAGACTGGATGAACTAGGCTTGTACTCGTTGGAATTTAGAAGATTGAGGGGGGATCTGATTGAAACGTATAAAATCCTAAAGGGATTGGACAGGCTAGATGCAGGAAGATTGTTCCCGATGTTGGGGAAGTCCAGAACGAGGGGTCACAGTTTGAGGATAAAGGGGAAGCCTTTTAGGACTGAGATTAGGAAAAACTTCTTCACACAGAGAGTGGTGAATCTGTGGAATTCTCTGCCACAGGAAACAGTTGAGGCCAGTTCATTGGCTATATTTAAGAGGGAGTTAGATATGGCCCTTGTGGCTATGGGGGTCAGGGGGTATGGAGGGAAGGCTGGTGCAGGGTTCTGAGTTGGATGATCAGCCATGATCATAATAAATGGCGGTGCAGGCTCGAAGGGCCGAATGGCCTACTCCTGCACCTATTTTCTATGTTTCTATGTTTCTATAAGACCACCATTACCATGGACAAGAGGCACAGAAGCCTTGGGTCCCACACCACCAACTTCAGGAGCAGTTATTTCCTCCTGAACCAGCGTGGATAACATCACTCACTTCAACACTGAACTGATTCTACGGCCTACAAACTCACGTTCAAGGACTCTTTACAACTCATCTTCTCTGGACTTTTTTATTTGCGCAGTTTGTCTCCTTTGGCACACTGGTCTGCTCAGTCTTATGTAAGGTTTTTTGTAAAATTCTACAGTATTTTGTTTTTCCTGTAAATGCCTACAAGAAAATGAATCTCAATGGTACTTTGATAGCAAATTTACTTTGAACTTTGAACCTACAGTTGGTTCCCCACTAAGAGTCACATCGTCCTGATTTAGAGGTTTATTACCAGTTCCAAATCCTGGGTTTGAACCTGGGAACTGTGTCCATAGCATGACTGTGGGAGCACCTTCACCGGAAGGACTCCAGTGGTTCACGGGGAGGCTCGACATCAGATATCAAGGGCAATAAATACTGGTCCTGCTATACGTTCAGACTGCGTATCCAATCTGTCGCTGCCTCACAAACTGTCTCAGTGAACATTTGATCAGTTCTGTCCAGAGTTTAAGATTATAAGATAACAGAGCAGAATTAGGCCATTTGGCCCATTGAGTCTGTTCCAGCATTTTATCATGGCTGATTTACTTTCCCTCTCAACCCCAATCTCCTGCCTTCTAAACATATCCCTTCATGCCCTGACTAATCAAAAATCTGTCAACTGGACTTAAATATGCCCAAAGACTTGGCCTCCATGGCTGCCTGTGGCAAGGAATTCCACAGATTTACCACTCACTGGCTGAAGACCTTACTCCTGATCTCCATTCTAAATGGACGCCTCTCTATTCTGAGGCTGTGTCCTCTAGTCTTAGACTCCCCCACCAAAGGAAACGTCCTCCCCACCTCCATTCTATCGAGGCCTTTCAACATTTGATAGGTATCAATGCGTCTCCCCTCATTCTTCTGAATTCCAGTGAGAAGAGGCCCAGAGCCGTCAAGCGCTCCTCATGAGACGAGCCGTTCAATCCCGGAATCATTTTTGTAAACTTCCTTTCAACCCTCCCCAATGTCAGCGCATTCTTTCTTAGATAAGGGGCCCAAAACTGCTCACAGTACTCTGTGAGGCCTCACTAGTGCTTTATAAAGCCTCAACATCACACCCTTGTTTTGTATTCTAGTCCTAGTATTCAGTTAGTGAACGGTTTGTGTGACATTATTACAGCACAAGCAACCCAGGTTCGATTTCTGCCACCGTCTGTAAAGGGTTTTTATGTTCTCTATCTGACCGTATGGGTTTCTTCTGGGCGCTTCAGTTCCCTCCCAAATTCCAAAGATGTTATGTATTTAATATTTAAGTAATGGTTTGAATAAGTCCCTCCTACCTACACCATGTCCATATCCCTCCATCTTCCTTACATCCATGTGCCTATCCAATAGACTATTTGGCTCTACCACCAGACCAGGCAGCACATTCCGGGTATCCACCACTCTCTGGGTAAAATACTTACCCCTCACATCCCCCTTTGATCCCACCCCCTCTCACCTTCATTGCATGCCCTCTGGTATTAGACATCTCAACCCTGGGAACCAGTGTCTCTCTGCTCTATCTGTGCCTCTCATAACCTTGTAAACCTCCGTCAGATCTCCCCTCAGCCTCTGGCGCTCCAGAGAAAACAACCCAAGATTGTCCAGCCTCTCACGATAGCACATGCCCTCTAAACCAGGCAGCATCCTGGTGACCCTCTTCTGCACCCTCTCCAAAGCCTCAACGTCCCTCCTACAGTGGGGTGACCAGAACTGTACGCAGTATTCCAGATGTGGCCTCACCAGAATTCTGTAAAGTTGCAACATAACCTCCTGATGTTTGAAGTCAATGCCTGACTAATAAAATCAAGCTTTGCAGAAGCCTTCTTAACCACCATAAGGAGCTTACCAAGTGATAAGTGCGCCCCTCACTTAAAGTAAACTCAAAGTTAGACGAACATTTTGGACTCCGAATCATTATGCAGCCTCCTCTACATTTGCGAGACTTGTTGTAAAATGGGGGACTGATTTGTCGAGTGTCTCTGCACCATTCACCACAAGTGGGACTCCCCTGTGTCAAACATTTCATTCCCATTCCGGCGTGTCGGTCCGTGGCCTCCTCTTGTGCCGAGATGAGGCCATCCTCAGGGTGGAGGAGCAACACTCTACATTCTGTCGGGGTAGCCTCCAACCTGATGGCATGAACATCGATTTCTCCTTCCGGTAAAAAAAAATACTCCCTCACCCCCACCCGCCACCATCTAGCTATTCTTCTTCCCCTCCCTCCAACCTTTTTATTCTGGCATCTTCCCCCTTCCTTCTCAGTCCCGAAGAAGGGTCTCGGCCCAAAATGTCAACTGTTTATTCATCTCCATAGATGCTGCCTGACCTGCTGATTTCCTCCAGCATTTTGTGTGTGCAGCCTTGTGTCTCTGACTTCCTATCTGAGTGCAGTTCCAAAAGCTCAATACTATCTGACATGCCGCTCGCTGCTCTAAATGTTTAGTCTGTCCGCCCCCGGTGCCCCATTACAGTGCATGCCATCTGAACTTGCTTACTCGCAGACTCCCACTCCGGATGTTCCCTCTTCTCTCCCTCCCACTGGGCAGGAGATACAAAAATCTGAAAGCACGAACCACCAGCTTCTATCCCAGTGTTATCAGACGATTGAATGGTCCCCCAGTACGATAAACTAGACTCTTGACTTGACAATCTACCTTGTTATGGCCTTGCAACTAACAGTCTAGCTGCACTGCCCTTACTCTGTAACTGTGACACTTGACTCTGCATTCTGCTTTTGCATTTCCTTGTACTGCCTCCACGTACCGACGTGGTGAAATGATCGATGTGGCTGGCGGGCAAAACTAAATCTTTCACTGTGCCTCAGTACGTATGACAATAATAACCCAATTTACCCGTGTGCTCTTCAGCCAACAGAACGGATGCACCACCTATGTACTGTACTTGTATTCCGCATCGAGGGGTCAGCAGTGGGAAGGGTGAGCAGGTTCAAGTCCCGGCTGCCAACATCTCTGAAGATCTATCCTGAGCCCAAAATATTGATGTAATTACGAAGGAGGCATGCCAGTGGCTATATTTCATTAGGATTTTGGGGAGATTTAATACATCCCCAAAGACTCTAGCATTATTTCTACAGGTGTACCACCTAGAACATTCTGTGGAGGCACCCATGCACAGGATTGGGCAAAGCTGCAGAGGATTACGAACTCAGCCAGATCCATCATGGGTATGACCGTCTGCACCATCGAGGACATCATCACAAGGTGATGCCTCAGGAAGATGGCATCATCATGAAGGACCCTCACCATCTGGGATGTATCCTCTTCTCATCACTACCATCAGGGAGGAGGTACAGGAGCCTGAAGACCCCTCTTCTCATCACTACCGTCAGGGAGGAGGTACAGGAGCCTGAAGACCCCTCTTCTCATCACTACCGTCAGGGAGGAGGTACAGGAGCCTGAAGACCCCTCTTCTCATCACTACCGTCAGGGAGGAGGTACAGGAGCCTGAAGACCCCTCTTCTCATCACTACCGTCAGGGAGGAGGTACAGGAGCCTGAAGACCCCTCTTCTCATCACTACCGTCAGGGAGGAGGTACAGGAGCCTGAAGACCCCTCTTCTCATCACTACCGTCAGGGAGGAGGTACAGGAGCCTGAAGACCCCTCTTCTCATCACTACCGTCAGGGAGGAGGTACAGGAGCCTGAAGACCCCTCTTCTCATCACTACCGTCAGGGAGGAGGTACAGGAGCCTGAAGACCCCTCTTCTCATCACTACCGTCAGGGAGGAGGTACAGGAGCCTGAAGACCCCTCTTCTCATCACTACCGTCAGGGAGGAGGTACAGGAGCCTGAAGACCCCTCTTCTCATCACTACCGTCAGGGAGGAGGTACAGGAGCCTGAAGACCCCTCTTCTCATCACTACCGTCAGGGAGGAGGTACAGGAGCCTGAAGACCCCTCTTCTCATCACTACCGTCAGGGAGGAGGTACAGGAGCCTGAAGACCCCTCTTCTCATCACTACCGTCAGGGAGGAGGTACAGGAGCCTGAAGACCCCTCTTCTCATCACTACCATCAGGGAGGAGGTACAGGAGCCAGAAGACACACACTCATGTTTTCAGAACAGCTTCTTCCCTTCTGCCATCATTAGATTTCTGGACAATGAACCATGAACATTCCTTCATTATTTTTGTTTTCTATTTTTTGAAAACTTTTTAATAAACTTTTAAATTTCTTATTGTAAATAACAGCATATTTTTATGTTTTGCAATGTACTGCTGCCACAAAGTCACACATTTCTCGACACTTGTCAGTGATAATAAACCCGATTCTGCTGAGACACTGTATAAATCTTGCTTAGCATCGCTCTAGAAGTACCACAGGCTCAAGGCTCATTAGTGTCCGCTAAAATGTCCTTGACCATCCCACACACTGCGAGTTAACCATCAGAGAAATTGACCGAAAGATGCGTCCAAGTTGTTGACTGTACCCAGAATGGAAATCCTTGCTCCTCTCGGTGGTGACTGTCACTTACAGAGAGCTCGCATGAAGTCCTCGATGTTCTCCTGCGAGTAGACCTGCCACGTCCCAGAGAATGCCATTCTCCCTGCTCCAGCTCCCTTCGCTGCAGGTTAGTCAGGAAAGTGTTTCACAATGCAGGGACAGGAGGGTACTGACCAGAATTTATACCCGGCCGTGCACACGGTGCATTCACATTTATTAATAATTTGACCACAGAAATGGTTTGAAGGATCATGACTAATGATTAACTGAAACGTAATCAAAGTCCATATCCTGAACAAACATGAGTAGTTCTGGATGTAATTAACCTAGTATCCAGTTGTGTTAATTTAGAGTTCTAAGCTGGCTTATCAGCATCAGAATCTGATATATTATCACTGGCGCACGTTGTGAAAGATGCTGCTTAGTGGCAGCAGTGCAGTGTGATATATAACATATATCTACCACAAATTACAAGGAGAAATATATAAATAATTAATAATTAGTGCAAAGGAGGTTGTGTTTATGCACTCAATTCAATTCAAGTTTAATTGTCATTTAGCCATACATGGATACCCACGTATACAGCCAAATGGAACAGTGTTACTCCGGGGTCAAGCTGCAAAACGCAGTACCAACAGTCACACACAGCACAAAGCACACAAGATCATAATCACGGAATAAACCCCCCTCCCCCCACCCCGGGTACCGCGGCCTGATACCCAGTCATCGCACATACAGGACCACAAACCCATATAGGGTATCAGTAAAATATAACGACGCTGATTAAGCATGTATATAGTCCGGACCTCCTAGCCCCCGAGATCATCTCTCAACCAGTCCCGACGCCCATTAGGTGACACTGCGGCTCTGAGGCTCAGTCCACACATACACAAGCACAATGATGCACGGACCGTTCAGAAATCTGCTGGCAGAGGGGAAGGAGGAAGCTGTTCCTAAAACATTGCGTATGTGTCTTCAGGCTGCTGTACCACCTGCAGGGTCTCAGTCTCTGAAGCTGATGTGCAGGATGCCCTCAGGAGGGTGACTCCTCGGAAAGCATCTGGACGGAGTGGGGCACCTGGTCGCGTGCTACAGACGTGGCGCTGACCAGCCGACTGGTGTGTTCACAGGGATCTTTAACCTCTCGCTTTGGCAGTGTGTGGACCCACCTGCTTCAAGCAGAGCTCCAAAGCCACATTCAAGCTTGCTGGTGGCACCACTGTCCTGTCCTGGGCCAAATCAGAGGTGGAGATGGATCAGCATACAGGAGAGAGATTGAAAACCTGGCTGAGATGTGTCATAACAACCACCTCGCAGTCAACAATAGCAAGACAAGGAACTGATTATAGACTTCAGGGGAGGCAAACCAGAGGTCCATGACCCAGCCTGCATCAGAGGACCAGAGGTGGAGAAATTAGAAACTTTAAATTCCTGGGTGTTACTATTTCAGAGGGTCTATCCTAGACCCAGCATATACGAGCAATTCACAACACTGCTTCTACTTCCCGAGGAGTCTGTAGAGATTCGGCATGACATCTAAAACTCTGACAAATTCCTATAGGTGTGTGCTGAAGAGGGTATTGACTGGCTGCTTCACAGGCTGGTATGGAAACACCAATGCCTTTGAATGGATAATCCCACAAAAAGTAGTGGATTCAGCCCAGTATATTATGGAAAAAGCCCTCCCAATCACTGAGCACCTTACATGAAACCTTGTTGTAGGAAAGCAGCATCCATCATCAGAGATCCCCACCACCCAGGACACACTCTCTCCTCATTGCCGCCATCAGGTAGAAGGTACAAGAGCCTGAGGACTCGCACCACCAGGTTCAAGAACAGTTACCACCCCTCAACCATCAGGCTCCTGAACAAAAGGGGGTAATTATACTCAACTTCACTTTACCCCATCATTGAACCATTCCAACAATCAACGATCTCACCTTAAGGACTCTTTATCTCATGATCCAATGTTCTCATTATTTATTGCTATTTATTTATATTTGCATTTGCACAGTTTGTTGTCTTCTGCACTCTGGTTGATTTTTCATTGATCCTGTAATAGCTACTACTCTACAGATTTGCTGAATAAGCCCACAGGAAAATAAATCTCAGGGTTGTATGTGGTGACATATATGTACTTTGATAATAAATTTACTTTGACTTCTCCTTGATGGCAGTAATGAGAAGAGGTGGTGGGAGTCCTTAATGATGGATGCCCCCCTTTTGAGGTAGCGCCTTGTGAAGATGTCCCCAATGCTGGGGAGGCCAGTGCCCATGATGGAGCAGACTGAGTTTACAACTTTCTGCAGCTTTTTCTGACCCGGTGCAGTGCCCGTATGCCAGACGGTGACACAATCAGTCACAATGCTCTCCACCTAAACTGTTACTACTCCCGCAAGGTCAACGTCCCAATCCTAGTTATTGGAATTACTGGCCATTGCTGAAAGGATCTGTGGTTCACGGAAATACAAAATTCCCAATGTCCTTAACTTTTTTAATGGATAGGCGGGAAAGTGGGATTAAAGAATTAGGTGACAGTTTTGTGCTTCATTGTTGAATTTACAGGCTGAGGTAAGAGGTAATTCGTCTGGAGCCAGAGCCAAGTTTGCTGTCTCCTCCGCTATCTCTGCTTGTTTAATCCTATCTGCACTATCGGTGAATAACTTTAGGAGTCAAATTCCTCCTGGTCAGTCACAAAACGTTGAGAGGGAAGAGGTCACTTTCAGCATAGTGAAAGAGTGAACCAGACAGTGGAATGTTGTTCTTACTAACATAGAAACTAAAGGAAAATCTTTGCCTTCATATTTAATGTTTCCCTTCAGTTTTACCGACTCTTTAATGACTCAGACTTCCATTAGCTGTGAACCAGGAACAAAATAGACAGAAGCTCCAATCAATGGCTCTTCACATCTCTCCATCGACTCCTGATATTGTGGGAAACTCTCAAACTGCCAGATAGACCGTGCAGTAGGAAAGAGAAGCAGATTGCTTGTCTCAGCACTCTAACAGTTTATGCTAACCTCGATGTGACGACATTTCAAAACAGCTCAGTAATAGATGTGGCAGATCATAAATTTCCATTTTGAAACTGACAGATTTATTTGGTAAAAGTTACTGATTGTAAAAGCAACCCCTAGAGCAGTTGGTGCGGGTCCAGGGAGTGAAGCTTGGCGAGTTTTCAAGTCCCAGCAGAGTCATTTTGTACACCTACACACTTGTCTTCCAAACACAGCAGAAACTGTCTCCCATCCTTCCTCAGGGCTGTCCATCCCTTTCTCGATTGCAACCTCCTTCTTCCAGCGTCACTTCACTTGCCCGACGTCTCACGGAAGAGAGGTGGGGCAGCTGAACGGGCGGTGGACACAGGAGTGCCCGAGGAGGTGGATATTCCGACCTCCATTTCCAGGGAGAGCTGACTGGTGGTAACCAGGGGAAGGCAGGTCGTGCCACTTGAACACTTCACAGGAATTTGCCAATAGAACTTCCGTTAGGTGCATTCCCGCTGATTCTTAAGATCATAAGATATAGCAGTAGAGTTAGGCCATTTGTCCCATCGAGTCTGATCTGTCATTTCATCATGGCTGATCCAGTTCCCTCCCAGCCCCAATCTCCTGCTTTTTCCCCTATAATCAAGAACCTATGAACCTTTGTAATTTGTAGGCCACATCCTTACTTCTGTTTAGGGGTCTGTATATAACTCCCATCAGGGTCTTTTTACCCTTGCAGTTCCTTGGCTCTACCCACAACGATTCAACACCTTCTGATCCTACGTCACCTCTTCCTAATGATCTTATTTCATTTTTTACCAACAGAGCCACGCCACCCCCTCTGCCTACCTGCCTGTCCTTTCGATACAATGTGTATCCGTGGATGTTAAACTCCCAGCTATAATCTTCTTTCAGCCATGATTCAGTGATACCAACGACATTACATACGCCAATCTCTAACTATGCTACGAGATCATCTACTTCATTCCGTATACTGCGCTTTCAGACCTGTGTCCCCCCTTTTCGATTTTCTCCGCCTTTTCCATTGCAGCTCATCCTGCAGACTGCAATTTTACCCTTTCGTCAGCATCTCCTTGCCAGCAGTCTCACTAACAGAGCCTGGGTTTGTAAACCAGCTACCCCATCCTCAGCACAATCACTCCATTTCGTATCCCTTCCCTCCCCCACCAAATTAGTTTAAACCCTCCCAAACAGCACTAGCATCATCCCACTTCAGAAAGGTATGTAATTAAAGCCAAATCCTTCAATTACTTTCACTAGGAGCAAGTTCTAGATGTTTAGTGTATGCAAGACTCCCTTTCACTCACTACTAATTCTGAAAGCTGACTTCTGTCATCGTAACGCATTCTAAGATTTCTTCAAATTAGTTCCTATTCCACTCAAAGCGCTAAACTATAATTTCTACATTGACTCTATAGTTAAAACATCAACAGCACTACAAACTAAAATATCATCTCCCGGAATTCAAGGCATTTCACAAAACTGGGTCTGAGCTAGAGATTTCTTGCAGGTTCAATGTACCGCCGTTGCTAATCCTGAAAGTCTGACCTATTTTTATAACAAGCGGCGGCTGTCATTCCTGCTCAGCCTTGCCGCCACATTTGTACACTCCGACGGTGACGGTCGCTGTCTCCGAGCCATGTTTGTTCCTCACTAACAGGCTGTATCTCCCGGAGTCCTGAGAGGTGACCTGCTGGATACTGAAGTTGACGGTGGTCTTCTGGATGGAGATCTGACAGTGTTCGCCGGCCACCACCTCTTTGTCGTTTTTCAGCCAGACCACCTCGGGGAGAGGGTCTCCAGAGATGCTACAGGACAGGTACAGGGTCTGTAGAACACAACAAAATATTAATATTACTTTAGGGTAGTATCGAGCACAATGAGACTATAAACAATCCAAGTGGTTGCACTTTATTGTGTCAATGCAAAAGACTATTACTATTACCCAGTGGCCACTTCATTCTGCACTTCACTGCAGAAGGACCTCTTTGCTCCTATACTCAACTCCCCTTGTTATTAAGGCCAGCATGCCATTAGCTTTCTTCACTGCCTGCTGTATCTGCATGCTTACTTAGAGTGACTGATGAACAAGGACACCTACATCTCGTTGTACTTCCCCTTTTCCTAACTTGACACCATTCAGATAGTAACCTGCCTTCCTGTTCTTGCCACCAAAGTGGATAACCTCACATTTATCTACATTAAACTGCATCTGCCATGCATCTGCCCACTCACCCAACCTGTCCAATTCACCCTGCATTCTCATAACATCCTCCTCACATTTCACACTGCCACCCAGCTTTGTGTCACCTGCAAATTTGCTAATGTTACTTTTAATCCCTTCATCTAAATCATTAATATATATTGTAAACAGCTGCGGTCCCAGCACCGAGCCTTGCAGTACCCCACTGGTCACTAGTCTGCCAACCAATTTTCTATCCATGTCAGTACCCTACCCCCAATACCATTTGCTCTAATTTTGCACACTAACCTCCTATGTGGGACCTTATCAAAGGCTTTCTGAAAGTCCAGGTACACTTGTACCTGGTAAAGTGGCCACTGAGTGTATGTTCATGGGCTTCTGCTTCCCCAGCCTATCCACTTCAAGGTTCGCCATGATGTGCATTCGGAGAAGCCCTGCTGCACACCATTGTTGTAAGGTGGCGTTACTTGTATTACTGTCATCTTCTAGTCTGGCCATTCTCCTCTGAACTCTCTCATTAACAAGGTGTTTTCACCCACAGAACTGCCTCTCACTGGATGTTTTATTTTGTTTTTCACACCATTCTCTGTAAACTCTAGAGATGGTTGTGCATGAAAATCCCAGAAGATGAACACTTTCTGAAATACTCAAACCACCCCATCTGGCACCAACAAACATTTCACAGTGAAAGTCACTTAGGTCACATTTCTTCCCCATTCTGATGTTTGGTCTGAACAACAGCTGAACCCCTTGACCATGTCTGCATGCTTTTATGCATTGAGTTGCTGCCACATGATTGGCTGATGAGATATTTGCATTAACTAGTCGGTGTACTGGTGTACCTAATAAAGTGGCCACTGAGCCTAAGGGGCGCTGCCATTAATAACTGTGCTATTGTATTGCAGGGTGACAGTGTGGAGCTATGTCTCTACCGAGGGAGGTGTAAGGTGCTCCTTCCCTCCACTAGCCTGCAGGTCATCCTTGGACAAGGTGTAGCACAAGTTTAGCCACCCAATCAGGTCATGTGAAGCCATGGGAGCAGGTGGTGGATGGTCGTACGAGCAGCCGGTGCACACCACAAGTCCTGGTTATGAGACCACTGACACCAGGCAGACAGTCTTTGAAGAGTATTGATAATGACTGTGGTCACCCGTCTTGTAAAGACACTGCCCAGAAGAAGGCAACGGCAAACCACTTCTGTGGGAAAATTTGCCAAGAACAGCCATGATCACCCACACCATGCAACATGGGACATAATGATGATGTCATATGACATGGCACATAATGATGATGATGTCTGAGTATAAGTCTCTTTACCTTTGGTAGGATCCCCGCTATTGTAAAATTTTTATTATTTTAGTCAGGTTATTTCAGCTAACAGACTTGAGAAGGATTCAGCTGCCAAATGCTAAAAATATGATTAAAATTGAACAAACACAAAATCAAACACTAAAAGAATGCTCTTCAGTTTCCCTTGTAATTTGGATCGATTCAGATCTCTGAGAGTTCCTACACTACAGCCAATCAAGCTGGGGGTAGGACGGGGTGGGGGGGGGGAACAAATAAATTAGAACAAGAATTAAATTGATTTGCAATTTAATTTGTATTCAAGCGATTCCTTTTCAAGGTGGCCGGGGTCCTGTCAGGGTCTCTGATCTAATAGCCAGGAGGGCCATTTTGTTGAAGTGGAAGGATACAACGGCTCCCACTTTGTCACAATGGTTCTCTCAAGTGATGCTATATCTTAGTTCGGGGAAAATTAGAAGTTGAACCTTTGAACCTATGTTTGATTTTGGGAAAAGGTGGGGTTCATTTGCTTGTTATTATCATTTGAGCTAATTGATCTAATTGTAAATTTTTGGTACTTCTTTTTGCTGGCAGTTTGATGTTTATCTTGAGAAGCTTTATGTATGACTCATGGCTCTGCGTTTGAACACTTAATGGGGTTTTCTCTTTTTTCCCCACTTTTCTTGCTTAGTAGGGGTTTTTTCATCACAAAATTTTTTCAATCCTTATATAATGTTTTTTTTTCTTGAGACATTGTAAGTGTTGTTTACTTCGATGTACTCGTGTTTATTTTGGATAAAAATAATAAAAAGATTTGAAAAGAGTCTCTGATCTACAGCTCTACTCAGACTGTGGTTCTTCATGGCAGTGAGTTCCTATTCTTGGAGCTTGCCGATCGGCTGCATTTTTGATATCTCCAGTAGCGGCCCCGATTTCTCGCCAGTGTTGTGAATCGAAGTGTTGCGGGGAGCTGGAACGTTGAGACAGCAAGAGAAGCTGTCAGAGGCCTCTGCACTTGAGTGATCATTCTCTCAATGGCGAGTGAGAGTTTGCTGCTGATTCTCGAGTCAGGGAACTTGAAATAAACACGGCACTACAGACTGTAACATTGAAACGGTGATTGTTTGTCTCCCGTCTCACTGTGGAAGGAGTGATATCTCTCTCTCCCTTGTTAACGAGAGAGCTCCTGAGGGATGTCGAACTGTTGGGATGAACAGTAGTTTCTGTTGGATTGTAGGCCACGGTCTCTCTTTGGGGCGTTGCTGTTGCTGGCATGGTGGGTGGTGAAAGTGCTAGAACGTCGGGGGAGGGGGATGGTTGACGATGCTTGTGCGTGGGAGGCGGGGAGCTCTGGGGTTCTTCAGTCATTTTTCCTGTCATTCTTTCTTTGGGGGTTTTCTTCTGTTTCGTGGATGTCTCTGAAGAGTAAGAATTTCATAGAAACATAGAAACATAGAAAATAGGTGCAGGAGTAGGCCATTCGGCCCTTCGAGCCTGCACCGCCATTTATTATGATCATGGCTGATCATCCAACTCAGAACCCCGCCCCAGCCTTCCCTCCATACCCCCTGATCCCCGTAGCCACAAGGGCCATATCTAACTCCCTCTTAAATATAGCCAATGAACTGGCCTCAACTGTTTCCTGTGGCAGAGAATTCCACAGATTCACCACTCTCTGTGTGAAGAAGTTTTTCCTAATCTCGGTCCTAAAAGGCTTCCCCTCTATCCTCAAACTGTGACCCCTCGTTCTGGACTTCCCCAACATCGGGAACAATCTTCCTGCATCTAGCCTGTCCAATCCCTTTAGGATCTTATACGTTTCAATCAGATCCCCCCTCAATCTTCTAAATTCCAACGAGTACAAGACCAGTTCATCCAGTCTTTCTTCATATGAAAGTCCTGCCAACCCAGGAATCAATCTGGTGAACCTTCTTTGTACTCCCTCTATGGCAAGGATGTCTTTCCTCAGATTAGGGGACCAAAACTGCACACAATACTCCAGGTGTGGTCTCACCAAGGCCTTGTACAACTGCAGTAGTACCTCCCTGCTCCTGTACTCGAATCCTCTCGCTATAAATGCCAGCATACCATTCGCCTTTTTCATCGCCTGCTGTACCTGCATGCCCACTTTCAATGACTGGTGTATAATGATACCCAGGTCTCGTTGCACCTCTCCTTTTCCTAATCGGCCACCATTCAGATAATAATCTGTTTTCCTATTTTTGCCACCAAAGTGGATAACTTCACATTTATCCACATTAAATTGCATCTGCCATGAGTTTGCCCACTCACCCAACCTATCCAAGTCACCCTGCATCCTCTTAACATCCTCCTCACTGCTAACACTGCCGCCCAGCTTCGTGTCATCCGCAACCTTGGAGATGCTGCATTTAATTCCCTCATCCAAGTCATTAATATATATTGTAAACAACTGGGGTCCCAGCACTGAGCCTTGCGGTACCCCACTAGTCACCGCCTGCCATTCTGAAAAGGTCCCGTTTATTCCCACTCTTTGCTTCCTGTCTGCTAACCAATTCTCCACCCACACCAGTACCTTACCCCCAATACCGTGTGCTTTAAGTTTGCACACTAATCTCCTGTGTGGGACCTTGTCAAAAGCCTTTTGAAAATCCAAATATACCACATCCACTGGTTCTCCCCTATCCACTCTACTAGTTACATCCTCAAAAAATTCTATGAGATTCGTCAGACATGATTTTCCTTTCACAAATCCATGCTGACTTTGTCCGATCATTTCACCGCTTTCCAAATGTGCTGTTATCACATCCTTGATAACTGACTCCAGCAGTTTCCTCATCACCGACGTTAGGCTAACCGGTCTATAATTCCCCGGTTTCTCTCTCCCTCCTTTTTTAAAAATTGGGGTTACATTAGCCACCCTCCAATCCTCAGGAACTAGTCCAGAATCTAACGAGTTTTGAAAAATTATCACTAATGCATCCACTATTTCTTGGGCTACTTCCTTAAGCACTCTAGGATGCAGACCATCTGGCCCTGGGGATTTATCTGCCTTCAATCCCTTCAATTTACCTAACACCACTTCCCTACTAACATGTATTTCACTCAGTTCCTCCATCTCACTGGACCCTCTGTCCCTTACTATTTCTGGAAGATTATTTATGTCCTCCTTAGTGAAGACAGAACCAAAGTAATTATTCAATTGGTCTGCCATGTCCTTGCTCCCCATAATCAATTCACCTGTTTCTGTCTGCAGGGGACCTACATTTGTCTTTACCAGTCTTTTCCTTTTTACATATCTATAAAAGCTTTTACAGTCCGTTTTTATGTTCTCTGCCAGTTTTCTCTCATAATCTTTTTTCCCCTTCCTAATTAAGCCCTTTGTCCTCCTCTGCTGAACTCTGAATTTCTCCCAGTCCTCAGGTGAGCCACTTTTTCTGGCTAATTTGTATGCTACTTCTTTGGAATTGATACTATCCCTAATTTCTCTTGTCAGCCACGGGTGCACTACCTTCCTTGATTTATTCTTTTGCCAAACTGGGATGAACAATTGTTGTAGTTCATCCATGCAACCTTTAAATGCTTGCCATTTCGGGTTGTATACTGTATACATTCTCTGACATTCAATGGACCCGCTGAACCATTATTACGGAATAATGAAGCATCAAAGTTATATTTTAGTTTATAATTGACAGATTAGTATTCACAGTCACAAAACAGGTTTCTTACAGAAAATTAAATCAGTAATGTAACAGGCAGTGGAAAGATAAAGAACAAGAGTGCAATGTATTTCATGTGAGATTAGCTTTAGCTGTGATAATGTTGATGTTGTCATGCTGATATTTTTTTCATTTTTTACCTTGCTCTCCATGACGTTAACAACATCAGGAAGACCGTGTGACACTTTCGCTCTGTCTGAAGGAAGAAGAATGACACTGTATTTGGGAAGTCCAACAGAGTTGCTGAAACAACAAGTTCCAACCTACTCAAAGCCAGAATGATATACTAGGCAGATTGAGAACTTGCAACGCACACAAAATGCGGGAGGAACTCAGAAGGTCAGGCAGTGACTATGCAAATGTGTAGATAGTTGACCCTTTGGGGTGAGGCCCTTTTTCAGGAAAGGGAGGGGAAGAGACTGGAATAAAAAGGTGCGGGGAGGGGAAGGAGAATAGGTGAAGCCAGGTGGGTGGGAAAAGGAAAGGGAAGATTTATGTGCTGTACTGTATGTATTTGTTAACGTGGAGTGGACAACGAGTTAGTAAATCTGGTGGGAGCAAAGAATGTTGTGAATGGCGAGGGTGGAGTGCCATGGCAGAGGTGTGAGAGAGGTGGCAGAGAGAGTGCCAGGGGCATGGGGTGGCATGGGTACAGACACACCCAGCCCTGAGACACCAGGCAAGGTCATTTGATTCCAAACAATCGGGTTATTGATCATTACAGAATGTCTGTGTGCTGCTTCCCACTCCCTCGCCTCTCCCTTCCCCTTTTCCCAACCATGATTCCCCTCTCCGTTTTATATATATATGTATGCCTCAGACATTTGCACAGAACTGTGTGCTCCTCCCTCCACCGTCCAGACCTAGAGTATGTGTGTCTGGTCAAGGTGATTTATTACTATTGAGGCACAGCATGGAACAGGCCCTTCTGTCCCTTCGAGCCATGCTACCCAGCAACCCACCAACTTAACTCCAGCCTAATCACGGGGCAATTTACAAAGACCAATTAACCTACCTGCCTGAGTCAGTGGTGGAGGCAGATACACTCGTGAAGTTTAAGAGACTGCTAGACAGGTATATGGAGGAATTTAAGGTGGGGGGGGTGGTATATGGGAGGTAGGCTTTAAGGGTCAGTACAACATTGTGGGCCAAAGGGCCTGTACTGTGCTGTACTATTCTATGTTCTATGTTCTACCAACTAGTAAGTCTTTGGACTGTGGGGGGAAACCAGAGCACCTGGAGGAAACCCACACGCCCACGGGAAAGACTGTACAAACCTGCTTACAGAGGACACCAAACTCTAATGTCCCGAGCTGTAATCGTGTCGTGTGAACAGCTTTGCTACTGTGGCACCCTATTGTGCTGATGTTTTCTCAGCATCTTAACCCAAAAGTCCCAAAAGCAGCAAATTCATAGACCAGTACAGCACAGGAACCGGCCATTCGGCCCACAGTGTTGTACTGACCCAACTAAGAAGGAAATCAAAGACACCCAAGCACTAATCCCTCCAGCCTAAACCGTGTCCATATCCCTCCATCTTCCACACATCCATGTGTCTATTGTCTCTTAAAAGCCTCTAATGTATTTGCCTCTACCACCACACCAGGCAGCCACCACTCTCTGAGTAGAAAAATTACCCCCTCACATCCCTCTTGAACCTACCCCCTCTCACCTTCAATGCATGCCCTCTGGTATTAGACTTTGCAATCCTGGGAAAAAGATACTCCCTGCCCACTCTATCTGTGCCTCTCATAACCTTATAAACCTCTATCAGATCTCCCCTCAGCCTCCAGCACGCCAGAGAAAACAACCCAAGTTGAACTCAAAGCCTTGACTAATAAAATTAAGCATTCCACAAGCCTTCTTAACCACCTTAATCGACCTGTGTAGCCACTTTCAAAGAGCTAAGAACTTGGATCCCAAGATCTCTCTGCTCAGCAACACTGTTAAGGACCTCGCCCTGTACCGTCTCCCTGCATTTGCCCCACCAAGATGCAACACCTCACATTTATCTCGGTTAAACTGCATCTGCCATTTCTCTGCCCATATCAGCAACTGATCTATATCGCGCAGTATTCTTTGCCTGTCTTTGACACTACCTGCATGGAAGAATGGTCACCTCACTACAGGAAGGATGTGGAAACCATAGAAAGGTTGCAGAGGAGATTTACAAGGACATTGCCTGGATTAGCGAGCGTGCCTTATGAGAATAGATCGAGCGAACTAGGCCTTTTCTCCTTGGAGCGACAGAGGATGAGAGGTGACCTAGTAGAGGTGTATAAGATGATGACAGGCATTGATCATGTGGATAGCCAGAGGCTTTTTCCCAGGACTGATATGGCTAGTACGAGAGGGCACAGTTTTAAGGTGCTTGGAAGTAGGTACAGAGGAGATACCAGAGGTAAGTTTTTTACTCAGAGAATGGTGAAGTGCGTGGAATGGGCTGCCGGCGACGGTGGTGGAGGCGGATACAATAGGGTCTTTTAAGAGACTCCAGGATAGGTACATGGAGCTTAGAAAAATAGAGGGCTATGGGTAACCCGAGGTAATTTCTAAAGTGTTCATGTTCGGCACAGCATTGTGGGCTGAAGGGCCTGTATTGTGCTGTAGGTTTTCTGTGTTTCTGAGAACAAGTTGTGAATGCAGAGGAAAAGATTACAAACTAACACACCCAGCCCTTTACAATTTACAATTGATTAACTTACTTTTCTCTGCAAATGCTGCTTGTCTGAAAGGCAAATAGAACAACATGAGGACATTCACAGTCACTCTACATTTTAAACCTTCATGTGATTAGCTTTTTTCGGAAGAATGTATCAGTAACATGAGACCACACACATGTTACATTAACCATGGTTCAGTATCTGATATTCCTTCCTTTGGACAACACACAAACAGCTCTGGAGGAACGCAGCAGGTCAGGCAGCTTCTGTGGAGGAGACGTTCTGGGCTGAGACCTTTCTGATGTGAACTCAGGTCCTACTCCTGATACTCTTAGAGTTATAGCAGCAAGAAAGGCCATATGGCCCACCTAATCCACGTTGAACTATTATTCTGCATAGAGCCATCGACCTGCACCTGAGCTATAGCTCTTCACACTATTTTCTAAATGGAGAGAAAATTCAAAAATTCAAGGTGCGAAGTGACTTGGAAGTCCTCGTGCAGGATTCCCCATGGTTAATTTGCAGGTTGAGTCAGTGGTGAGGAAGGGAAATCCCATGTTCGGATTCATTGCCAGAGAACTAGATTATAAAAGCAAGGATGTAATGTGGAGGCTTTATAAAGCATTAGTAAGGCTTTACTTGGAGTATCGTGAGCCCCTTATGCAGACGAAGCTCACGAGAATGATTCTGGGAATGAAAGGGTTACTATATGAGGACCGATGGATGGCTCTGGGCCTGTACTCGGTAGGATTCAGAAGAATGAGGGGAGATCTCACTGAAACCCGTCGAACGTTGAAAGGGTTTGATAGAGTGGATGCAGGTCAGTTGTCTTCCATAGTGGGAGAGTCTAGGACCAGAGGGCACAGACTCAGAATAGAGGGACAGGCATTTAGAATAGAGATCAGGAGGAATTTCTTTAGCCAGGGGATGGTGAATCTATGGAATTCATTGGCTATGTTACAGGCAGAGGTTAATAGGTTCTTGGTTAGTCAGGGCACGAAGGCATTCAGGAAGAAGGCAGGAGATTGGGGCTGAGAGGGAAATGGATCAGACATGATGAAATGGTGGAGCAGACTCGATGGGCCAAATGGCCCAATTCTGCTCCTATATTTTATCGTCTTATAGTCCTCCCATCAGTTAGACATCACAGCCGGCATGGGCAAAGTTGGCTGATAAAACAGGTTTCTTTCCATTTACTGATTGAGTTACAGTGTGGAATAGACCTTCTGTCCTTTCAAGCCACACCACCCCGCAACCCCTGACTTCATCCTAACGTAACCACAGGACAATTTACAATGACCAATTAACCCAGCGACTGATACATGATAACCGATGACGCATTGATCGTGTGGATAGTCAGAGGCTTTTTCCCGGGGCTGAAATGGCTAACACGAGAGGGCACAGTTTTAAGGTGCTTGGAAGTAGGTACAGAGGAGATGTCAGGGGTAAGTTTTTTTTACAGAGAGAGTGGCGAGTGTGTGGAATGGGATGCCGGCGATGGTGGTGGAGGAGGAAACGATAGGATCTTTTAAGAGACTCCTGGATAGGTACATGGAGCTTGGAAATATAGAGGGCTATGGGTAACCTTAAGGTAATTTCTAAAGTAAGTACATGTTCAGCACAGCATTGTGGGCTGAAGGGCCTGTATTTTGCTGTAGGTTTTCTATGTTTCTACATCTTTGGACTGTGGAAGAAACTGGAGCACCTGCAGGAAACCTGTGTAGTTACAGGGAGAACGTACAAACCCTTTACAGACTGTGGTGGGAATTGAACCCTTGTCGCTGGTACTGTAAAGCATCGTGCTAACTGTACTGCCCTGACTTTGAAGTATGAGTCCATGATTCTAGGACTTTTCCAACAAGCTATATTCTATCAAATCTCCTTTGTACTTTTATTGCCAAATGGAACACATTAGCAGTGCACTAGGTCTATATTGGCTGAGATCTAATTTCCCTCGGGTTGGAAGCCTCTGCACTGTTAAGGGGTGTTGGAGACAGTCAACTTGGTTACTCTCAGGTCAATAACCTTGTAGTTCAAATGCATCACGTAAACTAGTGAACAGAAACTTACTTCAGTGTTTGGTATTCTGAGATAGCTTCATTTAAAACTGAAAAGAGAAAGAACAAAGGGAATGAGAAGACTTGTATTGAACAATAATGGGGCATCAGAACAGGAAGATGACATTCGGCTCCTAAAAGTAGTTCTGGCATTGATCACATCAGATTGAGATTCTTTTATTTATCACTTGTACATCGAAACATTCAGTGAAATGTATCGTTAGTGTTAAGAACCAACACAACCAAAGGGTGCGCTGGGGGCAGCCTGCAAGAGTCAGCACACATCCCAGAATCAGTTTAATATCACCAGCATATGTCATGAAATTTGTTGCCTTTGTGGCAGCAGTACATTGCAATACATAATAATAGGAACAAAAACAAGAATTACAGGAAGAATATATATATAAAATGGTGAAATTAAATAAGTAGTGCAAAAACAGAAATAAACAAATAGTGAGGTAGTATTCATGGGTTCAGTGTCCATTCGGAAATCGGATGGCAGAGGGGAAGAAGCTGTTCCTGAATTACTGAGTGTGTGCCTTCAGGCTCCTGTCCCTCCTTCCTGATGGTAGCAATGAGAAGAGGGCTTTCCTGGCTGATGGAGTCCTTAATGATGACGCCACCTTTTTGAGGCATCGCTCCTTGCAGGTGCCCATGATGGACCTGACTGAGGTCACAATGTTCTGCAGCTTCTTTTGATCCTGTGCAGTGCCCCCCGCCCCCCATACCAGACAGGTCGAATGCTCTCCATGGTACATCTGTAGAAATTCATGAGTGTTTTAGGTCACATACCAAATCTTCTCAAACCCCGAATGAAATACAGCCACTGTTGTGCCTTCTTTGTAGCTGCATTGATATCTTGGGCCCAGGATAAATCCTCAAAGATATTGTCACCCAGGAAGTTGAAATTGCTCACTCTCTCCACTTCCGATCTCTCTATGAGGACTGGTGTGTGTTCTCTCATCTTACCCTTTCTGAAGTCCACAGTCAGCTCTTTGGTCTTACTTTCTGGTGCCAACATAGCGTACCCACAATGCTCGGCAGACAACACAGAAGATAATGGACCCATTCAAATCGGGCGCTTTTGTACGCCACTGAGAGGAATCCCCACCCCCCACCACTTTTTACTTTTTCATTGTTGGGTTGATTTATCACACTGAGGAGTTTCGTCTTTCATCCTGGGGTGCAACCCTGACGGAATATAGGGTGTTGCTCCATCACCCTGAGGGTGGCCTGATCGTGGCACAAGAGGAGGCCTTGGACCGACATATTGGAATGGGAATGGGATTCGGAATTTAAATACTTGGCCACCTGGGAACCAGATTCAGATTAATTTATTTATCAGATGTACATCGAAACACACAGTGTAATGCATCATCAGTGCCAACAACCAACACAACCTAGAGATGTGCTGGGCACAGCCCACAAGAGCCGTCATACTTTTGGATCTGTCATCTGGCACCATCAGCTGCTTCCTGCTCATGTCCCTCAACATGTCCAATAAGTCAGTCCTCACCGAAGGATCAGAGGTGGAGCGGGTCAGAAACTTTAAATTCCCTGGTGTTATTTCGGAGGACCTGGCCTTGGCCTAGCACAAGTGCAATTACGAAGAAAGCATAGCAGTGTCTCTACTTCGCTGGGAGTTTGGCAGAGATTTGGCATTACATCTGAAACCTTAACAAACTTCTATAAATGTGTAGTGGAGAGTATATTGACTGGCTGCATCACAGCCTGGTATGGAAACACCAATGCCCTTGAACGGGCAATCCTATGGTCCAGTCCATCACTGGTAGGGCCCTCCCCCCTCCCCACCACTGAGCACATCAACATGAAACATTGTCATAGGAAAGCAGTATTATTCATCAGGGACCCCACCACCCAGGACATGCTCTCTTCTCACTGCTGCAATCAAGAAGGTGGTAAGGAACCTTCAGGACTCACACCATCAGGTTCAGGAAAAGTTATTACCCCTCAACCAGCAGGTTCTTGAGCCAAAGGGGATAACTTCACCCAACTTCACTTGCCGCATCATTGAACTGTTCCCACAACCTATGGACTCACTTTCAAGGACTCTTCATCTCATGTTCTCAATATTTATTGCTTATCTATTTATTTCTTTCTTTCTGTTTTGAACATTTGTAGAATGTCCGTATATTGGAGGTGTGACAAGAATACACATAGATTAAGATGTAGCTGGCCTGGGCTGGCACCAGTGGAATCAGCAGTTGGTCTGCCACCTGTCTTCAGGAGAAAGAGAGATAAGGAAAACAATGGAGCAGCATTTGGAGATGTTAATGAAGGAAGGAGAGTTGTCAGGATCGGCTCCCCCTTTGAACCCTGAACTGTTTGAAGTGATGGACAGGCGATACCCCAGCAGGGGGATAAAAAGGGACAGGTTCGCTAAGGCAGGACACACACACGGCACCCGAGGTAACAAGACCCTGGAAGCGGTGCGTCTCTCACAAGTCGGTGGGAAGTATCGGGCCATAAACGCACAGGGTGGAAAGGCACGATCGGCGGGAACCTGGTGTGTGTCCACCCTTGCCTGGGTGCCAGGTTCACCGCAGGGAAACGATCGTATCTGGAAACAGAGGGGTCATAGTCGGTGACCTCAGATGACATCAAAAAGGACTCGCCTGAAAGCTGACTGCGAAGGTCTGTGTGTAAGCCGTTTTGAATATTCATTCGTTTTTGCTCTCTCTCTCCTCCCCCCCACTGTCCATCGCCACGGCAGCGATTACTGCGAACTGAACTGAACTAAATTGAACTGAACTTTGCGTCACTTTGAAACTGGTCATTTACCCCTTGACAACGATAGAGTTTGATTAATCCTGTTATCTTAATTCTGTGTGCATGTGTGTTTATCATTGCTGAACTGTTGCATTTATTATCCTTTTGATTAGAGTACAGTGTTGCTTGTTTCTTTAATAAAACTTTCTTAGTTCTAGTAATCCAGACTCCAACTGAGTGATCCATTTCTGCTGGTTTGGCAACCCAGTTACGGGGTACGTAACAGAGGATACTTGGAAGCACATTTACCTTTCTGTGATAAATTCAGTTCTCGGACGTGTTTCTGTTTTCCGTCAAATAACTCCAGGGTGTATTGACCCTTATCTGCCTCAGTTGGATTGTAGATCTGTAACCAGACCTGGTGATTATCAGATCCAATCCTCCTCCGGTCTTGAGACTCCAGGCTTTTGTTGCTAAAGAAATGACAACACTTGAGTCATTTCAGCAGAATATTACTATCATTGAAATGAAATGTTATGGGAAATGGACAGAGCGGTCAGCCAGCACCTTTCCCCGGAGTGGGTGGGTGGGGGAGTGGGACATGATGTGAGGGGGTGGGAGGGGATAGGTGGAAGTGTTAAAGGGTCAGAGAAGAGATCTGAGAGGAGAGGACAGTGGACCATGGAAGAGTGGGAAGGAGAGGGAGATGATGGGAAGGTCATGAGGGCAGTAGAGGAGACAAGTCATGAGAGGGCCAAAAAGATTTATGGGGGGCGGGTGGTGAAAGCTGAGGGGAGAGGTTACCAGAAGTTAGAGAAATTGATGCTCACACCATGGGGTTTGAGACTACCCAAACAGAGGTGTTGCTCCTCCAACCGTAGTTTGGCCTCATCGTGATGTGAGAGGAAGCTATTGACCAACATGTTGGAATGAGAATGGGAAGTCAAATTGAAATGGATGGCCATCAGAAGATTTGGCCTTTTGCAGCAGATGGACTGAAGGTGCTTGATGAAGTGGTTCTCCCAAACTATGCTGGGTCTCACCAATGTAGGGGAGACTGCACTGGAAACACCATATGTAATAGACGACCCCAACAGACCCGCAGGTGAAAAGTCACCTCACCTGGAAGGACTGTTGAGGGCCCCGGATGGTGGTGAGGGAAGAGGCGTAGGGCCAGGTGTAGTTCATGTGCTGATGGCTGGGATAAGTGACAGGAGGGATATCTGTGGGGAGGGACTAGTGGACAAGGGAGACATGGGGAGTGCTGGGAGGGAAAACGTGCCTGGTGGTGGGATCCCACTGGAGATGGTGGAGGCTGGAGGGAATGATGTGCTGGACGGGAGGCCCATGCAGTGGTAGGTCAGGACAAGGGAACCCTATCCCTGTCACAATGTGGGAGAATGGTGTGAGGGCAGATGTGCAAGAAATGGAGTGGTGTGGGTGAGGGCAGCACCGATGGTGGTGGAAGAGATTAAACTGTTTTCTGAAAAAATATATGGCACCTCTGATGTCCTGGAATGGGAAGCCTCATCCTGAGAACCGGTGGGGTGGAGGCAAAGGAAATGAGAGAAGGGAATGGCAGTTTTCCGAGTGATAGGTCAGGAAGAGGTATGGTTAGGACAACTGTGGAAGTGAGTGGGTTTGCAAAAGTTATCAGTAGACAGACTGCCTCTGGAGATGGAGACAGAAGGATCAAGAATGGGGAGAGAGGTGTCAGAAATGGACCAAGTAAAGTTGGGGATCTGCAGAATCGTTTGTGTATCTGTGGAGGGACATGGACAGTGGAATTGGATGAAGTTCACAGAATGTTTTTACTTACTTTAAGTACCAGCTTTTCTTCAGGCAGTCCACATTCCACTTCAGTAAGGAATAAATCTTTATTCCCTCAGCTGTTGGTTGTATTTTCAATTCTGAAGCTGAATTACCTGTGGGAGAGAGCAGTGATGATAGAAAGTGCTTCTGTCTAAAATCATTCACACTCCTTCTCAAAGTGATGCATTGTGAGGGAATGCCAGCCGCCCAACTGCATTAAAGTCCTAACAGGGACCTCGCCGGCAATTATCTAAAAGTGCACCTTGTCCAGCTGGTGGAGGTGCTGCCTCACAACTCCAGCGACCCTGGTTCAATTCCGACCTCCAGCACTCTCGGTGTGGAGTTTGCACGTTCCCTGTTCTCCCCGTCACTGCACGGGAATTCCACCTGGATGCGCCGGATCTCCTCCTCATGCCAAAGCCATGAGGGTTGGTAGGTTAATCAACCGCTGTAGATTACCTCTCGTATAGGTGGGTGGTGCAATCTGGGAGGCAGGGGGAGAACAGATGAAATCTGATCAAGTCTAATATCGCCGGCGTATGTCGTCAAATTTGTTGTCTTTGCCGAGCAGTACATTGCATTACATAAACATTGTGAGAAAAAACTGTGAATTACTTGGGTGATGGGGGTCCTTAACGATGGACACTACTGTTTTGAGGCAGCCCTCCTGGATGCTGGGGAGGCTGGTGCCCGTGAAGGAACTGACTACGTTTACAGTGTTCAACCCGGTTCCCCTCCCCCCACCGCCGTACCAGACGTTGATGCAGCCACATAATGTGAATGGGTGCTTGATGGTTAGCATGGAATGAATGGGCCGATGGGCCTCTTTTTGTGCCATATGACTCTCTCTATAAAGAAAACCAAACCCATTCTCTATGGTCTGGGGTAATAATTGAGCAGAGGTACCAAGCAGCACTAAGCTGATGGCTCTCCAACGTCCCTGAAACATATTTGCATTTAATTGTGGGATCTATTGCATATTGATCTATTGGATATCGATCTATTGCATTTCGATCTATTGGATATTGATCTACTGGCATGTCACCAAAGACTTACAGGTTTCTGCAAATGTATCATAGAGAGAGTTCTGACTGGTTGCATCACTACCTGGTACGGTGACTCCAGTGTATACGATCTGAAAAAGTTGCAGAGCATTGTAAACTCAGCCAGCTGTACCATGGGCACTCGTCTCCTCACCACTGAGGACATTTCAAAAGGCAATGCCTCAAAAAGGTGGCATCCATCATGCAAAACGTTCATCATCCAGGACATGCCCTCTTCTCCTTACTACTGTTGGGGAGGAGGTACCCGAGCCCGAAGACAGGCAGTCAACCGTCTAGGAACCATTTCTTCCCCTCCACCACCAGATCTCTGAACAGTCCAGGAACTGGATCCTGAATAATCGTCACTTGCAGACCCCAGTCAGTTCGGACTGGCAACAACATCTCCTCGCAGTCTCCACCAGCACAGGGGCACCGCACGGCAGCATGAACATCTAGTCGAGAGGCGCCACAACAACCACCTCTCACTCAATGTCAGCAAGACCAAGGAGCTTCGGAACTCCACCGTCTGCTTTCAGTAATCCAAAGGGAGGTCCAGGGGAGACCTCCAGGCCCCGAACCCGCTGGGAGATGTCAATCACTGCCACCGGGAGTGGTTAAGGCGAACATTGCAAAACATGAAGACGAAGACGATCTTCTTCATTAATTGTAAACGTCACGATATGATAAAAGGCGGTACTAAAATGCAAGTTTATTTTTTGTTTTGAATTACTCACCGCCGATTCTGCAGACTTCCCGGAGAACGTTGTCAAACACTGAAATAAATCATTGGCAGAGTTAAAGCAATGATGTTGTCAGCGCACCACATTAGAAATCAGAAAACTAATCTTATTTGTTTGTTTATTTAGAGATATAGTACAGTAACAGGCCATTCTGGCCCAACAAGTCTGTGTTGTTTAATGACACCCATGTGACCTATTAGCCTACTAACCCGAATGTCTTTGGAATGTGGGAGGAAACTGGAGCTCCTGGAGAAATCCCACTCTGTCACACGGAGAACGTACACATTTAGTTTACTACACACAGTGGCCACTTTATTAAGAACCTCCTGTAGCTAATAAAGTGACGACTGAGTGTATGCTTGTGGTCTTCTGCTGTTCTTGCCCATCCACATAAAGGTTTGCCATGTTGTGTATTCAGAGATGTTCTTCTGCACACCACTGTTGTAATGGTTATTCGAGTTACTGTTGCCTTCCTGTCAGCTTGAACCAGTCTGGCCATTCTCCACTGACCTCTCTCATTAACAAGGCATTTACGTCCACAGAACTGGATGTTTTTTGTCTTTCGCACCGATCTCCATAAACACCAGTTAGTCTGACCTCAGTGGTTGGGAAGATGTTGGATATTGATTGCTAAGTACAAGCTCTCAGGGTACTTGAAGCCACATAATAAAATAAGCCGTAATCAGCATGTTTTCCTCTAGGGAAAATTTTCCCTGACAAATCTGGTGGAATTCTTCGAAGTAACAAGCAGGAAAGACAAAGACGAATCGCTTGATATTGTGCACTTGAATTTTCAGAAGGCCTTTGACAGGGAACCTCACATGAGGCAGCTTAACAAGCTACGAGCCCATGGTATTACGGGAGATTCTAGCATGGATAAAGCAGTGGCTGATTGACAGCAGGCAAAGAGTGAGAATAAAGGGAGCCTTTTCTAGTTGACTGCCAGTGACTAGTGCTGTTCCACAGGGGTCTGTATTGGGACTGATTCTTTTTATGTTATATGTCTGTAACTGGGTCTGAGGTGTCTAAAATGGCTTCTTTGTATGTTATATAAAATGGCTTTTCTGTAATAATAACTGCGATGTAAGGAGTTCTCTCTCTCCCCTGCTTGTTTGGGTTATATTATTGACAAGGTGGCGAACAAACCAATGAGTGTCCATGTTATTCTTTTTGTGGGTGATATTCTGTCTCATATGGCTGGGAACGTGTGGTTTGGGGGGCTTTATCGGGAGGAGAACCGAAGAGGAAGGACGTGCTGGATGCACTCTGTTCGACCACTGTGGTTGGTCCCAGACGGCGGGTCGAGGGGGTCGGAGGAGATCGCATGGCGGAAGGAAGACCCCGTTCATTGAGCTCCAACGGTTGTGCACGAAGTGTTTGAACTCTGATAAGTTTGGCGCCTTTTACTTTCATTTTATATCGTATCTCTATTATTAATATTATTACATAGAAATGAATTGGATGATGGAATTAATGACTTGGTTGCAAAATTTGCAGACAATATGAACATAGATTGCGGGGCAGGTAGTTTTGAGGAAGCAGAGAGGCTACAGAAAGAGTTAGATGGATTAGGAGAACGGGCAAAGAAATGGCAGGTGGAATACAGTGAAGGGAAGTGTCTGGTCATGCACTTTGGTAGAATAAATGAAAGTGTTGTCTATTTTCTAAATGGAGAAAAAATACAAAAAACTGAGGTGCAAAGGGACCTGGCAGTCCTTGTGCAGGATTCCCTAAATATTAATTTGCAGGTTGAGTCTATGGTGAGGAAGGCAAATGCAATGCGAGCATTCATTTCAGGAGGACTAGAATATAAAAGCAAGGATGTAATTTTGGGACTTTATAAGCACCGGTGAAGTTTCACTTGAAGTATTGTGAGCAGCTTTGCGCTGCTTTATCATAGAATGGATGTGCTGAAATTGGAGAGGATTCAAAGGAGGTTCATGAAAATGATTTCAGGATTGAATGGCTTGTCATATGAAGAGAGTTTGATGGCTCTAGACCTGTATTCACTAGAATTCAGAGGAATGAGAGGTGACCTAATTGAAACCTATTGAATGGTGAAAGGTCTTGACAGACTGGATGCGGAGAGGATGTTCCCTGTGGTGGGAGAATCTAAGCCCCAGAATAGAGGAGTGTCCTCTTAGTACAGAGATGAGGAGGAATTTCTTTAGCCAGAGAGAGGTGAATCTGTGGAATTCATTGCCACAGGCAGCTGTGGAGACCAAATCTTCATATACATTTAAAGGTAGAGGTTGATGGACTCTTGATTAGTCAGGGCATGAAGGGATATATGGAGAAGGCAGGAGATTGGGGCTGAGAGGAAAATTGGATCAACCATGATAAAATGGCGGAGCAGACTCCATGAGCCAAATGGCCGAATTCTGCTCCTGTATCTTATAGTCTTAACAGTCCCAATTAAGTGACATAGTGACTCAAACAGACAAAGGGAATCCTAACAATTTCCTCAGTTAGTTTTTGTTCCTGAAGAGATGCCCCAAATAAAAGTGCCTGGCCTGATTAACCATTGGCCCAATTAACTGGAATCCACTGTACATAAAAGCTGCACCTCCTCAGCTTTAAAAGAATCACAACCTCGGTCTTTACTACCCTCCCTGCAATGAGATATACGTCTCCAAACACATCAGGGCTTTAATTAGAAACATACCTTGATTGCGCATCTCCAAAACACTTGAATCCTCTCCCCTGTCGTCGGCTACGGTCACTTTGTAAACTCCTTGGGTATTTTGCGTGATCTAGAAAAGAGAGAGCTTTGTAAACTGAAAAGGGAAATACAATGTGGACATGGAGGGGATTTTCCTCCTCGTGCTCTCTTCATCTGAGGGAGGCTGTACCTCTAATCGGGGGTGTCCGGCCGTGGCGTGGGTGGCACTTTAGTGTAATGGTTGCTGCGTGGGCTTACAGCACCAACAATCACGGTTCAATTCTTGCCACTGTCTTTATATCGTTTGTACGTCCTCCCCGCGAGTCCGCCTGTTTCCTCCAGCTTTCAGTGGCTGGTAATGGATTGTATAGCATCCCACCTTCTAGCTACATTGGACCCTTTCCAGGTCACACACTGCTCAAACTGATCCACTGATGATGCCATAGATTCGGTCCTCTGCTCAGTCCTGTCCCACCTGGAAAATGATGCGTCATATGCCAGGATGGTCTTCATCGATTTCAGCTGGGTGTTAAACATGATTAGTCCTCAGAGGCTGGCTGGTGAACTGTCCTCGCTGGGACTCAACACCCCTCTCTATACCTGGATCTTGGACTTCCTGATGGAACGACACTGGTCAGTCTGAGTTGAGCAACATCTCAAGCTCCATCATGCTGAGCACTGGTGCCCCCCAGGGATGTGTGCTCAGCCCACTGCTGTTCACGCTGCTGACCCACGACTGCACTGGTAGATCCAGCTGAAACCACATCATCAAGCTCACTGATGATACAACAGTGGTTGGCCTCATCGGCAACCTGGAGAGGAGGTGAAGAGGCTTGTCAAATGGTGTAAGAACAATGGGTGGACAAGACTAAAGGGATGATTGTGGACTTCAGGAAGGCACAGACTGGCCACTCTCCATTGCACATCAATTGCTCTGCTGTGGAGAGAGTGAAGAGTAAAAGTTCTTTGGTGTGGACATAATGGATGATCTAACCTGGACCCATAACCCTTGACTCTTCTTGACCCTGGTCCAGGAGGTACAGCAGCATCTACATGTCCTGAGGAGACTGCATCATGCAAGGCTCCCCACCTCCATTTTAACAACCTTCTGCTGGAGCACCGTCCAGAATGTCCTTTCTGGCTGCCTCATTGTGTGGAACAGAAGCTGCAAGGTATTGGACCACAAGACCCTATAGAGGGCAGTAAACTCATTGAGAAGGTCCTCGGGGTCTCCCTCCCCACTTTTTCTGACATTTACTGGAAATGTTGCAGAAAAAAGGCCCCAAAGCTTTGCTGAGGTTCCCTGCCACCCATCCCGCAATCTCGTTGACCCACTGCCGTCAGGAAGGGAGTACAGCAGCGTCAGGACTTGGACTGTCAGTCTGGGTACAGTTTCTTCCCTCAGGCCCTGTCACCTCTGAGATCTTGTCACTAGGACAGCAAGCTGTTTACAGTTGACCCCTGCTGCACCCTACGTACATTTTGAATTATATTTTATTAACTTCTTCTTTGATTTATGTGCAGTGTGTGATATATGTTTTGTGGGTGTATCGTGGTCCTGAGGCACATTGTTTCATTTGTTTCTATTCAGTACTGTGCAAAAGTCTTTTGCACATAAATATAGCTAGGCTGTCTAAGACTTTTGCTCAGTACTGTAGTAATTTTATGTATTGTACTGTTCTGCTGCCACAAAAAAAACAAATTTCATGACATATGTGAGTGATGATAAACCTGATTCTGATCTGGGTCTCTATTGTGGACTGAGAGTGGGAAGGGGGCAGGGAGAGGGGAATCATGATTGGGAAAATGGGAAGGGAGAGGGAAGCACCAGAGATACATTCTGTAATGATTAATTAAACCAATTGTTTGGAATCAAATGACCTTGCCTCGTGTCTGAGGGCTGGGTGTGTCTGCACCTGCATCATCCACCCTCCCCTGGCACCCCCTCTCTGCCACCCGTCCCACACCCCTCCCGTGGCACTCCACCCTCGCCATTCCCAACATCTTTTGCTCCCGCCAGATTTACAAACTCTCTTTCTGCTCCACGTTGACAAGTACCGTACCGCGCAAAAGTCTTTGGCTATAAAAATGTCTCGAAAGTTTTTGCACAGTTCTGTGTATGTACAGTCAGATGGCGATAAACTTGAACTTGAAGTTAGAGAAATCGATGTTCCTGCTGTCATTATGTATACTGTAAACTGAGTAAATTGAACCAAGTCTAGACGCTTCAGGGCAGCAGGTACGGTATAAATTGTTGTAGTGTGTAGACCAAAGCAGAACCAAGGACTAGAACGCAAGGTTATCTTTCCATTACCTGTGAAATCGAGAGGGAGCTGATGCCTGTCTTGGGATCGTAAGTGGAACCCGTGAGTGGCTTCCCGTCTTTACTCCATTGAATGCTGGTCTGGGTCTTTGTGTTCATCACCTGTTTAATGTCCAAATCAAACAGAAATTTTGTCTGAACATCACACCACTGTTTGATTGTGGTATTTAACCTTCAAGCAATTATCTTTTGGAAAACTGGTTAATACCTTGCAGGTGAAGAGGATGTTGCAGTCTTCTGTCACCTTCCATTCCAAGAATTTTTCAAAGTAAGGCCCTGGAATTTTGGACGAATACTTTTTAAAATTTAAAAGCAATGAAAACAGAACGATGAGACAATTGAAATATTGCCGATTTTCTGCAGCTGGAGAAAGGGGTAATGGCAAGAGGCAGGGGAATGGGAGTGGTGTTGAGAGGCAGGGATTCGGCAAGGGGTGGGAGCTGGGGTGGTGTGAGAGGTGGGGATATGGTCGATGGGACTAAGCTGATCATGGAAGACTACATCACAGAAGCAGACCTTTCTGCCCATCTAGTCTATGCTGAATTGTTATTCTGCCTGGTCTCATCAGCCCACACCTGGACCATAGCCCGCCGTAACCCTCCCATCCACCTACTTAATCAAACTTGCGTTACATGTTGAAATGGAACCCACGTCCACCATCTGTGCTGGCAGCTGGTCCCACACTCTCACCTCCCTCTGAGAGAAGTTCCCCCTCAGGCACCAGCAAGTACAGTTCAATAGCCCTACCTCACTGGCGGAAGCACGCTTTGGGATATTTCAGAATATGTTTGTGTAGATATCAGGGACAAAGTGCTTGCACACCCATTTACAGTATGTTCTGTTTGGACAAGCATCTCTGAAGGTCAGGATTGAAGTCCTGAGTTCTAGGGGAAGGTTGAATAGTTTATGACTCTATTCCCTGCAGTGTAGGAGAATGAGAGATTTGATAGAGATATACAAAATTATGAGGGGTATAGATAGGGTAAATGCAAGCAGGCCTTTTTTTCACTGAGGTTGGAAGCTACCATAACTATAGAGGTCATAGGTTAAGGGTGAAAGGTGAAACATGTACGGGAATCCTGACGAGGGACTTCTTCACTCAGAGGGTGATGAGTGTGTGGAATGAGCTGCCAGTGTAAGTGGAGGGAAAGAGGGTTTGATTTCAACATTTAAGAGAAGTTTGGACAAGTACATGGATGGGAGGGGTACAGAGGGCGATGGTCCCGATGTGGGTTGATGGGAGTAGGTAGAGTAATAGTTTAGCACAGACTAGATGGGCTGAAGGGACTGTTTCTGTGCTGTACTGTTCCATGACTCTATAAAGGTCTGTCAAACTCTACCATTGACCACAAGGGAAAGTAAAACTTCACCAATTAAACTAATCCAGGATTTTAAAACTATTGGTAATGAAGGCCATGAAGCTGTCAAATGATCATCAATCAAACTGCAAGCGCAAGACAACTAAACATACTCTCCCCCCACTCTCTGCAGGGTGGGGATAGGCTTGTCTCGGACAGTTTTCCTAACGCTCTCCACTCTCTGCAGGATGGGGATAGGTTTGTCTCGGACAGTTTTCCTGATTCTCTCTCCACTCTCTGCAGGAAGGGCAATACGCTTGTCTCTGACGGTTTTCCTGACTCCCTCCCCACTCTCTGCGGGGTGGGGATAGGCTTGTCTCTGACAGTTTTCCTCACTCCCTCCCCACTCTCTGCAGGATGGGGATAGGCTTGTCTTGGACAGTTTTCCTAACGCTCTCCACTCTCTGCAGGATGGGGATAGGTTTGTCTCGGACAGTTCTAAATCTCTCTCCACTCTCTGCAGGGTGGGGATAGGCTTGTCTCGGACAGTTTTCCTAAATCTCTCTCCACTCTGCAGATTTTTGAGCTTCTTTCCGAGCTCTGACCTGAAACATTACCCGTGTTCCTCTTCCCACAGATGCTGTGCTGACCTACTGGTTTCCTACATTATAACTCCCATCGGGTCCAATCCTGTCTGTAGGAAGGGAACCAGTTGATGTCTCTTCATGTGACCCCAGACCCAGAATGAGTGTTGGAAGCTCAAGCGGCTTTTGACTGGTATAAAGTGGTGACTGTGTGGAACAGCCTGCCAGGGTTGGTGACAGAGGCTGATCCATTTGGGGTATTTAAGAGAACGCTTAGATAGGCACGCACAGTACTGTGCAACAGGCTGAGGGACATGTATATAGCTAGGGTGCCTGAGACCAGTGCCCAGTACTGTAGTAATTCTATGTATTGCTCTGTATTGCTGTCACAAAAAAAAACAAATTTCATGACGTATGTGAGTGATGATAAACCTGATTCTGATCTGGGTCTCTATTGTGGACTGAGAGTGGGAAGGGGGCAGGGAGAGGGGAATCATGGCTGGGAGAAGGGGAAGGGACAGGGGAGGGAGCAGGAAGCACCAAAGAGACGTTCTGTAATGATCAATAAACCAATTGTTTGGAATCAATTGACCTTGACTGGTGTCTCAGGGCTGGGAGTGTCTGTACCCACACCACCCCAACCCCACCCCGGCACTCCTTCTCTGCCACCCGTCCCACACCCTTCCCATGGCACTCCACCCTCACAATTCCCAACATCCTTGGCTCCCACCAGATCTACCAACTCGCTCCCCACTCCCCATTGACAAATACAGCACTGTAGGGCACATTTCTTAAGTGCCCTCGCTCTATACATGTGCCTAAGACTTTTGCACAGCACTATAGATGAAGGACAAATGGAGGGCTGTGTGGGAGGGAAGGGTTAAATTGATCTTGGGGTAGGTTAAGAGGTCAGCACAACATCGTGGGCCGAAGGGCCTGTACTGTGCTGGACTGTTCTTTGCTCTATATTTTAAAAAGACTCCCCTCGCCTTCACCCACTGCCCCAAACAACTCACTGTCCAAGTCACCCACAAACAAACTCCCTGGGGTCTAAGGGAGGGACAATAAATTCTGACGATACCAACAGTGCTTCCCAACGCCACTTTCCAGACCCGTTGCTGACGTTGGCAGAGAAAAGCCAGATGGAATTTATTGCCATTTCTCCGATCTCCTTGTTGGGAGACCTGAGAGAAGTTGATGTGAAAGGTCTTGTTTCCTAACGTAAATATCTAGAGTTTGTAACGAATTAGGTTCTGAGGCCAAAGAGTAATTTTGTACGTCTCTGTTAGTTATTTCTTCTGCTTCATTGCCAAGCTAAGCTCGGACTAGAAACATTTAACGAGCAATATCCTTCCTTCAGGCACTTGTCTTGGTTAAAGTAGATACAAAATTCTGTTTCGGCACCTCCCACTGCCGTGAGCTGTAGCACACTGCTACAGATCAGTGACCCCACGTCCGCTGACCTTGCCTAGGTTCTTCACCCTCAATGTAACCACACGCAGATAAAATCGGTGGCCTCTTTGGACCTCGTTACCTTGTTTTCTCTTCCACTCGTATCTTTGGAAATCACAATGAGATAGGATCTGTCGGAACTCTGAAAGGAAATGGAACAAGACACCCTGATGAATTTTTAAAAAGATGAAATCATGGTATCTGGCTGTTTCAGTAGCTGTTAACGTGGCACTATTCTACACCGGAGCTTGAAGTTCAATTCTCGTGTCCTCTGTGAGAACTCTCGTACGCACCTTCCCACTTGTGTATGGGCTTCCTCCGAGTGCCTGGGTTCCTCCCCATGGTCCAAAGATGTACCGGTTAGTAAGTTAATGGGTCATTGTAAATTGTCCTGTGGTTATGTGAGGGTTAAATAGGGGGATTGCTGCGTGGCGTGGCTCAACGGGGCAATAGGGCCTGTTCCCCGCTGTAACGCCGTAAATAAAAATAAAAACCTTGCTTGGATTCAATTGGTTGAGAAGCCGATAAAACTCCCCAACACCGGGACCTGAGGATCTGATATATAGGGAAAAATTGACTAGATTAGGATTTTATTCCCTGGAGTTTGGAGAATGAGGGGATGGAGGGATACAAAATTTTGAGGGGATAGTAGAGTAAATGCAATAATGTTGGGTTCGAACTGGAGGTCATGGGCTAAGGTTTTAAGGTGAGATGTTTAAGAGGATGGTGAGAGTGTGGAACGAGTTGCAAGCAGAGATGATGGATGTGGGTTTGATTGCAACATTTAGGAGAAGTTTAGATAGGTACATAGATGGGAGGGGTATGGAGGGATATGGTCCAGGTGAAGGTCAATGGGACCAGGCAAAATGATACTTCAGCATGGACTAGATGGGCTGAAGGCCCTGTTTCTATGCTATGGTGTTCTGTGACTCTATGACATCTACCTGTGCATAACATGTACAAGAATGAGGCAGAATTATTTGCCTGTTGAGCAGCAGAAAATGAGGTCTGGAAGTTTGTGACCAGTGGTGTTCTGCAGGAACTGGTGGTGAGAGCAGATATAAATGACCTGGATGAAAATGTGGATGGGCTGGTTAGTAAGTCTGCAGACGACACAGAAATTGGTGCTGCTGTGGACAGTGAAGAAGGTTGTCCAATGAAACTACGACATCATTAGACATTGGAGCAGACTGAGGCCACTCTGCCCATCGTGTCTGCTCCTCCATTCTATCATGGCGGCTTTATAGTGTGGGATACAGATCTGTTGTAGATAATCTGGATGACGAAATTTGGATAAGTACATGGATTGGAGGCTGTTATATTTGGTGTCTTCAAAACTAGTTCAAAGGAAAACAAGAGAGTTGGGAGATAAGTTGTGTACTTCGTTTTCCTCATTACCAACGTTATGTTTTCTAACTTCAAAACATTGAACTAATTCAGAGGAAGACACAGGAGTCTGGGAATGCAGGTCTAACACACACACACACACACACACACACACACACACACACACACAAGATTACTCAAATACTACTGTGATATTAAATGCCCAGCAGAGGGATTCAGAGGGAAATGGACCAACCACAGGTAATGAGACCAGCTTAGTGCGTGCTTTGGCTGGCATGGTGGCATGGGCAGGCAGGCTGAATGGCCTGTTTCCATGCTATCACACTATATGGACAGAGAAATGGCAGATGGAGATTCATCTGGGCAGTGTGAGGAGCAGCAGTTTGGGAGGTCAAATATAAGAGGTGACAGGGTGGAGATACGTCTCTACCAAAGGAGGTGTAAGGAGCTCCTTCCCTCCGCCAGCCTGCAGGTCCCTCATGGTGTGGCACCCACTCAGCCCCCTCCCTTCAATCAGGTTCACGTGAAGCCATGGGAGCAGGTAGCCGATGGTCGTACGAGCAGCTGGTGCACATCACAAGTCCTGGTTATGTGACTACTGATGCCAGGCAGACAATCTCTGAAGAGTATTGATAATGGCTAGAGTCACCCGTCTTGTAAAGTCACTGCCCAGAAGAAGGCAATGGCAAACCACTTCAGTAGAAAAATTTGCCAAGAACAGTCATGGTCATGGACCGTGATCACCCACATAATTGACATGGCATATAACAAATGAATGAATGTACCAGAACAGAAGATATAGGAGCTGAATTAGGCCATTCAGCCTATTGTATCTGCTCAGCCATTCCATCATGGCTGATTTATTATCCCTCTCAACCCCATTCTCCTGCCTTCTCCCCGTAACTCATAAGCAGATATCATGGCTGGAAGAACCCGTTCCTGTGTTAGTCTGTTTTATGTTCTTTAAGCCCAGCATGAAGGGGTGGGGAATGGGGTTGACAATGAAGTGAGCATATGGGACCCAAGGGAAGGTGAGATTATTCCTCTGAGCTAGGGTCACAGCACCGAGTTTTGGTGAATGCGAAGGGACCGTACAGGTGACTGGATGCATGCAATACGCGAGTGTTAAAACTTACTGTCTTCGATCAGCACCAAGGTGAACTGGCCTGTGGCTTTCCCATCCCGGAGCTGGGCTGTATAAGAGCCTTGGTCTTTTTCAGTGAAGTTCTGAATGATCATTTCTATGAGGCCGCTGGCTTTATCGAAATTGATTTTGTGAGTCTGTGTGGAAAAGAACAAATTTTACAGGGTGGTATTTTAGCACAGTTGTTAGCGTAACACCATTACGGGGCTGGTGATCGAGGTTTAATTCCCGCCGCCCTCTGTAAGGAGTTTGCACGTTCTCTCTGTACGACCGCGTGGGTTTCCTCCGGGTGTTCCGGTTTCTTCCCACATTCCAAAAGACATCTGGGTTAGCATCAGTGAGTTGTGGGCATGCTACTTTGGTGCCAGAAGCATAGCAACACTTTTCGGAATTCAGAATCATGTTAATATCATTGGCATAACTTGTGAAGTTTGTTGTCTTTGCGGCAGCAGTACAATGCAATACACAATAACAGAGAAAAGCATGAATTACAATAAGTATTGAATACCTAAATAAGCTGTGCAAAAATAGAAATAAGAAAGTAGTGAGCTAGTTCAAGTTTAATTGTCATTCAACCGTACAATTAAAGATAGCCAAATGAAATGGCACTCTTCCAGAGCCAAGGTACAAAATATAGTGCCAACAGCCCACAGCACACGGCCCACTGCACACGGCCCAGATAGCATATATAGTTACAACAGCAGAAACAAATACCGTCACAAAACGACATAGCTTTGGCCCATGACTTGCCTAGCCTGTAGATTGATGGTGCAGGGATATTTCCGTTTATTTATTTATTGAGATACAGTGCGGAGGAGGCCTCTCTGGCCCTTCGCACCACACTACCCAGTAAACCCCCCGTTTTAACTCTAGCCTGCTCACAGGCCAACTTACACTGACCAATTAACCCACTAATCCGTACGTCTTTAGTCTGTGGGAGGAAACCGGAGAATGACTAATAAAGCCAATCTTTAATTTGAGTCCTGACGAAGGGTCTCGGCCTGAAACGTCGACTGTACCTCTTCCTAGAGATGCTGCCTGGCCTGCTGTGTTCACCAGCAACTTTGATGTGTGTTGCTTGAATTTCCAGCATCTGCAGAATTCCTGTTGTTTGTTTAATTTGAATTAGTTTTATTTAGCAAAAGAGCGCAGAGTTGGCTTTTTTGGTCCTTCGAACCAAGCCGCACAGCAACCCCCGACAAACTTGATTAACCCTAACCTAATCCCAGGACAATTGACAATTGACAGTTAACCTACCTGGTGCATCTTTGGCCTGTGGGAGGAAACTGGAGCAGCCGTAATGGTAAAAGCCCTCATGTCCCCTGCGGAGGACGTACAGACTTCTTACAGATTGTACGCTGAACTCCCGACGCCCCGAGCTGTATGCCCGTAATTTGCTGTCAGGGAAGTGGTAGAAGACGAGAGGAACATTTAACAAGCATTTAGACGAACCCACGTTCAGTCAGGGAATGGAGTGATTTGGACCATGTGCAGGTTGATTGTGGTAGTTAGATTGGACAAATCTAATCTCCTGCGTCAGGACATCCCGGTGAAGGGTCTCAGCCCGTAACATTGACTGTTCATTCATTTCCACAGATGCTGCCTGACCTGCTGAGTTCCTCCAGCATTTTGTTTGTGTTGCTTATATTTACTGCGTTGTGAACCTTGGTCCGGAGGAATATTGTTTCATTTAGTGGTGTACATGTGCACGACTGAATGACTATAAACTGAACTTTTGACTTGAACTCTTGTAATTGTTGAAAAGTTCTGAACATTTCACCCTCTCTTTCTTTCCTTCCACCTTTTATTTCTCTGGTTGTGCCCAAATTCACCTGGTCAAGTTTAATAAGCTTGCCTGTCTGTGCGTAGTTACTTTCACAACCCATCCAAGTGATTGCTGAAGGGAGAACCTCTCCGTTTGCCTGCTCCATTCAGGCCGTCTCCTTCCCTGAACCACCTCCACCTCTTACTGCCTACCGAAGTATTTAAAACCTTCAATGGGCAGAAAGATTGACTGACGGAGGGCATCGTTCTCCCCAGAACTGTTGATCTGACAGTGATGGAAGCAGTAGTTCTCAGAATTCATTGTAGATGAACAAGGTGTATGAAGGCTTATTCAGCTAGACGCCTGGCTTAGTGTTTCAGTGTTTATTTTAAAATAATAGTTAATGTGCCCGTTCATAATCTGCACCTGATCCTTGAATCTGGCACTACATTAAAGCCCACCATAGGAAACATCCTCTCGACATCCACTCGATCAAGGTTTATGATCTACCATGTTTTCATCTTTCAATACATTTCTGCATGAATGAACACATTTGAGTCTCGCACCAACCTCTTGATTAAAGGCTTATAGTCTGTCCTATTCACTACTTCCCCTCAAACTCTCCGGCCAGTTCTGTTTGCAATCAGTACAATTTTATTTTTCTGTACTGATCTCCTCCCCATCGCTCCTGTAGCCGCCAGCACACCTGTTAAACACATCACCACCCACCGTGGTATCTGGAGAGTCCTTGTATACCACAATCTAATGACTGAGAGTTGGGTACCTTCCCCACTCGCAGCTGAGGACAGTCCCTTACTCACTATCTGCACTGAACCATACTAGCTAGTAATTTCATTCATTCATTCATGGCTTGGCATCGCGAACAAAGGGGGCTGCCCACGTCTGCTACAGGCTCGCTGGTGGCTGACGAGGCCAATACAGGACAGGTAGGCCCGGCCACAGCAGTTGCAAGGGAAATTCTGTTCTGGGTCTGGTGCTGGTGTGTCAGGGTTCTTCCTCCTTCTCCTTTTGTCCTCAATGCCAGCCCTGCATGCGTTCTCGGAGGAGGAGACAGACTGGTGAATGGTGTGTCGCCAGGCCTCACGATTTGAGGCTAGATTAGACCACTGGCGATGGTCAATGTGACAGGCACCAAGGGATTTCTTCAGAGAGTCCTTGTACCTCTTCTTCGGTGTCCCTCTGTCACGGTGGCCAGTGGCGAGTTCGCCATACAGCACAATCTTGGGCAGGTGATGATCCTCCATCCTGGAGGCGTGCCCTGCCCAGCGCAGCTGTGTCTGCAACAGCATGGCCTCGATGCTGGTGACCTCCGCCTGTTGGAGGACTTCGATGTTGGTGACGAAGTCACTCCAGTGGATGTTGAGGATGGTGTGAAGGCAGCGCGGGCGGAAACGCTCAAGGAGTCGTACGTGGTGACGGTAGGTGACCCATGACTCGGAGCCGTACAGGAGGGTGGTCAGTACAACGGCTCAGTGCACGCTGATCTTTGTGCCTTTCTTCAAATGCATGTTGTTCCAGACTCTGTTGTACAGCCTGCCGAATGCGCTGTTTGTCTTTGCCAATCTGTTGTCAATCTCTTTGTCGATCTTGGCATCTGACGAGATGGTGCACCCCAGGTAGCTGAACTGGTGGACTGTCTTCAGCTCTGCCTCACCAATGGTGATGCAGGGAGGGTGGTAATCTTCCTGAGGTGCGGGCTGATAGAGAACTTCAGTCTTCTTCAAGCTGACTTCCAGTCCGAAGAGCTCGGCAGCCTCTGCGAAGCAGGATGTTATACGCTGCAGGGCTGTCTCTGTGTGGGCAAGAAGGGCAGCATCGTCAACGAAGAGAAGCTCTTGGATGAGTTGCTCCAATGTCTTGGTGTAGGACTGTAGTCGCCTCAGGTTGAACAGGCCGCCATCGGTGCGGTATCGGATGTAGACACCATCCTCGTCATCAAGGTCTTCTGTGGCCCTTTCGAGCATCATGCTGAAGATGCTGAAGAGAGTCAGCGCGAGGACGCAGCCTTGCTTTACTCCGTTGCCTATTGGGAAGGGATCTGAGAGGTCGTTGTGTCTGATTTGGCCACTCTGATCGTCATGTAGCTGGATGACCATGCTGAGGAACTTTGGGGGGCATCCCGGTCGTTCCATGATTTGCCACGGACCTTCCCTGCTCATGGCGTCGAACGCTTTGGTAAGGTCGACAAACGTCATGTACAATCACTTGTTCTGTTCCCTACATGTCTCTTAGAGCTGCCTGAGAACAAATACCATGTTGGTGGTGCTCCTGTTGGCTCTGAAGCCACAATGGCTCTCTGGGAGGTGATCTTCTGCAATGATGGGCACCAATCTGTTCAGGAGTACTCTTGCGAGGATTTTTCCTGCGATGGAGAGCAGAGTTATCCCCGGTAGTTGGAGCAGTCGGACTTTTCCCCCTTGTTCTTATACAGGGCGACGATGACTGCATCATGGAGGCCTGTGGTAGTTTACTTTGTTCCCAGCAGCAGACAAAGAACTCGTGGAGTTTGGTGTGTAACACTGGGCCCCCATGCTTCCAAATTTCAGGTGGGATTCCATCAACTCCCGCTGCCTTGCCACTTTTCAGCTGCTCCATGGCCTTGACTGTCTCTTCTAGGGTTGGAATCTTGTCCAGTTCTGTTTTCTCTGGCTGATGTGGGATGCGATGAATTGTTGAGCCTTGGACCATACGGTTGACGCTGAAGAGAGTCTGGAAATGTTCCGACCACCGGTTCAGGTCGGACGCCTTGTCTGTGAAGAGCGCCTGACCGTCTGCACTGTGCAAGGGCCTCTGGACCTGGTGCGAAGGGCCGTACACCGCTCTCAGGGCTTCATAAATCCCTCTGTAGTTACCGGTGTCTACGCAAAGCTGAGTTCTCTTTGCGAGGTTGGTCCATCACACGTTCTGAATCTCTCGAAACTTGCACTGGGGGTTGCTGCATACAAGGCGGGAGGCTGCTTTCTTATCAGGACAAGACGGCTGAGCAAGGTGTGCCTGGTGGGCGGATCTCCTCTTCGCCGGCAATTCTTGGATCTCCTGGTTGCTTACATCGAACCAGTCCTTGTTCTTCTTTGTGGAAAGCCCTAGGACTTCTTCAGAGGTTTGCAGGATGGTGGTTTTTAGGTGTTCCCAAGGCACTTCTGGAGAGGAGTGAGAAACAACCCTGGTTAATTTTCCCCTTGCCACCCTAGAATATTGTCCCATCGGTAGGTTGTCCTGCCACCTGTTCAAGGTTTAAGGTTTATCAAAGTACCCATACGATATACAACCCTGAGATTCGTCTCCTTACAGGCAGCCACAAAGCAGAGAAACAATAGAATCCATTAAGACATAAGAAGACCCTCAACAGCCGACGTGCAGAGACAGACACAAATTGTGCCAACAATAAAAGTAAGCAAACAGCAAAGTTCGCAGGAGTGATTGCACAGAAGCCCGTCGGGTGCAGGCCACGGCCTCCGTCGGGTGCAGAGACGAGGGAGCCTCACGGAGCGGCGAGTTGAAGTTCAGTGCAGAGACGATACACGCGTTTGGTTATACCACCCCCTTCCCCCATCCCCAAGCTTGATAAACTGGACTGGAGGGATTAGTTACTTGCAGAAACTGTCTCGTGGTGTGAGAGTAACCCATCGGTGGTCTCGAGATCACTTCCCTGCGAGGAGCATAGAGACTAAAATTCTCACCGCTCTTAAAGGGATCTGGGACGAACAGTCACCTACAGTTTCCAGACTAAATGGAGGGACAAGACCAACAACTTCATATCAGCCATCAATGGACCAATCACTTTATTCTATATCATAAATTTCTAAATAGAAAGCTCTACGATGCTAATTCAGTGAAATTAAATATGATATGTCATCAAAGACTCCTGCACATTCCTACAGATGTACTGTGGAAGCATTCTAAGTGGCTGCATCACCATCTGTTATGGAGGGGCCACTGCACAGGATTGGGAAAAGAGGTGCAAAGGGTTTGCAAACTCAACCAGTTCCACCATGGGGACTAACCTCCGAATCACCAAGGACATCTTCAAAAGGCAATGCCCCCAAAAGGCCGTGTCCATTATGAAGAACTCCCATCACCCAGGACGTGCCTTCTTCTCATCACTACCATCAGGGAGGAGGTACAGGAGCTTGAAGACCCCTCTTCTCATTACTACCATCAGGGAGGAGGGACAGGAGCCTGAAGACCCCTCTTCTCATCACTACCATCAGGGAGGAGGGACAGGAGCCTGAAGACCCCTCTTCTCATCACTACCATCAGGGAGGAGGTACAGGAGCCTGGAGACCCCTCTTCTCATCACTACCATCAAGGAGGAGGTACAGGAGCCTGGAGACACACACTCAAAACATTTTAGGAACAGCTTCTTTCTCTCTGCCATCAGATTTCTGAATGGACAATGAACCCATGAACACTACCTCACTAATTTTGCTCTTTGGTTTGCAGTATATATTTTATTATATAGGGTTATATTGACAGCAGCCACACTGCTTTGACAGGCAGGCTATACCAAGTGAGGGGAGCCAACAGTCTCATACCCCAGCGAGTTAGGGACATGTCTGTCCTAGCATATGAAGTCAGTTCCGGCGGACCGGGTGAATGGGATCTACAGTGAGATCCAACAGCCAGGAAGGCGGGTCTGCAACGCTCCGTGGAGAGCGAAGGGCGTGACAAGGCACAGAAGACGTTATGGCCATCCACAGCAACCAAGGAAGACCCCAGTTTGTGACGCTTGCTCGTATCACTGGACCTGGACTCCCGAGGTCGAGAGAGTGGAACTGCCCCAGTGCAACAGCTTTTCCACTTTAAAAACTCTTCCGCACAGATCTCCTGTCAACGTCGGACACGATGGGCAGCCACCACACAGTTACGTAATATAGACCACACACAGAGAAATGCACGTGCGCACGCGCACACACACACACACACACACACACACACACACACACACACACACAGTGTATATTTGTATTGTAAACCGTCATCTATTTTATATATTGCTCTGTACTGCTGTCACAAAACAACAAACTTCATGACATGTGTCAGTGATAATTGAGGAGGCACGGTAGCATAGTGGTTAGCACAACGCTTTACAGTACAGGCAACCCAGGTTCAATTCCCGTCACTGGCTGTAAGGAACTTGCACGTTCTCCCCTGACCGTGTCCGATTCCTCCGGGTGCTCTGGTTTCCGCCCACAGTCTAAAGACATACCTGTAACTAGGTTAATTGGTTTCACTGTAAATTGTCCCATGATTAGGCTCGGGTTAAACAGGCTTAATGAGCAATGCTGCTTGAAATTCCGCGCTGTATCTCCATAAATAAGCAAAAAAATGTGAGTAAATAAGTAAATAGACAGACCGATAGACAGGTAGACAGACAGACAGATAGATAGACAGGCAGACAGACAGACAGATAGACAGACAGGCAGACAGATAGATAGACAGGTAGACAGACTGACAGATAGATAGACAGGTAGACAGATAGATAGATAGATAGACAGGTAGACAGACAGGTAGATAGACAGTTAGACAGACAGACAGATAGATAGATTGGCAAGCCTCATTCTGATTTAGGCTCCAAAATACTCTGAATGAATTAGTTGAAAGATTTCTGAACAGTAAAGGGTTACCGGTGTACTCGAAACTTCCTTCTCATTGAAGATGAATCGTAACTGTGCGGCAGGAGTTAAACTCTCCACCTGCAGCCAAAGTCGAACAGCTCCCTTCTCAAGTGGTTCGACGACCCAGTCAGTCTTCACATTAATTACTGAAAATAACACAGCATATTATGTCAATAATACTCTGCGTGTAATCGAGCAAATAACTATTTTAGTTGGCGAGAAGCCTCCAGAGGCTCTAATTCTGTTACATTACCATTATTTGCATGAGTGTATTTACAGCGTGTTGGCTACCTGTAATTAGTAGTCAGCTGGTTGTCAGGATATGGCAGATGGAATTTCTGGGACATGTACTGAGGAAAGGGAAGCTTGAAAGTCTTGCAGTGACAGGAAAAATTGATGGAAGAAAAAGTCACGGCCGGCAGCACAAGGGATGGACAGGCAAGTTTTGAAGAGCTTATAGAACTTCTCAGATTAAAGACATGATCGCCCACATCATACAACACGGCACATGATGGTGATGATGGTGGTTGCCTGTAATGTAACTCACAATGTAGGTTCGCAAGTATGTTGGATTTGTGTTCAGCACTGAGTCACGAGGAATAATTTCTACAGGTGGATGGCACTTGAGGAAATGCGAACATTGTTTGCTATTTATGACAGTTTACAGATATAAATTCAAAGTTTAATTTCAAAGTTCAAAGTGCATTTATTATCTAAGTATGTATAAATTATACAATCTTGAGATTTGTCTCCTTACAGGCAGTCACAAACAAGAAACCCAAAAGAACCCTTTAAAAAAAGAAGACTGACAAACACCCAATGTGCAGAGAGAGAGAAAAAACAAATCATGCAAACAATAAAAGTAAGCAAGTAGCATTTAGAACAAAAGTGAGTCCTCAGACACAAAGCCAGGAGCAGCTGTGGGATGGTCACGGCTTCAGATCAAAGAAAAAGCATCAGGTCTGAATATCGTTCCCCTATCCTGTGACATTTGAAAGGAGAAAATCTAATAATAAATATCTCTTTCAAGTGAATAATAAAAGGAGGACAAAAATATCTTGTCTACCCACATTATTTATGGAGAATTGCAAAGACGCACTGGGGTACTCTGCTAATGTTCTGTATAGGAAGTGGCAAAACTCAGAAGGTGTATTTTAGTTTGTAGGAACATCACACAAATGGTAGACAAAGGGGTATATGGGGTGTCCAGGTGAGGGTAGCTGGTGAGCTTCATACCCTGGTGAGACAAGGACATGCCTTTCTTAGCGTGTGAAGTCAGCTCTGGAGGAATGGACAGATGAGATCAACAGTGAGATCCAATGGCCAGGAAGGTGGTTCTGTAACACTCCATGGAGAACGAAGGGCATGACAAGGCACAGAAGACATCATGGGCATCCATTGCAACCGAGGAAGAGCCCAGTTTGTGACACTTGTTCGTACCAATGGATCCAGACTTCCAAGGTAGGTCAAGAGAGTGGAACTGCCCAGTGCAATGGTTTTTCCAACTTAAAACTCTCCTACACAGGTTTCCTGTCATCGTCGGACATGATGGACAACCACCATAAAGTCACAGAACACTACAACACTGAATCAGGCCCTTCAGCCCATCTAATCCAAGCAATCAATCTACCTATATCTCAATGTGACAATTTACTATTCACACCCTCTAAGGTTAAAACTTTGCAATAGACAAAAGTGACCTATTAAATGCATTTTAACAGCTTCTATGAAAACTACCAGGTTAGGAATTAAGCTATCTAGACTGCTAGTAGAGAACACTCCCTAATCTTGTATTATGCTCTGTTGCCTAACGATGTTAATTATTTAAACACGGACAGTTTTAGAAGGGAAGTGAGATGGTTAGGGTGCTGTTGTGGTGTAACTGTCATAGACCATGAATGAGGGCTACACCTGGGTCTATGGTGCTTTAAATATGCACAGATCTCAATAGTAAAGATCAAGGAAGTGGTGGTTTATTTACATAGACTGGGCATGGTAGCGTAACAGCTGGTGTAATGCTCTACAGTGGCAGTGATCGTCGTCAGGGTTCAAGCCCTGCCAGTGTACGTTCTCCTGCATGGGTCTCCCCCAGGTGCTCTGATTTCCTCCTGTTGTAACATGATCAAGGTCACCAGAGAGACCCTGAAGCTAGAGGGTGTACAAGAGTTTTATTCGACAAAATGAGACATTCTCAGAGGACAAGGCTTGCTTGACTCAATATTGCATGACATTTTATATGCTGAAGATCAATGGGCAATTCCTTAGTTACAATGTAGCTACAATCCTTCCTTTGAATTAAATATAATTTCTCACCTCCTTCAGACACCCAAAACGACTATTTATCAGCTTTGTCTGGTTTTCAATTAACTGATGTCCACAGCTCTAGGAAAACTATTGCCCAGAACTGCATTTTAAATTTAATCTACAATTCACATTCAGGTCTAAAGGTTGGTCGCTGAAATTAATATTTTGCTCTACACCCTAACTCCAGAATACTCCATAACACTTGCCACATTCCAAAGAGGAACAGGCTAAGGTTGTCAGGCTGTGGGTGTTATGTTGGCGCTGGAAGCATGGTGACACTTGTGGGCTGCCCCCAGCGCATTTTCATGCTGTGTTGGTCATTGATGCAAACAATATATTTCATTGTAGGCTTTACTGGTTTGATGTTCATGTGAAAACTAAAGCTAATATTTAATCACTATTCTGCATACATATGGAAATCTACAAGTCTGGGGGTGGCAGGGGGGATTACACAGGAAGTTCACACTCTCTACAGAATTCTGAATATACATTACACAGCCGTCATCCAATTGAATACTGCTTGCCCATGTTTGAAAACACTCCAACTCTCTGTTACTGACATCCATCGGGTTAGAGTATGTTCCCACTATGGAAATGCAGTCCAGAGTCTTAGTATGGCTTGTTGCCTGGTAGACGCGGACTTCAGAGACCAGAGTGTGAGGGGCACTTTTCATCATTGTCTCAAGAGAACCAGTCTTGTATCGGAACACCCACAATGGACCTCTGTCCTTCATTTGCAAATGCAAGCGGGTTGGCACCTGTTTCAGGGGCTGGCTGTACAGGTCACAGTTTCCATAAGACCATAAGATATAGGAGCAGAATTGGGCCATTTGACCCATCGAGTCTGCTCTGCCATTTCATCATGACTGATTCATTTTCCCTCTCAGCCCCAATCTGCTGCCTTCTCCTGTATCCCTTCATGACCTAACTAATCAAGAATCTATCAACCTCTGCCTTAAATATACCCAATGACTTGGCCTCCACGGTCACCTGTGGCAACGAATTCCACAGATTCACCACTCTCTGGCTTAAAGAAATTCCTCCTCATCTCCATTCTAAATGGATGCCCTTCAATGAGATCCCACCTCATTCTTCTGAATTTCTGAGAGTCGAGGCCCGGAGCCATCAAACACTCTTCCTGTGACAAGCCTTTCATTGCCCGGAGTCACTTTCGTGAACCTCCTTTGAACCTCCTCCAACATCAGCACATCCTTTCTTAGACAAGGAGTCTGAAACTGCTCACAACACTCAGAGTGCTTTATAAAGCTTTAACATTACATCCTTGGTTTTATATACAGTTTCAGTAAGCCAGTAACAAAATTCCCGGCAAATAATAACAACTTGCTAACTTGGTGGGAGAAACACCATCACTTCCTGGCTGAAGTTCTAGGCCGTGAGGGTTAGTAATGTTGCTAAACCTTTCCAAATCTTCAGCAACATTAGTTGCTAAAGGACAAAATACAGTAAAGAGAATGAACTGGGGTGTCTGCACTTGGAGGCTAGTCTGTTTGTGAAACACCCACAAAGATGACTCGTGACCAGTTCTGGTAATATTATACTCTGGGAGGTAAAACTCAACTGGCCGACCAGCTATCAGGATCGCTGGGATTTAGCATTCCAATTGGCCTAATGGTGTATTTTAGATCAACACACACAAAATGCTGGAGGAACTCAGCGTGCCAGGCAGCATCTATAGAAAAGATTAAAGTCGACATTTTGTGCAAAGACTCTTCTTCAGGACCCAGTCATGATGAAGGGTCTTGCCCCAGAACATCGACAGTTTACTCTTCTCCATAGATGCGGCCTGGCACGCTGAATCCCTCCAGTATTTTGCATGTGTTGCTCGGATTTCCAGTGTCTACAGATTTTCTTTTGTTTGTGTTGGCTGACTGGTTGTAGGATAGCCTAGTACAGAAACACCAATACCCAACAGAAAGTGCTGGGTACATCCCAGTCTATCAGAAGCAAAGTCCTCACCACCACTGAGCATATCTACAAGGAGCGCTGCCATAAGAAAGCAGCATCCATCATCAAGGACCCGCACCATCCAGGCCATGCTGTCTTCTCGCTGCTGCCAACGGGAAGGAGGTACAGGAGCCTTAGGCCCCACACCACCGTGTTCTGAACAGTAATTACGCCACAACCATCAGGCTCCTGAACCAGTGTGGATAAGGTCACTCATCTCAATGCTGAACTGACTCCACAATCTATCGTCTCACATTCCCCAAGGACACTGCAACCCATGTTCTCAGAATTATTTATTTGTTTATTTGCACAATTTATCTTCTTTTGCCCATTGGTTGTTTTCAATCTCTATCTGTAGTTTTTCATAAATCCACTGTATTTCTTTATTTTCCTGTAAATGTCTGCAAGAAAATAAATCTCGGGGATCAATATGGTGACATACAGTATATGTACTTTGATAATAAAGCTACTTTGAAATTTGGCATTCCTTATCAACACTTCAGAGACACCCAGTAAGTTCTAAGTGGTGCCAATAGGTGAACAATTCTGTACTTGACCTTCATACCTGCAGGTACCGAACACCCTCAGTATCCCTCCTCTGCTCCCGGGGCGTTGTTCTGTTTCAGGATGAGATCTTTTTGACACCTTATCAGTCAGGCTGGACTGGAAAGGCAACTCTGCAAACATTAGCTAGAATGGCTTTGGGCTTCTGACGTTTCTGCGGTTGGCTCAAGGGTGCACATATCAACACACCCGCTGAAATTTGCCAATTCCTATTCTGAACATTAGCTAGAATGGCTTTGGGCTTCTGACGTTTCTGGCAAAATTCAAAGGTCAAAGCAAATTTTATCATCAAAGTACATCTATGTCACCACATACAACCCTGAATTTCATTTTCCTGAGGGCATACTCTGCAAAGATATAGGATAGTAACTATAACATGGTCAGTAAAAGACCAACCAGAGTGCAGAAGATAACAAACTGTGCAAATGCAAATATAAATAAATAGCAAAAAGTAACGAGAACACGAGATACCAAGATAAATAGTCTTTAAAGTGAGATTATTGATTGTGGAAACATCTCAGTGGATGGGCAAGTGAATGTAGTTAACCCATTTTGTTCAGAAGCCTGACGGTTGAGGGGTAGTAATTGCTCCTGTACCTGGTGGTGTGAGTCCTGAGGCTCTTGCACCTTCTACCTGATGGCAGCAGTGAGAAGAGAGCATGTCTGGGTGGTGAGGATCTCTGATGATGGATGTTGCTTCCCTGTGATCGTATTTCATGCGTTTTTTCTGTCATTCATTGTTTGGGTATTTTTTGGTTTCGTTGATGTCTGTGAAGAATAAGAATTTCAGACTGTGTACATTCTCCTTTAATAAATTCAGCCATTGCATCACTGAGTGCGACACATGAATACTATGGATCAGTAACTGAGACATACTTGAAGAGGTATTAATTACGTACGATAGGCGACACTTGTGGGCATGCTATGTTGGTTTCAGAATGTGTGGCAACACTTGTATTTGCTCTTAGCACACATTCCACTGTGATGGTTGTCAGCACAAATGACACATTTCACTGTATTTTTTGATGTACATGTTACAAATATACTTGAACCTTGGGCTGCGCCCGACACAACCCTCAGACTGTGTTTGTCGTTGACACAAATGATCCATTTCTTGTACACTCAAGGGTATCTTTTTCATTATTTCATTATTTCATTAGTTGGGTCTTTATTCTTTGGAACGTAGAAGGTTGAGGGGGGACTTGACAGAGGTATTTAAAATTATGAGGGGGATAGATAGAGTTGACGTGGATAGGCTTTTTCCATTGAGAGTGGGGGAGATTCAAACAGGAGGACATGAGTTGAGAGTTAAAGGGCAAAAGTTCAGGGGTAACATGAGGGGGAACTTCTTTACTCAGAGAGTGGTAGCTGTGTGGAACGAGCTTCCAGCAGAAGTGGTTGAGGCAGGTTCGATGTTGTTGTTTGAAGTTAAATTGGACAGCTATATGGACAGGAAAGGAATGGAGGGTTATGGGCTGAGTGCAGGTCGGTGGGACTAGGTGAGATTAAGAGCTTGGCATGAACTAAAAGGGCCGAGATGGCCTGTTTCTGTGCTGTAATTGTTATATGGTTATAAGATACCCCCGGTACCTAATAAAGTGGCCATGAAGTGGCTGTTGATGGTATTCTGCTGCTGTAGCCCTCCACTTCAAGGTCTGACAAGTTGTGCATTCAGAGATGCTCTTCTGCACACCACTGGTGCAACCATAACACCATAAGATACAGGAGCAGAATTAGGCCATTTGTCCCATCGAGTCTGCTCCAACACTTCATCATGGCTGATCCATTTTCCCTTTCAGCCCCAATCTCCTGCCTGCTCCCTGTATCCCTTCATGCCTTGATTAAACAAGAACCTAGCAACTTCTGCCACAAATATACCCAATGACTCGGCCTCCACAGCTGCCTGTGGCAATGATTTCCACAGATTCACCACTCCCTGGCCAAAGAAATTCCTCCTCAGCTCAGTTCTAAAAGGATGCCCCTCTAATCTGAGGCTGTATCCTCTGGTCTTAGACTCCCCCACCACAGGACACGTCCTCTCCACAGCCACTCTAAGTAACACAAGGTATTTTGAGTTACAGTTGCCTTCCTTTCAAGCTTGAAACAATCTGGCCATTTGCCTCTGAGCTCTCTCATTAACAAGGTGACTTCACCCACAGAACTGCTGCTCACTGGATCTTTTTTTGTTTTTCGCATCATTTTCTGGTAAACGCTGGGGACTGTTGTGCATGAAAGTCCCAGGAAATCAGTAGTTTATGAGATACACAAATCACCCCATCTGGCACCAACAATCATTCCATGGTCAAAGTCACTTATGTCACAATTGTTTATTTATTGAGATTCTGGCCCTTCGAGCCGTACTGCCCAGCAACCCCAAAATTTAACCATAGCCTAATCACAAGACAATTTAAAATGACTAATTAACCTACCAACTGTTATGGTTTTGGACTCTGGTAGGAAACCGGGGTACCTAAAGGAAACACACATAGTTGCAGGAAGAACATACAAACAGCTTACAGGCAGTGGTGGAATTGAACCTGGGTCTCTGGTACCGTAAAGCATTGTGCTAACCATTACTCTACCGTGCCGTCCCATTCTGATGTTTGATCTGAACAGCAACTGAACCTCTTGACTATTCATGCTTTTATACATTGAGTGGATGCCATATGATTGCCTGATTGCCTTCAGGCAGTGGAGGCCAAATCTCTGGATTCTTTCAAGAAAGAGTTAGATAGAGCTCTTAAAGATAGCGGAGTCAAGGGATATGGGGATAAGGCAGGAACGGTGTACTGATTGTGGATGATCAGCCATGATCACAGTGAATGGTGGTGCTGGTACGAAGGGCCGAATGGCCTACTCCTGCACCTATTGCCTATTAGATGTTTGCATGAATGAGCAGGTGGACAGATATACCTAATATAGTGGCTACTGAGTGTATGTTTCAATGTCTTGATGTACATGTGACAAATAAATCTAATCTTCACCTTTCAAATGTCACTCTGCAAAAACTCAGATGTGTTTTACTGGGGGAAGTAATCTCAGACCTGATACTTTCTCTCTGAACTGGAACTGAAGATTAACATGTAATTTCACACCTGCAAACTGTTATAAATAGCAAATGATGTGATGGCATTGGGTTTGCTGACTGTAAAAAAAGATTTAAGCCCTACCAGATTTAAATAGCCATGAGTACTCTCACTGAAGGGTGATAATACTGTAACTACCCAATCTTCAAAGTCTCTCACTTCCTTGTTTATTCTCAAGGCGAGTTTAGCTGTCAATACCCACTCTTCGAGACATGGGACCCTTCTCCCTACCAAGGAGAAGATACTTCCAGCTAACAAAGTAGATTAAAACACAATTCATTTATTTTCAGTGATACATGTTTAAATCCAGACAACATTCTTAAAGCACATTTAGAACATACAACATAGAACAGTACAGCACAGTACAGGCCCCTCGGCCCACAATGTTGTGTCGCCCCTTAAACCCTACCTCCCATATAACCCCCCCATCTTAAATTCCTCCATATACCTGTCTAGTAGTCTCTTAAACTTCACTAGTGTATCTGCCTCCACCACTGACTCAGGCAGTGCATTCCATGCACCAACCACTCTCTGAGTAAAAAACCTTCCTCTAATATCTCCCTTGAACTTCCCACCCCTTACCTTAAAGCCATGTCCTGTTGTACTGAGCAGTGGTGCCCTGGGGAAGAGGCGCTGGCTATCCACTCTATCTATTCCTCTTAATATCTTGTACACCTCTATCATGTCTCCTCTCATCCTCCTTCTCTCCAGAGAATAAAGCCCTAGCTCCCTTAATCTCTGATCATAATGCATACTCTCTAAACCAAGCAGCATCCTGGTAAATCTCCTCTGTACTCTTTCCAATGCTTCCACATCCTTCCTATAGTGGGGCGACCAGAACCGGACACAATACTCCAAGTGTGGCCTAACCAGAGTTTTATACAGCTGCATCATTACCTTGCAACTCTTAAACTCTATCCCTCGACTTATGAAAGCTAACACCCCATAAACTTTCTTAACTACCCTATCTACCTGTGAGGTAACTTTCAGGAATCTGTGGACATGCACCCCCAGATCCCTCTGCTCCTCCACACTACCAAGTATCCTGCCATTTACTTTGTACTCTGCCTTGGAGTTTGTCCTTCCTAAGTGTACCACCTCACACTTCTCTGGGTTGAACTCCATCTGCCACTTCTCAGCCCACTTCTGCATCCTATCAATGTCTCTCTGCAATCTTTGACAATCCTCTACACCATCCACAACACCACCAACCTTTGTGTCATCGGCAAACTTGCCAACCCACCTTTCTACTCCCAAATCCAGGTCGTTAATAAAAATCACGAAAAGTAGAGGTCCCAGAACCGATCCTTGTGGGACACCACTAGTCACAACCTCCAATCCTAATGTACTCCCTCCACCACGACCCTCTGCTTTCTGCAGGCAAGCCAATTCTGAATCCACCTGGCCAAACTTCCCTGGATCCCATGCCTTCTGAATAAGCCTACTGTGTGGAACCTTGTAAAATGCCTTACTAAAATCCATGTAGATCACATCCACTGCACTACCCTCATCTATATGCCTGGACACCTCCTCAAAGAACTCTATCAGGCTTGTTAGACATGATCTGCCCTTCACAAAGCCATGCTGACTGTCCCTGATCAGACCATGATTCTGTAAGTGCCCACAGATCCTATCTCTAAGAATCTTTTCCAACAGCTTTCCCACCATAGACATAAGGCTCACTGGTCTATAGTTACCCCGACTATCCCTACTACCTTTTTTTGAACAAGGGGACAACATTCGCCTCCCTCCAATCCTCCAGTACCATTCCCCCGGTACCATTCCTGTGGACAACGAGGACATAAAGATCCTAGCCAGAGTCTCAGCAATCTCTTCTCTCGCCTCGTGGAGCAGCCTGGGGAATATTCCATCAGGCCCCAGGGCCTTATCCGTCCTAATGTATTTTAACAACTCCAACACCTCCTCTCCCTTAATATCAACATGCTCCAGAACATCAACCTCACTCATATTGTCCTCACCGGCATCAAGTTCCCTCTCATTGGTGAATACCGAAGAGAAGTATTCATTGAGGACCTCGCTCACTTCCACAGCCTCCAGGCACATCTTCCCACCTTTTACTCACAATGGATTTCTAATTTAAACACTTCCCAATTACAAATACAAAGGATTTCCAAAACACAGGTACAATTCCTCTAAACTAACAAGCCCTGCTAACAATCATTCATTGCAGAAATCAAAACCAGAGGAATGGATTCACAAACACCAGAAAATCTGCAGGTGCTGGAAAACCAAAGTAACACACAGAAAATGCTGGAGGAACTCAGCAGGTCAGAATGGATTCTAGCTCACCCTGTGTCTCTTCCATGTTGCTTGATATTTCTTGCCTCTAATACGCTTGAACTGCTCTCTATATTTAAACAGTTTATCTGCCACTTGGGTGACTTCACACACATATGATATTTCTCAGATACCCATTTACACAAACAATCTAAAAGCTTCTTGCAGACACAGTTCCCACTACCCACAATTAATGCTGTGAAGCTAACTTCCTTGAGTACAAAGCCCTTCCAGCATTAATTGATTAGTTATTAATATGCTAATTGTTTATTTCCATCTTGTCTGCAAGCTTCCTTGAACTAAGCCAAATAAGTCTGTTTTGAAACAAGCCAAATTAAACAACTGCTGTCTTATACTTCACCTCTTTGAGTGGTAAGACAGGATGCTATGAGCCAGTAAATCTGAGGCTGTATTTAGAGCTTGTTTGCAAAGATGGTCTATAGATAGTGCTTGTTTTAACTTTAAGCTGATTACTGTTTGCCACTTACATTGTAAGAACTGAAGACTGGCTCCCATTTATAACCCAAAGCTAAACAAAGAAAATAATTGGAAGTTTACTTACTTCTGTTTGATGTTACAAGTGGCAACTGATGTGTATAGAAATTGAACTCGGAAAAGCAAGAGGCCCATTGGCCCAGGAAGCAATTTTCCATCACAGTGCCTGCTTGTCCTCAAGTTCTGTCCATATATAAAAACTATTCTTTGCGATCTCGAAGAGACAAAGTGCTGAATCCAAATCCAATGTACTTACAAACATGATCTTCCTCCCACTGAGTCATGGTTGAGAAAGTCTTTGAAGTGTTCCTCCCATTCACCGTTGTCTGTCTTCCTCAGTTCTGGGCTTGCACTGGGCTGGGACCATGGATAATCTTGACAACATGGAGGAGCATGACAGGCAGCTGAACACTGAGCTTCCTGTGCTTTTCCTGTGCATCCTCTGTCCTTTCAGTCACAGGCTTCTCTGCAGAACTAACAGAGCTGCTCCTTCTCACTTAAAGTCATCGAGCGCTAAAGCACAGAAGCAGGTTCTTTGGCCCATCTAGTTCATGTTAAACTCTTATTCTGCCTTGTCCCATCTGGGCCACAGCCCTCCACATCCCTCCCATCCATATACCTATCCAAAGTTATCTTAAATGTTGAAATCAAACTCACATCCATCACTTCTGCTGGTAGCTTGTTCCACATGCTCACCATCCTCTGAGTGAAGAAATTCCCCCTCATATTCCCTTTAAACTTTTCACCTTTCACCCTTAACCCATGACCTCTAGTTTTCACCTCACCCAACCTCAAAGGAAAAATCCTGCTTGCATTTACCCCATCTAGAGCCCTCATAATTTTGTATACCTCTATAAAATCTCCTTTTAATCTTCTATGTTCCAAGGAATAAAGTCGTAATCTATTCAAACTTTCCCTATAACTCAGGTCCTCAAGTCCTGGCAATATCCTTGTAAATTTTCTCTGCACTTTTTCAATTTAGTTTGCATCTTTCCTGTAGGAAGGTGACAAGAACTACACACAATACTCCAAATTAGGCCTCATCAACATCTTATACAACTTCAACATAACATTCCAACTCCTGTATGCACTACTTCGATTTCTGAAGGCCAATGTGTCAAAAGCTTTCTTTATGACTCTATCTACCCGTGACTCCACTTTCTATGAATTATGGACCTGCATTCCCAGATCCCTTTGTTCTATCACACTCCTCAGTGTCCTACCATTCACTGTGTAAGACCTGCCCTGGTTGGTCCTACTAAAATGCAATGCCTCACACTTGTCTGCATTAAATTCCAATTGCTGTTTTTCAGTCCATTTTTCCAGCTGTATCAGTTTGTGCTGGACAGTTTGATAGCCTTCCTCCCTGTTCAGGACACCCCCAATCTTAGTGTCATTGGAACATTTACTGATCCAGGTCACTGCATTTCCATGCATGGGATAATCCCAGGCAACAGGTCCCCAGCAGGGACAATGTTGATGAAGACTTTTGTTAAACCTGGTTTGCCAATGCACAGAGGCTTCTGCAGCCTTTGGCACCATGGGACATTTCATGCCCAGCATGTTGTCTGTGGGAACACAGTTAATGGCGAGCAGTTCCTATGGAGACTGCACCCAGAACCACCAACTCCTCCCTCCCACCCCCTCTCTCTCCCCAACCTTTCCTCCTTCCCCCTCTCCTCCTCTCCCTCCCGTCTCTGTGGGAACATCTGGGACAGTAGTAGAAACTTTAACGCCATGCATTGTGTGGACACACAGGTCTGGGGTAGGTGGTCAGGGAAAACGCACTGATCGCCCACTGCCTGGTTAACCTACCCTGGCTGCGGGAGAGCCTGTGGTTCCCACACTGGACACATCTGCCTCTGCAAACCTACAGAAATAGAATGGGAGTTGGACTTCCTCAAGCTGAGGGTGAAAGGAGCACTATTTTCCATTTCAGACTAGGTCGGATTGGAAACATTTCAATAATGAAGACTCACGTGGGTGTTTTTTTCGGTGGCTCAGTTCCTTCAGCTTTTGCAGCTCTGCAAGATAATGGTTAGAACTTAAATTCCAATTGGAAACGTTCAGTTTTGTATTTGACAGGGTTGGAGTTAGATTTACCTTCATCGGTTAACTTATGACTGGAGGAGGCCCCATCTGTACCGGTTACCACCACAGAGTACATTCCCAGGTCCTGAGCAGATGGGTCAAGTAGGATGAGTTTAGACCTGGAGTGGGGAGAGAGACGGGGAGGGGAGAGGGAGGGAGGAAGGGGGGGTGCGAGAGAGAGGGAGAGGATGGGAGAGAGAGGGAGGGGAAGAGAGGGGAGAAAGGGGAGAGAGAGCAGGAGAAAGATAGAAAGAGACAAAGAAAAAGAGAGAGAAAAAGTAGAGACAAATGGAGAGAGAGAGGAGAGAGGTAGAGAGAGAGGGAAAAGGACAGAGAGAAAGAAAGAGGGAGAGAGAGATGAGAGAGACAAGAGAGATGAGAGAGAGGGAGAGATGAGAGAGAGGCAGTCTGACCTGCCGAATTTAATCATGATGGTGTTTATCTTGTTCCAGATATAAGATTCATTTATTCATCACATGTATATCAAAACATACAGTGAAACGAGTCATTTGCATTAACAGCTATCACAATCTGAAGCTGTGCTGGGGGCAGCCCACAAGTGTAGCCACACATTCCAACACAGCATGCCCATGGGCTTCATCACAACAACAGCAAAACAAGCCCCAATCACCACCCCCACCCATCACTCACATACACAGACAGGCCTCCGGTCCAGGACAGGCCGCCTCCGGGCCTCTGGGCCTCCAGGCTCACAAACGTCAGGCCTACAACTTTGAGACACGCCGCCCAGGGACCTCAGCTGCTAGAACTGCTGACTATGGTCTTTGATCTTCCATCTTATTACTTACTGCCGACAGTTGTAGAATTTGCCCAGATGCTTACCTGTTTCCTGAAGTCTCAATCTGCACTCTGTCAGGAGTTTCGATTTCCTGGTCATCTTTGGACCAAAGAAACTTTGATGCATCGTCAATCTCTGGGCTCTGGAAAACCAGGAAGATATTTCCATCATCATCCACACCCGTCTCTATCTCTGTGGTACCTGTGGAAAACAACAGATGTGCCTCAGGCCGTGTCTCTTGTCCCGGTGAGAACAGGGACATCGGGAAATCAGAGGGAATGTTGCAGATCGTGAGAGAAATCACCAAACCTGGTCTGGTTTCTGCACAGACAGGATCCGATGGCATTGATGGGACCCCGGCTCCCGTAGAGTTCAGTGCTGACACACGGAAAACATAAGTTTTGCCTTCTACCAGCTGAGAAATCTTAATGAGATTAAAGAAACACAAGTAATTTAAACCTCAGAAACTTTTCTTTCTTTTCCTGCCTCATCATCTGTTAACTATTTGGCAGTCACCTGGTAACAGGTTGTACAAGGTAACAGATGGCACAGGTTCAAGGTTGAAAGTTCAAAGTACATTTATTGTCGAAGTAAGAATCCACCACGTGGCCAAGTGGTTAAGGCGTTGGACTAGTTCGAGCCTTGGCCGAAGCAACGTGTTGTGTCCTTGAGCAAGGCACTTAATCACACATTGCTCTGCGATGACACCGGTGCCAAGCTGTATGGGTCCTAATGCCCTTCCCGTGGACAACATTGGTGTTGTGGAGAGGGGAGACTTGCAGCATGGGCAACTGCTGGTCTTCCATACAACCTTGCCCAGGCCTGCGCCCTGGAGAGTGAAGACTTTCCAGGCACAGATCCATGGTCTCGCAAGACTAACGGATGCCTTTACTTTAAGTATGCACCATGGAATACCTGTGGTATTTATTTGTTTATCGAGATACCGTGTGGAATAGGCCCTTCCGGCCCTTCGAGCTGAATCACCCAGCAACCCCAACTTAGCCAACCTAATCACAGGACAATTTACAATCATCATTTAACCTACCAACCAGTACGTCTTTGAACTGTGGGAGGAGACCGGAGCACCCAACAGAAACCCATGTGGTCACGGGGAGAACGTGCAAACTCCTTACAGAGAGCGTCAGGAAGGCGGGCGCCATGGTAGCGTAGTGGTTAGCGCGACGCTATTACAGTCTGGGATGTTCTGGAGCTCGGTCCAATTCCGACGCTGTTCTGTAAGGAGTCTCTCCCCATGGAGTGCGCGGATTTCCTCCGGTTCCTCCAATTTCCTCGCACAGACATACTGGGTAGGCTTATTGGTCATTGTAAATTGTCCCGTGACTCGGTTAGGGTCCGTTGTGGGGTCCCTGGGGCGCTGTGGCTTGAAGGGCCAGAAAGGCCTGCTCCACACGGTATTGCTAAATGTATAAAATACAACCTTGAGATTCATCTTCTTGCAGGCAGCCACAAAACAAGGAAACACAATCGAGTCTCTTTAACCAGAGGGTAGTGGATCCATGGAATTCATTGCCACAGGCAGCTGTGGAGGCCAAGTCATTGGGTATATTTAAAGCAGAGGTTGATAGGTTCTTGTTTAGTCGGGACATGAAGGGATAAGGGAGAAGGCAGGAGATTGGAGCTGAGATGAATCAGCCAAGATGAAAAGTCGGAGAAGACTCGATGGGCCAAATGGCCTGATTCTGTTCCTGTATTTTATGGTTTTAACACTTGTGTACTGGGACTGACATTAAACAATCTGGAATCTAGACCCCCTCTGTTTTTTCTATCCCTGCTACCTCTGTGCATGTACACAGAGTAATGGAGGGAGACTTTGGAATATTATTGTGAAACAGGGTTTTCAGAGAACAGTTCTTCTGAAAGTGAGGTGTGGTTATCACCAAAGGGATCGGAAAGTATAATCAAAAGCCAGAAACGGCTGAGAGCCACAGCGGGAAGTTACTGTTTAACTGCCAGTGCAGTGTAGAGTCTCAGTATCTGGCTGAGGGAGGGGACTGGCTTTCTCAGATGCCAAAGACATCTCACGGGGGTGCTGTGGTACCTGAGTTACTCTCCTCACCCATGAGAAACCGCCCGGCCTCAGTCTCCTCTCTCTCCATCAAATTTGTTTTTTATGCCAGTCTTAATAAATTCCACTGTATTTCTTTAATTTCCTGTAAATCCCTGTGAAAAACATAATCTCAAAGTAGAATATGGGAACATATACAGACTTTGATGATAAATTTACTTTGAGTTTGAATTCCATCTGTACTGGGGTCTGGAGCAGCCACAGAGCCATAGAAAAGTACAGTGAAGAAACAGGCCCTTTGGCCCATCTAATCTATGCTGAAAACTTAAACTGCTTACTCCCATTGACCTGCACTGGGACCATAGCCCTCCATACCCCTGCCATCCATGTACCTCACCAAACTTCTCTTAAATGTTGAAATTGAGTTCACATGCACCACCTGTGCTGGCAGCTCATTCCACACTCTCACTACCCACTGAGTGAAGAAGATTCCCCTCATGTTCCCTTGAAACATTTCACCTTTCACCCAAAATCCATGACCTCTGGTTGCAGTCTCACCCAACCTCAGTGGAAAAGACCTGCTTGCATTTACCCTATCTATTTTCCTCATAAGTTTGTGTACCTCTATCAAATCTCCCCTCGGTCTTCTATGTTCCAAGGAATAAAGTTGGACGTGAACTCACATCCCAACGATGTAGGGAAGCCTACAGAGTGACTGCAATTCATATTTTTCTCCGACTGAAAATCCATTGCCTGTCATTTTTGTCAGAACTTGCAGAACATTTACAAACCCTCATGTGCGTGTCAGGCGTTGGCTTTTTATTTAGGAGTGTCCACTCTCCTCCATCTGTCTCACACATCTCAACGAGATAGCCCGTTACGCAGTCCTTCCCCGTGTAGAGCGGAGACTGCCACTTTAGTAACAGAGAGTTGCTGCGAACCTCGAAGAACATCACGTCAAACGGTGGCCCTGCCAGAGGTAACGGAAGACGCACTGTAAACCTTTGGAGCAACAGATCAGCAGAGCAGAAACAGACAAGTTATGAGGCATGCCATCGTTACCAACATCGCATGGCTGAAATTACTTCACAAGAGTAGTAGGAGAGTCTAGGGCCAGAGTGTACACTCTCAGAACACAAGAGTATGCCAGCAGAGGAGAAGGTCCAGAGGATGTTTACTAGAATGATCCCAGGAATGAAAGCGTTAACATATGAGGAACGTTTGATAGCCTGGGCCTGTAGGCACTCGAGTTTAGAAGACTAAGGTGGTGGGGGGGGGGGGGACTCATTGAAACCTACCGAATATTGAAAGGCCTCAATGGTGTGGATGTGGAGAGAACGGTTCCTATAGTGGGGCAGTCTAGGACAAGAAGGCAGTGTCAGAAAACAAGGATGTCCCTTTAGAATAGAGATAAGGAGGAATTTCTTTGTCCGGAGGGTGGTGAACCTGTGGAATTCATTGCTACGGATGGCTGCTGAGGCCAAGTCTTTGGGTATGTTTAAAATGGAGGTTGATAGGTTCTCGATTAGTAGTGGTGTCAAAGATCACAGGAGGAAGGTGGGAGAATGGTTTTGAGGGGGTTAATAAATCAGCCATCATTGAATGGTGGAGCAGACTGGAAAATGGCCTAATTCTGCTCCGATGTCTCATGGTCTCATTTTCTAAAAATGCAAATAAAAATAAATTATGATCAAGCTGCATAATGAGATTTAGGACTGATGGCAAAGGGCTAGCTTCAGGGTAGATGGTAAGTCACAAAGGGAAAGAAAGGGTTAGAGAGGGAGTTCCTGCATTTACAGCTTTTTGGTATCCAGGACCAAGGCCAACAGCAGCAGAGTGATTATATTTGTTGATGTGCGAGAGTCCAGAATTAGCACAGATATTTGTTACATCCCGAGCACGACACCTCAGCTCAGATAATCCTTCAGACCAGAGACGAGTGAGTATCATAGTCAGCAGAGTTTGAAACAGATCAGAGTGTCAAAGTGAAATCTGAGCACAAGCTTCATCAAGTTGGCCAAAAAGAGCCAAAAAAACTGTGAACAGGAATGGAGACGGCCATTTTGTGAGACTGCCCTTGCAGACTCCATTTTGTGAACTGTTTGATGAACTGATTCTTGCTCTGGGATAACTTCATCAGAGCAATTGGATCTGGACATGATGAGTTTCAGCTAATGACTGCCTAGAACTGAGACCATTCTCAGATGAGTAGCTATTTATTATGTAAAGTGTCAGGCTTGCCAGAGAGGGAATCTGTAATCTCATTAGACCCATTGTCTGGGTCACCTGGTTTAACTGGCTTGAAACAGTCAGAATTGAAAAGAACAGAAGGCACAAGGCTGAGGTCAAAGGCCTAGAACAACGCTGATTGTAGCCCTGGACCAGAGACAACAAGAGGTAACCTAGGTGGGTCAGGAAACCTTGAGCCAAAGGGATGGAAATGCATCATTTGAACTGATGAGGAACACTATCAGAGCTAAGAGGTTCAAATGCAAAGGAGAGGCAACTCTCTGGAGACCAACCATCGTGGACATGGGGGACCTCATGGACACGTGGTGATTCAAAGATTCAGAACATATTTATTTTCAAAAGAATGTATAAACTATACAACTTGAAATTTGTCTGCTTAGAGGCAGCCACAAAGCAAGAAACTCGAACAATCCAATTAAATAAAGGACCAAAAAAACCACTGCTTAGAGAACGAGACAGTAAAAAACACACATTGTGCGAACAATAGAATCAAGTCAACAGCATCGTGAACCAGTCTGTGTCCCAGATCCACTCCCGGAGCAGCTAGACTGGGTCCAGGCTAAGCCTTGGCCCCCAGTTTTCACAGCAGTGGGACAGAAACCCACAGCAGTCCGATCAGTTCCATTTGTGGGAGTGGGAGCAAAATTATCTTGATCCTCGCCTCCGTACCCGACACTTGGACTTTCAGTCTAGCTGGGCTGACGTTTAAGTTGTCCAAGCACCGGATCGTGTCACGTACTAGGGTTGGACCCAGGCACCCCGATACGGCTGGGTTGCACCACTCAAAGCCGGTCTCGATCTCGCCAAATCGGCTCGGCACTGGAGTAATCCAACCTCACACCCGGGTTAGGTGGACTCTTCCGTATCGGCTCCTCCAAATTTCTCACTCCATCTCCTGCAGCAATACAAACTGTGAATCTGTCTGCAAACCCGGCGGTTCGAACACATTGCGCCTCACAAGGCCCCAGCACGGCTCGTCCACCAAACCAGCCTCTCTTCCGCTTGCCCTTTCACTGTCTGCGGCGATAGGTCACCACAATTTGCTTCACAAAAGATGCTATAAGTAATGATTTTAGTCAATTTTCTTGCCGTATGATTTGCCAGTAAGCTGTCACACGTATTTGGTAGCACCATCGGAAATCGGAGTGGGACCGCAAGCGGAAACAGAAGGCCGGCATAGATTTCTTTCCCGGGTATTAAATTTCTATTCTTTGACTATTCGTGGAGGGTCAGGAAAACTTAGCAGGTGTGCACATGGGTATTCAGCTGCGTAAATTCACATATTCTTCCATGGAGACAAAAAGATACTTGTTGGTAATTACAGATTCTCTCTGTGCCTCCCTGATCATTATTAGTATCAGGTAGATCCGTCCAACAAATAGAACAAGTTTGTTCTCCCTTTCGTATCTGCCCACATTTTATCAAGAGGATCAAGTACTGAGAGGTGATGAATTTAGTCAAAAAAAGGGAAAGTATGTAAAGCTTAGGAAGCTTGAATCAAACAGAGTAGTTGAGAATTATAAAGAAGGGGAAAGCCAGGAGGGGCCATGAAAAGCCCTTGGCAAGTAGGGTTAAAGAGACTCCCAAGGAATTCTACACATACGTCATTGGTGAATCAGAATCGCAGTCAAGTAGCTAATATTGTTCCATTATTCAAGAAGGGAACCAGAGATAAGCCTGGAAACGATAGGGAAGCTATTGGAGAGAATACTTGGGGATAGGATTTATGGGCATTTGGAAAACCATGGCCAAATTAGGGCGAGCATTGCACGGAACAAGTCATGTCTTTCTAACGATAGGTATTTTGTTGAGGTTATGAGGGTGATTGCTGGATAGATGTTGTCTACCTGGATTTTAGTAAGGAATTTGACGAGGTCCCTTATGGGAGGCTCAAAATTAAGATGCATGGGATCTTTGGTGAATTGGCTGTTTGGATTCAGAACTGGCTTGCCTATAGAAGACAGAGGGTAGAGGTCAAAGGGGCTTCTTTTAGCTGGAGCTCTGTGGTTAGTGGTGTTCTGTAGGGATCTCTGCTGTTTGTGATGTATATAAAAGACCTGGATGAAAATGTAGATGGGTGGGTTAGTAAGTTTGCAGATGACAAGTTTGCAAGATTGGTGGAATTGTGGATAGTGTAGAAAACCGGCAAAGAATAAGCATGATATTGACCAGTTGCAAATCTGGGCAGAGAAATGGCAAATGAATTTTAACCAAGCAAAATGTGAGGTGTTGCACCTTGGTAGGGCAAAGTACCCTTGGTAAGGAGAAAGTACCCTGTTAAGGGCAAGACCCTTAATAGTGTTGCTGAGCAGAAAGATCTTGGGGTCCAAGTTTACAGATCTTTGAAAGTGGCTATGCAGGTTAATAGGGTGTTTAAGAAGGCTTATGGAATCCTTACATTTATTAGTCAAAGCATTGAGTTTGAAAGTCAGTAAGTTATATTGCAGCTGTATAAAACTAGTTAGGCTACATCTGAAGTATTGCGTACATTTCTGGTTGGCCACTACAGGAAGGATATTGAGGCTTTGGAGAGGGTGCAGAAGAGGTTCACCGGGATGCTGACCAGATTAGTGGACATGTGCTATAATGAGAGGTTTGGATAAACTTGGGATGTTTTCTCTGGAGCACTGGAGACTGAGGGGAGATCTGATCGAGGTTTATAAGATTATGAGAGGCATAGATAGGTTAGACAGAGAGTATGTTTCCCAGGGTACAAATGTCTACTACCAGAGGGCATGCATTTAAGGTGAGAGGGAGTAACTTCAAAGGGGATTTGAGGGGAAAGTTTTTTTTACGGAAAGAGTGGTGGGTGCCTGGAATGTGCTGCCTGGGTGGTGGTAGAGGCAAATACATTAGAGATGTTTAGATAGGCACATGAATGTGAGGGCACTGTGTGGGCAGAGAGATTACTTTAGGTCGACATTTGATTACTAACTTTAATTGGTGCAGCACAATATTGTGGGCCGAAGGGCCTGTTCCTGTGCGGTACTGTTCTACATTCTGTGTTCTATGACTTGGCAATTAGAAACATGAGCCCCAGAAAAGTACAGCACAGAAACAGGCCCTTCAGCCCATCTAGTCCATGCTGAACCACTTAAACTGCCTACTCCCGTTGACTTGTACCGGAACATTCCTTCCAAGGGCAGTTGAAAGGTGGCGAGTGTTAGCCAAAGAGAGGCAGTAACTGAGACTGCTAAAGAGGGGTGGAAGACTCACCGGGCTGTGGCATCGTCCACAGCTCACACTTAAACTGGTCGCTGACTGCCGACGGCGGTCCCACACCCGCCCAGTTCATGGCGAAGGCACGGAACTCGTAGAAACAGCCCTCTCTTAGGTTCTTCACCTACAAAAGCAATGAAACACCAAATATGAGTTCTGCCTCCATTCAGGTGGGGGTATCGTTGTGGTGGGAACTATGGCCCACGGTGCTCTGGACTGATCACAGAAAATAACACAAAGATGGAATTGGTGTTGGTTTGTTATTGTCACGTGCGCCGAGCTACAGTGAGAAACCTGTCTTACATGCTGCTCATGAGGGACTAGGAGCAGGAATGGGCCATTCGGCCCCTCGAGTCTGATCCACCATTCGGCCCATCGAGCCTGCTCCACCATTCAATAAGATTATGACTGATCTGGCAGTGGACTCATCTCCTGTCTGTTCCCCAGAACGATTAATTACCCTGCCATGCAAAAATCTACCTATCTGCCATATCTATCTACCTACATATTATATGGTTATATGGTTATATGGTTAACTGTTTCTTCATCGTCATCATTATGTGTTGTGTTTTTTTGACATGAATGATCACAGTCTTGACCACGATTGTTCTTGGCAAATTTTTCCACAGAAGTGGTTTGCCATTGCCTTCTTCTGGGCAGTGTCTTTACAAGACGGGTGACCCCAGCCATTATCAATACTCTTCAGGGATTGTCTGCCTGGAGTCAGTGGTCACATAACCAGGACTTGTGATGTGCACCAGCTGCTCGTACGACCATCCACCACCTGCCCCCATGGCTTCCCGTGACCCTGATCCGGGGGTGGGGGTGGGGGGTGCTAAGCAGGTGCTACACCTTGCCCACGGGTGACCTGCAGGCTAGCAGAGGGAAGGAGCACCTTACACCTCCTGTACTAAAAAACGTATCTCCACACCCCACCCTTCACCCATATTAGGGACTTTTAAGAGACTCTTGGATAGGCACGTAGATTATAGGAAAATGATAGAGGGTTCTATTGGAGAGTAAAATTGGTCATCTTCCATGTTTTATGCTCTATGAAGGAGTAAAAGGGCAGCTGACTGTGGTTGGATGCAAGATACGATTGCAAGCAGGTAAGCATTTAGAGTTCAAAGGTCAAAGTAAATTTAAGTAAAGTACATGTACGTCACCATACACAACCCTGGGATTCATTCTCTTGTGGGCATTCACAGTAAATCCATAATAGAATAATAACAACTATAACAGAATCAACAAAAAAACCCACCAACATGGGTGTTCAACCAGTCTGCAAAACTGTGCCAGTATAAAAAGGAAATAATAATAATATATAAACAAGCAACAAAAGTTGAGAACATGAGATGAAGAGTCCTTGGAAATTGAGTCCATATATTGTGAGAACCTTTCAATGCTGAGGCCAGTGAAGTTGAGTGAAGTTATCCCCTTTGGTTCAACAGACTGATGGCTGAGGGGTGATAATTGTTCCTGAACCTTGTGGCATGTCCTGAGGCTCCTGTACCTTCTTCCTGATGGCAGCTTTGAGAAGATAGCATTACCAGGGTAGGGGTGGGGCAGGTCCCTGATGATAGATGCTGCTTTCCTGCGACAGCACTCCATGTAGATGTGTTCGGCGATGGGGAGGACTTTACCTGTGAAGAACTGGGCTGTATCCACTACCTTTTGGAGGATTTTCCATTCAAGGGCATTGGACTTTATTCCTTGGAATGTCGAAGATTGAGAGGAGATTTAATACAGAATTATGAGGGGTATAGATAGGGTAAATGCAAACAGGCTTCTTCTACTGAGGTTTGGTGGGACTACAACCAGAGGCCATGGGTTAAGGGTGAAAGGTGAAAAATTTAAGGGGAACATGAGGGGAAACTTCTTCACTCAGAGGGTCATGGAATGAGCTGCCAGTGCAAGTAGTGCATGTAAGCTCGATTTCAACATTTAGGAGAAGTTTGGATAGGTACATGGATGGCAGGGGTGTGGAGGGCTATAGTCCCAGTGCAGGTCGATGGGACTAGGCACTTTAAATGCTTTGGCATGGACTAGATGGGCCGAAGGGTCTGTTTCTATGATTACGTCTCTATGGTGTTTCCATACCAGGCTGTGATGCAGCCAGTCAGTATACTCTCCACCACACATCTATAGAAGTTTGTTCTTGATGATGGATGCTGCTTTCTTACGACAGTGCTTCAACAAATAATAAGCAAAATACAAAAAAAAATCCTTTATGGTCAAAACCCAACAAGTAAAGATATTTCTCTGTGGCTGACAGACCAAATTAAACAGTAGCACATTGAAGGAAGAGGCATATAACTCTGACAGAAAGGACCCAATCTGGGGGTTGGGGGCAATTGAGACATCAGCAAAGGAAGATCAATTAAAAAGCGGGAAGATGGATGGCAAGAAAAAGAAACAGGCAAGGAACATCAAATATTTATAAGTGTAACAATTTTTATAGATGTAACAACAGTAGGGAGCAGAGAGGGCATTTGTGTTCTTTTACAGATGAGTAAGGGATTTGTAATGAGCAAAAAGGAAACATATTTAGTGTCGTCCTCATGGAAAAAGAAACATAAAAACTACCCCAAATCGTAGATAATGAAGAACTGATGTAGCAATTATACAAAAAAAACTACTAATATAGATGACAAAACTAGAAGCCCTAGGTACTGATGCGCTAATAACTTTACCATAAAGAAATTAGACCATAACACCATAAGATATAGGAGCACAACTAGGCCAGTAGGCCCATCGAGTCTGCTCCACCATTCAATCATGGCTGCTCCATTTCCCTCTCAACCCCATTCTCCTGCCTTCTCCCTATAACCTTTGATGCTTTGACTAATTGAGAATCTATCAACCTCTGCCTTAAATACACCCAATGACTTGGCCTTCACAACTGCCTGTGGCAATGAATTCCAGATTCACCACCCTCTGGCTAAAGAAATTCCTCATCACCATTCTAAATGGACGTCCCTCTATTCTGAGGCTGATTGAGAAATTAGTCCAAGAAAACTGGAAAATAAGTGTAAACACGTAGTCTTGCCTTGTAGAATCTGGTCTTTATGGGTTTAATGTTAACTTCATGCCACTCAGCCAGCGCTGCGTTACAGCAGTCCAGGAAATATCCCAAAATCTCGGGTCCAATAGGGAATTTGGGCTCCTTCCAGGCAATAATCATTTCAGTCCTTCCAGAGCTCAGCTGCGTCAGGTCATAAGGAGCAGACGGAAGAACTGGGAAGAAAGGTTCATCAGGTTAAAATATTAAAAATCCAAAATGCATCCAGACGGTTTCCCTCACACGTATAACAGGCTACTGTTTCACCTTGGATTTTTGTAAAATTTGACCTTGTGGTGATCCTGTCCCTACAACCTCCATGGGCAGATAAAATTTTACATTCTGATTACATTTTACATTCTTAGGACACAGAACATAGTACAACCCCTCAGCTGGTACTCCTTTTTTAAACTGCTATTTTGTGTGAGTTTGATGGGACTACTGGCTCTACAGCCTGCAGTCAACGAACGACACAGTGCTAAACTGAACTGAACTGAACTGTTTCAATGACTTTGTGGTTTGATGTTATATATTCTGTGCATTACTTGCTTGCTTTTTTTGCCATTTGCACGATTTGTTCTTTTTTTGTGCATCGGGTGTTTGATGTTTTTCTTTGAACGGGTTCCATAATGTTTCTTTGTTTCGTGGTTGTTTGTGGGAAGGTGAATGCCAAAGAGTGGCTTGGCCACACGAGCTAACAGTAGTTACTAAATGCATCTGATGCAGACTAAACCGGTCTGATGTTGGCCCTTCTCAGTCTTAACCATGTCAAAGCCCATTCCGTCCCAGAAACATGGCCAGGAGAGAATTTCCTGCTCCATTCCCCAAGGGGAAGGCTAAAAGAGAGAAATATTTCCCCATTTTTCATAGCTCCATTCACTCCCTGCCTGTGATAGGTAATGGAATCGATAAGCCGAGTTTTAAGTCGCAACTTTTAAAACCTGTAGGTGGCGATGTTCCTTACAGTTTTAGACCTGTTTCTCTCCAGGATTTATCTTCATGCTCTCATCCATACTGTGTCAAACTGTTCGTGTTTGCTGTTAAACAGGTGATATTTTGTAAGGTGATTGGAGGAAGGTATAGAGAGATGTCGGAGTGGTGGGTGTGTGGAATGCACTGCCAGAGGTGGTGGTAGAGCCAGATACATTAGGGACGTTTAAGAGACTCTTAGACCAGGCACATGGACGTAAGCAAAATGTTCCATGTTCTACATTGTAGAATAGAAGTCCAAAGTTCTGAAACCACAGATGGCTGAAAACAACATTCCCCAGTGGATGAAATTCCACAGCGGGACACTCAAAGAATCTTTGTTCTTCTGTCTGTGAACATTGTTCAGAAACAGGGTTTATTGCCACTGACATACATTGTGACAATTGCTGTTTTGGAGCAGTGGTACAATGCAGGTGTAAAAAATTACTGTAAATTACAATTTTAAAAATTGTCTAAAAGGAACTGGCGACCTGGAAGAGGACCATCTCATCTGCACAGCACCATCGTCAAATGCTTTTCAGGACAGCAACGGAGGTCCTCCATCTCTGTTTGTCCTCAGCCATCTTCTCTACCGTGCCCCAGGTGTGGCTCACAATGGGTTAATCACGAAGCAAGTGCTGCTGCCTCTGCCTGTACCCATCACTGCTGTCTGGCCCATGTGGTGGAAGGTAGAGCCATCGAGCTGGAGTGTCGTGTCTGTTGAGCCTTGTTTTGTTGTTCTGGTGAGCATTGTGGGTAAGCTATGTTGGTGCTAGAATGTGTGGCGACATTTGTGGGCTGCCCCCAGCACATCCTTGGGTGTGTTGGTTGTTAACACAAACGGCACATTTCACTGTGTGTTTCAATGTACACCTGATAAATAAATGACTCTGAATCTGGGTCTGTGAGCAGAATACACGGCAATTCCTGATGTCCCTCTGGCACTGTGATATTGCTCTGAGGTCTTCAATGTCATGTTATTTTCCAGAGACTGTATATGAATCAGAAGGATAGTAGGCAGTGGGGGCCTCAGGGCCCCGTGTTTCAGTTTTACCTGCTGCCCAGCCTGATGGCCATTACAGGTGAACTCAAACCTAAGGCAATAATCACCATTGCTGGCAGAAAGGTTTTGTTGAATACTCACAGATGGAATTGTTGACAATGATTGGTGTTGATTCAGCGGAGTAGTCACTGAGTCCAGCTTTGCCGATGGATTTCACACGGAATACATATTCCTTTCCTGGTTTGAGACCATGCACTTTGAAACTGCCGAAAGGAAATGGACACATTTGGAGTGATTCTTTCCAGTTTCATGTGGTCATCATCATCATCATCACCATCATCATTATTATCATCATCATTGTCATCATCATCATTATCATCATCATCAACATCATCAACATCATCACCACCAATATCATCATCGTCATCATCATCATCATCATGTGCCCTGTCATATGATGTAGATGATGATGCTCCTTCCATGGCCATGTCTGTTCTTTGCAAATTTCTCTACAGAACTGCTTTCAATGGTTCAATTTAATACCAGAGAATGTATACAGAACACAACCTGAAATTCTTACTCTTCACAGACATCCACAAAACAGAAGGAAACCGCCAAGAATGAATGACAGAAAATGTTAGAACTCCAAGCCGCTCCCCCACCTGTTCCAGTCCCATGCACAAGCAGGAGCAAAAGCATCAACCCCCACCGCCCACCGTGCCGGCAATAGCAAAGCCCCCAAAGACCATGATCTAGAGTCCATCAAGAACTACAGTCCATTCCTATACTTCAATATCTCAGACAGCCTCTCTCTCACTGGTGAAGGAGAGAGAATATTGCTCCTCATTTGCCATTGCCTTCTTCTGGGCAGTGTCTTTACAAGATGGGTGACCCCAGCCATTATCAATATTCTTCAGAGACTGTCTGCCTGACGTCAGTGGTCACATAACCAGGACTTGTGATGTGCACCAGCTGCTCGTACGACCATCCATCACCTGCTCCCATGACTTCAGGTGATCCTGATCCGGGGGGGGGGGGGAGGGGGCTGGTGCTAAGCAGGCGCTACACCTTGTCCGAGGGTGACCTGTAGGCTAGAATGCCTTACACCTCCTCTAGTAGAGACATATCTCCACCCCGTCACCCATGGGTTCATGTGGTATTAGATGGACACAAATAGATCCCGCATTGATCAATGGTTATGTTCAGGTGTATGGGTATTTAGGGAGGGGTAGCAGCACCGGTGAAGGGGCTTGTGTCCACTCCAGGGCAGCTCACTCACCTGTGGTCCCCACCGGACACTCAGCTCTCACCTGTGGCTCCAAGTAGCTGTTTGGATATGACAGCGGCCACATCCCGATACACCGCTTCGACAGGCGGGCTAAACCAGGCGAGGGTAGCCAGTGGGTGTCATGGCCTGGTGAGATAGGGTCATGTCTGTCCTAGCATGCCAAGTCAGCTCCCGTGGGCAGGGCGGGTGGGATCAGCTGTGAGATCCAATGGTGAAGATGGCGAATCTGCAACGCTCCGTGGAGAGCGAAGGGCACGACAAGGCACAGGAGAAGTCATAGTCATCCACTGCAACCAAGAAAGTCCCCAGCTTGTGACAACTACTTGTCCCACTGAACCTGGACTTGTGAGGTTGCGAGAGTGGAACTGTCCCAGTGCAACGAATTTTCCACAACAAAAACTCCCCTGCACAAGTCTCCTGTCCTTGTTGGATTCAACAGAGAGCCATCACCACACATTCCTTCCCAGGGATGAGACCATGCACTATGATACTGGTGGAGGGAGACAGACACATTTGTTATGATTCTTTCTAGGAATCAGATGGATAAGAAAAGGTCCCATGTTAAACTGAAATTTTATTTTAAAGCACATCTGTACAAAGTTTCACCTCTACTTATAATCCTCCCCGTTCCTCTGGGTGTAAAGCCCACTAAGTGGACAGAGGGGACCTTCAGCCCACCCATTAGAGACCCTTCCAGTCATGGAAATGCTGGCACCCTTAACAATGTGTAATCATGGAGAGGCAGAGACATACTTTATCATATGAAAACAGGCCCTTCGGCCCATCTGGTCCATGCTGACCGAGAATCTTGTCTTTTCTGCATTGGGCCACATCCCTCTAAATCTTTCCTTTCCATGTACCTGTCCAAATATCTTTTAAATGTTGTTAACGTACCTGCCTTTGGGTGCCAGGCTGTAGATAGGTCTCCAACCAAGGAGGTGTAAGGCACTACCTACCCTCCGTTAACCTGCCGGTCACCCTTGGGCAAGGTGTAGCACCTACTTAGCCCCTCCAATCACGGTTACGTGAAGCCATGGGAGCAGGTGGTGGATGGTCGTACGAGCAGCTGGTGCACATCACAAGTCCTGGTTATGTAACCACTGACGCCAGGCAGACAATCTCTGAAGAGTATTGACAATGGCTGGGGTCACTCATCTTGTAAAGACACTGCCCAGAAGAAGGCAATGGCAAACCACTTCTGTAGAAAAATTTGCCAAGAACAATGGTAGTTAAAGACCATGTTCGCCCACGTCATATGACATGGCAGATAACGATGATGATGAATGTACCTGTCTCAACCATTCCTTCTGATAGCTCATTCCACACACGCACCACCTTCAGGGTGAAAACTTTGCCCCTCAGGTTTCTATTAAATCTTTCCCCTCTCAGTTTAAACTGTGGCCTTCAGTTCTTGAGTCTCGGACCTGGGAAATAGACCGAGTGCATTCACCTTCTCTGTGCTCCTCATGATTTTATACACCTCTTTTACATCAACTCTCAACCTTTTTATGCTCAAGAGAATAAAGGCTTAGCCTCCTCTATCTCAGCCCCTCAAGTCATAGGAACATCCTTGTAAAGTGATGTGTTAAAGTCAAGTTTATGATCATATGCACAGGTACATGTATGCATAGGGCAATGAAAAACTTACACAGAGTCATAGAAAAGTACAGCTCAAAAATGTGCCTTTCAGCCCATCTAATCTGTGACAAGCCATTCAAACTGTCTACTCCCATCGACCTGCACCAGGACCATAGCCCTCCACACCCCTACCATCTGTGTACCCATCCAAACTTCTCTTAAACATTGAAATCGAGCTCACATGCACCACTTGCGCTGGCAGCTCATTCCACACTCTCACAACTATCTGAGTGACGTCTCCCTTCATGCTCCCCTCAAACTTTTCACCTTTCACCCTCGTGGGACAGAGTTTAAGAGCCGAGAGGTAATGTTGCAGCTATATAGGACGCTGGTCAGACCCCACTTGGATACTGTGCTCAGTTCTAGTCGCCTCACTACAGGAAGGATGTGGAAACTATAGAAAGGGTGCAGAGGAGATTTACAAGGATTTGCCTGGATTGGGGAGCATGCCTTATGAGAATAGGTTGAGTGAACTTGGCCTTTTCTCCTTGGAGCGACAGGGGATGAGAGGTGACCTGATAGAGGTGTATAAGATGATGAGAGGCATTGACTGTGTGGATAGTCAGAGGCTTTTTCCTAGGGCTGAAATGGCCAACATGAGAGGGCACAGTTTTAAGGTGCTTGAAAGTAGGTATGGAGGAGATGTCAGGGTAAGTTTTTTACGCAGAGAGTGGTGAGTGCGTGGAATGGGCTGCTGGCAACGGTGGTGGAAGCAGATATGATAGGGTCTTTTAAGAGACTGCTAGATAGGTACATGGAGCTTAGAAAAATAGAGGGCTATGGGTAACCCTAGGTAATTTCTAAAGTAAATACATGTTCGGCACAGCATTGTGGGCCAAAGGGCCTGTATTGTGCTGTAGGTTTTCTATGTTTCTAACCCATGACCCTAGTTGTAGTCCCACCGAAACTAAGTGGGAAAAGCCTGCTTGCATTTATCCTGTCTATACCCCTCATAATTTTGTATCCCTGCATCAAATCTCCCCTCAATGTTCTGTGTTACAAGGAATACAGCCCTAACCTATTCAATCTTTGCTTATAACTCAAGTCCTCCAGACCCGGCAACATCCTTGTAAATTTTCTCTGTACTCTTTCAACCTTATTTACATCTTTCCTGTAGGTAGGTGACCAAAGCTGCACACAATACTCCAAATTAGGCCTCACCAATGTTTTATACAACTTCAACAGAACATCCCAGCTCCTGTTCTCAGTACTTTGACTTATGAAGGCCAATGTGCCAAAAGCTTTCATTACGATCCTACCTACCGGTGACAGCATTTTCAATGAATTGTGGACCTGTACCTGCAGCAACATCACAGGAACATACCATCATGTACAAGCAGCATTCACAAAAAAGTGAAACAATACAGATGAGGTTCACCTTCAATTCTTCCAAACTCCAAAGAATACAGATCCAATGTTTTATCCATACATTGGAGAGGGTCCAGAGGAGTTCACGAGAATGACCTCAGGAATGAAAGGTTTAACGTATGAGGAGCATTTGATGGCTCTGGGCCTGTGCCATCTGTAGTTTAGAAGAGCAAGAGGGGATCTCACTGAAACCAGATAGAGTGGATGGGGAGGGGATGTTTTCTTATGGTGGGTGAGCCTTGGACCAGAGAGCATAGCTCAGACCAGAAGGATGCCCATTTAGAACAGAGATGAGGAGGAATTTCTTTAGCCAGAGAGTGAATTCATTGACACAGGCAGCTGTGGAGGCCAAGTTATTGGGTATATTTAAAGCAGAGGTTGATAGGTTCTTGATTAGTCAGGGCATCAAGGATTATGGAGAGAAGGCAGGAGACTGGGGCTGAGAGGGATAATAAATCAGCCATGGTGAAATGGTGGAGCAGACTCGATGGGCCGAATAGCCTAATTCTGCTGCTGAGTCTTATGGAGAGACAACGCTTTCGTCCCATTTACTGTGAGACTTTCACAGATTACACTGACCTGGTTTGATTAGACTGAAATAAGTTTCTCCTGACCTGTTTGATTTCACAGGCTTGTTATTACAGATTTCCCAGTTGTTGGTCCCAACTTGACAAGCATAGACATAGAAACCCATCGGTTCACTTTCATCTTCGGGGCCTTTCCAGAGAACGTCCACCGACGTCTTTGTGTCTCGGACAGGAACGACGCTGTGTGGTGGGGATGGAGGAGCTGGACAGCAGAAGAAAGACAGAGTTAGTGGTTGTCCAAAGTAGAGCTCCCAGTGGTGACCTGCTGGATCTGGGAGAGACCTTGTTCTACCTCAATGCACTGGGTAATTTATTTATTTTGGGATACACCATGGAACAGGCCCCTCCGGCCTAGGAACACACCTATTTAACCCTAGCCTAATCACAGGACAATTAACCTACTAACCGCTACATCTTTGGACTGTGGGAGGAAACCGGAGCACGCGGAGGAAACCCACAACCACACGGGAAGGAACACACCAACTTGCTTAGAGACGGCTCTGGAATTGAACCCCAGACTCTGACGCCCCAAGCCATAGCTGGATGAGAAGCTCGCAGGAGTACACAACTTCAAGCTGGAAGTGTTTGGAGATTGCATGATTAAAAGCAGAAGCACAGGACGTAGCCGCTGGGTGGAGAAGATCCAAGGACAAAGTCAACTGGGCTCATGCAAGACAAATGTGAGATAAAGCAGGAATGCAGTTAAGGGATGGAATAACCTCATGGACATGAAGCTGATGACTACTAGAATCTGTAAACGCTATAAAAATGATCTGTTTGGAGCTGTTAGATTGAAGCTATCTACCAATGACTTGGACGATGGAGGAAGTCTACTCTTGCAAGTAATAAATGTGCTGAAAGTTTGATCCACTCTGAGTTTGTTGTCGTCTGTTACTACCTATTTAGAAAAGCTGGCTGAATGGTACAGACAGCTAACACAATGAACTGTGTAGTGACTTGATTTACACGAACAGTATGTAAGACAAGTTTTGTTTTACACTGTCTCAGTACATACTGGAACAATCATAACCCAGTTTATTGATTTACATTTGTACTTTGGCTTCACCCTCTAACAACAATGGACTGAACAATTTCAAGTTCAAGTTTATCGTCATCAGCCTGTACATATATACAACCAAATGAAACAACGTTCCTCAGGACCATGGAGCACCCACACAATATATATCACACACAGCACTTAAACCAAAATATTACCATCAATAAGTTAATAAAATATAACTCAAAATGCATATAGTGCATAGCACAGGTAAACAGTCCTAGTGACGAGACCTGGCAAGTGCTAGTCTTTATGCCTGTGAGACATTACCTGGTGTTTGTCCAAACTGAATGACCTCAGAAGGTTGGGATGGCTCACTGATGCCGTACTTATTGACGGCACGCACCCTGAAGCAGTACAATGTCGTCTCGTCCAAGCCAGTGACTGCAAATCTCGGGCAGCTCACTGTAATGTCCATGCTTGCTCGTTGCCAGCTGTTGCTTCCAGCCACGGACTAAACGGGAAGAAAACAGAAAGACTGAGCATGAATTGTAATCAGTTACTCACGTACAAAACCATTGTTACAGACCAACGACTTTAATGGTTTTCTGACATGGACCGACTTGGTTCCAGTTGGCAGAGGTTACCATCCAGTTATGGTCACAGGTTCCTCACCCTTCCCAACATCAGATCAAAATATTTCCCTCCCTCTTCTCTCTTTTTCCATTCTGGCTCCCCTCTAAACCCTTCTCTTCTCCTCACCTGCCCATCACTTCACTCTGGTCCCTCTTCTTCCCTCTGTCCCATGGCTTCCCTCCTCTTCCCTTTCTTCCATGGTCCACTCTCCTTTCCTAACAGATTCCTTCTTCTTCAGCCCTTTACTTCTTCCACTATCGCCTCCCAGCTTCTTATTTCATCCCTCCTCCTCCACCGCTACCCACCTTCCCCCTCACCTGCTCTCACCTATCACCTGCCATCTCGTGCTCCTTCCCCTCCTACCCCCCACCTTCTTATTCTGGCTGTATCCCCCTTCCTTTCCAGTCCTGACAAAGGACCTCGGCCTGAAATGTTGACTGTTTATTCCCCTCCATAGATGCTGCCTGACCTGCTGAGTTCCTCCAGCATTTTGTGTGTGTATATCAAAGTAATAAATACAGGGAGCACTCTGCAGGTTGGATGGATGGCCTGGCATTGGGACGGGGAGAAAGCCAAGGGTTTTCAGCAAGAGTGGCATCAGGTGGAAGAGGGTGTGGGCTGAAAGGCAGTGGGTGGAAAGGAGGGGGGTGATATACTCAGAACGCGTCAGTACAAGGCAAAGGTCAGTGCCTAACGCACAGGAGATGTGATTGGCCAAAATTGTCTGGTGAATTATGTTCATGGGGGCTTGCTGTGCGTAACCTGCCTGCCCCATTTGCTTAATAGCTATATTCAGATTTATTTATCATGTGTACGTCGACATTTACATGAAACACTGTTGTAGGAAATCAGCATCTATCACCAGAGATCCCCACCACCCAGGCCGTGCTCTCTTCCCGGTGCTGCCATCAGCTGAAAGGTACAGGAGCCTCTAGAATCGCACCACCAGGTTCAAGAACAGTTACTATCCCTCAACCATCAGACTCTGGAACAAAAGAGGATAACTACACTTGTCCACGATGATCTCACCTCAAGGACTCTTTATCTTGTTATTTCATTTTCTCGTTATTTATTGCTATTTATTTATAATTGCATTCACAGAGTTTGTTGTCTTCTGCACTCTGGTTGATCTTTCATTGATCCTGTTATAGTTACTATTCTATAGATTTGCTGAGTATGCCCACAGGAAAATAAATCTCAGGGTTGTATATGGTGACATAGATGTACTCTGATAACAAAATTTACTTTGAACTTTGAAACATACAGTGAAATACATCATTTGCGTTAACGACCAACACACCCGAGGATGTGCTGGGGGCAGCCCGCAAGAGTCGCCACGCATTCCAGCGCCAGCATAGCTTACCCACAATGCTCGGCAGAACAGGACAGGACACAACAAGCAACTAAAGAACACAACAAAACAAGCCCCTTTCTGCCCTCACGTCCTCCCATCCACCCCGGACATAGTCTTCTAACCCCAGCGCTGGCTTCCGGTAGACTAGCAGATTCGCAGACGTCAGGCCTTTGATTTTCCCAGCAAACTTACAGAGGTGAACGGACTTGGGTCTCCGGCCATTTGTAAGGTTATTTGGGGAACTTGTAGCTATGAAACCCAAGTACTCAACATTCCCGCCCTGGGTGTCTGAGGGAAAGGGAGATAAGCTTGCATTTCTCTCAACACCTTTCAGAGAATTAAATCGTTCCGGAGCAACGTGGTCAGTGAAGGGGTTTATGAGATGCGGCCTAGATTGAAGCTCTTCGTTGGTCAGGGTCGATCATGGATATTGTGTCTGAGCTGTCTCTGTGAAACGCAGGCCGGTATGCGAGCCAGGGCAATAGGATAGAGAGAGCAAGCTGTGCCCATACAGCAGACCCCCCCTCCCCCAACATGCAGCTGATAAATCCAAAAGTACAGCAGAGACCAATACAGTTTGGCACTGGTCACGTCACAGGAGTCCCAGTGAGCGTTGAACTCATTGTAGGACTGCCTTAGGAACTCCAGCTCTGGAATTTTCCATGGGGTTTACTCCCGAAGCCTTCCCCATGAGAAAGGATAGCCGCAAGACAGCGGAGGTTTCAGATCAGAGTTTTCCTTCTCCTAGATGGGCTGCCAAACACGGCTGACGAGCCCCATCTGCCTGAAGTGACTGGCTTTAAGGTGTCAGTAACCCGCCTTTTCTCCTTCTCGCATCAGTAGAAATGTTTCAGCCAGGCTGAGTAGCCAAGCCCCATGTGAAGACCAGGATCTGGACTTGGTTGTCAGAGGCTATTTGGGATGAATGCCATTGGGAGCATAGAAACATAGAAACATTAAAAAAACACAATACAGGCCCTTTAGCCCACAAAGCTGTGCTGAACATGTAGTTACTTTAGAAATTACCTAGGGTTACCCAAAGCACTCTATTTTTCCAAGCTCCATGGACCTATCCAGGAGTCTCTTAAAAGACCCCATCATATCCACCTCCACCACCGTCACCAGCAGCCCACCCCACGCACTCACCACTCTCTGCATAAAAAACTTACCCCAACATCTCTTCTGTACCTCCTTCCAAGCACCTTAAACCTGTTCCCTCTCATGTTAGCCCTGGGAAAAAGCCTCTGACTGTCCACACGATCAATCATGGTAAATCAGGAACTGTCTTCTGGTGATGCTGGCTGAGGGATTAGTAACTACTTCTCCAGCTTCACGGTGGTGCTGTTCCATCTATGGAACAGCAGAGGAGGTCGGAGAGACTAATGTGCTCGGTACTGGAGACCACATTTGAGGAACGTAGGAACCAAGTGAGCCTCACAGCCTGTGGGAGAAGAAAGACCGACATGGACTGAAGACACACTAGGGGTCCCAGTTGCTGGAATCTGGAGCACCAACAACCAGTCTGCTGGAGAAACTTGCTGGTCGAGCAGTATCTGTGGAAGGGAAAGGAATTGGTCGATGTTTTAGGTCAAACTCCGCAACCGGTCCTGAAGCAGGGTCTGACCGAAATGTCGACAATTCCTTACCTTCACACTGATGCTGCTCGACCTACTCAGTTCCCACAGAAGATTGTTTGTTGCACCAACACGGACTGCTTGGGTGAGTGGAACGTTTCATTTTTTAAAACTTAAATGGAGCTTATTGCAAATTTGAGTTAATCAGATCTGGGTCTCACCCGCAACAATTTCTCTTTCGGCTCCTTCGACTTTCTCCAAACAAAAGATGGGCCCTGGGCCCCAGCCATGCCTTGCTCTCGGCTGTAGGGTGCAGTCCATGTTCCAAACCCTCACCGGTAATGCTCCTCAACTCTTTCTACGCTGCTTTGACAACTGCAGCATGGAAAGAGTTGCCTCCATCTTTCACACTGCTTTCAGGTGTATTTGATCCTCTCCCCTTTCTCAGTCTGTCTCCATCTCTAGTGATAGGCTATCCACTGACATTTTTTACAAACCCACTAACTCTCACAGCTATCATGACTGCAGCCATGTGTAAGAATGTTATTCCCTTCTCTCCATCTCTGTCCCATCTGTTGTCCGGATGTGACTTTCTATTCCAGGACATCTGAGATATCCTCTTTTCTCAAAGAACATGCTTTCCCTTTCACACCATTGATGCTGGCCTCACCTGCATCTCCACCGTTTTCCAGACATCCACACTCCCCCCAAACTCTCATCACATAACAAGGACACGGTTCCCCATACCCTAACCCCAGAAGCCTTCACACCCAACACATCATTCTCTATAACTTCCACCACTCCAATGGATCCTCACACTGGGCACATCTTTCCCTCTCCCCCACCCTCCGCTTTCTGCAGGGTCTCTCTCTATCTGACTCCCTTGTCCACTCGTTCCTCCCCACTGATCTCCCTCTTGGCAATTATCCCTGCAAGCGAGACAAGTTCTACACCTGCCCCTTCACCTCCTCCCTCACCGATATTGAGGGCCCCAATCAGTCCTTGCAGGTGAGGTGAATCTGTTTTGGGTCATCTACTGATCCAGTACTTTCAGTGCAGCCTCCTCCGCTTCAGTGAGACCTGATCCAGACTCGGGGGATTGATTTGTCAAGGACCAACACTCAATCTGCTGAAAAAGGCATGATCTCCTGGTGGAGACCATTTCAATTTGACTTCCCGTCCAACATGTCAGCCCCATGCCTTCCTCTACTGCCACGACGAGGCCAAACTCAGGTTGTAGGGGCAACACCCTAAACATATTCTGTCTGGAGTGGAGTGATTTCTCCAATATCCAGTAATTACTCCCCACTTCCTTTTCTATCTTTTACTATTCATCATTCTGGCTACCCTCTCAGCCCTTCTTTTCTCCTCGCCTGCCCTTCACCTCTCTCTGGTTGCCCTCCTCTTCCCTTTCTTCCATGGTCCACTGTCCTCTCCAATCAGATTCCTTCTTCTTTAGCCCTTTACCTCTTTGACCAATCACCTCCCAGGTTCTTATTCACCCCACCTCCACCACAACTTATCTTCCCCCTCACCTGATCTTGCCTATCACCTGCCAGCTTGTGATCCATACCTCCCCACAGCTTCTCATTCTGGCTTCTAACTCCTTCTTTTCTGTTCCTGATGAAGGGTCTCAGCCGAAATGTCAGCAGTTTATTCCCCTCCATAGATCCTGCTTGACCTGCTGAGTTCCTCTTGCATTTTGTGTGCGTTGTTCGTCATATCCAGATGGGACTTTGGATCAGCATCCTCCTGAAAATGTATCTCTGATCTGTTTTAAGCTCAGCAGATGTGGCCCATTTTAAGTTGTGCAGGAGGTCAGTAACTAATATTTGGGTCAGATCGGAATTCCCTTCCCACTTCCTGGACAATAAAGTACATAATGATGACAGCTTTACGCTTGCTGAAATAAGGTTGCCACTAGTCAGGTCAAAACTTTTGAATGATACGTGGACAGGCGTCCAACCTGGCTGCTGGACCACGAGGTTTTGCCTTCACCTTTTCCACGCAGTAGGTCAGAGGCTCTCTCCCTCGCGGGCTCGGCTCGTTCCAGCAAAGGGCTGCGTACGTTTGTCCGACTTCGGAAACCCGGAGGTTGGTGGGAGGCAGCGGAATGAGGACATCTCCTGGAGAAAATAAAGGTTCAGTTCTCAGCATTTAATTGATCCCCCTGGGGTTTGACAGAGAACATGCGGGATAGCATTTCCTGTGGAGTGTGGAGCCAGTGGTCACAACCTCAAAATAAGTGGTCAGCCATTCGGGTCAGAGGTGAGAGATGATGTCATCACACAGGAAGTGATGAGTCATAGGGTCATAGAGCATGAAAAAGGCCCCTCGGCCCATCTGGTCCCTGCCAACTAAGAGTGCCATCTAAGGTAGTCCCATTTGCCACGTTGGGCCCATTTCATTCTAAACCAGGGGTTTCTAAACTTTACTTGTGCCATGGAGCCTCACCATTAACCGAGGAGTTCGTGGACACCAGGTTGGGAACCTTTCCCATTATTGTCCCTGTCTATGGAATCTCATCCTAGAAGGTGTGTGGAGTCTTAGTCCCTGAGGATGTCAAGGCCAAGATGGAGACATTTAAAGATATTACAATGATTAATATTGGCTAATGGGTGGTGGGGTGGAGAGATATGTATGTACCAAGGGTGGTGTAAGGCGCTTCTTCTATCCACTAGCCTGCAGGTCACCTTGGACAAGGTGTAGCACCTGCTTAACCCCCCCCCCCCACCCACCCACCACTCGATCAGGGACACGTGAAGCCATGGGAGCAGGTGGTGCACGGTCGTATGAGCAGTTGGTGCATATCACAAGTCCTGGTTATGTAACCACTGACGCCAGGCAGACAATCTCTGAAGAGTATTGATAATGGCTGGAGTCACCCATCTTGTAAAGACACTGCTCAGAAGAAGGCAATGGCAAACTACTTCTGTAGAAACATTTGCTGAGAACAGTCATGGTAAGACGCGATCGCCTACATCAGAAGACGTAATGATGATGATGATGGATATATCCCCAGGGCCACATGAGATCTCTCCCAGAATGCTGAGAAGAAAGAGATCAAATAGTAAGTCTGGTTGGACTGCACTTGGAATATTGTGTTCAGCTTTGGTTACCTCATTATAGGAAGCAGGTGGAAGCTTTAGAGAGGGTGCAGAGGAGATTTACCAGGGTGATGCTTGGATTAGAGAGCTTGTCTTATGAGGAAAGGATGAGCAAGTTAAGGCTTCTCTCTTTGGAGTGAAGGAGGATGAAATGTGCCTTGATAGAGGTTTACAAGATGGAAAGAGGCACAGATCTGGTGGACAGCCGGAGATATTTTCCCCAGGCGGAAGTGCTAATATGAGGTGGCATAATTTTAAGGTGATTAGAAGAAAGTACAGGGGGCTTGTCAGATAAAAGGTATTTTACACAGGGAGTAGTGGGTACCTGGAATGCACTGTACCTGCCAGGGGTGGTGGAAGAGGCAGGTACAGTACATTTTGGACATTTAAGACGCTCCTAGATAGGCAGACGGATGATCGAAACATGGAGGGCTATGCAGGAGGGAAAGGTCAGATTGATTTTAGCGTAGGTTAAAATGTTAGCATAACATTGTGGGCCGAAGGGCCTGAATGGTGCTTTAATGTTCTATGTTCGAAATAAAATTAATAATGGAATGTAATTCTATCAAAACGCACAAGATTCTGAAGATGCTGGGTGTTAAGGTGTATTCTGGATGTAGGGTAAATAGTAAATATTAAGTTCAACGAGAGCCAACCTTCAGATTTGAATATGGATGGCAGATTGAATTTGAAACACAGCTCTAAACCACGGGCTTCCTGGAGCTGCAGGTTGGGGTCAATTCCAAACAAAGACACACTCCCCTTGGACCTTGGATACTCGCATATACATGAACGTGGCCCAGAGGCAGTGGGGATTAAGTTTGATGTTGGGTGTCTGGAGTGAGGGTGCAAACAGGGGGTGTTTGAAAATTACATGGAATTCAAAGGAAGCATTGTAGATACGTTGTAACTAAAGAATGATCCTGCGTTTACCTTTGATCTTTTGCATGTAAAAATATCATGTACTATTGGGTCGGGAGGCCTCTTCTTTCAAGAGTGACTCAATGTGATGCCTGTTGCTCATGTTTGCTGAATAAAACATTTCTATGTGCATTGGCTTCAGTGTCTCTCCATTGATTTTGTTCACAATTACAACTGAGGGAATCCAGAGTAACACGCACTAAATGCTAGTGGAACTCAGCAGGTCAGGTAGCATCTATGTAGAGGAATGAAGAGTCATCTTTCCGGTCCCGATGAATGGTGTCAGCCTGAAGCATTGACTATTTAATTCCTGTCCATTGATGCTGCCTGGCCTGCTGAGCTCCTCCAGCATTTTGTGTGTGTAACTCTGTCGAAGGAGTCACAAGCAGACAGGGCTGCTCACTGCTGTGAGAGGAGTGACACAACCCACCCCCCCATAGCTCCACTGATCGAAGCCTACCTTCAAGTTCATCTTTGGTGATCACGATCTCACCTCTGTCGGTCTGGATGTCTGTGGGTGTGAAACGAGAGAATCTTTATTCAATGGATACTGGTAAGAAATCACCATTGCGAGGGCAGGACGACAATCAGTTAGCAGAATGTCAGCCTCCCCCACCAGATAATTCATGCACGTTCCAGGACCTGGATCGAACTTACGGTCCACCCCCAACCCTTCTCCAGAGCTGCATGCCAGTCCGTCCCTTGTCAAGTCTTCTTCTGCGGTACCTGCTGCACCCATCACCACCCTCCACTGAATGGACAAGGGCAGCAGCTTCTGACTGAACGGACAAGGGCGGCAGCTTCTCCGCTGAACGGACAAGGGCGGCAGCTTCTGACTGAACGGACAAGGGCGGCAGCTTCTGACTGAACGGACAAGGGCGGCAGCTTCTCCGCTGAACGGACAAGGGCGGCAGCTTCTGACTGAACGGACAAGGGCGGCAGCTTCTCCGCTGAACGGACAAGGGCGGCAGCTTCTGACTGAACGGACAAGGGCGGCAGCTTCTGGCTGAACTGCAGGTCAGACACCATCCTGACTTTGAGATCTTTTGTCATCAAGCCTAAACCTTGTAACAGCTGCCAGGAGCACAATGGGCCAAGGCCACATCACAGGGACGACAGCAGCTCTAGGAGTGACCATAAGGATGGGCAATTAGCCCAGAAACACCCACATAGAGTCTCTAGAGCACTACAGCTCAGAAACAGACCCTTCGGCCTATCTAGACTGTGCCATACTGTTATTCTGCCTGGTCCCATCGACCTACACCTCGACCATAACCCTCCATACCCCTCCCATCCAAGAGTCATAGAGCAGTACAGCACTGAACTAGGTTATTTGGCCCATCTATTCCATGCTGAACCATTTAAACTGCCTACTCCCATCGACCTGCAGCCAGACCATACCCCTCCCATCCATGTACCTATCCAAACTTCTCTTCAATGTTGAAATTGAAGTTGCATCCACCATTTGCCCTGGCAGCTCGTTCCAGACTCACCACCCTCTGAGTGAAGAAGTTTCCCCTCATGTTCCCCTTCAACTTTACACAATTTTCACCCTTAACCCATGACCTCTAGTTGCAGTCTCCCCCAACCTCAGTGGAAAAAGCCTGCTTGCATTTTGTAAACATCCCCTAGATAAAGGAAGTAATCAATGGTACAGAGATATCCATGTAAAATCACCCCATTCACAAAGGTGTCAATAAGATTGAACAAGTACAGGGAAAATTTATAAGGACGTGACGTTGCTGGGACTGGACGGCCTGAGTTATAGGGAAAGGTTGAATAAGCTAGGACTGTATTTCCTGGAGCTCAGGAGAATGAGGGGAGATTTGATAGAGGTATACAACATAATAAGGGGTATAGATAGGGTAAATGCAAACAGGCTTTCTCCACTGAGGTTGGGTGGGATTACAACTAGAGGTCATGGGTTAAGGGTGAAAGGTGAAAAGTTTAAGTGGAACATGAGGGGGAAACTTCTTCACTTCAAGGTTGGTGAGAGTGTGGAACGAGCTATCAGTGCCAGTGGTGGATGTGGTTTGATTTTAACGTTTAAGAGAAGTTTGGATAGGTTCATGGATGGTAGGGGTTTGGAGCTCTCCGGTCCAGTTACTGGTTGGTGGGTCTAGGCAGGATAATAGTTTGTCATGGACCAGACAGGCCGAAGAGCCTGTTTCTGAACTCTGGTATTCTATGTCTGACAAAACAAGGTTGCTTCTGTCGAAGATACATACGCATTATCCTGGTTGCAGCCAAAGTGTCGACCGTGGTCACTGGCTCAGACACACGTGACGGTCTGCTGATCCCTGCGCTGTTGACAGCCCGGACACGGAACTGATATGTTCGGTTTTCCAAGAGACCCAGGACGGGAAACTTGCATAATTTCTCGGGGGTTTCATTGCACGTCAACCACTCGTCACTCCCCACCTCCTTCCTAGAATTATAGATCAAAATACACCAGTCTCCATGGCCGAGAGATTCATTGACATGACTCCAACAGATATAGAGTGACAGAGGCAACAATCTCACTGACATGGCATTGATGAATTGTTGCCTACCATTGGCGACCTTGCGGTTGTATTGATTTTATTTTATATAGAGATTCAGCACAGTGACAGACCCTTCTGTCCCAATGAGCCCACACTGCCCAATTACACACGTGTGACCAATCATCCTACTAACCTGTATGTGTTTGCCACAGGCCGCTGTGGAGGCCAAGGCATTGGGTGTACTTATGGCAGAGGTCAATAGACTCTTGATTGGTCAGGGCATGAAGAGAAGGCGGCAGGAGATTGGGGCTGAGAGGGAAAATGGATCAGCCTTGGTGAAATGGCAGAGCAGCCTCGATGGGCCAAATGGCCTAATTCTGCTCCTATGTCTTCAGGTCTTTGGAATGTGGGAGGAAACCGGAGCACCCGGAGGAAATTCACACGGTTACATGGAGAACATATGAATTTGTTACAGACATCGGTGGAATTGAGCCTGGGTTACCAACCAATGTTATATTAACCACTACACTACCATGCCATTGCACACAGACTCCAGACACACCGGTTGCTGGAGTCTCAACGTGACTTCCTTGTCCACTCATCCCTCCCCACTGATCTCCCTTCAGGCACTTAACCCTGCCAGCGGGACATAGTTCCCTGTGACTCTGAGTTCTACACTTGCCCTCTACCCCAACTCACTCCCTCACTACTATTCAGAGCCCCAACAGTCCTTCCAAGTGAGGTAACACTTCGCCCTCGACTCTGTTGGGTTGTCTATGGTATCTGGTGCTCCTGGTCCTCCTCTCATTTGGGAGACTCAGTGTCGATTTGGGGACTGTTTTCACTCCGTTCGCCACAAAAGGCGGGATTTCCCAGTGGCCACTCATTTAATTCAACTTCCTGTTCCCATTCTGACTTGTCAGTCCATGGCCTCCTCTGCTGTCCCGATGAGGCCACGCTCAGGTTGGAGGAGCCCAATTTCAATGTTTAAGAGAAGTTTGGATAGGTACATGGATGGTAGGGGTATGGAAGGCTATGGTCCCAGTGGAGGTCGATGGGAGTAGGCAGTTTAAGTAGTTCGGCACAGACTAGATGGGCTGAAGGGCCTGTTTCTGTGCTGTATTTTTCTATGACTATGCTGAAGGAGATCAGTGGATCAAGCAGGACTGTGGAGGGAAATGGGCAGTTGATGTTGTGGGTGGAGACCCTCCATCTGGACTGAAAGCTAACGGGAAGATAAGCAGTTTAGAAAGCCAGCTCATGCTTCAACCCTTTCCCTCATCTATATTCATGTTAGCTCTCCTCTGTCTTCCAGTCCTGATGAAGAGTTTCATCCCAAAACCTCACCTGTCCTTTTCCCTTGGTAGATGGTGCCTGGCCCATTCCTTCAACATCTGGAGCAACACACACAAAATGCAGGAGGAACTCAGCAGGTCAGGCAGCATCTGTAGAGGCCAAGGAATCTCAGAGGGTCAGGTCAAATTGACTTAGCTCAGAGGTTTGACTATTTCTTTCTCCTGCATAGATGCTGCTTGACCTGCTAAGTTCCTCCAGCAGACTCTCTGTTGCATTAGCCATTTCAATGGCGGTGTCGAATGTGTGGCCATTACAACATAATGCCTTTCGTGCTACAGTCAGAGATGTGTTTCTTTATCAAGACACACAAAATGCTGGAGGAACTCAGCAGGTCTGGCAGCGTCTATGGAAATGAACAAGCCGTCAACACCTTGGGCCGAGGCCCTTCATCAGGAGTGATAAGGGAGGGAGCAGAAAGCAGAATAAGAAGTTTGGGGGAGTGAGCGGAGTTCAAGCTGGCAGATGACAGGTGAGATTGATTGATTGCTTGATTTCTTGATTTATTTGTGATTTATTTATTGGTGAACCTATTTATTTACTGAGAGATACAGTGTGGAACCGGCTCCTGTGGCCCATCAAGCCTCGCTGCCCAGCAACCCACCGATTTAACCCCAACCTAATCACAGGACACTTTACACTCTAACCTGCTAAGCTGTCCGTCTTTGGACTGTGGGAGGAACTGCAGCACCCGGAGGAAACACACACGCACACACGGGAAGGGATGTACAGATCTGCTTACAGAGGACGCTGGAAATGAACTCTGCACTCCGACGCCCCGAGCTGTAACAGCGTTGCGCTAACCACTACACTCCTTGGAACTGCAAATAAATCATTACCTTGTCTGAGAAATTTTATATGTGAAAATTTGTTTCTCTGTGATCAGCATGGATATGTTCCTGACTGTAACTCCACCCCACCACTACGGTGCTCCACCAAATGCCAGCCCCCAGCCTGGGAGTGCCCCTCACACAACTGGCCTTGGTCACGTCAATGGCGACTAACCACAGAGGACCTGAATTCACTGTTTGTCACTTAGCTTCCTCACACACCTTCCTCCTGCCAGATCTTCATCAGTTCTGCCAAAGAAGTAGGTCTTCTGGTACCTGGTATCCTCTGGTATGGTGGCGCAGTGGTATAGAGGCAAGTGTAATCCTTTACAGAGGCAGTGATCAGGACTCTGTAAGGAGTTTGTACGTTCACCCTGTGGGTTTTCTCCAGGGGTTCCCCTTTCCTCCAGGGGTTCCCGTTTCCTCCAACATTCCAGAGACGTTGGAAACACCAATGTCCTTGAATGGAAAATCCTACAAAAAGTGATGGATACGGCCCAGTCCCTCACGATAACGCCCTCCCCAGCACTGAGCACATCGACACGAAATGTTGTCGCAGGAGGGGAGCAGCCATCATCAGGAATCTCACCACTAGGTTGTCGCTGCTGCCAACAGGTAGAAGGTTCAGGAGCCTCAGGACCCACAGCACCAGGTTCAGAAACAGTTACTATCCCTCAACCAACAGGCTCTTGAACCACAAGGAATAACTTCACTCACCCCATCATTGAAACGTTTCCACAACCTATGGACTCACTATCAAGGACTTTTCATCTCATGTTCTCAATACTTATTGCTCATATATTTGTGATTATTATGTCTTTCTTTATGTATTTGCACAGTTTGTTCTCTTCTGCACACTGGGTGAATGCCCAAGTTGGTGCAGTCTTTCATTGATTCTGTTATGGTTATTATTCTATTACAGATTTATTGAGTATGCCCACAAGAAAATGAATCTCAGGTTGTATCTGGTGACATACATGTACTTGGATAATAAAATTACTTGGAACTTTGAAATATCCGGAAGCGTGGAGACACTTGTGGGCTATTCCCAGCAAATCTTTGGACTGTGTTGGTCATTGTTGCAAACGATCCTTGTGTGTTGCAATGTATATGTGACATAAAACACAGAACATAGAACAGCGCAGTATAGAGCCTTCAGCCTACCATGATGTGCCAACCTTTTAACCTACTCCGACAGCAATCTAACCCTTCCCTCCTACATAGCCCTCCATTTGAATTTCATCCATGTGATCATCTACAACAGAGATTCCCAACCTGAGGTCCATGGACTCCTTGCTTACTGGTATTGGTCCATGGCATAGAAAAGGTTGGGAACCCCTGATCTAAGATTTCCTTAAATGCTTAAATGCTAATCCTTTTCCTTATAGACAGGTCCGCCCAGAAAAAACAGATTTTCCAGGAATAAATGGGGCCATTCACTGCCGCTGGTAGCAACTGGACAGAGAGAACTTCCCGTCACTGACCTGTCGATGAAGTAGCCGATCACTGGACTCCTTCCCTCTGCACTGGGTGGGTTCCAGGTAACAAGCACGTAATCCTTGTTCACATCCTGACACTCCACGTCCAGAGGAGACCCGGCTGCTCCAGGTACTGCCGCCGAGGCATCTGTGTGAGCAAGATAGTGCCACTGATTGTGAATTAGTCACACTGTTTATTATCAAAGTGCCTGTAGGGAACAATATACTACCTTGAGATTCATTTTCTTGCAGGAAAATAAAGGAATAAAATAGAATTTATGAAAAATTATACATAAATAAAGACTGACAAGCAAGCAATGTGCAAATGTAAACACACTCAAAATGCTGGAGCAACTCAGCAGGTCAGGCATCATCTACAGAAGGGAATGAACAGTTGATGTTTTGGTCTGAGACCCTTCATCAGTACTGGAAATGAAGGGGGAAGACGCCAGAATAAAAAGCTGGGGTGGAGGGAAAGGTGGCTAGTTGAAGGTGAGAGGTGAATCCTGGTGGGTGGGAAGGTAAAGGACTGGAGAGGAGGGAATCTGATAGGAGAGGAGAGTAGGCCATAGGAGAGAGGGAAGGAGGAGAGGACCCAGGAGGAGGTGATAGACAGGTGAGATGAAGTAAAAGGTCAGAGTGGGGATAGAAGAAGCGGGGAGGGGGAGGGAATTTCTTTTACTGGATGGAGAAATTGATATTCAAGCCATCAGATTGGAGGCCACCCAGACTGAATATAAGGTAAACGCGAGGAAATCTGCAGATGCTGGAAATTCAAGCAACACATATAAAAATTGCTGGTGAACGCAGCAGGCCAGGCAGCATCTATAGGAAGAGGTACAGTCGACGTTTCGGGCCGAGACCCTTCATCAGGTGAGGGTGGCCTCATCATAGCAATACAGGAGGCTCTAGACTGACACGTCGGAATGGGAATTAAAATATTTGGTCACCGGGAAGTTCCACTTTCGGCAGATGGAACACAGGTGCTCGAAGAAGTAGTCTCCCAATTTATGATAGGTCTCATAGTGTAGAGGAGGCCACGTCAGAAGTTCTGGACACAATGTGCAAAAGAAGATAAAGTGTGCAAATTAATAAAAAATAAGTAAATCAATAATACTGAGAACTTAAGTAGTAGAGTGCTTCAAAGTGAGTCTGAACATCATGGAGTCAGTTCAGAGTTGAGGTGAGTGAAGTTATCTCTTCTGGTTCAGGAGCCTGATGGTTGTAAGGTAATAACTCTTCCTAAAACTGGTGGTGTGGGACCCAAGGCTCCTGAGATATTTACGGACATTTTCCTCGTCCCTCTCATCGTGGTCCACTTCAGAAAAGCTGGAGGCTTTATTTTCATTAGCAGGAAGAACATCCTCTGGTGACAATCAATCTGATACCATCAGAATAACATAGAGCAGAACAGAACTGCACAGGCCATTCATCTCACCATGTTGTGCCAATCTTGATGCTAACTTATACTAGATGTGCTCTGCCTGTGTACCATCCATATCTCCCCTTAATTAGAATTCAATATAAATGTCTCTCAAACTCCCCCAAATTGCAATGGTACAGCACAGAACAGGCCATTCGGCCCACAATGTTGTGCTGAACAAGCTGAAAAGCAAATCAAAAACACCCAAACACTAAACTCTCCTACCAACGTGATGTCCATATCTCTCCATCTTCCTTTATCCATGTTCCCTCCATTTTCCTTGCATCCATAAAATTGTGGCTCCCATGATTTTAAAAAGCTCAGACAATACAACTTTGTCCAACCTTTCTTTAATAGCTCATGCTCTCTAATCCAAGTAGCGTCCTGGTAAACCCTCTCCAGCACCTCTCCACATCCTTCCCTTGATCGAGTGAGCACTACTACGCTGTAGTGTGGCTTGGAATTTTGTTCTGTAATAAAAGGTCATTGTGCAGAAACACACATTCTGTTGCAAGAAACAACCCACCTGAGGAAGTCATTGGGTCAAACAGCATTTGCATGGGGAACGAAATGATCAGAATCCAGACTTGACCAAATCGACAACCATTTGTCTGCCTCCACAGATGTTGCCCAATTTGTTGAGTTCCTTCAGCAGTTAACTTCTTGCTCCATATTCCAGCATCTGCAGTGTCTTTTGTCTCCATCTGAGTTTTGTTTCTCGTTCCACAGATCTCCCCTCTCACCCCTTCTCTTCTTCTCATTTGCCCATCACCTCCCTCTGGTTCACTGCCTCCTTCCCTTTCTCCCATGATCCAGTCTCCTCTCCAATCAGATTCTTCAGCCCTTTACCTGTTCTGTCCATCACCTCCCAACTTCTTACTTCATCCCCTCTGCCTCACCCACCTTCCCCTTCACCTGATCTCACCTATCTCTTGCCATCTTGCTCTCTTTATCCTCCACTCTACCCCAGCTTCTTATTCTGGATTCTGCCTCCTTCCTTTCCAGGCCTGATGAAGGGCCTCAGCCTGTAGTGTTAACTCTTTATTCCCTGACATAGATGCTGCCTGATCTGCTGAGTTCCTGCAGCATTTTGTGTGTGTTCCACAGATACTGCCTGATGCTTTGAAGATTTTCAGTTTTTAGTTCAGATTTTCGTCATCTTTAGTGTTTTTCCTTCTCCCTGGATATATATTTCCCTTCTAGGGCATGTTCAAACATTGACACCCATCTTGATAACTTGGGCTGGAAGGAAGAAGAAACCACATCTTTGTTATATTCATCCTCCAATATTTGATTCCATAAGGGCATAAGACTATAAAAGGTAGAATCAGAAATATGGCCATTTGGCCCATCGAGTCTGCTCTGCCATTTCATCATGACTGATCCATTTTCCCTCTCAACCCCATTCTCTTGCCTTCTCCATGTAACCATTCATGCCCTGACTAATCAAGAACCTATCAACCTCCACCTTAAATACATCCAATGACATGGCCTCCACAGCCGACTGTGGTAATGAATTCCACAGAATCACCATCCTCTGGCTAAAGAAATTCCTCCTCATCTCTGTTCTAAATGGATGTTCCTCTATACTGAGGCTGTGCCTCTGGTCCTAGACACCCCCACCATCGGAAACATCCTCTCCACATCCACTTGTTTATACCTTTTAATATTTAATAGGTTTCAATGAGATCCCCCTTCCTTCTTCTAAACTCCAGCAAGTAGAGGCCCAGAACCATCAATTTCATCATTGACATACAAGGTAAAAAGAAGCAGTCCCAACACAGACCCCTGTGGAACATCACTCGTCACCAGCAGCCAATCCAAAAATGATCCCTTTATTCTCACCCTTTGACTCCTGCCAATCAGTCAATGCTCCATCCAGGCTAGTATCTCTCCTGTAATACCATTGGCCCTTAATTTGTTAAGCAGCCTCACCTGTGGCACCTTGTCAAAGGCCTTCTGAAAATCCATATAAACAACATCCAATGATTCTTCTCTGTCTATCCTGCTTGTAATTTCCTCCAACAGATTTTTCAGGCAAGATCTTCCCTTAAGGAAACCATGTTGACTTGGGCCTATTTTATCATGTGCCCCCAAGTATCCTGAGACCTCATCCTTAACAATCCACACCAAACATCTTCCCAGGCACCTTTCCACTAGCAACAGCAACTGCACTCACTTCTGCCCCCTGACACACTTGCAGTTCCAGCATACTGCTAGCGTTTTCCACAGTGAAGACAGATGCAAAATACTTATTTGGTTCGTCTGCTATTTCCTTGTCCCCCATTACTACTTCCCCAACATCATTTCCCCGTGGTCCAAAATATACTCTTGCCTCTCTTTTACTCTTCAATGTCTGAAAATCCTTTTAGATTAGGTTAGACTAGATTAGATTCAACTTTATTGTCATTGTGCCGAGTACAGATACAAAGTCAATGAAATGCAGTTAGCATCTAACCAGAAATCCTCTTCGATATTATTGGCTAGCTTATCTTCATATTTCATCTTTTCCCTCCTTATGGGTTTTCTTAATTGCCTTCTGTTGGTTTTTAAAAGCTTCACAATCCTCTAATTCCCACTGGTTTCTTCTCTACTTTCTTTTGCTTTTATGTTGTTTTGACTTCCTTTGTCAGCCCCAGTTGCTTCATCCTGCCTTTAGAATACTATTACTTCTTCCTTGGGATGGATCTGATGTATCTATTCTGCATCTTCTGAATTGTTCCCAGAAACTCCAACCATTGTGCTGTTCTGCCATTATCCATACTAGTGTTCCCTTCCAATCAACTTTGGCCAGCCCCTCTCTCATGCCTCTGTAATTCCCTTTAGTACTGATATATCTGACTTTAACTTCTCCCTCTCAAATTGCATGGTGAATTTATCATATTATGATCACTGCCTCCAAGGGTTCCTTCACCTTAAGCTCCATAATCAAATCTGGTTCATTACACAACAACCAATCCAGAAACAACACACATCAAAGTTGCTGGTGAACGCAGCAGGCCAGGCAGCATCTATAGGAAGAGGCGCAGTCGACGTTTCAGGCCGAGACCCTTCGTCAGGACTAACTGAAGGAAGAGTGAGTAAGGGATTTGAAAGCTGGAGGGGGAGGGGGAGATGCAAAATGATAGGAGAAGACAGGAGGGGGAGGGATGGAGCCGAGAGCTGGACAGGTGATAGGCAGAAGGGGATACGAGAGGATCATGGGACAGGAGGTCCGGGAAGAAAGACGGGGGGGGTGACCCAGAGGATGGGCAAGACGTATATTCAGAGGGACAGAGGGAGAAAAAGGAGAGTAAGAGAAAGAATGTGTGCATAAAAAAGAGTAACAGATGGGGTACGAGGGGGAGGTGGGGCCTAGCGGAAGTTAGAGAAGTCAATGTTCATGCCATCAGGTTGGAGGCTACCCATACGGAATATAAGGTGTTGTTCCTCCAACCTGAGTGTGGCTTCATCTTTACAGTAGAGGAGGCCGTGGATAGACATGTCAGAATGGGAATGGGATGTGGAATTAAAATGTGTGGCCACTGGGAGATCCTGCTTTCTCTGGCGGACAGAGCGTAGATGTTCAGCAAAGCGGTCTCCCAGTCTGCGTCGGGTCTCACCAATATATAAAAGGCCACATTGGGAGCACCGGACGCAGTATATCACCCCAGTCGACTCACAGGTGAAGTGATGCCTCACCTGGAAGGACTGTTTGGGGCCCTGAATGGTGGTAAGGGAGGAAGTGTAAGGGCATGTGTAGCACTTGTTCCGCTTACACGGATAAGTGCCAGGAGGGAGATCAGTGGGGAGGGATGGGGGGGACGAATGGACAAGGGAGTTGTGTAGGGAGCGATCCCTGCGGAATGCAGAGAGAGGGGAGGAGGGAAAGATATGCTTAGTGGTGGGATCCCGTTGGAGGTGGCGGAAGTTACGGAGAATAATATGTTGGACCCGGAGGCTGGTGGGGTGGTAGGTGAGGACCAGGGGAACCCTATTCCTAGTGGGGTGGTGGGAGGATGGAGTGAGAGCAGATGTACGTGAAATGGGGGAGATGCGTTTAAGAGCAGAGTTGATAGTGGAGGAAGGGAAGCCCCTTTCTTTAAAAAATGAAGACATCTCCCTCGTCCTAGAATGAAAAGCCTCATCCTGAGAGCAGATGCGGCGGAGACGGAGGAATTGCGAGAAGGGGATGGCGTTTTTGCAAGAGACAGGGTGAGAAGAGGAATAGTCCAGATAGCTGTGAGAGTCAGTAGGCTTATAGTAGACATCAGTGGATAAGCTGTCTCCAGAGACAGAGACAGAAAGATCTAGAAAGGGGAGGGAGGTGTCGGAAATGGACCAGGTAAACTTGAGGGCAGGGTGAAAGTTGGAGGCAAAGTTAATAAAGTCAACGAGTTCTGCATGCGTGCAGGAAGCAGCGCCAATGCAGTCGTCGATGTAGCGAAGGAAAAGTGGGGGACAGATACCAGAATAGGCATGGAACATAGATTGTTCCACAAACCCAACAAAAAGGCAGGCATAGCTAGGACCCATACGGGTGCCCATAGCTACACCTTTAGTTTGGAGGAAATGGGAGGAGCAAAAGGAGAAATTATTAAGAGTAAGGACTAATTCTGCTAGACGAAGCAGAGTGGTGGTAGAGGGGAACTGATTAGGTCTGGAATCCAAAAAGAAGCGTAGAGCTTTGAGACCTTCCTGATGGGGGATGGAAGTATATAGGGACTGGACATCCATGGTGAAAATAAAGCGGTGGGGGCCAGGGAACTTAAAATCATCGAAAAGTTTAAGAGCGTGAGAAGTGTCACGAACATAGGTCGGAAGGGATTGAACAAGGGGTGATAAAACAGTGTCGAGGTATGCAGAAACGAGTTCGGTGGGGCAGGAGCAAGCTGAGACAATAGGTCGGCCAGGACAGGCAGGTTTGTGGATCTTGGGTAGGAGGTAGAAACGGGAAGTGCGGGGTGTGGGAACTATAAGGTTGGTAGCAGTGGATGGGAGATCCCCTGAGCGGATAAAGTCGTTGATAGTGTGGGAGACAATGGCCTGGTGCTCCTTAGTGGGGTCACGATCGAGGGGTAAATAAGAGGAGGTATCCGCGAGTTGTCGCTGTGCCTCGGCAAGGTAGAGGTCAGTACGCCAGACTACGACAGCACCCCCTTTATCAGCTGGTTTAATAATAATGTTAGGATTAGTGCGGAGGGAGTGGAGAGCAGAGCGTTCCGAAGGAGTGAGGTTGGAATGGGGACAAGGTGCGGTGAAGTCGAGACGGTTGATGTCCCGTCGGCAGTTGGCAATAAAGAGATCCAGAGCAGGCAGAAGACCAGAGCGGGGTGTCCATGAAATGACCAATCCAGAATAACCTTTTTCCTAATGGACCCAACCACAAGCTGCTCTAAAAATCCATATCATGGGTATTCTGCATATTCTCTCTCTTGGGATCCAGCACCAACCTGATTTTCCCAATCTCTTCACATATTGAAATATCCCATGACTATGGTAACATTACCCTTTTGACATGCTTTTTCTCTTTCCCATTGTAACTTGTAGTCCTGGCTACTGTTCAGAGAACTGTAGGTAACTCCCACCAGGGTCTTTTTAACCCTGCAGTTTCTAAACCCTGCCTACAAGGGTTCTACATCTTCCAATCCCAAGACCCCTCTTTCTAAACACCTGATTTAATTTTTTACCATTAGAGCTGCCCCACCCCCTCTGCCCACCTGCCTGTCCTGTCATTACAATGTGTGGCCTGGGATTTTAAGCTCCCAACTATAACCTTCTTTCAGCCATGATTCAGTGAAGCCCGTGAAGTCGTACCTACCAATCTCTAACTGTGCTACAAGATCATCTACCTTATTCCATGTATTGCGTACATTCAAATATAGCACCTTCAGAACTGTATTCATCACCCTTTTGATCTGTCCCTATATTACACTGCAACTCATCCCACTGACTGCAATTTTGCCCCATCCTTCTTGACAGTCTCACTACACCCTGCATCCACTTGTATGCCAACTGTCCCATCCTCCGCCCTATCACTCTGGTTCCCTACCCCCTGCTAATTTAGTTTAAATCCCCCCCAACAGTTCTAGCAAATCTGCCAGCAAGGATATTGGTCCCCCTCAGATTCAGGGGTAACTCATCCCTTTTATACAGGTCACACCTCCCCCCCCAGAAGAGATCCCAATAACTTCCATTGACTTCATCAGATCAGGGCTGTGTTACCACGACATCCATTACTAATCTCTCTTCAACACATTCCATTGGCATCCAAGGTCCTCGCCTTCACCCTGACTGCACTGCACCCTGCTGATGAACTATTTGACCCTCTCCCATCAGGGAACAGTCTATGCAGCATCCAGACTCAATAACAGTTACTTTCCCCAAACAATAAGGCTGATTAACACCTCCACCCCGAACTCACCCCTCCACACCCACACCCACAACCACTACTTTATCATTTCCTCTCAGTCACCTTTGTCCAGATACTCCTGTACATAAAGTAACTTTATGGACAATTAATCAATCTATGTATCTAAGTTTTTATGTATTTATATTTATTGTGTTTATATTATTATTGTGCTATGAATGTTGAGGCATAATTGTAAATGCATAGCTTCGGTGGACAGGGCGTGTTATGCATGAAGGGTTCCTGAATCCCCAATCAGCTGTGATATGGTGAGCTTCACTGGGCAAGAGGAATGGAGGCAGGCCCATAACAGGTTGAAAACTAACAGTGCACTTGCCGGGCTTGTACCAAAACGGCTGGAACAGAGGACACAAGACCAGAGTGGCTGGCCTGCCTTGGTTAGGACCGCTCACAACAACCTGGAGTACGGGCGCCAAGCGGTACGAATTGCTGCCCCACAGAGAAGGAAACCAATAACAGCGGCTCCCCTTCCAGATCCAGCACAGTACTCATGTCCTTATTGAGGACATCTAGGTCGCTCACAACTTGGACCCAGCAGCCACCTACAATCACACCACAGAACTGTACAAATATAACTGTGGTGGATGTATGGAATGCTCTGGCCCAGAAGGCTGTGGAGGCCAAGTCTCTGGATGCTTTCAAGAAAGAGATGGATAGAGCTCTTAAAGATAGTGGAATCAAAGGTTATGGGGATAAGGCAGGAACTGGATACTGATTGTGGATGATCAGCCATGATCACAGTGAAAGGCGGTGCTGGCTTGAAGGCTCAAATGGCCTACTCCTGCACCTATTGTCTATTGTCTATTGTCATCGTCAGATACAATGGACAACCAATAATCTTGTTCTTTACCTTACTGTGTTTTTTTTGTGCTGCATCATAGAGTCACAGAAACAGGCCCTTCAGCCCATCTAGTGTTTGCCAACCATTTAATCTGCCTACTCCCATCAACCTGCACCGGGACCATAGCCCTCCATACCCCTCCCTTCCACGTACCTATCCAAACTTCACTTAAAGGCTGAAATCAAGCTCGCATGCACCACTTGTGTTGGCAGCTCATTCCACACTCTCACCACCCTCTGAGTGAAGAAGTTTCCCCTTAAACTTTTCATCTTCAACCTTAACCCATACCTCTGGTTGTAGTCCCACCCAACTTCAGTGGAAAAAGTCTGCTTGCATTTATCCTGTCTATACCCACTATAATCAAATCCCCTCTCAATCTTCTATGTTCAAAGGAATCAGATCCGGAGTAACAATTATTTTGTTCTCCTTCACACTTGTGACCTGGAAGTGACATTAAGCAATCTTGACTTGACTGCCTTGAACATTCCGGTGTTGCTTTCTTCTACGGTGAATGATAAATGCAGCTTTTGAAGAATATCCTGAAGGGGGAGCTCAATACAATAGCACTGGCAGATCCCATTTGCTTTGTTACGTGCCGACTTCTAATGATTCATTGTGCTCACCGCTGCATCGAACTCATCCCCAAGCACAATCATCGAGGACCCCCACCATCCAAGGCCATACTCTCTTCTTGCTACTACCATCAGGCAGGAGGTACAGGAGCCTCAGGCCCCACACCACCAGGTTCAGGGACAGTTATTACGCTACAACCATCAGGCTCCTGAACCATCATGGATGACTTCACTCACCTCAACTCTGAACTGATTCCACAACCCATAGACTCACTTTAGAGGACTCTGAAACACATGTTCTCAATACTAGAAAGAACTGATTAGAAAGGCTGGCTCTGTTATGGGGGTCAAACTGGACACACTGGAGGCTGTGGTAGAATAAAAGACCCTATAGAAAATCCTGCCAATTCTCACCCTCTGCATGTCATCTTGGCTGAACAGAGGAGCACTTTTAGTAATAGACTAAGACAACTGCGCTGCTCCATTCTTACCCTCAGGCATTAGGCTTTATAATGAGTCAACTTATAGTCAGGGAAGTGATGGCCCCCTCCTGTCAGAATGTTTGTGGTAACTTATCTTTTTATTCTTTCTACTTCTCTTCTAATATTTGTATATCTGTGCGCTTGTAATGCTACTGTGACACTGTAAGTTCCTCTAGGATCAATAAAGTATTTATCTATCTCTCTATTATTTATTTAATTATGTATTTATTTATAATTTGCATAATGCTTTCGTTATGGAAGCACGTATACTAGCTACAGCCTTGAGATTCATCTTCTTACAGGCAGCCACAAAACAAAGAAGCACAATAGAGTCCATTAAAAAAAAAGATTGTCAAACACCCAATATGCAGAACAGAAATCAAACCGTGCCAACAACAGGTACGCCAATAGCATTTGGAACTGAAGTTCAGGAAAGTGAGTCCACAGCCATGAAGCCAGTCATAACTGATGCAGGAGCCCGGTAGTTGCAGGCCACAGCCTCAGTTCAGCGCAGGGACGGGTAAACCTCACAAGCAGGGAGCGGCACACCAGCCTGTCCCTCTCCTCCAGCCCCGACACTCTGACCTTTGCAATCTGCACCCACGCTTAAATTGGCCAAACCTTGGGTCATTCCTCACTCTCGAACCCAGTCCCTGGCACTACAGTACGCTCTCGGGCATTTAGGAGTTTATCAACATTTTATCAAAAGTCCAATGACACTCAAACCTGAAGACAGAAGTGTTCTCTATTTGTGTCAATTTTGATATAACTTCAGTAAATTTAAATAAGAAGATGGTATAGCAACCAAAAAAAAACTGATCAGTAAATCATCAGAACAACTGAGTGATCACAGGTCATAGGAGTACAATTAGACCACCTGGCCCATTGAAACTGCTCGGTAATTCGACCATGGCTGATACCCGCATTGGCAGTCCCCCTCTTTCCTCCTGTAATCCTTAAACCCCTTTACCAGCCAAGAACCCATCAATCTCATCCTTAAATATACCTAATCACGTGTCCTCCACAGCCACCTGTGCCAATAAATTCCACAGATTCACCACTCCCTGAAAGAAGAAATTTCCTCTTCATCTCTGTTTTAAAAGGATGTCCCTTTATTCTGAAGCCATAACCTCAGATCCTAGACTCTCCTACTAATGGGAACATCCTCTGTACGTTGTCTCTATCCAGGCTTTTCGGTGTCCAGTAGGTTTCAATGAGATGCCCTGTCTCATCCTTCTGAAATCCAACGATTACAGGTTGAGGTAGGGCAAATCTACCTGAGGAATAGGCAGCCAACATTGATTGACTGTGCAACTAACCTACACAGTCAAGGAGCCCAGAATAAACTCCACAATGTGAACCCACAAAGAACGGAGCACAGACTGGAAATACAGACCATAATACCATAAGGCATAGCAGCAGAATTAGGCCATTCGGCCCATTGAGTCTGCCCCACCATTTCATCATGGCTGATCCATTTTCCCTCTCAGCTCCAATCTCTTGCCTCCTTCCCGTATCCCTTCATGCCCTGACTAATCAACAATCTATCAACCTCTGCTTTAAATATACCAAATGACTTGGCCTCCACAGCAGTCTGTGGCAACAAATTCCACAGATTCACCACCCTCTGGCTAAAGAAATTCCTCCTCATCTCCATTCCAAATGGACATTCCTCTATTTCCGAGGCTGTGCCCTCTGGTCCTAGATTCCGCCACCATATAACGGCGTAACAGTGGACAGATTAACCAGGTCAGTGTCCCATCGAAGTCTGATAAAGTAGACACATTCTGTGTTTAAAACAGGACACGTTCTTTATTTTCAGAGCAGGAGCATCTTCTTACCTCTCACAAAGACATATCCACTACATTCCTTGTAATCTGCCCCTGTCAGGAGGCACATACTATAGAGACCCTCATCCTCCTTATAGATGTGAGTGAGGGTCAGTGTGGTGGAATATTTCGAGGTCTTAATCTTCACCAAATTAGACTCCTTCACTGGAATTCCTGCAGGTACAATAACGATTAGCATCAGCATTTGCCACATTGTCTAGCCCACATATTTGCTTCCATTTCAAATGTTATTGCATTTCTGTTGACAGGTCACATCTCATAACAACTGGCACAGGGCTCTTGCTGCAGAAGACAACTCAGCATATGTTATGGATTTCCTTGGTAGCAAGCTAGAATATAAAAGCAGGGACATACTAGAGAGGCTTTACAAAGCACTGGCAACGCCTCAGTTGGCGAATTGTGTGCAGTTTTGGCTCCCTTATCTGAGAAAGGAGGTTCACAAAAACGATTCTGAGATCGAAAGAGGTATTTAAAATTATGAGGGGGGATAGATAGAGTTGACATGGATAGGCTTTTTCCATTGAGAGTGGGGGAGATTCAAACAAGAGGACATGAGTTGAGAGTTAAAGGGCAAAAGTTTAGGGGTAACATGAGGGGGAACTTCTTTACTCAGAGAGTGGTAGCTGTGTGGAACGAGCTTCCAGCAGAAGTGGTTGAGGCAGGTTCAATGTTGTCATTTAAAGTCAAATTGGATAGATATATGGACAGGAAGGGAATGGAGGGTTATGGGCTGAGTGCAGGTCGGTGGGACTAGGTGAGAGTAAGAGTTCAGCACGGACTAGAAGGGCGAGATGGCCTGTTTCCGTGCTGTAATTGTTATATGTTATATGAAAGGCTTGTCGTATGAGGAGTGTTTGATGGCTCTGTGCCTCTACTCACTGGAATCTGAAGGATGAGGGGTGACTTCACTGGAACCTAGCAAATGTTGAAAGGCCTTGATAAAGTGGAAGTGGAAAGGATGTTTCCTGTGGTGGGGGAGCCTAAGACAAAAGGACACAGCATTAGAGTAGAGAGACATCTGTTTAGACAGGAAATGAGTAAGCTATTACTGTATTGTGCAATCTGTTACTTTAATTTCTGGGCAACAATATTCACATTAAGTTATCTGACTTCTAACTGTTTGTCAGTCCTATCACAGAGCCAGAAGTGGAACACACTCATTGAACCCTTGTTAACTCAACATGTGAATGCTGATAAGGCAAAACAAACAGAAGATAATTTTACTAAGTTGCCAAGGTCATTCACTGGTTTAAGCAATTCACACTTTACACTGCGATTATAAACTTAATTTACTCTGCTGGCATTGGAGAGGGTGCAGAAGAGTTTCAGGAAAATAATTCTGGGAATGAAAGAGTTAACACATGAGGAGCATTTGAAGGCCCTAGGTCTGTACTTGCTGGAATTTAGAAGGATGTTGGGGAAGTGCGGAATCTCATTGAAACCTATTAAATATTGAAAACTCATGATAGAGTGGATGTAGAGAGGATGTTTCCTATAGTGGGTGAGTCTAGGACCAGAGGGCACTCGAGTCATGTCCACTTAGACAAGAGATGAGGAGGAACTTGAAGGTAGTGGATCTGTGGAATTCACTGCCACAGACGGCTGTGGAGGCCAAGTCATTGGGTATAATTAAAGCAGAGGTTGATAGGTTGATTGGGTCTTGATTAGTCAGGGTGTCAAAGGTTATGGGGAGAAGGCAGGAAAATGGGGTTAGGAGGGATAATTGGTCAGCCATGATGGAATGGCAGAGTAGCCATGATGGCCTAATTCTGCTCCCATGTCTCTTGGTCTGAATTAAGGTATGACTCAATCTCAGGGAGCAGCAGTGAGAAGAAATGTCATATAGAAAGTGAAAAGCCATTAGCACCCACCGTCATGAAGCCAGCAGATCTCTCCTGGGTGTCCTGTCAAGGCCGATGAGAAGGTGCAGCTCAGGGTTAGAGATCCACCCTCCTTCCCGAATGAAGCTCCAAACCCATCAACGATGTCAATGGCCGGCACTATTGGACTGGCTGGAGGAAAGAGTAAGAGGGAGTGATGTTGCTTTCAATTGGTACACAAAACCGTAGCTGCAAAACCAAACAGGACAGTACAGAACCACAAGATGACACAACACAGAGGAGGTTTAACCTCCTCCACATGGGTGAGACTCCATGCAGAATGGGAAACCATTTTGTCAAAACCTTTCGCTCTGTCCACCACAAAAGGCAGAAATGGCCACCCCATTCCCACTCCCATTCTGACGTGTCGGTCCACGTCCTCCTTCACTGTTCCAGTGAGGCCACACTCAGATTGGAGGAGTAATGCCTCTTATTCTCTGTCTGGGTAGCCTCCAACCTGATGGCATGAACATCGATCTCTCCAATGGCTGGTAATCTCTCCACCGTCCACCTTCCTTCTCCTTCCATTCCCTATTCATGATCCATCTCACCCCATCTCCTCACCTGCCCATCACCTTACTCTGGCCGCACATTTGACACTGCCATTGAAATGGTTAATACAACGGACAACCTGCTAGAGGCATTCAGAGGGTCAAGCAACACTTGTGGGGATGGGGGGGGGGAGAGGAATTGTCAAACTTTTAGAATAGAGGGATGTCAGAGGTAGCTTTTCACTCAGAGAGTGGCGGATGCCTGGAATGTACTGCCTGGTATGGTGGGAGAGCCAAATACATCAGAGGCTTTTAAGAGACATTTAGATAGGCACATGGATGTGAGGAGGGTGGAGGGATATGGACGTTGTGTAGGTAGGAAGGATTAGTTTTTGTGTTTTTTTTAGTTTTTTAGCTGGCTCAGCATGACATTGTGGGTCAAAGGGCCGGTTCCTGTACTGTACTCTTCACTGTTCTATGTTCTTTTACCTACAGTGTCGTGAGACAGTGGAATGAACTGCCAGCACAAGAGGTACATACCAGCTCAATTTCAATGTTTAAGAGTAGCATGGATGGTAGAGGTATGGAGGCCTATGGTCCCAGGAAAGGTTGACGGGAGCAGGCAGTTTAAATGGTTTCAGCATGGACTATTTGGGCAGAAGGGCCTGTTTCTCTGCTGTACTTTTCTATGACTCTCTGACTCTACTGACCAGGGTGAATTAGACAGCCAATCCAATTCACCAAGAGCATTAAGATGATAGAATCATGGCATCACCACCGCACAGAAATGTATTCTTTTGACCCAAGGTGTAAATGCCAGTTTTTGTGGACATGTTACTCCTGCTCACCACGTTCCTCTGCTCTTTTGCTCATCGTACTGATAATTGGTTTCACTCATGTTCCCAGTGAAAATCCCAGTGGACCACGAATCCTCCAGTGGTACTGGCAATGCATTTCAGCTTGTAAGATTTTGCGATTTATTCATCTCTTGGATCTTGATTTTACACTCACCCATAACTGCGCTTGAGACGGAGATTCAGAATCAGATTTATTTATCACATGCACGGCAAAACATTTGGTGTGGTAGGGTGGAGATATGTCTCTACCAAAGGAGGAGGAATAAGACGCTCCTTCACTCTGCTGGCCTGCAGGTCACCCTTGGGCAAGGTGTAGCACCTGCTTAGCCCCCAAACAGGGTCACGTGAAGCCATGGGGGCAGGTGGTGGATGGTCGTACCAGCAGCCGCTGCACATCACAACCACTGACACCAGGCAGACAATCTCTAAAGAGTATTGATAATGGCTGGGGTCTCCCATCTTGTAAAGACACTGTCCAGGAGAAGGCGACGGCAAACCATTTCCGTAGAAAAGTTTGCCAAGAACAATCATGATCATGGAAAGACCACGACTGCTCATGTCATACGACATGGCACATAATGATGATGTCATACGACATGGCACATAATGATGATGTCATACAACACAGCACATAATGATGATGATGATGACGTTATGGTATTTATTGTCCATTCCTAATTGTCCTTGACCTGACTGGATTGCTTGGAGATTTCACAGGGCAAAGGGCAACATGGTAGCCTAGCGTTTAATGTAACAATAGACATTAGGTGCAGGAGTAGGCCATTCAGCCCTTTGAGCCAGCACCACCATTCACTGTGATCTTGGCTGATCATCCACAATCAGTACCCTTTTCCTGCCTTCTCCCCATATCCCTTCACTCCGCTATCTTTAAGAGCTCTATCTAACTCTTTCTTGAAAGAATCCAGAGAATTGGCCTCCACTGCCTTCTGAGGCAGAGCATTCCACAGAACCACAACCCTCTGTGTGAAAAAGTTTTTCCTCAACTCCGTTCTAAATTGTCTACCCCTTATTCTTAAACTGTGGTTCTTGACTCCCCCAACATCGGGAACATGCTTTCTGCCTCTAGCGTGTCCAATCCCTTAATAATCTTATATGTTTCAATCAGATCCCCTCTCATCCTTCTAACTTCCAGTGTATACAACCCCAGTCACTCAAATCTTTCAACATATGCAAGTCCCGCCATCCCGGGAATTAACCTCGTGAACCTACGCTGCACTCCCTCCATAGCAAGAATGTCCTTCCTCAAATTTGGAGACCAAAACTGTAGACAGTACTGCAGGTGTGGTTTCACCAGGTCACAGTGCATACGCGACCCAGTTTCATTTTGCCACTGTTTGTAAAAGGTTGTGCATTTTTCCCCCGTGACTGTGTGTGTTTCCTCCGGGTGCTCTGCTGTCCTCCCACATTCCCAACTCGTACGGGTTACAGTTAGTAAGTTGTAAGCGTGTTAATTTGGCACCACTAGCACAGAGACACGTGCAGGCTGCCCCCAGCACATCCTCGGACTGTTTTGGCCATTGACACAATCGGCACATTTCACTGTATGTTTCAATGTTCGTGCAGCAAATAAAGCTAATCTCTAAATCTACAGGTTTGTATTGCTGGTGTCGTTCAGCTTTTGCCTCTCAAAGTCGAACCCTAAGTCCCCGGCGTGAGAGGTGGAAACGGGTAAGGCTGGCCAACAGGGCTTTGGTGAGGCCGTACAGGCCAATCCCCTGTACAGGGGATACAATGGATTGCAGAAACAGTGATGATCCCAACCAGACCATCGACTTCAGGCGACGATGGAGACGGGACGTCACCGATGACTTGTGCTCCGCTGGGAGCTGAGGGCCCGAGTAAGTCAGTTAGTAAGTTGTTCACTTTTAGATTATTTTAAATAACATTCCGATTTGTATTTCACACTTACATTATTACGTTAGCTGACATAAAACTGTGAGAGTCACAAAGGCAAAATTAAAACCATTTCTGGCTAAATCATTATACCTATCCTGCAGCTCCACTGGTGAAAGGGTTAACAACTCTTGGGTGGGGTGGGGTGAGGGCCTGGCCTAGTAGCATGACAGTTAGCATATCGCTACTGTGCTACTCCGAGCAGACTGAATGGGCCGAATGGGGTATGTCTTATTATAGCACCAGTGACATGGGTTCTATTCCCACCACTGTTAGTAAGTAGTTTGTCCTCCACAGGACCGCGGGCGTTTCCTCTGAATACTCGGGACTCCTCCTATGCTTCAAAGATGGACGAGTTAGTTGGTTAGTTGGTCAGATGAGTGTAATTGGGCCATTGAGCCAGAAGGGTCTGTCACTGTGCTGTATCTCCGAATTATAAATAAATTGTTGCTTGCCTGGAGGCACACGTCACTTACCTTTCAGCCCAACAGAGTCACTGCCTGCGTCTGAGCCTTCATATTCTGTAAAAGATCACAAATCAAAGTGTTGAAGGAAATTTGGTGAACATGGAGACCCAGCTCAGAACTTCAAAGTAATTTTTTTTTAATCAAAGTACGTATATATCACCCTATACAACCGTGAGATCCATTTTCTTGCAGGCATTCACAGAAGATCAAAGAAATACATTGGATTCTGGTTAGATGAGACACATCGAGGCCAGTAGTTTTTGGCCCAATTAAGTGGCTGCCCCAATTAGCCAAAGTTTTATGGAAAGAGTTAAAAGGTATAAAAGAGACAAACTACCATTTAACTGACTAACAATGTATGTATTTAAATGAAATACAGTACAAGCTAGAACACTACCAATGCCTCCACAGTACTGTAAAACTGTGTATGTTCCCAATAGTTAATGACGGAGAAAATAATGTAGTGTACCCTGCCATGTTCTTTTGATTGACTGTATATAAACAAAATCAACATAGACACCTAGTGCAGATAATGGACTGCCTTCATACAATGCTTTCGACGATTGCATCCTACAAATCTTCATTTTCATTGTAACATTCAAGATGATTGTCACTACCTTCAAATTCCTCATAGTTCCTAACTTGTTGAGGTAGTGAACTTGTTTCATTTTTAATCCCAGCTGTTCCTGACATCTCTAAGACTGAATGCTTAAAAATGCAGTGAGGCTTAACAGTTCTGAATTGTCTTACTGCTTATTTCTCAGTAACTATCAGTGACAAAAATTGCTGCGTTTTGAAAACAAAACACTCAATTGAAGCAATTTAAAAACTGTTTGTTTGAAACACAATGTAGTTGTCTATTGGACACACAAGTGCATGAGACTGACGCTAGTTAGAAACGGCTCAGCAACAGTCTTCTGTCCCAACTAAGTGGTACAGTGTCCTAAATAAAGGAATCCCATCAATTTTGTCAATTTGTTTTTATTCTTTAAGAGTGTCCCACCTAAGAATCTACCCTGATTAACTGGTGGCCCAATTATCTGGAATCCACTGTACAATAGATTCAATGAAAAAACACACACAAACAACCAGTGTGCAAAAGAAGACATAGTGTGCAAATACAAAAATAATAATAATAATTAAATAGATAGATATTACTGAGAACATGAGTTGTAGAGTTCTTGAAAGTGAGTCCAGATGTTGTGAAATCAATTCAGTTTTGAAGTGAGTGAATAAATGGCTTTGTTGCCAAGTTTTCAGGTGATATGAAGATTAATGGAGGGGCAGGTAGTTCTCAGGAAACAGGTAGGCTGCAGAAGGACTTGGACAGATTAAGAGAATGGGCAAGAAAGTGGTAAATGAAATACAATGTTGGTAGTAGAAATAAATGTGCAGACTATTTTCTAAACAGGGAGAAAATCCAAAAATCTGAGATGCAAAGGACTTGGAGCCCTTGTGAAGAATACTCTAAAGGTTAACTTGCAGGTTGAGTCGGTGGTGGAGAAGGCAAGTAGAATGTTGGCATTCATTTCAGGAGGTCTAGAACACAAGGACAGGGGCGTGATACTGAGGTTTCATTCTTGAAAAACTCACACTTCCCTCTCTTTGCGCGTGGACGTACACATTCAGCCAGGGAAGCCCTTTACCAAGGATCTGGAGATGCTCTTCTTAATTTTTGCCAGTCTCAATGATGTCATCACAATAACATTGTGTTCCTGAGATATCTTGGAACACTTGGCCAAATTGCTGGAGCTGATGTGACGCCAAAGACGAAATGATTGTACTGGAACAGTCCCTACGGAGTGTTGATTGTGAGGAACTTCCTGCTTGACTCCTCAATCTCCATTTGCAGATAGGCTTGAGACAAGTCAAATCTTTGGAAACCTCTCCCCACCTGCCAAAGATGCAAAAATGTCTTCCATCCACGACAGGGGATACTCCGCAGTACATAATACTGGGTTGCTGCTCACTTTGAAATCTCCACATATGTGAACAGCTCTGCCCTTCCCTTTCTTGATCACTGGGACAATGCGTGTGGCCCAGTTGCTCCACTCAACCTTGGAGAGAATTCCAGACACCTCTAAGTTCTGAAGGCCAGCATCCACTTTAGGATGCAGTACACAAGGCACTGGACACGCTTTGAGGAATCTTGGTGTTGCTGTTTCATCCAGTTCACTTCTGGCCTTCATGCCTCTGAGTTTATTAATCCCCTTCTCAAAACACTTTTCATTAGCATTAAGTAGCTGTGCCAGTCTCTCGTTAGTCCCACTATTTGGGCTGCTGTTGCCTGTGGATGTCACACTGAGAGCTTTGATTGAGTGCCAGTCTAGTTGGATTTTTCTCAACCATTCCCATCTGAAAAGTGCTGGCCCTCTGCCTTCCAATACATAAAGCTCTAACTGTTGTGTTTGGCCTCCATTCATCACATTTACTTTCAGTTTGCCTTTGGGAGACACTTTTTCTCCTGTGTAGGTCTTTAGCATCACTAACGGTATCTTAGAAAACAGTCTGTCGTGGTCAGCCTCTGAAATTATAGACAAAGCTGAACCTATATCCAGATTCATTTTCTGTTTTACACCAGACACATTTATTGTGATTCATATTATATTGCAATCTGCTTCAGTTCTAGGCATGGCTGTTCACTTTTGTCAGACTCTATATTGTCTGATTCTGCTTTACATTCGCTTTTATGCATTTGCTTATTTTTGTGTTTGAGACCTTTCACTTGGTTGTGCTTTCTGTCTGTCCTGCACACTCTCTCTATGTCTGTGACATTTCCTGCAGACTTTTTCTTTGAACCAACAGCCATTTGCATCATGGGAAGATTTGCCACATCAATAACATCTTTGGCTTTTTGTACCATTCGGGGACATTTTGTGCATTTCACATTCTAACCTCCTTTTCTGTAGTTCTGCTGTAGTCCCTAACGATATTGCAATGGTCAATGCCCGTTCTGAGGTTAGTAGTTTGTGTCTCTGCAGAATCTTGTGTCTCCAGTTGGTTGGGATGTGCCGGTAGTTTTCCAGCCGTGAGCACCAGCAGACCGGAATGTTATGCAGATTATACACAGCTGTTGGCCATCGGCATAATTGGATGAGGTCAAGATTCAAGATCGTTTATTGTCATTCATCATTACATGAGTGTAAGAAGGAAGTGACTGTTACTCTGGATCTGACGCAGCATAAAAGCCACAATAAGCCCAACAAACACAATAAAATGTACAACAAATAAAAAATACATAAGGTTAGTTTACGTACATAGACTGGTTATAAGGTTGGTTTACGTACATAGACTGGTTATAAGACCAGAACACATAGGAGCAGAATTAGGCCATTCGGCCCAATGAGTCTGCTCCGCCATTCCATCATGGCTGACTTATCCTTCTCAACCCCATTCTCCTGCCTTCCCCCCCATGACATTTGATGGCCTGACTAATCAAGAACCTATCAACCTATCAATGTTCTCAATGACTGGGGCTCCACAGCCGTCTATGACAAAGAATTTGACAGATTTACCACCCTCTGGGTAAAGAAATTCCTCACCATCTCTCTTCTAACAGGATGTCCATCTCTTCTGAGGCTGTGTTCTCTGGTCCTAGACTCCCCCACTATTGGAAACGTCTTCTCCACATCCACTCAAAGATCAAAAAGTTCAAAGTAAATTTATTATCAAAGTACCTATGGTTGCCATGTCTAATGGTCTCATTATACTAAGGTGGAAGTTGATCGTTTCCTGTTCGGTCAGGGCATCAAAGGATATGGCAAGGATTCAGATGTATGGGGTTGAGTGGGATTCGGGATCTGTCATGATGGAATGGCGAAGCAGATTCGATGGGCTGAATATCCTAATTCTACTGCTATGTCTTATGGTCTTATCGCCTTATTAAGGTCACCATATACAGCCCTGAGGTTCATTTTCTTGTAGGCATACTCAATAAATCTAATAACCGTAACAGAGTCAATGAAAGATTGCACCAATAGGGCAGACAACCAGTGTGCCAGGCCCATCAATATTCAATAGGTTTCAATGAGGTTCTCTCTCATTTTTCTAAACTCCAGTGAGTACAGGCCCAGAGCTGTTAAACGCTCCTCACATGTTAACCCTTTCATTCCCTGAATAATTCCTGCGAACCACCTCTGAACTCTTTCCAAAGCCAGCGCATCTATTCCTAGATAAAGGGCCTGTAACTTCTCACAATACTCCAAGTGCGGTCTGACCAATGCCTTATAAAGCCATAAAATTATCAACATAAAAAAGCGCAAGAAGAGAACAAGATAGTGAGGTCGTGTCCATGAACTGTTCAGAAACCTGTTACAGAAGGGAAGAAACTGTTCCTAAAATGTTTGTCCAAACCAGAATCATGTTCGTTATCGCTGACCTACCAGTTGTGAAACGTGTTGCTCTGCAAAAGTGGGACAGTGCAAAGACATAATATTACTATAAATCATGACAAATTAGTGGGAATAGAAATGTTGTGTTCTGCACAGCACATCAAACTTCTTTGATATATTAATCACTCGAAGTTGCCACACAGTTTAGAGACAAGAGGGAGACTTACTGTTCACAAGGACTGTAGCAAAGGACGATGCCTCTCCATGGGGATTCGTGGCTATCGCAGAATACTCGCCAGAATCCTTTGGGCTGCATCTAGTAATCAGAGAGAGGCCGAGTTACTTCGACATCACAGCTAGTGTGTAGGAAGAGAAGTAGAGAAGACAGGTACTTGACAACGGAGGTGGCCAATACCTAGGCAGCAAGCACTATCATCGTACAGTTATTATCAAAGCATCTATACCTTCTTCACCCTTGAGATTTGTCTCCTTACAGGCAGCCACAAGACACATAAATCTCAAAAGAATCCATTAAAGCAAAAGACCATCACACACAGAGAGAAAAAAAATGGAGCAAACTATCACAGAAATGTTCCCACAACTAGTGGGACTCTTTCAAGAACTCTTCATCTCATGTTCTCGATATTTATTGCTTATTTGTTTATCATAACTATTTCCCTCTTTTGTTTTGTATTTGCAGTCCTGATGCAGGGTCTCGGCTTGAAACGTCGACTGTTTATTCCTCTCCACAGATACTGCCTGCCCTGCTGAGTTCCTCCAGCATTTTGTGTGTGTTGCCTCCAAACTATGGTCTTGTCAGGATTCATTCTGCATGTAATGACAAATCCATTTTGGCAATGGTTGAGGAGTACAAACAAAGTGCTGGAAGCACTCAGCAGGTCGGTCAGCATCCATGGAGGAGAATAAATGACCACTAGTTTGGGTGAGAGCTGATGAAAGGTCAAAGAACCAAAGAAACTTTTACCACCTTTTGGTGATTGTAAGGGAACTTCTAAGAGATAAGACATAATTGCTCTGAAGAAATCTACACTTTAGTAGGTACACCTGCTCGTTCATGCAAATATATAATCAGCCAATCATCTGGCAGCAACTCAATGCATCAAAGCATGCAGACATGGTCAAGAGGTTCAGTCGCTGTTCAGACCAAGCATCGGAATGGGGAAGAAATGTGATCTCAGTGACTTTGAGTACGAAATGATTGTTGATGTCAGATGGGGTGGTTTGAGGGTCTAAGAAACAGCTGATTTCCTGGGATCTTCATGCATATCAGTGTCTAAAGGTCACAGAAAATGGTGCGAGAAAGAAATAAATATCCAGTGAGCGGCAGTTCTGTGGGTGAAAACGCCTTGTTAATGAGAGAGGTCAGAGGAGAATGGCCAGACTGGTTCAAGCTGACAGTAACTCAAATAACCACACGTTACAACAGTGGTGTGCAGAAGAGCATCTCTGAATGCACTGCATGTTAAACCTCGAAGTGGATGGGCTACAGCAGCAGAAGATCATGAACATAGACTCAGTGACCATTACTCAGTACAGGAGGTATCCATTGAGTGTTTTATTCCAATATTCTGTTAAAGGAATCAAGACATAAATCAGGTTTCACTTGTGAAAGATGGACATCATGTTTTCTCCATTCTGTCCCATATTTTTGTTTCAGTTACTGTATGTATGTACATGACTCTCAGCAAACTTACCTACTAATCTCAAGTATCTGTAAGCCAACTTTGTTCTCAATTGTGTACTTTCCTGGAACATCTTCTGGTTTAATCAGAATTCCATCCTTGTACCTGACGGAAACAATGTTAGATTGAGTTCTCACTGGGAGCCCTGTCCTGCTCAGAATATCAAACAACACAGTGTTGAGGTTACACTGTCTGCTAAAGTAATTCAGTCCCTGAGTCGAGGGGTTGTCTATTTGTGGAGTCTTCAGGTGGCCATAGAAACCGATCCAGATACACCTACTCATTCCCTTAATGGAGAATGCCTATGCGTGATTTTGTTTAACGCGGGGAGGCTGATGCACGGGCAGCCTCCACGTGATCTTTGTCAGACCAGGGTCAGGGTCGAGTGACTGGGGGTTCTTCACTACTGCAGCCTTCCTCCGTCTTCACCGCTATTGTGATGCGTCATCTTCTTCCACCAGCTCCGCAGATAAGACCATAAGATATGGGAGCAGAATTAGGCCATTCAGCCCATCAAGTCTGCTCCAACATTTCATCATGGCCAATCCATTTCCCTCTCAGCCCCAAACTTCTGCCTTCTCTCCGTATCCCTTCATGCTCTGACCGATCAAGAATCTATCAACCTCTGCCTTACATATACCCAATGACTTGACCTCCACAGCTGCATGAGGCAACAAATTCCTCAGATTCACCACCCTCTGGCTAAGTAAATTCCTCCCCATCTCAGTTCTAAAAGGACACCCCTCTATTCTGATGCTGTGTCCCCTGGTCCTAGACTCCCCCACTATGGGAAACATCCACTCTTTCGAGGTCTTTCACCATTTGAAAGGTTGCGGTGACATTGTCTGACCTGCTGAGTATTTACACATTCCAGGGATTCACTTTATACTTTGTGTTTAGTAGATTAAGGGGACGTGTAACCGCATCAGATTAAATTTCACTTATTCTTACCATTTCACCTGAGGGGTTGGAGCTCCCTGGATGATACAGGAAAGTGTGACATTCATCTTCTCCCACACCGTGTGTGCTCTCAGTCCAACCACAATCTCGGGTTGGTGAATGGAAAGCTGTTCGGAATATTTCCTCTTCTCTGTCGTTCTTTTCTCGACCTACAACAACATGTCCACAGGCCTCAGGTATATTCGTGCCAGACACACACGAGACGGCAGATACCAGAATCTGGAGATCATGCAATCAGTTGTGGGGACTCAGTGGGTCACGCAGTCATGCAGGGGGGAAGTGGACGGATGATATTTCGTGATTTGACACCCTTTCATGCCTTGATGCAGGGTTATGGCCCGAGATCTCCTCGGGTCTTCAGGGGCAGGGGCCCAATCGATACAATGTGTTGGTCAGACCGTGCTCAGGGTGTGCAGGTCTGGACAACCACACTACAGCAGAGATGCAGCGGCAACAGAAGAGATACAGATATCAATAAGATTGAAAGAATACAGAGAAAATTTACAAGGATGGTGCTGGGATTGCAGGACCTGAGCAAGAAGAGAAGATTGAATAGGCTAGGACTTTTTTCCTTGAAACGTAGAGGATTGAGAGGAGATTTGATAAAGAGAGTGGTGGGTGCGTGGCATGCACTGCAGGTGACGGTGCAGGGTCTTTTAAGAGCCTCTTAGATAGGTACATGGAGCTTAGAAAAGTAGAGGGCTATGCGGTAGGAAAACTGTAGGCAGTTTCTAGAGTGGGTTGCATGGTCAGCACAATATTGTGGGCCGAAGGGCCTGTAATGTGCTGTCGATTTCTATGTCCTATGTTCTACACAAAATTCTGAGGGGCATAGATAGGGTAAATGCAAGCAGGCTTTATCTATAAGGGTTGGGTGGGACTACAACTAGAGGTCATGGGTTAAGGGTGAAAGGTGAGAGTTTAAGGGGAACATTAGGGGAAACTTCTTCACTCAGAGGGTGGTGAGCATGTGGAACGAGCTGCAAGGAGTGGATACGAGCTCGCTTTCAACATTTAAGGGCGGTTTGGATAGGTACATGGATGGGAGGTGTACGGAGGGTTATGGTTCTGGTGCAGGTCGATGAGAGTAAGTAGTCTAAATGTTTGGCATGGACTAGATGGGCTGAAAGGCCTGTTTCTGTGCTACGCCTTTCTATGACTCCATGACTCTAGAAGAGTTTCACCAGGGTGTTATCTGATGTTCCTGGTCCCACCATGGTGTGGAGAGCTCTCCAATACTCCCAGTTCCTCGGAAAGCCAAAGAAATTTGGCATGTTCCTATAGAGCTTCATCAATTTCGATTGCTGCACCATAAAAAGCATCCAATCTGATTGTTGTGCACTGTTCAGCGAGGTCTTCTAATACATAGTAACAAACTACAACTAATTCAGAGAGAATCAAATTATAATTACATTTATTACTTGCAAGGGAAGGTCTAACTCTGTGTGTTAAGTCATTGGAGGCTAGCTACAACCTTGCAGCTTAAAACAAACTTTTTATACATTTGCAAAGTCCAGTAATTCATCAACTTCATGTCTTTGAGGTCGTTCCATCCCGGAATGGCATTCCTTCCTTATCTGCATTTGTCTTTAATCAGTCCATTTAAGACTTCTTTCCCCCAATGACAGCAGTCTCCTATTTTTCTCTGTTGTAAAAACATTCTCTGCTACAACTTCACCCCCTGCGATAAAACACACACACACTTCTTGTGAGCCTCCACCCAAACCAGCAAAGCACCCTGGGATCACGCAGGTTCCATTTTGACACATTACACGTTACGAGAGTTATGAATTCATCAAGAATTCGGGGTTACAGATATATTTCCGCAGGATGCATAAAGACTTGGTATGGTGACTGCTCTGCCCGTGACCACAAGAAACTGCAGAGAGTCTTGGACACACCTCAGCACGTCACAAAAACTAGCTTCCTCTTCATGGTCTACACTCTCACTGTCTCAGTAAAGAAAGCCAACATAATCAAAGACCATAGGCATTGTTCTTCTCTCCTCTTCCATCGGGCAGAAGATACCAAAGCCTGAACGCACAGCCCATCAGGTTCAAGGGCTGGTTCTACCCCACTGTTACAAGGATATTGAAAGGTTCCCTTGTACGATAAGATGGACTCTTGCCCTCACAGTCTACCTCGTTATGATCTTGCACCTTATTGCTTTCCTGCACTGCTCTTTCTCTGTAACTGTTACACTTCATTCTGCATTGTTATTGTTTTACCTTGTTCTACCTCAAGGTACTGTATAATGATTTGATTTCTATGAACAATATGTAAGACAAGTTTTATTTGAAAGCTTGTCTTGCATACTGGAAGGTACAGGAGCCCCCAGGACCCACACCACCAGGTTCAGGATCAGTTATTACCCCTCAGCCATCAGGCTCCTGAACCAGAGGGGATAACTTCACTCACCCTAACACAGAACTGTTCCCACAACCAATGGACTCAAATTGAAGGACCCCCGCACCTCAAGTTCTCGATAGTCATTGCGTATTTATTTATTTATTGTTATTATTGCTATTTCTTTTGTTTCTTTCTTTTTATATCTTCACAGTTTGCTGCCTTTTTCACACTGGCTGTCCACTATGGTCTTTCATTGATTTTATTACGGTTATTGGATTTATCATTTATGCCTGCAGGAAAATTAATCTCAGGGTGGTATATGGTGACATATATGTACTTTGGTAATCAAATCATAGGCACACATATGTAGCAGGGTGCCTAAGACTTTTGCACAGTACTGTAGTAATTTCATGTATTGCACTGTTCTGCTGCCACAAAAAAACAAATTTCATGGCATTTGTGAGTGATGATAAACCTGATTCTGATCTGGGTCTCTATTGTGGACTGAGAGTGGGAAGAGGGCAGGGAGAGGGGAATCATGGTCAGGAACAGGGGAAGGGAGAGGGGAGGGAGCGGGAAGCACCAGAGAGACATTCTGTAATGATCAATAAACCAATTGTTTGGAGTCAAATGCCCTTGCCTGATGTCTCAGGGCTGGGTGTGTCTACACTCACGCCTGGCACTCGATCTCTACTACTTGCCCCACACCCCTCCATCAGCACTCCTCCGTCAGCGGCCACGTTACTTGTTACAGGAGGTTCCGAATAAAGTGGTCCCTGAAAGTTGTCAGCGATAGTAAACCTGTTTCTGATTGTGATTCCCTCAAAGAGCCAAATAATCTCCTTCTGCGCCATAACACCTCTGCGATGCCTTGACAGTAGTGTGAGGAAATACCAAGAAAAAATCCCTCCCGGTAAAAAATATTTTCCCTCCCCCTCCCCTTCTATTCCCCACTCTGACCTTTTACTTCTTCTCACCTGCCTATCATCTTCCCCAGGGTGCCCTCCTCCTACCCTCTCTCCCATGGTCCACTCTTGTCCCATCAGATTCTGCCCCCTCCAGCCCTTGACCTTTCCCACCCACCTGGCTTCATCTATCACCTTTGAGCTATCCTCCTTCCCTCCCCCCCGTCCTCCCCCCGCCTTTTATTCTGGTGTCTTCCCCTTCCTTCCCAGTCCTGATGAAGGATCTCGGCCTGAAATGTCGACTGGCTGCCTGGGCCTGCTGAGTTCCTCCAGAATGTTGTGTGTGTTGCTCTGGATTTCCAGCATCTGCAAACTATCTCGTGTTTATGGTTCTTGGGACGGTTTACGTTACCTGATCATATATCGCTTTGTGATCAGCCTTCGTTAGCAGAAGTTTCTGAGCCTTATAGTAGCTTTTATCCACCTTCTTCATGTCATCTCCAAATAACACCTGCTTTCCCGGCTCCCTCTCCCCTCTTCTCCCATGCCTGTGTGGTCCAGGTCTGCATGAAGAGAATGCTTGAATTAAGTTTTGCCTCGAAAAGCTATACACAAAAGTCATAACACTTAAATTCTAGTATTGTCAGAATCTTTCAGCACAACTGGAATTAAGCTATCTTTACGAAGATGAAGTACAAGAAGTTTTATTTACGGTGGAGTTTAAGGAGCCTGTGCATTCTCCCCATGACTGGGTGCATTACCGTCTGGTGTGGGGGCACCGCGGTACAGGGTCGGTCAAAGCTGCAGTGGGTTGTAAACTCTGCCAGCTCCACGCTGGGCACCACCCTCTCCACCATCCAGGGCACAATCAAAAGGCGGTGCCTCAAAGAGCTGGCATCTATCAGAATGTCACCCTGGAGCTTCCCACTCCCTCCCCTCTCCCTTCCCCTTTTCCCAACCATGATTCCCCTCTCCCTGTCCCCTTCCCACTCTCAGACCACAATAGAGACCCATATCAGAATCAGGTTTATCATCACTCACACATGTCGTGAAATTTGTTTTTTTTTTCAGAAGCAGCACAGTGCAATATATAAAATCACTACAGTAAATTATTATATTTGTACTACAGTTACTGTGCAAAAATCTTAGTTACCCGAGCTACATATATGTGCCTAAGACTTTTGCACAGTATTCTAATTTATAGCATATTTTATGTATTGCCCTTCACAAAGACCACAACCTTGTTGTAGGGTTTGGAGGCTTGTGTGCCTCAGTGACCCCGAGAGCTCTGTTGGCTGGAATCAGGGCTTTACGCTTTGGCTCTTGGTAGGGTTACTCATACCAAACAGGGTAGAGGCCAGACTAAGAGTGGTCCACCGGGCCTCCAGGTTCTGGGGTTTACCTCAGGACTAACAACCCTGACTGGTAAAACAACATTGTTACGGAAACAGCAATGAAGAATCCTTCTACATCTGAGTGTGACGGTATTCCTGAGTCTCCACCCGGGACTTGTATGAATGACAGTAGTGAAAACCGAGAGGAAGCTACTGACACGATGAAGGAAACCCTGAACATCGCCAGGGATGGAGGACTTCCATTGTTGCCCTGAACACCAGTGCCGTAACAGGCCGTAAGTAAGTAATTGTGTTTTGCACTGTACTGCTTTTACAAAAACAACAAATCTCACAACATGTGTCAGTGATAATGAGCCTGATTCTGATAACTTTGAATTATCCTGGATTGTTGGTGAGAGAAGCTGAACTTTACCGGGAGTGAGCGGGAGGTGCCCCGTCACTGTAGGAGCAGTGAAGCGTCCAACCAGGAATGAGCAATGGGATGGTGATCAGGTCACTGTGAATGCATTGAAAGCTTGGCCTTTGTCCTTGCAGTTGGTCTGAACACTCATGGCTGGCTATATTTACCTCCCACCTCTGACATCAGCTGAAATGCGGGATGGCATTTGCCAAGCCCAAGTGTCCATTTCCTTTGTCTGATTCTGTCATCTCCCGTTCCCTGTCTGCTCACAGGTGCCCCGTCAGTGCCTGTACTCTTCTCCAGCACAAACACGAGAGATTCTGCGGGTGCTGGAAAACTAGAGGAGCACACAGTAAATTCCAGAAGAACTCAGCGGTCAGGCAACATCCATGGATGGGTACAAACAGTTGATGTTTTGGGCCGAGACTCTTCATCAGGAGTGGGAAGAAAGGGAGCCAAAGGAGGAATTAAAAGGTGGGAGGAGGGTAAGGAGCACAAGCTGGCAGGTGATAGGTGAGGCCAGGTGAGTAGGTGGGGACAGGTGATGTAGCAAGAAGCTGGAGGTGATTGGTGGAAGAGGGAAAGGGGAGAAGAAGAAGGAATCTGATAGGAGAGAATAGTAGACCATGGTAGAAAGGGAAGGAGGAGCGGTACTAGACTGGGTTGATGGGCAGGTGAGGAGGAAAGAAGGGGTGGGAGGAGAGCCAGAATGGGGAATAGAAAGAGAAGGAAGGGGGAGGGGTGTGAAATTACTGGACATTAGAGAAATCGATGTTCAAGCCATCAGGATGGAAGCTACCCAGATGGAATTTGAGGTGTTGCTCGTCGAGCATGAGGCCATTCGGCCCATCCAGTCTGCTCTGGCATGCCATCATGGCTGATTTATTTTCCCTCTCAATCCCATTCTGCTACCTTCTCACCATAACCTTTGATACCCTGAATAATCAAGAACCTTTCAACCTCTACTTTAAATATACCCAATGACTTGGTTCCCACAGCCACCTGTGCCAATGATTTCCACAGATTTACCACCCTCTGGCTAAAGAAATTACTGCTCATCTCCACTCTAAATGGACATCCCTCTATTCTGAGGCTGTGTCTTCTGGCCCCAGACTCCCCAACTATTGGAAGCATTCTCTCCACGTCCACTCTATCTAGAAAAGCTTTACGCTGTATCTCAATACATATCAGAATCAGAATCAGAATCCAGAATCAAGTTCAATATCACTGCCATATGTTGTGAAATCTGTTGTCTTTGTGGCAGCAGTACAATGCAATACAAAATAATAGAGAGAAAAGAATTACAGTATGTATATATTGAATATATTGAATAGATAAATTAAATTAGTGTAAACATCGCAATAAAAAAGTAGGAGGTGGCGTTCATGGGTTCAATGTCCATTCAAAAATCGGATGGCAGAGGGGAAGAAACTGTTCCTGAATCACTGAGTGAGTGTCTTCAGGCTCCTGTACCTCCTCCCTGATGATGGCAGTGAAAAGAGGGCATGTCCTGGGTGATGGGGTCTTTAATGATGGATGTCACCTTTTTGAGGCGTCACTCCCTGAAGATGTCCTGGAAACTACGGAGGCTGGTGCCCATGATGGAGCTGACTGAGTTCACAACTTTCTGCAGCTTACTTCGATCCTGTGCAGTGACCCCACCCTCCCCACCCCCAACCATACCAGACGGTGATGCAGCCAGTTAGAATGCTCTCTACAAACTTCTGTAAAAAATTGCAAGTGTCTTTGGTGAGATAGCAAACCTCCTCAAACCTCCAATGAAATATAACTGCTGTTGTACAGAATATAGAAGATAATTATTCATTATGCTAATATTTTACGGCATTTAACAGATGAGAACTAAATCTCCCATTCTGGACCCACCTTAGTACGACAGGCCTTGTCTCTGCTGGTCTTGCCTTTATGTCTGAACTTGGCCCTCGAGGTGAACGTTCAAAGTGCTCTGGTCTGCCCTGGTGAAGCATCAGGATCCTGGTAGACATGACTCAACACAATGACTCGCGTCTGATATTTCCTGGAACAGAGGGGGCACCGTGTTTCAAGTTCAAGTCTATTGTCACCTAACTGTACATATATACAGCCAAATGAAGCTACATTCCTCAGGACTGCAGTGTTCCTACGAAACATATATCGCACGCCACACATAAACCAAAATATCACCATGAATACATTAATAAAATATAATTCAAAATACATTGAGTGTCCAGCAGGGGTAAACAAGCTCACTCTCCTGGTGATGAGACCTCAGTGGTGGCAGTGTTTCATCAGTCTCACATCCTGATGGTAAAAGCTGTTATCCAGTCCATCAGTCCTAGTCCTGATGTTCCTTCCTGACTGTAGTGGGACAGAGAGATTGTGGGGTGGGTGGTTGGGATCCTCAACAATACTTCAATAGACAATAAGTGCAGGAGTAGGCCATTCGGCCCTTTGAGCCAGCACCTCCATTCACTGTGATCATGGCTGATCATCCACAATCAGTATCCAGTTCCTGCCTTCTCCCCATATCCCTTGACTCCGTTACTTTAAGAGCTCTATCTAACTCTTTCTTGAAAGAATCCAGAGAATTGGCCTCCACTGCCTTCTGAGGCAGAGCATTCCACAGAACCACCACCCTCTGTGTGACAAAGTTTTTCCTCAACTCCGTTCTAAATGGCCTACCCCTTATTCTTAAACTGTGGCCTCTGGTTCTGGACTCACCCATCAGCGGAAACATGCTTCCCGCCTCCAGCGTGTCCAAACCCTTAATAATCTTACATGTTTCAATAAGATCCCCTCTCATCCTTCTAAATTCCAGTGTATACAAGCCCAGTCGCTCCAATTTTTCAACATATGCAAGTCCCACCATCCCGGGAATTAACCTTATGAACCTACGCTGCACTCCCTCATTAGCAAATTTGGAGACCAAAACTGCACACAGTACTCCAGGTGTGGTCTCCAGGGCCCTGTACAGCTGCAATGAGTCACAAATGGGGGGAGGGAGACCCCAGTGGTCCTCTCGGAAATTTTTACTGTCCTCTGTACAGTCTCGCTGTTGGATACCCGGTCAGTTTGCTGTGTAATTTGGGAGCGAGGCATTTCCAAGTAGTTGCTGCTCTTGTCTTCCAACTTGATGAAGTTTGCGGAACTGTGAAGTGCAGTGTGGAATAGTAGAACTGTTGTCAAAGTGTTGGAGGGCAGCTGAGGGCGACACATGGAGATTCCAGAACAGGTGAGGGGTGGAGGTTTACTCCCTGAGAGGACACACTGCTGAAGTAGACTGGTTTTCACAGCAGAGCATTGAGAACAGGAGCTGGGATGTGATATTGAAGTTGTATAAGACATTGGTGAGGCCTAATTGTGAGCATTGTGCTCAGCTCCAGTCACCTACCTACAGGAAAATAGCAATAAAATTTATGAAGCTCTTTCTGGAACTTGAGGACCTGATTTATAGGGAAAGGTTGAATAAGTTAGGATTTTTTCCTTGGAATGTAGAAGATTGAGAGGAGATTTGTCTGAGGTGTGCAAAATCATGAGGGGTGTAGATAGGGTAAATGCAAGTAGGCCTTTTCCACTGAGTTTGAGTGAGATAAGGACTAGAGGTCATGGGTTAAGGGTGAAAGATGGGTTAAGAGGAAACTGAGGGGACCTTCTTCACTCAGAGAGTGGCGAGAGTGCGGAATGAACTGCCAGTAGAAGTGATGGATGCAGGTTTGATTCCAATATTTAAGAGAAGTTTGGATAAGTACATGGAAGGGAGGGGTATGGAGGGATATGGTCCAGGTGCTGGTCAATGGGACTAGGCAGAATAACAGTTCATCATGGACTAGATGGGCTGAAGGGCCTGTTTCTGTGCTATAGTTCTCTATAACGATGGTTCTACTCCAGTAGTTTGAGGCTCACTACTGACGCTGGTCTTTAGAAAGATGGATATGATGGATAGAACAGTGCGGGAACAAGCCTTCCTCCCCACAATGTTGTGCCAAGCTCATTACATTAGTCATCAGATGGTCAACTCCACTAATCCTTTCTGCCCACACTCTCACAACCACGGGCTCTGCAATGGGGCACCCCCACCCTGAGCGAGCTGCGTGTCAGTTTCGGCAATCATGCTGGGGAGTACGTACGTTCCTGCTAATTATTCTCTCATTATGATGGTATCTAACTCCCTTCTTTTCATTGCAGACTTGTCGACATTTGACCAAAGGCACAGCAACATTTATGCTCTCTGCATACCCAGGAAAGAGGACGACCGTTTCGACTGACACTGGAAAGGGGCAATATTCAGTTCGTATTTAGTTGTTGTTTCCAGCTGCAGTGTTGGTGTTTAACTTTCACTCTGAGAGTTTTAGTTAACGGCCCTATCAGCCCAGCATTTATTGTTTTTCTTCTCCTTTAAATTCTGCAACAGTTCCGATTAAAGTCAGTGAACTGTTGACCCGATTCAGTCTCTCTCTCTGCTCCTGGGCCATATCCAACCTTCTGACGTACACACACCCATATCCTTCCATTCCCTGCATATTTGAGTTCCCTTTCTATTTAGTCAATGGTCTGAATTTATTGATCCCAGCTGCCAAGGAGGAATTCGGAAAACTCCAATCCTGGTGCCCCTGGTCCTAGCTTAGTAACAAAACCGTTCCAGTTGTTTGTGACAGACAGGAGCAGAGAAATGCTTTGTCTCAAGCTCGAATATTACCCCGCCCTTGTGCTGACGATCGGAACAGCATCAGGGTCATTGTCGCTCACCATTATTCATCAAATGTTCTGCTTTGTGTCGCAGTACAATGCAGGTATAACAAATAGCTATAAGTCACAAAAATAAAGGAATGAACAAATAAATCACTTACTTATTGAGATACAGCCCTTCAAGTCACACTGCCCAGCAATCCCCCAATTTAACCCCAGCCTAATCAAGGAACAATTTACAATGACCAATTAATCTACCAACTGGTATGTCTTTGGACTGTGGGAGGCAACCAGAGCACCCGGAGGAAACCCACGTGGTCAAGGGGAGAACATACAAACTCCTTACAGGCAGCGACGGGAATTGAACCCAGGTCGCTGGTACTGTGAAGAGTTGGGCTGACCACTACACTACTGTACCACAGCTGGGAAGATAGAAGAACCAACGTCAGCGTGTTAAATGAAGCAAAAACAACAAGCATTAAAGCCTCCGTCATCAAGAACCAACTAAGATGGAGGGGTCATGTTGTTCGGATGAAAGACGAACGTCTGCCAAAATAAATCTTCTACCCCCGGCTTAAAGAAGGCAAACGTAGAAGAGGCGGACAATAGAAGAGATTCAAAGACATCTTAAAAGCAAACATGAAGAAATGTAACATCGACATCAACAATTGGGAAACCAATGCCAAGGACAGGAAACTCTGGCGAGCCATCATCCGGGAAGGAACAGCAACTTTCGAAGCCAACAGATATGCAGAATTAGAAGAAAATGGAAAGAGAGGCAGCAACAACCAAAGCCTGATCTGCCATCTGGAACTACCTGTCCTGAATGCGGAAGAACTTTCAAAGCCAAGTTTGGACCCATAAGCCACTTGAGAGCCCAAAAATAGATCAATGGAACCAAGACCATCATCCTCGACCTCGAGGGATAGCCACAATGACCCCAAATAAGTAAACAGGTAAAGTCAAAACATTGAAAATCCTGTGCTAATTCAATTACCCCAAATTGAATTGACGTGATAAATACAAGGAGAGTCTAACAATCCCCATGATCCCTGAGAACCAAAGTGAAAACCAAGAGCTGGAGCAGAGGCAGACAATTAGACGTGAAAGGCAAACAATCCAAAGACTACCCATACCAAGGCGGTGAGACTGAGAAAATACAGTCTACATACTAAATGACAATAAAACCTCGCTTTTTTAAAAAAACTACCCCTGGTTTTGACACCATGTCTCCCTATGCCTTTCCTATCCAATACCTGTCCAAGGGCCTTCAATTATTGTATTCCATCGTTCTGTAGTTAGCGCCTGTAACCCAGGGTCAATTCTGTCTCTGTAAGGTGTTTGTACGCTCTCCCTGTGACCGTGTGGGTTTCCTCTGGGTGCTCCGGTTTCCTCCCACATTCCAAAGACATACGAGTTAGGGTTAGTAAGTTGTGGGTGTTAGAAGGTTGAGGGGGGACTTGATAGAGGTATTTAAAATTATGTAGGGGACAGATAGAGTTGACGTGGATAGGCTTTTTCCATTGAGAGTGGGGGAGATTCAAACAAGAGGACATGAGTTGAGAGTTAAAAGGCAAAAGTTTAGGGGTAACATGAGGGGGAACTTCTTTACTCAGAGAGTGGTAGCTGTGTGGAACGAGCTTCCAGCAGAAGTGGTAGAGGCAGGTTCGATGTTGTCGTCTAAAGTTAAATTGGACAGATATATGGACAGGAAAGGAATGGAGGGTTATGGGCTGAGTGCAGGTCGGTGGGACTAGGTGAGAGTAAGAGTTTGACACGGACTAGAAGGGCCGAGATGGCCTGTTTCCGTGCTGTAATTGTTATATGGATATATAAGAATGGACTTCCCCCAGCATACCTTTGGGTTGTGTTGGTCATTAGCACAAACAAAACACTTCAGAGTCTGAAATGAAAAGAGAAGGTCAGTGGCTCGGATTGGCTGTTTGTTTGTAGGCCTGTTCGTTGAGCCTGAGGACCAATAGTGCAGTGGTGGTGTCACCTTGACTGGTGACGAAATGCATGTGTCCCGAACTCCAGGCTGGGCGAACAGCCCTACCAACAAACATCTCCCAGCATGCTTCGACGTACCCACTGAGGTTAGGTGGGTCAACAACTAGAGGTCATGGGTTAAGGGTGAAAGGTGAAAAGTCTAAGGGGAACATGAGGGGAAACTCCTTCACTCAGAGGGTGGTGAGAGTGTGGAATGAGCTGCCGGCGCAAGTGATGGGTACGATTTTGATTGCAGTGTTTAAGAGAAGTTTGGATTGGTTCATGGATCAGAGGTGTAAGAAGGGCATGTCTCCAATGTTCCAGGGAATAAAGGCCTAATCATAGAGCCATACAGCAGGCCCTTTGGCCCATCATTCCCTTGCTGAACCATTTAAACAGCCTTGTCCCATCCCTAGTCTCTAGTCCTAATTTCCGATGTTCCAGTGCAGGTTGATGGAAGTAGGCAGTTTAAATGATTCAGCATGGACTAGATGGGCCGAGAGGCTGTTTTTGTGCTGTTCTTCTCTATAACTCTCCCCATGACAAATAAAATTTAGTCTTTTCTCTTTATCTTTAGTTTAAATTGTGAGAGAGTGGACAGCATTCAATATCTCGTCAAACGTATGTTCAGGGGCACAGAGACTGAGCAGATTTGAGAGCCAGCCCGTAAGCTGTCTACGCCACATCCTGTTGTGACCCACAGCAGCTGAAATCCCAGCCACTGAACGTGGACGTGGGTGGCGAAATGCCACGAGGTGAACCCTCACCAGTGCCAGAAGTATCTGCAGAACTTTGCTCGAGAATGCTCATGATCTCAATTCAGATGCATTCCTGGGCTGAATGGCCTAACTCGGCCCTGAAACCCAGTGGCCACATTGTTAGATCCACCTGTGCTCCTGCTCATTAATGCAAATATCTAATCAGCCAGTCATGTGGCAGCAACTCATAAAAGCACGCAGACACGGTCAACAGGTTGGGTTGCTGTTCAGACCAAACACCAGAATGGGGACGTTAAGTGATCTAAGTGACTGATTGTGGAATGATGTGGTGGTTTGAGTATTTCAAAAACTGCTCATCTCCTGGGACTTTCACACACAACTGTCTCTAGGGTTTAAAAAAATTCAGAGAGCGGCAGTTCTGTGGGTGAAAATGCTTTGTTAATGAGAGAGGTCAGGGGAGAATGGCCAGACTGGTTCAAGCCGACAGGAAGGCGACAGTAACTGATAATCATAGGTTACAACAGTGGTATGCAGAAGAACACGCAACATACCGGACATTGAAGTGGATAGGCCACAGCAGCAGAAGACCACGCTGGGGTTCCAGCCCTGTACCTAACAAAGTGGCCACTGAGTGTACGTCAAACGTCAGCTCTGATTAAACGACACAGAGCTGAGCTTTGCAGCGCAGAATTCTGCTGACACTTACTGCCTTTGGGGATGCCATCTCAAAGTAAATTTATTATCAAAGTACATAAAGAGTTCATTTTCTTGCAGGCTTTCACAGTAAGTACAAGAAACGCATAAAAACAGTGAAAATGTTGACATAGGAGAGGGTTCAAAGGAGGTTCACGAAAATTATTCTGTGATTGAAAGGCTTGTCATATGAAGAGTATCTGATGGCTCTGCGCCTCTACTCACTGGAATTTAGAAGAATGAGGGATGTGGGGGATGGAATCTCATTAAAACCCATCAAATGTTGAAAAGCTTCGACAGAGTGGATGTGGAGAGGATGTTTCCTACGGTGGGGGAGTCTAAGACTAGAGGGCACAGCCTCAGAATAGAGGGACGTCCTTTTAGAACGGAGATGAGGCCAGATTTCTTTAGCCAGAGAGAGATGAATCTGTGGAATTCGATGGCACTGGCAGCTGTGGAGGCCAAGTCATTGGATATATTAATGGCAGAGGTTGATAGATTCTTGATTGGTCGGAGAATGAAGGGATACGGGGAGAAGGCAGGAGATTGGGGCTGAGAGGGAGATGGATCAGCCATGATGAAATGGTAGAGCAGACTCGATGGGCCAAATGGCCAAATTCTGCTCCTATATCGTATGGTCGTATGGTCTAAAAATACACACAACAAACACGGACAAACATCCAATCAGCAAAAGACAACAAATTGTACAAGAATAAAATGAAAACAAAGTAATAATATCAGATAAAGAACACTGAGAACATGGGTTGTAAAGTCCTTGGAAGTGAGTCCATGGGTTGTGGAATCAGTTCAGAGTTGGAGTGAGTGAAGTAATCCACACTGGTTCAGGATCCTGATTTACAACATCTAATCCTGAAGGCATTCTCCACTTCAAACCGAACCATTCAGGTTTCAGTCTTAATGAGGAGGCAACCTCTTTATCAGCGTTCCATCTCGAAAAGCAAGGTACTCACCAGTAGCTGGTTAAATTCAGTCGTCAGGAGTCGGAAGGTGGAGGTTATGACGAGAGTGTTCAGTCTGAACGAGAGCTGAAGGACAAATGCGAGCAGCCGCTTCTCAGCTGCTGACAAAAGGAATGACCCACAGTGAAAGGAAATGTTGCTGCTGTTCATTGTGACCTTTCCAGTCCGTTATATTTAGAAACTTAATTAATCACCTCAATAAATATAGAGAATAAGACCTTTGTTCTCTTTTCTTGGACTTTAACTAACATGGACAATTATATCAAAACCACTCAGCTATGGCTCTGAGTGTTCAGAATCAGAATCAGGTTAATTATCACTGACATAGAGAACATAGAACATGGAACAGTACAGGCCCTTCAGCCCACAATGTTCTGCCAAGCTTTTAACCTACTGGGTGACACAATGCTTTACAGCTCCAGTGAGATGGGTTCAATTCCCACCACTGCCTGTAAGGAATCGACTGTTTTAATTTGATGTTTTGAAGTTACAAAACATAACAGATACAGGTCGACCTCCAGTAATCCGACTACCTGTAATCCGGTTCCTTCGATGATCCGGCACTGATTATGCTTAATGTGATCCTTCTGTAATTCGGCATTTTCACTAATCCGGCACTGGTCAGGTCCCAGTGGTGCCGGATTAGTGAAGGTTGACCTGTATTACATTTGGAAGTATCCAGATAGATAGACTGGTTAAGAAGGCTTACAGAATGCTTGTTTTTATTAGCTGAGGCATTGAGCTCAAAAGTCAAGAGGTTATGTTGCAACTTTATAGAACTCTGGTTAGGCCACACCTGGCCACCGCTCTATAAGAAGGATGTTGAGGCTTTGGAGAGGGTGCGGAAGAGGTTTACCAGGATGCTGCCTGGTTTAAAGGGCAGGTGCTATCATGAGAGGCTGGATTGTCTTCTTCGACTGGACCTTGGGTTGTTTTCTTTGGAACAGCGGTGGCTGAGGGGAGACCTGTTAGAGATTTATAAGATTATAAGAGGTAGAGAGTAGACAGGGAGTATCTTTTTTCCCAGGGTTGAAATGTCTAATACCAGGGGGCAAGCATTTAAGGTGAGAGGGGTAATTTCAAAGGGGATGTGAGGGGTAAGTGTTTTACTCAGAGAGTGGTGAATGCCTGGAATGTGCTAGCTGGTATTTTTTTTTATTAAATGCAATCGTGAACAATAGCCAGATCAGAAATGCTGATCAAGTCAACTAGTTCCCAAAGAGAAATCTGATAGGCCAGTCAGATGGTTCACTGTGGCTCAGCGATAGAACACAAAAAATCATAAGTACAATTACGAAACATTAAAAAATAGTAGAAATACTGAAGTCATGATGATCATGATGAAGTCTGCTGGAGAGAGACATTTATACACACGCTGTCCTCCATAATTCAAAGAGATTGAAGGATAAGGTTGCAGGGTGACAAAACATGGCAGGAGCACTTGGAACTAAAAACTAATCCCTACCGGGAGAAAACAGCACCTGTTCTTTCCGCACTGTTCTCCAGCAGTTTAAGGACTAAATCCAGCCGGAGCATAACTCACAAGTGTTGTTGAAAGTCGGGTATTAACCTTACCTACCAACAACTAAGCATTGCCATCCTGGTCCCCTTCATGATAACCATATAACCATATATCAATTACAGCACGTAAACGGGCCATCTCCGCCCTTCTGGTCCGTGCTGAACTCTTACCCTACAGCTTATGAAGAAGCACGTGACTTCCCTCCCAGAGATGATAGGTGTTTGTGCACTCGACTCTTGAAGGCTTGGACCCCATCGTCGCAGAAGTTTCCAACCACAGCATCTGGAAGGCTGTTCCAAATTCTGATAGCACAGTGAAGGAAGCTTTTATCCAGTGTGTAGGTTCTCGCATCAGGCATAGAAACAGCAAGAGCAGGCAGAGATAAACCTGATCGTGTGGTGCGACAAATAAATTAGAAGCTCTTAAGAGACATTTGGATAGGCACAAGAATTTGAGAAAGATGGAGGGATATGGACATTGTGTGGGTAGGAGGGATTAGTGTTTGGGTACTTCTTGATTTACTTTTTAGCTGGTTCAGCACAACATTGAGGGCCGAATGGCCTGTTCCTGTGCTGTACTGGTCTAAGTTCAGTGACAATTACAACTTAAATGTAAACTAGAGAAGACCCAACTATAACACATCAAAAAAACCTGAAGGGCAACAATACAAATAATTATAATTAATCAAATGCAGGGAATACAAAAAAATAGCAAAACACTCAGAATACTCTACCGATGACCTGAGGTTGTGACAATCGTACTCCAAGGTCATTTTATTCCATAGCACTCCCCAGGCCACAACTATTCACTATAGAAGTGTTAACCTGGTCTGTTCTCGCAAAATGCAATACCTCATATTTATCGGGATTGAAAGACTTTTGCCAATCCTCAGAACCAGTTTTAATATCACTGGCATATGTCATGAAATTTGTTAACCTATTGGCAACAGCACAATGCAAGACCTAATAGTATAGAAAAAACTGTGAATTACAGTAAGACTATATATATATAATAGTTAAATTCTTCTTATTATTGATATATTATTTAGCTTTTTTAGTCAGTTATTTGATAATTTAATTCTCATTGTACATATTGACATGTTGACTTGATTACTTTAATGAATTTTTTCTGTTGATCTTCAATAATAATTAATAAAAAAGATTTTAAAATGAAAATGAAAAATAGTTAAATAAGTAGTGCGAAAACTGAAATAAAAAAGTAGTGAGGTAGTGTTCATGGGTTCAATGTCCATTCAGCAATTGGAAGTCAGAGGGGAAGAAGCTGTTCCTGAATCACCGAATGCGCACCCTTAAGCTTCCATACCTCCTCCCTGATGGTAACATTGAGTAGAGGACTTGTCCTGGGTGGTTGGGGGTCTTTAACGATGGACGCCACGTTTCTGAGTCACTGCTCCTTGAAGGTGTCCTGGATACCACAGAGGCCAGTGGCCATGAGAGCTGACTACGTTTACAACTCTCTGCAGCTATGATCCTGTGCACTAGCAGACCGTCCCCCCCCCCCGCACCAGACAGTGATGCAACCAGTCAGAATGCCCTTCACCGTACATCTGCAGTAGTTTTTGAGTATTTTAGGTGACAAACCAAATCTCCTCAAACTCCTAATGAAATACAGCCACTGTCATGCCTTCTTTGTAGCTGCATCGATATGTTGGGTCTAAATGAGATCCTCAAAGGTATTGACATCCAGGACCTTGAAATTGCTCACTCTCTCCACTTCTGATCCCTCTACGAGGACTGGCATGCGCTCCCTCGACTTAACCTTTCTGAAGCCCACAGTCAGCTCTTTGGTGATGCTCATGTTGACTGCCAAGTTGTTGCTTTGACACCGCTCAACTAGCTGGTCAGTCCCCATACCTAACTGATCAAGATCCCTCTGTAGTTTTTCATCATGTTCCACACTTTCTACACCACCTGTTAAAGTACTGTCCACAAGCTTACTAACATGCCCCCATGCATTCTTTGGTGATCTCTGTTACAAACAGTAACAGTTCCAGCACCAGCCCCCTGCGGTACACCGGTGGACACAGGCCTTCAGTCTGAGAAACAACCCTGGATCATCATCCTACTACTGAGTCAGTCTGCTGTCTCCCTCTGAATCCCACGCGATCGAACCATGAGGTTAACCCTGAATAGTCTGCCATGAGGGTACTTGTCAAAGACCTTGCTAAAATCCAGGTGGACTATATCTAGTAACACACATCAAAGTTGCTGGTGAACGCAGCAAGCCAGGCAGCATCTATAGGAAGAGTTACAGTCGACGTTTTGGGCCGAGACCCTTCGTCAGGACTACATCTAATGCCCTTTCCTCATCTACCCTCTTGGTTACCTCCTAAAAGAGATCTATCAAACATGACTTCCCACAAACAAAGCTGTGCTGTCCCCAATCAGGCCCCGTCTCCCCAAATGCTGGTAGATCCTGTCTCTCAGAAATCCCTTCAGCAATTTACCCACCCACCTTTGTGAGCTTCCTGGCTTGTTTTTGCTACCTTTTATAAACAATGGTATCACATTAACCACTCTCTAGTTCTCCGGACTGCGTTAGTGGCCAGATCTGATGCAAGTGTCTCTGCAGTTTCTTCACCTGCTTCCCACAAGTTCTGAGAATTCATCAGGTCAGGTCCTGGGGTTTCTCCTCCTTTATGCATTTCAAGGCCTCCGATACCTTCTCTCTTCTAATTCGTATGTGTTCCCATTCATGAACAAGCCTTCTCGTGTTCTGGGGAGAGAGTACAACACCTTCTGAAGTTCAACATCTTGCTGGGAGTTCAAAACGAAGTCTCAACCTCTGAATTGTCATGCCACCTTTGGTGCGTCCACTGCAAAAGCCAGGACCTCCCAGTGGCCACCTACTTCAATTTGACTTCCCATTCCCATTTCGCTATGTCCGCCCATGGCCTCCTCTACCACCACAATGGGGCCACACTCTGTTTGGAGGAGCAACACCTCATTTTCCATCTGGATGGCACATTGGTCTGCCTTGGGTCGATGGGAGATGGTTCAGAAAGAATCTGCAGAATCCCTCTTCTACTTCACCTTCTACTCTCCCTCATCCCTCCTCTCTCCCCTCCTCCCCTGCCCATTCTCCTCCTCACTTTCCTCCCGTTAACCCTCCTTCCCCTCCTCTTCTCCCCTTTTAATCTTCACCTTCCTCCCCCTTCCCTCCTCCTCCCCTCCTTTTTCATCCCTCTCCCTCATTCCTCCACTCTCCTCTCCTCCTCCTCCCTCCTTCTTCTCCTCACCCTCCTCCCTGCCCTTCCCCACCCCTCCTCCACTCCTCCTCCCCTCCCTTTTCAATTGTGCCTCCACTCAGCGTGGGAACCGGAGAAGATGAACTGATACAAAACTCTGAAGAATGTCAGCCAAAGGAATCCAAAGGCAAGTGAACGAAATGTGTTTGGGCTTGTCATCACTGGAAAGATGACATGATATCTAAGGTAAACAACAGGAATACAGCTTTTGCAATCAGGTTCAAGATAATTTGGCCAACTCCGCCCTTTTTGGCGAATGTTCGAATCACAATGGATGTGAACAGAGCTGTGTCGGACAGGCAGACTCGGTGGTTTGCCACAGGCAGGTAAGTAGATGCAGAGGTTCTGTCAGTTAAATAACACACACAAAATACTGGAAGAACCTGTCTTTAAGAATTAGCTTTGTTTGTCGTCACAACATCGAAACATACGGTGAAATGTGGCTTTTACGTCAATGACCAACACAGTCTGAGGATGTGCTACCGCAAGTGTCACCGTGCTTCTGGCACCAACGTAGCACGCCCACAAGTTACTAATTCTAACCCGTACATCGGTGGAATGTGGGAGGAAACCAGAGCATCCGGGGGAAACCTGGAGGGGGAATGTACGGTACAAGCTCTTCACACACAGCAAGGGAATCAGATTGGCTAGGCCCATTTTCTCTGCCTGTTCCTGCCCCACGGCAACTTGTGTCCACAAACCTCGACTCCATTCTATCCCCTTGGTTCAGTCCAGTCCCACCTCCACTTCTTATGCTCCCAATCTCCTCATCCGACTTCCAGTTCCCTGGGCCTGACCGTCTCCTGATGTGGCCTCCTCTGCATTGGAGAGACCCGTTGTAAACTTGGGGACCGCTTCATCAAGCACCTCTGCTCCATCTGCCAAAAGAGGAGCTTCCCGAAGATTTAAATTCCGACTACCATTCCCATTCCAGCGTGTCGGTCCATGGCCATTTTTGCCACGATGAGGCCACCCTCGGGGTGGAAGAGCAACATTTTCCATCTGGGTAGCCTCTAATCTGATGGCATGAATACTGATTTCTTCTTCCAGTTTTTTTTCCTTCCCTTCTCCCCTGCCCACTCTGGGCTTTGACCTTTGATAGGGTCACCTATGCCAAACAGGTCAAAGCATAGAGTGCTTCACTGGTTCTCCAGGCTAACGACTCTGATTGGTCAAAATATAATTGTCATGGAAACAGCAATGAAGAATCCTTCTACATCTGAGTGTGACGGTATTCCTGAGTCTCCACCCGGGACTTGTATGACTGACAGTAGTGAAAACTGAGAGGAAGCTACTGGCGTGATGAAGGAAGCCCTGAACACCACCAGAGATGGAGGACCTTCATTGCTGTCCTAAAATGCCAGTGGCATAATGGGCAATTGACCACGGCAATTAAAACTGAGTAATAAATTAAGTTACCAGCCATGAATGCACACATATATCATTTCATACAGTATGTATGCACACACAACCTCTCCAAGTCCAATCCTATGTTCCCATCGTGAGAGGTGGAAACGGGTATGGCTGGCCAACAGGGCTCTGGTGAGGCCGTACAGGCCAATCCCCTGTACAGGGGATACAATGGATTGCAGAAACAGTGATGAACTCCAACCAGACCATCGACTTTGTGAGAAGAGGCTCATTATCGAGTGAGCAGATGAGAGAGCGCAGGGTAAATCATCAGGATCCTGTGCAGCCAACGACTCTTTTGTCACTAAAGTCACTATCTACCTTGGGTACCTGAACATGAGAACCATGTACCAGGCAGGAAAGTCCACCATCAGAGAGATATTGTTGAAAGGAGGAGGATGTCAAAGCCAGGATCAACAAGGCCAAAGTTGTTTTCAACATCTTGAAGAAAGTGTGGACAACCAGAGTCATATCAAGCAAAACCAACATCAGAATCTTCATCTCAAATGTTAACACAGTGCTCCTAAACGGCCCTGAGACCTGGAGAACAACAAAGAAGACATTACAAAAGCTGCAGGCTTTCATCAACCTGTGCCTGTGAAGAATCCTAATCATCAGATGGACTGACAAAGTAACTGACCAGACACTGTGGGAAAACACCAACCAGGAGTCCACAGACATACAAATACACAATCGGAAATGGAGGTGGGTTGGCCACACCTCGAGAAATCCAACCAACAACATCACTGGGCAGGCATTGCAATGGAATCCCCAAGGAAAGAGGGAAAAGGGACGTCCAAAGAATACATGGAGGAGAGACGTCGATACTGACATTAGACGATGGGAGCACTCCTGGCCCACCCTCGAGAAACTGGCTCAGAACAGAGGACGATGGAGATGGAAGGTCACCGATGGCCTGTGCTCCACTGGGAGCTGAGGGCCCAGAAAGAGGAAGTATGCACACACACGTCTATGTGTGAACACTCACACACACATGTACACACTCACACGTGTGTACACACACGCAGATACTTGAACATACATAACACATAAGTACACGCACAAACACACACACATGCACACTCAAGCATGTGCGCTCACTCGTGCACACACACACACACACTTGTGAACACACTGCCCTCTCTGGACTGTCACCGTCTGATTGCATTTTCTTTGTTGAGGACAGAACTTCAGACCAAACAATAATCATCTTCCCAACGCCTTCTAGCTCGAGGGGCTGGATCTGGGAGATGTTTCCTCCTCTTCTGGTGGACAGAATCCAACAGATGACTTTTTCGCAACTTGCCTCTGTAGTTCATTCATCACTTAATTTGCCCTGCACGCTAAATTGTTATGAACTTCTTGTTGTGATGTACTTTTTTATACAGAGAATGGTGGGTGTGTGGATCGCCTTGCCAGGGGTGCTGGTAGAGTCAGATATATTTGGGGTGCTGGTAGAGTCAGATATATTTGGGGTGCTGGTAGAGTCAGATATATTATGCTGCTGGTAGAATCAGATATATATGATTATGAAGACACGTAGTCCTCTTTTATTGTCATTTAGTAATGCATACATTAAGAAATGATACATTATTTCCTCCGGGGTGATACCACAAAACACAGGACAAACCAAGACTGAAAAAACTGACAAAACCACATAATTATAACATATAGTTACAACAGTGCAACAATACCATAACTTATTGAAGAAGTCCATGAGCACAGTAAAGTTCAAAGTTTCTCAAATGTCCCACATCTCACGCAGACGGGAGAAGGAAGAAAAATTCTCCCTGCCATGCCCGACCACAATCCGACTCTGAGTGCTCCTGGTAGAGTCAGATATATTAGGGGTGCTGGTAGAGTCAGATATATTAGGGCCCTGGTAGAGTCAGATATATTTGGGGTGCTGGTAGAGTCAGATATATTTGGGGTGCTGGTAGAGTCAGATATATTAGGGCCCTGGTAGAGTCAGATATATTTCGGGTGCTGGTAGAGTCAGATATATTTGGGGTGCTGGTAGAGTCAGATATATTTGGGGTGCTGGTAGAGTCAGATATATTAGGGCCCTGGTAGAGTCAGATATATTTGGGGTGCTGGTAGAGTCAGATATATTTGGGGTGCTGGTAGAGTCAGATATATTAGGGCCCTGGTAGAGTCAGATATATTTGGGGTGCTGGTAGAGTCAGATATATTTGGGGTGCTGGTAGAGTCAGATATATTTGGGGTGCTGGTAGAGTCAGATATATTAGGGCCCTGGTAGAGTCAGATATATTTGGGGTGCTGGTAGAGTCAGATATATTTGGGGTGCTGGTAGAGTCAGATATATTTGGGGTGCTGGTAGAGTCAGATATATTTGGGGTGCTGGTAGAGTCAGATGTCTTCGAGACATTAAAGAGCCTCTTAGATCAGCACTTGGATGATAGAAAAATGGACGGCTGTGCAGGAAAGAATGGATAAATTGATCTTGGAGTAGATTAAAAGTGGGCTGTACTGGTGGTAATCTTACCCATTTCACAGTTTGTAATGTACTGATAAACTATGTTTGATTTTAAAGTCCAATATTCGATGATCCTTTATGATTTAGAATCAAATGATATACAATGGTTTTTATTTAAATTTCTTGTTATGTACAACCAGGAAAAGTGGTTTGAGGAAAGGAAATATTACTGGAGAGTCATCATATAGATTGCTTTAGCATCTCAGTTAACATGAGTGACATCCACTCTCCTCAACTATCAGATTCCTTCTTCTCCAGCCCTTTACCTTTCCCACCCACCTGGCTTCCTTCATTGATAACAGTCCATAGAATGCATTGGAACCAGGCTACAGATCATAATAGTTCAGCTTCAACATCAGAATGAAAATTCTCCATTCACCAAGTATCTTTAGAAGTTGCCTTCCTCCTGTTCCAATATATTCAAATCACACAGACCAGGGATGGAGAATACTTCTAGGACAGGGGTTCCCAACCTGGCTTTCATGGACCCCTCAGTTAATGGTAGGGGTGCATGAAATAAAAAAAGAGTTGAGAACCCCTGATCTAGGAGAAGAAGTACTTCTTCAGGGATCTAATCGTCCAAGTGAACGCGGACTTCCCAATTTGCAAGAAGGTCGCTTGGTTGAGCTACAGTTTCTGTCTGTAAACTCAGTTGCTGCCCTTCCCTCCTGGATGAATTTGAAGTGAGCAGCTGATTTTTGTAGTCACTTTCCCAAGGAGGCTTTACCGGGACCAGGGCAGTGAAGTTGTCCAACAGCGAGGGCCCAGGAAAATATTGATCAGTTTGTAAAACATCAGTTAAGGATAATTTCTTTGGTGGGAGTCCATCCATTCCTTCACATTGAATTACATCCTTGTCCTCCAACTGTGACAGAAATATTTGTCTCTTCACTTGTGGCCTATATTGACACAACGATGGGTTGAGTTGGATTTCTTCCTTCAGTGAAGACAATATTTCCATGGGCTGCTTCTCCTGCCAGTTGGCCTGGTACACGTGCTGCTTGTCATCATGGAATGATGGATATGGTACTGGTTGTCCATCCAGGAGATCCAATATCTGCATCTCCATTCCAGGATCAATGTGCAATATTTTGCCTTCTTTATTGTAAAAAGGTTCTTCTCCCAGTATTTTCAATGCACTTAATGGTTTATCTTGTGTGGTGGATACATTTTCTCCATTTGCATCAGTTTTTGGAGATATCACTGGAAGAACTGCCCAATAATTTTCAGCCAGTGGCTGTAGAAATTTTTGGCTTGATGCGTCAGTATCTGACGGACCCTCACTGCTTTGGGGACGATATAGCGAAGAGCATCCATTATCCACTGGTCCGGATGAGAGACCACTTTGAACTTCACAATCACTAGAACTCGGAGCATTTGTCTGTGTTTTCCTGGTGTGATTTTGGGGTGCATAGGTGCCCCTCGGCATGCCCAAGCCAAGTTCTATCGGTTTCAATATCTCTTCTCTGTCACAGGAATGGCACATTAAGAGACCCACATCCTCCATATGGACATCGTGTTCAAACTGGAAAATATCCTTATGGCTGGAGATCAGATGGAGGGTTGGAGTCAAATGTAGTGGAGACTGCTTCTTCGAAAGGATTTGCTCCAGATCCTGAAATTAACACAGACAATTAAACTATCATTAGTATTAAGAACACTATTTACTATTGAGACTTTTGAGTTCAGAAGTCAAGAGGTTATGTTGCAACTTTATAAAATTCTGGTTAGGCCACATCTGGAGTATTGCGTACATTTCTGGTCACCCCACTATAGGAAGGATGTCGAGACTTTGGAGAGAGTGCAGAAGAGGTTTACCAGGATGCTGTCTGGTTTAGAGAGCATGTGCTATCACAGGAGGCTGGATAAACTTGGGTTGTTTCCTCTGGAGCGCCAGAGCCTGAGGGGAGATCTGATGGAGATTATAAGAGGCACAGATGGAGTAGACAGAGAGTATCTGTTTCCCAGGGTTGAAATGTCTAATACCAGAGGGCATGCATTGAAGGTGAGAGGGGATAGGTCCAAGGGAGATGTGAGAGGTTAGTTTTTTACTCAGACAGTTTGCGGATGCCTGGAATGCACTGCCTGGTCTGGTGGTAGACCCAAATACATTAGAGGCTTTTAAGAGATGTTTGGATTGGCACATGGATGTGAGGAAGATGAGGGATGTCGACATTATGTAGGGAGAAGAGATTAGTGTTTGGGTGTTTTTGATTTGCTTTTTAGCTGGGTCAGCAAAACATTGTGGATTGAATGTGCCATACTGTTCTATGTTTTATGTATCAGTTCAGAAACCTTACATTCCATATTGGAACATAGAACAGTACATCACAATACAGGCCTGCGACGTTCTGCCAAACATTTAATCTATTCCAAAATGAATCTAACCCTTCCCTCCCACATAGCTGTCTATTTTTGTTTCATCCATGCACCCATCTTAAGCATCCCTAATATGTCTGCCTCTACCACCACCCTGGCAGAGCGTTTCATGCAAACCTACCTCCGACATCCCCCCCCCATCCCCCGTACTTTCCTCCAATCACCATAAAATGATCTCCCCTCGTTTTAGCCAGATCCGCCCTGGATAAAGTCCCTGGCTGCTTGTGCCTCTTATCATTTTATACACTCCTATCAAGTCACCTCTCATCCTCCACTTCTAAGAGAAAAGCCCTAGCTCGCTCAACCCTTCCTCATAGACACTGTCTCTAATCCAGGCAGCATCCTGGTAAATCAGCTCTGCATCCTCTCTAAAAGCTTCCACATCCTCTCTGTAATGAGGCGACCAAACTGAAACAAAACTGAACACAATATTGCAAGTGAAGTCTAACCAGGGTTTTACAGAGCTGTAACCATTATCTCACGGCTCTTGACCTCAATCCCCCAACTAATGAAGGCCAACACACCATATGCCTTCTTAACCACATCAACCGTCACAGCAGCTTTGAGTGATCTATGGATGTGGAAACTCAGGGTCCCCCTGCTCCTCCACACTGCCATTAATTCTGAACTCTGCCTTCAAGATCGACCTTCCACGTCACACGCTTCTCCTGGTTGAACTCCTCTGCCCCTTGTCAGCCCAACTCTGCACCCCACCGATGTCCCACTTCAACCTTCTACAGTATCCACACAATCAACCCTCATGCTGAGGCATTGATAACAGCAATCTTTATGTGGTAACCATGAACTCCGCTCCTCCCAAGTTCATTTCTGCAGGCAGTACTGTTTCCCCTCTGGTGCCAATCCACGGAAGCCGGGAGAGGTAGGACAGGTAGAAGGTGCAGGAGGAGCAGGTGAGACAGCAGGAGCAGGTGGGTCAGGAAGGGCAGGAGGGGCAGGTGGGGAGGTAGGCTGGAGGGACAGGAGGGGCAAGAGGTGGAAGCCTGGCAGCTGAGCTGCTTTCATTACAGAGGGTTGATGCTGCTCACCAATCTACAACCGATCTCACAATAACTCCAACTAATCCTAAGAAAGTAATTCTACCGAACACCTTGATGATGAGAAGATAATATCTTAAATTTTAATGATTTAGACTGGCGATTCCTGCTAAATGAGCCCCTTTAACAGCTAGCTGTTCAGATAGACAACAGCTGCAGCTACAGTTAAGCTGGGCTGTAAAAATAACCGCGTGTGAGTGTTGGGCACAGCTGCCGGAATGCAAGCAGATATTATTTGTGGTACAGTCAGTGGGATTTCCAACTTCCCCCCATTCTGTATAAAGACAATGACTGACCCCCATCCCAAGAAGCTGAGCATTAGTGAACTCCTGGACGAGGCTTCATTCAAGGTTGATAAACAGATCACTCTCTTAAAATAGTAAGCTGAGCCAATGGTTCTCTCTGGAATAGCAGTTATACAGAGTTATCTCATGTTTGAGCTGACCTGTAATTGCATGAATTACAAAGAAAATCTGCCCTTATCAATGATGAGTCGAAATGTGGGGTGGAACCAGAGCGTAGCGGTTAACATAACACCAGGTCAGCGCCAGTGGTCCGCGTCAATTCCCCACGCTGTCTGCAAGGAATATGTACGTTCTCCCTCTGACTGTGTAGGTTTCCTCTGGGTACTCTGGTTTCCTCCCATATTCCAAAGATATATTGTTATGTTTTGTAACTTCAAAACACAGCCCAAAGAGGTTCCGGTTGGTAGGATTGTAAATTGCCCCGTGATTAGGCTCGGGTTAAATCAGGGGTTGCTGGGCGGCTCGGCTTGAAGGACCAGGAAGGGCTACTCTGCACTGTATCTCAATGAAATAAAATAATTCAAGTGAAGACACAGGAGTCCGAAATATGAGTTTTCTTCAAGTGAGGCGTGCACGTATCACGTGGTAGTGTGGTGACGTACGCAATAAACAGATTTTTACATATAACACACAATGAATTATTAAAACGAACAAGAATGCTTAATCAAACAATCTATATACAAGAATATTCAAATGTTATTGAAATATTAAATACACAACATGTATGGTTAGGATTAGGACTAGGAAGTTATGGGTTAGCTACGTTGGCACCAGAATGAGTGGTGACACTTGCATATTTGGACTGTGTTGGTCATTCACACAAATGACACATGTCACTGCTTGTTTCAATGGTTTGGTGTATATTTGACCAATAACGCTAATCTTTAATCCAGATTTCATTTGACCTGTAGTTGCATTAATTACAAAAATACTGCTCTTATTGGTGACAATTAACACAAATCTTCAATGATCACAAACAGGAGAAAATCTGTAGATGCTAGACATCCAGAGCAATACACACAAAATGCTGGAGGAACTCAGCAGGTCAGGCAGTACCTATGGAAAGGAATAAACAGTGGACGTTTCAGGCCAAGACACTTCATCAGGACTGGAGAGAAAAAGATGAGGAGTCAGACTAAGAAGGTGTGGAGCTTCTGGTAATTTCTCCCCCCCCCCATCTCTTTTTCCATTCCCCATTCTGGATCCTCCTTAATCCTTCACCTGCCTATCACCTCTCCCTTTTTCCCCTCCTCCTTGCCTTTCTCCTATTGGAAAAACTCATCACTTATCATATTCCTTCTTCTTCAGCTCTTTACTGATCTGCCTATCACCTTCCAGCTTTTCCCTTCATCCCCCTTCCTCCCGCCTCAGTTCACCTGGAATTAAAATGTGTGGCCACTGGGAGATCCTGCTTTCTCTAGTGGACAGAGCGTAGGTGTTCAGCAATTCCACATCCCATTCCCATTCTGATATGTCTATCCACGGCCTCCTCTACTGTAAAGTTGAAGCCACACTCAGGTTGGAGGAACAACACCTTATATTCCATCTGGGTGGCCTCCAACCTGATGGCATGAATATTGACTTCTCTAACTTCCGCTAATGCCCCACCTCCCCCTCGTACCCCATCTGTTAGTTATTTATATACACACATTCTTTCTCTTTCTCTCCTTTTTCTCCCTCTGTCCCTCTGACTACACCCCTTGCCCATCCTCTGGGTTTTCCCCCTCCTCCCCCTTTTCCTTCTCCCTGGGCCTCCTGTCCCATGATCCTCTCATATCCCCTTTGCCTATCACCTGTCCAGCTCTCGGCTCCATCCCTCCCCCTCCTGTCTTCTCCTATCATTTTGGATCTCCCCCTCCCCCTCCAACTTTCAAATCTCTTACTAGCCCTTCCTTCAGTTAGTCCTGACAAAGGGTCTCGGCCTGAAATATCGACTGTACCTCTTCCTAGAGGTGCTGCCTGGCCTGCTGCGTTCACCAGCAACTTTGATGTGTGTTGCTTGAATTTCCAGCATCTGCAGAATTCCTCGTGTTGTTTTCTGGTGGGTGGTGGGGTGGAGATATGATTCTACCGAAGGAGGTGTAAGGCTCTCTTTCCTTCCACTCGCCTGCAAGTTGCCCTTGTGCAGGGTGTAGCACCTGCTTAGCCCATACCACCCCTGCCCCCACCCCCCCGGCCGGGGTATGTCCTGAAGCCATGGGAGCAGGTGGTGGATGGTCTTATAAGCAGCTGGTGCACATCACAAGTCCTGGTTATGTGACCACTGACGCCAGGCAGACAATCTCTGAAGAGTATTGATAATGGCTGGGATCGCCCGTCTTGTAAATACACTGACCAGAAGAAGGCATCCTTCACCAAGGAGGCATCCATCATTAAGGACCCCCATCACCCAGGAGATGCCCTCTTCTCATTACTACCATCAGGGAGGAGGTACAGGAGCCTGAAGACAGATACTCAGTGATGCAGGAACAGCTTCTTCCCCTCTGCCATCAGATTTCTGAATTAACCCATGAACACAATCTCACTACTTTTTTATCTCTGTTTTTACACTACTTATTTAACTATTTAATATATATATACTTACTGTAATTCAGTTTTTTATTGTTATGTATTGCATTGTACTGCTGCAACAAAGACAACAAATTTCACAACAGATGCTGGTGATATTAAACCTGATTCTGATTCTGACTCTGATTGTGATTCTGAAGTTGAACTTGAACTTATTACTGAATATACAGACGCCGAACATACCAAGGCTCGGGGCAAAGATCGGTGGTGTCTTGTGTAACTGTACGCCATCCAGATAAATATTCCAACGATGAGTACTACAAACAAAATAAACGCAGCAGCTGGCAGAATAGCCACCAGTGTCCATTCTGTGAAAAGCAAAAGCAGATTAATTATTCTAATTGGCTTAAAAGACTTCATAAAAAGATTAACTTTACTTGTCACATGTGTATCGAAACATAGAGTGAAAGGTGTTGTGTGCGTCAAATCAAATCAGTGAGGACTGTGCTGGGCAGCCTGCAAATGTCACCATACCTCCAGAGCCAACATACCAACGGCCCGTTACACCGCTGTGAAGGTCCATCTCTGCCTGTCCTGTTCACTCAGATGTAGAAGGAGTCTTTGTGACATTTCTGTAACAATTTTGTTTTACCAGTCGGGGTTGTTAGCCCTAGGCTGAACCCCCAAGCCTGGAGGACTGGTGGGCCGCTGTTAATCTGACCTCTACCCTTTGACCTGTTTGGCATGGGTGACCCTACCAAGAGCCAAAGCATGAAGCCCTGACTCCAGCCGGCGTAGACGAGGTTGTGACCCTCATGGTAGAGAGCCAGCATAGTCCACAGACCCAAAACTCACGAACCCCAACCCACAAGTCTTTGGAATGTGGGAGGAAACCCATGAAGTCACGGGAGAAGTGTACACATTCCTTACAGGCTCTGGCAGGAGTTGAACCCCGAGTTTACATCTAGCGTTGTAACGCGTTGTGCCAACCGCTACATTACTATTTTGTGCTACATTCATACACTCTTTCCTAGAGTACCTGGGACCAGAGGGCACAGCCTCGGAATAGAGGGATGTCTCTTTAGAACTGAGAGGAGGAGGAATTTGTTTGGACAGAAGGTGGTGAACCTGTGGAATTCATTGCCACAGACCGAATCATTGGGTATACTTAAAGTGAAGGTTGATGGGTTCTTGGTTAGTCAGGGCATCAATGGGTCCAGGGATAATGGGGTTGAGAGGGATAATAGATCAGTCATGATGGAATAGTGGAGCACTCGATGGGCTGAATGGCCTTATTCTGTTCCTATGTCTTATGATCTCATGGTTACTAAGTCATTGAGGAACTGAGACAGATATGTAAATGCACCCAGATTTCTCAATAATCATCATCGTTACTAACACCGGACAACTCATTCCCCTCTTGCACCTTATCACCTTGCTTAATTTTTGCGACCTTTTTACTCCACCCTCCCCCCGCCCAAGCTGAGTGAAGTCCTTGTAGAAATTACGCGCTGACTTCATTCCCTCTCCTTTGATCCAGCAGCCAGGAAGATCAGAAAGTCATAGTGATGTACAGCACAGAAACATGCCCTTCAGCCCATCTTATCCATGCTGCCCAAGATGCCCATCATTTACCCATGTTTGGCCCATATCCTTCTAAACCACGGGTTCCCAACCCTTTTTCATGCTACAGATCTCTACCATTAACTAAGGGGTCCGTAGATCCCAGGTTGAGAAGCGCTGGTCGAAACCTTTCTCATCAATGTACTTGCCCAAATATTGTTTTAATATTGTTATTCTCTGTGTCTCAAATACTTTCTCTGGCAGCTTATTCCATGTATGCTCCACCCTCTCACCTTCAACCTTTGACCTCTAGTTTTTGGCTCCTTTTCCCTGGCAAAAGATGGCATGCATTCATCATATCAATACCCTTTGCACTTCAACTAAAGTCACCTCTCAGTGTCCAACATTCCAGGAAATAAAGTCCTAGCCTGCACAACCTCTCCCTCTAACTCAGGCTCCTGTGACAAGGCAATGTTCGTGTTGTTGGCCAGAAAGAACTACAGTCTACAAATCAGTGAATTCAAATGAAACAAGGACGGTGGAAGTAGACAATTGTTGTTCCAATTGCCTTTGTTCTTGTCATTTGCTTGAAGGAGATGGAAGATGCCACTTTGTGAAGCTGCTCTGTAATCTCCATCTTGTGAACTGTTTGATGAGCTGATTCTTGCTCTGGGATAATCTAATCAGAGTAATTGAATGTGGACACAAGGAGTTTCAGCTGATGACCTGCTAAACCTGACACCATTCTCTGGCAACTAGTTATTTATTATGTAAAGTGGCAGGCTTGCCAGAGAAGCAATCTGTAATCTCATTAGACCCAGTGTCTGGATCACCTGCTTTGAGCCAATCAGAATTGAAAAGAATTTAGGCAGGAGTCCAAGGGCAGAGACCATAGAACAATGCCGGTTATAACCCTGGACCCAAGTCAATAAGGAGGTGGCCCAGGTAGATTTTGAGCCAACAGGACGGAGATGCATCATTTGAACTGATGGAGGAACACTATAAGAGTCATGAGCTTCAAATATGGGAGAATGATAACTCTCCAGAGATCAACCACTGTGGATGTGGAGGACTCCATGGACACGGAGACATTGGAGTGGGAATGCCTGGCCAGCACAGACTCTTTTGCTGGGTAATACCTTTTCTCTTCATTTCCTGTTCATGGAGGGTCAGGGCATCCTAGTGGGTGTGCACACAAGTAGTTTGCTTGTGGACCTATGTGCTTTTTTAGTTGAGACAATGAAGGTATTTGTTGGTAATTACAGATTCCCTCTGAGCCTCTCTGATCATTATCACTAAGGGGTAGATCTTCATAACACTGTAAAACTCTGTGCCCTTTCCAGTTTAATGGCAAAAATGCAGAACAAACGTAGATACAGCCCCACTTACACTGAACTATACTGCGGTGACAGGACATCTTTACAACGGGTAGTCAAAACTGCCCAACACAACACTGACACCAGCCTACCCACCATCAAGGACATAGATACAGAAACGTGCCAGGAAAGAGCCAGTGACATTATGAAGGATCCCACCCATCCTGCTCATGGACTGTTCGTCCCAGTCCCACCAGGGAAGAGGCTACGTAGCCAGTCCACCAGACTCAAAAACAGTGACTTTCCCCAAAGCAGTGAGGCTGATCAACACCTCCACCCACTAACCCAGCCCTCCACACCCTCAACCACCACTACTTTATCATTGCCTGTCAGAGTCACCTTATGTACAGACACTCCTGTGCCTAGCATCACTTTATGGATGTACAATCAATCTGTGAATATAAACTATCTTATGTATTTACAAACATTTGTATATTTATTCTTTTTTATTAATATTGTGTTCTTTATCTAATTGTGTTTTTTTTGTGTTGCATTGGTTCCGGAGTAACAATTATTTTGTTCTCCTTTACACTTGTGCACAGGAAATTACATTTTGAATTTTGAATCTTGAATATTTAACTCTCCAAGGGGCATTGCAGACTGAAGAGTCACCAGGGAGATTGGAGGTATGGAGTAGCACAGCACTTTGCCGGTCATCAGTAACTTTCTCATGGTGAGGCAGGAGATGCTGATGATTAGTGACATATTTGACAGCTGCCCTCTCAGAACCAGCCTTTCACTGATAATTCCAATTTTAATCATGGATTTGAAAATCCAAAAATTGGAGATATTGGAATTCTGAAACAAAAGCAGAAAATGCTGAAAATAGAAACATAGAAACATAGAAAATAGGTGCAGGAGTAGGCCATTCGGCCCTTCGAGCCTGCACCGCCATTTATTATGATCATGGCTGATCATCCAACTCAGAACCCAGCCTTCCCTCCATACCCCCTGACCCCTGTAGCCACAAGGGCCATATCTAACTTCCTTTTAAACATAGCTAATGAACTGGCCTCAACAGTTTGCTGTGGCAGAGAATTCCACAGATTCACCACTCTCTGTGTGAAGAAGTTTTTCCTAACCTCGGTCCTAAAAGGCTTCCCCTCTATCCTCAAACTGTGACCCCTCGTTCTAGACCTCCCCAACATCGGGAACAATCTTCCCGCATCTAGCCTGTCCAATCCCTTTAGGATCTTATACGTTTCAATCAGATCCCCCCTCAATCTTCTAAATTCCAACGAGTACAAGCCCAGTTCATCCAGTCTTTCTTCATATGAAAGACCTGCCATCCCAGGAATCAATCTGGTGAACCTTCTTTGTACTCCCTCTATGGCAAAGATGTCTTTCCTCAGATTAGGGGACCAAAACTGCACACAATACTCCAGGTGTGGTCTCACCAAGGCCTTGTACAACTGCAGTAGTACCTCCCTGCTCCTGTACTCGAATCCTCTCGCTATAAATGCCAGCATACCGTTCGCCTTTTTCACCGCCTGCTGTACCTGCATGCCCACTTTCAATGACTGGTGTATAATGACACCCAGGTCTCGTTGCACCTCCCCTTTTCCTAATCGGCCACCATTCAGATAATAATCTGTTTTCCTATTTTTGCCACCAAAGTGGATAACTTCACATTTATCCACATTAAATTGCATCTGCCATGAGTTTGCCCACTCACCCAACCTATCCAAGTCACCCTGCATCCTCTTAGCATCCTCCTCACTGCTAACACTGCCACCCAGCTTCGTGTCATCCGCAAACTTGGAGATGCTGCATTTAATTCCCTCATCCAAGTCATTAATATATATTGTAAAAAATACTCAGTAGGTCAGGCAGTATCTGTGAAGAGGGAATCAGAGATAACATTTCAGGTCTGGACCCTTCAGGTGCTCTGATGAAAGATCCCAGGCCTGAAACATTAACTGTTTCACTTTCAACTGATGCTGCCAACCCATTGTATCCAGCAGTCTCTCTACGGCCATAAGATATAGGAGCAGAATTAGGCCATTTGACCCATCGAGTCTGCTCTGCCATTTCATCATGGCTGATCCATTTCCTTCTCAGTCCCAATCTCCTGCCTTCTCCCTGTATCCCTTTGTGCCCTGACCAATCAAGAATCTATCAAGATCTGTCTTAAGTATACCCAATGACTTGGCCTCCACAGCCACCTGTGGCAACAAATTTCACAGATTCACCACCTTCTGCTTAAAGAACATAGAACATAGAACATAAAACAATACAGCACAGTACAGGCCCTTTGGTCCACAATGTTGTGCCGACCCTTAAACCCTGCCTCCCATATAAGTCCCCACCTTAAATTCCTCTATATACCTGTCTAGTAGTCTCTGAAATTTCACGAGTGTATCTGCCTCCACCACTGACTCAGGCAGTGCATTCCACACACCAACCACTCTCTGAGTAAAAAACCTTCCTCTAACATCCCCCTTGAACTTCCCACCCCTTACCTTAAAGCCATGTCCCCTTGTATTGAGCAGTGGTGCTCTGGGGACAAGGCACTGGCTATCCACTCTATCTATTCCTCTTATTATCTTGTACACCTCTATCATGTCTCCTTTCATCCTCCTTCTCTCCAAAGAGTAAAGCCCTAGCTCCCTTAATCTCTGATCATAATGCATACTCTCTAAACCAGGCAGCATCCTGGTAAATCTCCTCTGTACCCTTTCCAATGCTTCCACATCCTTCCTATAGTGAGGTGACCAGAACTGGACACAGTACTCCAAGTGTGGCCTAACCAGAGTTTTATAGAGCTGCATCATTACCCCGCGACTCTTAAACCCTATCCCTCGACTTATGAAAGCTAACATTCCATAAGCTTTCTTAACTACCCTATCTACCTGTGAGGCAACTTTCAGGGATCTGTGGACATGTACCCCCAGATCCCTCTGCTCCTCCACACGACCAAGTATCCTGCCATTTACTTTGTACTCTGCCTTGGAGTTTGTCCTTCCAAAGTGTACCACCTCACACTTCTCTGGGTTGAACTCCATCTGCCACTTCTCAGCCCACTTCTGCATCCTATCAATGTCTCTCTGCAATCTTCGACAATCCTCTACACTATCCACAACACCATCAACCTTTGTGTCGTCTGCAAACTTGCCAACCCACCCTTCTGCTCCCACATCCAGGTCGTTAATAAAAATCACGAAAAGTAGAGGTCCCAGATCAGATCCTTGTGGGACACCACTAGTCACAATCCTCCAATCTGAATGTACTCCCTCCACTACGACCCTCTGCCTTCTGCAGGCAAGCCAATTCTGAATCCACCTGGCCAAACTTCCCTGGATCCCATGCCTTCTGACTTTCTGAATAAGCCTACCGTGTGGAACCTTGTCAGATGCCTTACTAAAATCCATGTAGATCACATCCACTGCACTACCCTCATTTATATGCCTGGTCACCTCCTCAAGGAACTCTATCAGGCTTGTTAGGCACGATCTGCCCTTCACAAAGCCATGCTGACTGTCCCTGATCAGACCATGATTCTCTAAATGCCCAGAGATCCTATCTCTAAGAATCTTTTCCAATAGCTTTCCCACCTCATCTCTATTTATTCTCATCTCTGTTCTAAATGGGTGTCCCTGAATTCTGAGGGTGTGCCCTCTGGTCCCAGACTTCCCGATGTCATGTTGGGGGTCGAATTATTTGCCGGTCGAAAGTCGCTTCGGCCATGTCGGTCACTGATGGTTCGTTTAAAGGACGTTCCTTCCTCACTACAGAGCAAGGTCAAACCTCCCACCTGAAGGGCCAGAAGGAGCCCACATCCCGCAACCATACCAACCTTGCTCAGTCTTGATAAAGACGTGTGCAGTCTGGCTCTCTTTGGAAAAAATTCCTCTCTTCAGGAGAAGCTTCATGGTCCCATGGTATTCGGTACTGGGCTCCAAGGGCTTAACTGTGAAATTTCCACTCTTGCTGATGTCAGAAAATACCTGAAAACAAAATATGATCTGTAATCTCTCAACTAAAATAAACCAAACAGAATCAGATCTATTATCACTACCGTGTGTCATGGAATTTGACAGTTAATGGCCGCTGTACAGTGCAAGATATGAAAAATTATTACAAGTTACCATACAAATAATAAATAGTATAATGTGTAATCCCTCAATATTATGCATTTAATTAAAAATATGTATTATAAAAATATCATAGAAATATAACATAAACACAAGAGATTCTGCTGATGCTGGGAACTCAGAGCAATACCCACAAAGTGCTGGGAGCTCAGCAGGTCTGGCAGCGTCTTGGAGAGGAATAAGAGTTGACAATTCAGACCGGTACCCTTCATCACGACAGGAAAGGAAGAGGGAGGAAGCCAGACCATAAGATATAGGAGCAGAATTAGGCCATTCAGCCCATCGAGTCTGCTCCACCATTTCATCATGTCTGATCCATTTCCCTCTCAGTCCCAATCTCTTGCCTTCTCCCTGTATCCCTTCACGCCCTGACTAATCAAGAATCTACCAACCTCGGCCTTAAATATACCCAGTGAACTTGGCCTCCACAGCCGCCTGCAGCAACAAATTCCACAGATTCACCACTCTCTGCGTAAAGGAATTCCTCCTCATCTCTGTCCCAGAGACTTGCAGGCAGGATGTGAGAAGCAACCTTTCCCCAGCAGGACAACAACTCATCCCGTTTGTTAAAGCTGGCAAGAGTGCTGAATGCATTCACCCAAGATCTCCTTCAGGACTCCTGTCCACAGGCAAGGAGTGGAACACGAGGGCAGATCTCGACAGGCAGCCGCAGTCCCCCAGAGAAATCACCACCACATCTCTCCACCCACACATTGTACTGTGGTCCACAGCCACCAAGACGGTCCTCCTCATTGAGTTAACTATCCCATGGGAGGAAGGAACGGAGGCTGCCCTCAAATGAAAGAGGCTGAAGTACTCAGGCCTGGCAGCTGAGTGTAGGGAACATGGCTGGATGACCAGCACCGAGCCTGTGGAGGTCGGATGCCGGGCTTCGTCAGCCCAACGATGAAGGTTACTTTGTGATATGACAGAGACTGGAACAAGGCTCAGGACGGCCACCAGAGAATTGGCTGAAGAGGCAGAAAAGGGCAGCTTTTTGCTGTGGCTGAGGAGGAAGGACAGAAATCAGGGGACTGACTAACCCCACTGGAAGCTGCAGGGGTGGCAGGGAGACGTCCCTGTCACTGCTCCGCCACCAGGAGATGTACCAGGGTTAAGGAAGTGAGACATCCCTGACTGATGACCCTGTAGCTGACCTCAGGCAATGCTGGAGGTGTGGCAGGCAGCAATACTAATCAGGAACCAACAACTTCCTGTAAATCTCAGTCTAAAAGAATGCCCTTCTATTCTAAGGCTGTGTCCTCTGGTCTTAGACTCCCCCAGCATCGGAAACATCCCCTCCACATCCACTCTGTCAAGACCTTTCAACTTTCGATAGGTTTCAATGAGATCTCCTCTCATTCTTCTAAATTCCAATGAGTACAGACAGGGAGCCAACAAATGCTTCTCATATGAAAAGTCTTTCAATCTTTTCATGAACTTCCTTTGAACCCTCTCCAATGTCAGCACATCCGTTCTTGGATAAGGAGCCAAAACTGCTCACAATACTCCAAGTGAGGCCTCACCAGTGCTTTATAAAGTCTCAACTCGTATAATATAAGCATCCGTTAGCCTCGTGAGACCATGGATTTGCACCTTGGAAGGTTTCCAGAGCACAGGCCTGGGCAAGGTTGTATGGAAGACCAGCAGTTGCCCATGCTGCAAGTCTCCCCTCTCCACACCACCGATGTTGTCCAAGGGAAGGGCATTAGGACCCATACAGCTTGGCACCGGTGTCGTCGCAGAGCAATGTGTGGTTAAGTGCCTTGCTCAAAGACACAACATGCTGCCTCAGCCAAGGCTCGAACTAGCGACCTTCAGATCACTAGACCAACGCCTTAACCACTTGGCCACGCACCAAGTAATAATAAATACAATCAAAATAAAATTATAATGCATAATTTCTGAATATAAAAATGCAACACAGAATATGAAAATACAAGATGTAAAATGAGAATATAGCACACACAATATATCAATGCACTGAGTACAAGATGTTCTGTTGAAGTTGTATAAGACATTGCTGAGGCCTAATTTGGAGTACTGAATGCAGTTTTGGTCACCTACCTACAGGAAGGATGTAAACAAGATTGAAAAAGTACAGAGAATATTCACAAGGATGTTGCTGGGTCTGGAGGACCTGAGTTATAAGCAAAGATTGAATAGGTTAGAATTTTATTCCTTAGAACGTAGAAGATTGAAAAGAGGTTTGATAGAGGGATACACAATTATGAGGGGTATAGATCCACTGAGTTTGGCTGGGACTACAACTCGAGGTCATGGGTTAAGGGTGAAAGGTGAGAAGTTTAAGGGGAACATGAAGGGAAACTTCTTCACTGGGAGGGTGGTGGGAGTGTGGAACGAGCTGCCAGCACAAGTGGTGGGTATGAGTTTAATTTCAACGTTTAAGAGAAGTTTGGACAGGCACGTGCATGATAAGGGTATGGATGGCTGTGGCCCCAGTGCAGACATATTAAAAGGTTTTGGTATAGACTAAGGGCCTTTTTCTGTGTTGTTCTCTTCTATGACTCTGTATAATGAAACTAAAATCAGAATGTATAATCTTCCAACCATTTCATTTTACCGAAAGTCATGTTTAAACTTAACGGAAGTGACATAATTGCTTACCACTTGATTTGTTGCTGGATGGCTAACCTGCAAGTCGTATATAATCTCGGGGAAAATGTTTTGAATCGAGCGCCGAATTCCCCCAACAGGTGGGAGGCTCGGTGGTTCTGCCCAGACATTGAAAGATCGCGTGCTGACAGTGTTCTTCACGGCTGGGGCTCCGATAACAGCTGGAAGAGACACAGATGTGGAGAATGTTTAAAACTGGCTGCAGTAATCGAAAGACCCAAGGCACAGTGATTTCGCTGGGGCCGTACATTCAAACTTCTTTAACAAGGCTCCGGTTTCTTCCCACGTTCCTAAGACTAACAGGTGAGGCTGAGTAAGTTGTGAGCATCGTACACAACAGTCAGACGCACAGCGACACTTGCAGGCTGCCCTCAGTGCACCATTGAACTGTGTTGGTCAAAGTTCACAGTACATTTATTGTCCAAGTATGTGAACTATATACAACCTTGAGATTTGTCTCCTTACAGATAGCCGCAAAACAAGGAAACCCAATAGAACCCATTTAAAAAAAAAGACCATGAAACACCCAATGTGTAGGGGAAAAAAAACAATTTGTGCAAACAACAAAAGGAAACAAACAATTGAAGTTTACGAAAGTGAGTCCACAGCTGTGAAGCCGGCCATCGCCACAGCTGATCCAGGAGCCTGTTAGTTGTAGGCCGCAGCCTCAGTTCAGCGCAGAGACGAGTAGACCTCACAGAACAGTGAGCTGAACCGCCCCGTCCCTCCCTTCTAGCCCCAAAGCCATGATCTGGCCTGGCACCTAAATCGTCCCAACCTTGGATCGTTCCTCATTCTCGAACTCAGGCCTTGGCACTTCGTTACACTCTCGGGCCTGAGGGCAGAGGTCACAGACAGAAACAACACATTTCATGTCATGCTTCGACATTTCAATGTACATGTGACAAATACAGTGTATCTTTATCTTTAATGTTTAATCTTACCCACTACCTCTGTTAGTCACTGACAACTACCACATAACCAGTTTTAGTTAACCAAAGAAGTTTCAGGGTGGATAAAAATGACCAAGATCTGCCTGACATCAGTGCAGGGATGTCACTCTCTGGAAGTCACGCTGCTCCAGCATTCTCCTCTGAGCTCCATTCAATCCCTCGCAACATTGCTGTAAGATGTCACATGTACATCGCATTTGTATCAATGACCAACACAGTGGTGGGGGTAGCCCGCAAGTGTCACCACACTTCTGGCGCCAACATATCCTGCCCGCAACTCACCAACCTATATCAACACACACACACAATGCTGGAGCAACTCAGCAGGTCAGGCAGCGTCTATGGAAATGAACAAACAGTTGATGTTTCGGTCCAAGACCCTTCCTCAGGGCTGGAAAGGAAGGGGGAAGATGACAGCAGAAGAAGGTGGGGAGAGGGGAGAAGGGGAGGGAGGCTAACTGGAAGGTGATAGGTGAAACCAAGTAGGTGGGAAAGGTCAAGGGCTAGAGAGGAAGGTATCTGATAGGAGAGGATAGTGGACCAAAGGTCAGAGTGGGAAATTAGATTATGAGAACACTCAGTCCTCTTTTATTGTCATTTAGAAATGCATACATGCATTAAGAAATGATACAATGTTTCTCCGGAGTGATATCACAGAAAACAAGACAGATCAAAGACTAACACTGACGGAACCACATAATTAAGACATATAGTTACAGCAGTGCAAAACAATACCATAATTTGATGAAGAACAAACCATGGGCACGGTAAATAAAGTCTCAAAAATCCCGAGTCGATCGACTCCCGAGTCCCCGATAGCAGGCGGCAAAAGGGAGAAACTTCCTGCCATAAACCAGGCACCGTCAACTTGCCAATGCCTTGGAAGCAGCCGACCACAGCCAACACTGAGCCCATCCGCCCGAAAACGCTGAGCTTCCGACCAGCCTCCCGAGCGCCATCCTCTGCCAAGCACCTTCGACCTCACCCCGGCCGCTGAAACACATAAAGCCGGGGATTTCAGGGCCTTCTGCTCCGGAGATTCTGGTTACCACACAGTAGCAGCGGCAGCGAAGCGGGCATTTCAGAAGTTTCCAGATGTTCCTCCGTACTCTCATGTCTGTCTCCATCAAATCAGGATTGTGCACGGTCCCCTACTTGACAGATAACAGACATCACCACCGAAGTGGCCGCGCACGCTGCCGTCGCGTCGCCATCTTCTCCTCCCCCCCTTCTCCAGAAGAGAAAGAAGGGAGTGTGGAGAGGGATTTTTTTTATAACAGAAGGAGAAATCAATATTGGAGGCTACCCAGGTGGAATGTAAGGTGTTGCTCTTCCACCCTGAGGATGGCCTCATCCTGGCACGAGAGGAGGCCATGGACCGACACGTTGGAATGGGAACTGGAATCAGAATTAAAATGTTTGGCCACCGGGGAGTTCTGCTCGTGGCGGATGGGACAGAGGTGCTCAACGAAGCTGTCTGACCCATATGTCTTTGGAAAGTGGGAGGAAGCTGGGGCACCCGGAGGAAACTCACGTGGTCACGGGGAGAGCGTACAAACTCCTTCTAGACAATGGGCGACCCAACCCATGATCGCTGGCACTGTGAAGTGTTACACTAACCATTATGCCACTGTGCCTCCATAAAACACACTGGAGCTCTCTGCGGGTCGGGGTCAACCATGGATGTTGTGTCCTAGCTGTCTAGATATGCAATCCAGGTCTGTACGATATGGAGAGAAAACTGCTGCCCATGTACCGAGCTCCCCCTCCCCGTGCACCTGATGAACCCAAAGGAACGGCAGAGACTGATACTGTTTTGTACCAATGGCGTCGCAGGACTTGCCCATCAGCGTTGAACCCAACGTAGGACTGCCTTAGGGTCTCCAGTGTCAGATTTTTTCTCGGGGTTTACTCCCAAAGCCTTCCCCAGTAGAGGGTATGGCCAGAAGGTAGCAGAGATTTGAGATCAGAATTTTCCTTCTGCTGAGCTGCCAACCACAGCTGGTGAGCCGCATCTGCCTGGCATAGCGCAGACCAGAGGCATTCGGGTCTGGAGATGAAGAGGTGCAGGTATGATCTCCGGAAAGCCACCTCTCTGACAAAGTGGAGACCCCAGACTAGACTGGAATCAACGAAGGATGCTCGACAACTGTGGCAGGGTTTGAATGCCATACCTCCTACAAAGCTAAAAATTGTGACATAGTGGAGAGCAGAGCTTCATTTCCAGATGAGCTCAACGCCTTCTGTACTCACTTTGGCACCAGAACAGGGAGGAACCATCGCACACCGCCATGTCTCCCTGAAGATTCTTTGGTCTCAGTATCTGAGGATGATGTGCGGGCTGACTTCAAGAGAGTAAATCCAGGGAAAGCATCTGGTCGAGACAGAGAACCTGGCTGAGTACTGAAGACCTGTGCTGACCAACTGGCTGGTGTGTTCATGGATATCTTTAACCTCTCACTTCAGTTATATGTGGTACCCACCTGCTTCAAGCAGGCTTCAGTCGTACCAGTGCCCAAGAAGAGTGTGGTAACCTGTCTCAATGACTATCGCTCAGTGGCCCTTCCATCCACAGTGATGAAGTGTTTTGAGAGGCTAGTGTTGAAGCGTATTAGCTCCTGTCAAATGGTGACTTGGATCCAATTTGCCTACCAATGCAACAGGTCTACATCAGATGCTATCGCGTTGGCTCTTCACACAACCCTGGAACATCTGGACAGCAAAGATGCATACATCAGGATGCTCCCTTTCGATTACAGCTCTGCATCCAGTACCATCGTTCCCTCAAAACTAATCAGTAAACTCCAAGACCTGGGCTTCAGTGCCCCTTGTACAATTGGATCCTGGATTTCCTCACTTGTAGACTTCAGTCAGTTCAGATTTGCAAAAACATCTCCTCCACAGCACAGGGGCACCACAGGGATGTGTGTTTAGCCCTCTGCTCTGCTCGCTTTACACCTATGACCGTGTGGCTAAGTTCGGCTCCAACACCCTATACAAGTTGGCTGATGACACTGTTGTTGTGGGCCGTATCAAAGGTGGTAATGAATCAGCACACAGGAGGGAGACTGAAAACTTGGCTGAGTGGTGGAATAACAACAGCCTCTCACTTAATGTCAATAAGACCAATAAACTGATTGTAGACTTCAGGAGAGGGAAACCAGAGGTCCATGAGCCAGTAATCATCAGACACTCAGACATGGAGAGGGTCAGTAACTTTAAATTCCTGGGTGTCTCTAATTCAAAGGACCTGACCTGGACCCATCATATAAATATAATTGCAAAGAAAGCACAACAGCGCCTCTACTTCCTCAGGAGTCTGCGGAGATTTGGCATGTCATCAAGAATCTTGGGAAACTTCTATAGATGTGTGGTGGAAAGTGTGCTGACTGGCTGCATCACGGCCTGGTATGGGAATGTCAATGTGTTTGAGTGGAAAATCCTAGAAAAGCTAGGAATTGGGCCCAGTCCATCACGGGTAAAACCCTGCCAGCCATTGAGCAGACCTACATGAAATGCAGTCACAGGAAAGCAGCTTCCATCGTCAGAGATCCCCACCACCCAGGACATGCTCTCTTCTCGCTGCTGCCATCAGGTAGAAGGTACAAGAGCCTCAGGACTCACACCACCAGGTTCAAGAACAGTTACTACCCCTCAACCGTCACACCCTTAAACAAAAAGGGAATAGCTACACTCACTTAAGCACTCTGTTATATTGTTATTTCTTGCTATTTATTTACATCTGCATTTGCTCAGTTCGTTTACAGTTTACAGTTACCGTCCTATAGATTTGCTGAGTATGCTGGCAGGAAATGAGTCACAGGGTTGTATGTGGTGACATGCTTGTACCCTGGTAATAAATTTATTTTGAATTTTGAACTTTGAAACACAACACCTGCTCATTGTCCCAGTACTGTCTGTGTGGCTTTTCTGAAGAGAAATGGGCCACTACAGTTCCAGTGTTACATTAGTCTCTGCATTTTAAACAGCTTCTCTGACCGTATAGTGTTTTGAAATTATCGGATGTGAAAGGAGCTGTGTGAATGCAAATTGCTTGGTTTCTAATAAAGGTACTTGTGGAGGTGGAATGTTAAATACTCCAACTCCAGAATGCCTCCTTGTGCTGGCTTCCAGAGGAGAGCAGGGAACAGAAACAACACAGCCAGTTTTATACTTTGGGAGGAGTCGTGCAGATCTAACACAACAGGACAGAAAGTCAGCTGGTAAATCACTGAGCAACACACAAGCTGTTGGAGGAACTCAGCAGATCGGGCAACACCTGCAGAGGGAAATGGACAGTTGATGTTTTGGGTTGAGAACCTTCATCAGGGCTGAAAGATTGAGGAGGGGTAGAAGTGGAGGGAAGGGGTCGATCTGGGTAAAGGGAGGGGGCAGGTGGAGGAAGGGAGAGTGGGAATAGTGTCAGAACCTGAGAGGTGACACACATCAAAGTTGCTGGTAAACGCAGCAGGCCAGGCAGCATCTCTAGGAAGAGGTACAGTCAACGTTTCAGGCCAAAACCCTTCCTCAGGTGCTAGGCAGGAGAGGCATTGGACCGTAGATGACGTAGAAGAGGAAATTTCAAAGTAAAAAGTAAATTTATTTTCAAAGTACATGTATGTCACCATGTACTACCCCGAGATTCATTTTTCTTGGGGGAATACTCGATAAATCCAATAACAATAACAGAATCAATAAAAGACCACACCCAACAGAGCAGAGAACTGGTGTGCAAATACAAAAAGAAAGGCAAAATAATAAATCAATCAATCAATCAATCAATCAATAAATATTGACAACATGAGAGGAAGAGTCCTTGAAAGTGAGTTCATCGGTTGTGGGAACGTTTCAATGATGGGCAATTGTGTTGGGCACGTGGCCAAGTGGTTAAGGTGTTCGTCTAGTTATCTCAAGGTCGCTAGTTCGAGCCTCAGCTGTGGCAGCGTGTTTGTGCCCTTGAGCAAGGCACTTAACCACACATTGCTCTGGTGTCTGTGCGAGGAGTGGCGCCCCACACAGACTTCCAATCTGCGCCTTGTAAGGCATGAAACTGCCCGACGCAGGCCTGTCATGGTCTGAGTCGACGTTCTCTCCCTCCCCTTCAATGATGGGGCAAGTTTCAACCCTTTGGTTGAAGAGTCTGATGGTTGGACAGCATCTATGGAAAATAAAATAAACAGTCACATTTTGGGCCAAGACCCTTCTTCAGAATCCTCCTTCTCGGCCCGAAACATCAGATGTTTATTCCTCTCCATAGATGCTGATCTGCTCAGTTTCTCCAGCATTTTGTGTGTTTTGCTCTGGATTTCCAGCATCTGCAGAATCTCTTATGCCTACGATTTTCATGTGTCAGTGTGCAAATGAAACTATCCTTTTAAAATCTAATCTATAATGCTAGGAAAGGATACTCACTCTTGTCCAAAGGGCAGAACCGTTCAGACATGGACCAGGATGAGTTGGTGTCTGTCCCCACTGCCATCACCCTGGCATAGTACCAGTTATCCTCCTGCGCAATCTCAGCGGTTAAGTCGCAGGAGTGAGCGGAGGTGTGGGAACACTCACGTTTCATCTTCCAAGCATCTCCGTAACTGAAAAAGGAATCAGAAGTATATTTTACTATTCAGCAATACACCACGATAACAGGGCATTCTGGAACAACAAGACCGCACATCCAACTCCACCCATGAGAACAGTTAACACTTCAAGTTCCTGGGCGTCAGTATCTCTGAGGATCTAACCTGGACCCAACATATCGATACAGCTACAAAGAAGGCAAGACAGCAGCCGGATTCTATTAGGAATTTGAGGAGACTTGGTAGGTCACCACAGACACCTGCAATTCTCTACAGATGTACCATGTGGAGCATTCTAACTGGCTGCATCTGGTATTGGGGGGGTGGGGGAGGCCACCACACAGGATCGAAATAAGCTGCAGAGAGTTGTAAACTCAGTCAGCTCCATCATGGGCACCAGCCTCTGTAGTATCCAAGACATCTTCGAGGAGTGATGCCTCAAAAAGGTGGCCTCCATCATTAAGGACCCCCATCACCCAGGACATGCCCTCTTCTCAGTGCTGCCAAGGAGGAGGTACAGAAGCCTGATCGCACACACTCAACAATTCACCAGTTCAGGAACAGGTTCTTCTCCTCTGTCATCTGATTACATTGAACCCACGAACACTACCTCTATTTTTTAAAATCTCTTTTTGAACTAATTATTCAATCAAGTCAAGTCAAGTCAAGTTTATTGTCATTTCGACCATAAGCTGCTGGTACGGTACACAGTAAAAACGAAACAACGTCCCTCCAGGACCCTGGTGCTACCTGAAACAACACAAAACTACACTAGACTATGTGAGACAGCACAAGGCTACACTAGACTACGTAAAACAACACAAAAACTGCACTAGACTACAGCCCTGCACAGGACTACATAAAGTGCACAAAACCGTGCAGGGCAGTACAATAATTAATAAACAAGACAATAGGCACAGTAGAGGACAAATTACAATATAATAATGAATGATGTAGATGTCAGTCTAGACTCTGGGTATTGAGGAGTCTGATGGCTTGGGGGAAGAAACTGTTGCACAGTCTGGTCGTGAGAGCCCGAATGCTTCGGTACCTTTTGCCAGATGGCAGGAGGGAGAAGAGTTTGTGTGAGGGGTGCGTGGGGTCCTTCACAATGCTGTTAGCTTTGCGGGTGCAGCGTGTGGTGTAAATGTCTGTAATGGCGGGAAGAGAGACCCCGATGATCTTCTCAGCTGACCTCACTATCCGCTGCAGTGTCTTGTGATCCGAGATGGTGCAATTCCCGAACCAGGCAGTGATGCAGCTGCTCAGGATGCTCTCAATACAACCTCCGTAGAATGTGGTGAGGATAGCGGGTGGGGGTGGGAAGTGGACTTTTCTCAGCCTTCGCAGAAAGTAGAGACACTGCTGGGCTTTCTTGGCTATGGAGCTGGTGTTGAGGGACGGGGTGAGATTCTCCGCCAGGTGAACACCAAGGAATTTGGTGTTCTTAATGGTCTCAACGGAGGAGTCGTCAATGTTCAGCGGAGAGTGGTCGCTCCGTGCTCTCCTGATGTCAACAACCATCTCTTCTGTTTTGTTCACACTCAGAGACAGGTTGTTGGCTCTGCACCAGTCCGTTAGCCGCTGCACCTCCTCTCTGTATGCTGACTCGTCGTTCTTGCTGATGAGACCCACCACGGTCGTGTCATCGGTGAACTTGATGATGTGATTGGAGTGATTGAATTTTTTAAAATATATATACATTTAATGTAATTAACATTTTTATTATTGTCCATTGCCAGGTACTGCTGCCACATAACAACATATTTCAGTTCATTGGTGATATTAAGCCTGATTCTGATCCTCACTCTGAACTTACTAACCGGTATGTCTTTGGACTGTGGGAGGAAACCAGAGCACCCGGAGGAAACCCACGTGATGATAGGGAGAATACACAAACTCCTTGCAGACACTGATGGAATTGCATGGGGGTCACTGGTGCTTTAATAGGGTCATGCTAACCACTACTTTTCCACCCCGCACAGTGTAACAAAAACGCAGCATCCAACTCTTGCAGTTTGGGAGCTCAGAGGTAATGTTGCAGCTATATAGGACCCTGGTCAGACCCCACTTGGAGTACTGTGCTCAGTTCTGGTCGCCTCACTACAGGAAGGATGTGGAAACCATGGAAAGGGTGCAGAGGAGATTTACAAGGATGTTGCCTGGATTGGGGAGCATGCCTTATGAGAACAGGTTGAGTGAACTCGGCCTTTTCTCCTTGAAGCGACGGAGGATGAGAGGTGACCTGATAGAGGTGTATAAGATGATGAGAGGCATTGATCGTGTGGATAGTCAGAGGCTTTTTCCCAGGGCTGAAATGGCTGCCACAAGAGGACACAGGTTTAAGTTGCTTGGAAGTATGTACAGAGGAGATGTCAGGGGTATGTTTTTATGCAGAGAGTGGTGAGTGCGTGGAATGGGCTGCCGGCAACGGTGGTGGAGGTGGAAACGATAGGGTCTTTTAAGAGACTCCTGGATAGGTACATGGAGCTTAGAAAAATAGAGGGCTATGGGTAACTCTAGGTAATTTCTAAGGTAAGGACATGTTTGGCACAGCTTTGTGGGCCGAAGGGCCTGTATTGTGCTGTAGGCTTTCTACGTTTCTAAGTTGCTGAAATATCATTGTGTTTGGCATCTGGGATGGACAGAGGTGATGTTTATATAGAACAAGTGTGAAATGCCAGTATTAAAGTTATAGAACACTACATCTGGGCCATCTAGACCATGCCAAACAGTCAACCAGCACCTGGACAAATTCCCTGTCACATTAACACCACGTCACCTGTCCTATTTTACACCAGTTATTCAGTGGCAACTTGTACAGGTTGAGTATCCCTTATCTGAGATCTTGGGGCCAGAAGTGTTTCGGATTTCGGACCTTTTCAGATTCTGGATTATATGATGAGATAGTTTGGGATGGCTGTCATTGGTGAGGCCTAATTTGGAGTATTGTGTGCAATTTTGGTCACCTAGCTACAGGAAAGATGTACAGAGAATAGTTTGAAAGAGTACAGAGAAAATTTACAAGGATGTTGCCAGGTCTGGCGGACTTGAGTTAGAAGGAAAGATTGAATAGGATAGGACTTTATTCCTTGGAATGTAGATATTGAGAGGAGGTTTGATGGAGGCGTACAAAATTATGACGGTATAGACAGGGTAAATGTAAGCAGGCTTTTCCCACTGAGTTTGGGTGGGACTATAACCAGAGGTCATAAATTAAGGGTGGAAGGTGAATAGTTTAACCAGAACCTGAGGGGAAACTTCTTCACTCAGATGGTTGTGAGAGTGTGGAATGAGCTGCCAGGACAAGTGTGCATGTGAGCTCGATTTCAATGTTTAAGAGAAGTTTGGATAGGTCGGGGTATGGAGAGCTATGGTCCCAGTGCAGGTCGGTGGGAGTAGGCAGTTCAGCATAGACTAGATGGGCCGAAGGGCCAGTTTTGCGCTGTACTTTTCCATGACGCTAAATCCCAGTTTGAACTGATCGAATTGGTTTCGGGAGGAGAGGATGGCGGCGCGCCTGCGCGTGCGCAGCCCTCCGGTGAAAAATGATATCGTATATGTTAAGTAGGGGCCGTGGACAATTCTGATTTGATGGAGAATGGACGTGAAAGCACAGAGGAACATCTGGAGAAATTTCTGAAATGCTCGTTTCGTTACTGTCGTTACTGCGTGGTCGGGAATCTTTTGGAGGGTAGGCCTCAAAATCCCCGGCCTTGCCTGCTTTTGGCGACCAAGAAGGAGGTCAAATTGTTTGGACAGAGATGGCACTCAGTACTCGGTGTCGGAGAGCTGATCAGAGCTCGAAGTTTTCGGATGACTCAGAGTTGGATTGTGGTCGGCATGGCAGGGAGAGTTTTTCTTCCCTCTCCCGTCTGCATGAGATGTGGGACATTTGAGAGACTTTGAACTTTACTGTGCTCACGGACTTCTTCATCAAGTTATGGTATTATTGCACTGTTATAAGTATATGTCATAATTATGTGGTTTTGTCAGATTTTTCCAGTCTTGGTCTGTCCTGTGTTTTGTGAAATCACACCGGAGGAAATAATGTATCATTTCTTAATGCATGCATTACTAAATGACAATAAAAGAGGACTGTGTGTCTTCATAATCTAAAAAAAAATGCTGCTGGTAAGCAGTGTTTGTCTTACACTTGTCCATCACACATATGTACTTAACAGTAAAATTTATCACAATACCACTAATATAATGAACATATGAAGTTTGCAGGGTAACTGAAACGACACAGCAGCTTTGAGAGAACACCTGAACCCCAACAAACAACGGCAGGCTTTCACTCTCCACCTATGATGCCATGTTTTGATTAGGAGGTTACAGTTCACTGTATTCGTATTTTACTTATTTTAGGTGTTTTGTAGACTTGTAGCATTTTGTAGCATGGTAGACTTGTTCTAGTGATAGGTTTTCATTAGCAATGATCTTTAAAAAGCAAGGGTGTACTGTTGAGGCTTTATAAGGCAGTGGCAAAGCCTCACCTGGAGTATAGTGAGCAGTTTTGGGCCCTTTATCTAAGAAAGGATGTGCTGACATTGGAGAGGGTTCAAAGGAGGTTCACGAAAATGATTCCGGGATTGAAAGACTTATATGAGGCGCGTTTGGTGGTTCTGGGCCTGTACTCACTGGAATTCAGAAGAGTGAGGGGTGACCTCATTGAAGCCTATCGAACGTTGAAAGGTCTCAATAGGGTGGATGTGCAGAGGATGTTTCCTTTGGTGGGAGAGTCTAGGACCAGGCGTTAGAGTCTCAGAATAGAGGGACATCCATTTAGAACAGAGATGAGGAGGAATTTCTTTAGCCAGTGAGTGGTGAATCTGAAATTCACTGCCGCAGGCGGCTGTGGCAGTCAAATCAGTAGGTATATTTAAAGCAAAGGTTGATAGATTCTTGATTAGTCAGGGTATGAAGGGATACAGGTAGAAAGCGAGAAACTGGGACTGAGAGGGAAATTGATCAGCCACGATGAAATGACGAAGCAGCCTCAATGGGCCAAATGGCCTAATTCTGCTCCTATGTCTTATGATCTTATAGTTATATGTGTCTATCTAGACAAACATATCAATGACTAGGCTAGTTCAGAGACGGCCATTAAAAAGGCTAATATACTTACTGGCAACGATCCAGTTTCGAGTGATGAACAAATCACTTATTCAGCCCTTTGAACTGAATACAATAAAAACTGTTTGAACTATGAGGCAAGGTCAACACAAAGTCATCAGTCAATTTGCAAGTGAAACTGAATGCCGGTATTTTGCAGGCTCTACAGGACATCTTGCTGTAATGCTCACCATTAAGAAAAAAATATATACGCCTTTTGCAGGGAAATTATTGAATAATTCCAGTGAAAAGTAAACAATCGGCAGCTGGATTTGGATTGACTTGATAAAATGAGACGACAACTTTACAAAACATAGGACAAAACAAGAGATATACTTCCTTTTAGGGTAATGGCTTTGGGTTTCTTCTGGGTACGGATATGTGAACAGGAAGCGCTGGAGAGCTGCCAGTCGAGCAACTGAAGCTGTTTCACTGCTTAAAACAGATCTAAACAAAACTCTGAAGCTGAGAGTTTAGAGGAATTGAACTTAAAGCGATCATTACCAGTGGCAAACATTAGTGGGTGTGTATGTACGTGCACAATACCATCAACTGCCAGCACCGCCAGCTGGCATGAGCAGCAATGTCAGGCTCTTTCACTCAACTTCACTTCTGCCATCATTGAACTGTTCCCACAAACTATGGACTCTCTTTCGAGGACTCTTCATCTCACGTTCTCAATATTTATTGCTTATTTAATTATTGTTATTATTTCTTTCTTGTTCTAATTACACAGTTTGTTGTCTTTTGCACACTGGTTGAATGCCCAAGTTAGTGCGGTCTATCATTGGTGAACACAGCAGGCCAGGCAGCATCTCTAGGAAGAGGTACAGTCGATGTTTCGGGCCGAGTCCCTTCGTCAGGACTAACGGAAGGAAGAGCTAGTAAGAGATTTGAAAGTGGGAGTAGGAGGAGGAGATCCGAAATGATGGGAGAAGACAGGAGGGGAGGGGTGGATCTAAGAGCTGGAAAGATGATTGGCAAAAGGGATACCAGGCTGGAGAAGGGAGAGGATTATGGGACGGGAAGCCTGGGGAGAGAGAGAAGGGGGGAGGGCAGCCCGGAGGGTGGAGAGCAGGCAAGGAGTTATAGTGAGAGGGACAGAGGGGGAGAAAAGAGAGAGGGGAAAAAAGGGGGGGGGAAATAATATATATATAAAATATATTAAATAAATATATATATTTTTTCTCCTTTTTCTCTCTCTCTTTTTTCTCCCTCTGGCCCTCTCACTATAACTCCTTGCCCATCCTCTGGGCTTCCCCCGCTTCCCCTTTCTTTCTCCCTAGGCCTCCCATCCCATGTTCCTCTCCCTTCTCCAGCCTTGTATCCCTTTTGCCAATCATCTTTCCAGGTCTTGGCTCCATCCCTTTCCCCTCCTGTCTTCTCCTATCATTTTGGATCCCCCCCCCCTCCCACTTTCAAATCTCTTACTAGCTCTTCTTTCAGTTAGTCCTGACGAAGGGACTCGGCCCGAAACGTCGACTGTACCTCTTCCTATAGATGTTGCCTGGCCTGCTGCGTTCACCAGCATTTTGTGTGTGTTGCTTGAATTTCCAACATCTGCAGATTTCCTCGTGTCTGCAGCCTTTCATTGATTCAGTTACAGTTATCACTCTGTTACAGATTTATTCAGTATGCTCACTAGAAAATGAATCTCAGGGTTGCATATCCTTATTTATCTATTATTATTATTATCATTATTTCTTTTTTTTTTCTTGTATTTGCACAGTTTTCTGTCTTCTGCACACTGGGTTGAACGTCCAAGTTGGTGGGATTTTCATTAATTCTGTTATGGTTATTATTCTACTTTGGATTTATCAAGTACGCCTGCAAGAAAATGAATCTTAGCATTATGCTCTGATAATAAATTTACTTTGAACTTTGTATAGTTGACTAATGTGAAGGACTCAATTCCTGCTGAAAGATACCTGACTTGGAACTAAGCACTGCTGACACAAGAGATTCCTCAGATGCTGGAAATCTTGAGCAACACACACAAAATACCGGAGGAACTCAACAGGTTGGGCAACATTTACTGAGGGAAAGGAACAGTCGATGTTTTGAGTTGAAACCCTTCATCAGGACTGGATACTTGAAGAGGAAGTTATTTACCAAAGGATAGTGAATCTGTGAAATTAATTGTCACAGACAGCTGTGGAAGCCAAGTCATTGAGTATATTTAAAGCGGAGGATGATAGGTTCTTGATTAGTAAGGGCGTCAAAGGTTACGGGGAGAAGACAGGAGAATGGGATTTAGAGGGATAATAAATCAGCCGTGATGGAATGGCAGAACAGACTTGATGGGCCAAATGGCCTAATTCTGCTCCTATGTTTAATGGTTGTATGGGACAGTTTGTTCCCCTCCATAGATGCTGCATGACCTTCAAGCTTCAAAGTACATTCATTATCAAAGTGTAGCATTTCCCTGTAATGTTAACCGCGAAGGCTAAAGTTATGGCTTCTCTGTAATGTTAACCGCTGACGTAGTGGTTTCTCTGTAGCTGCGATGTTTGGGTTATGACTACAGATAACGGGTAACTAACCAATGGGAGACATGTTTTTTTTTCTTGTATGTCTGGGAGCCGGGGCTTTTTGCGGGGTTTTTCGGTCGAGGGGAGTGAAGAGGAAGGACGAGTGCGGAGAGCGCTTGGTGATCACCAGACGGTGTATACGGGAATTCGAGGGTCCGGAGGTCGGCGACATTTTGGCGGAGGTCGTCTATGGAGGAACACCTGAGGCGTGAGCTCCAACGATCTTTGTGCACAAACTATTTAATAAAAGCGGTGCCTTTTTCTTTTATATTTTGTTTCTCTACTAACCACATAGCAAAGTAAGAGATATAAAGTGTAATCATTTTATCACATATTGTGTACTGTCTGATATTTTGTGTTGTGGGTTTGTACTGGAGTACGTTACACAGCATCCATCCAAACTTGAATACCCTGTTTGGCGGGGCTGAAAGCTGATTCCTCTACATGAACGTGTGGGCAAGCCAAGTGCACTACAAAAGTATGCAAGCAGTATACAACTCTGAGATTCATCTTCTCCAGATAGCCATGGAACAAAGAAGACCATCAAAAAAAACCATCAACACCCACACCCCACCACCATGGGGAATAACAACGAATTGTGCTGATGGCGACAAGAACATCAACCCCCAAACTCCCCTGCTGAGATAACCCAGCATTTTATGTGTGTTGCTTGAGATTTCCAGCAAGTGCAGAATCTCTCATATTCACATTCTGTGGTGAACTTGATCACCTTATTTAACTATGGCCACTGCCGACTGGTGGCATAGTGGCATCAGCGCTGGACTTCAGGGCAAGAGGTCCTGAGTTCGAATCCGACCGGCTCCCTTGCACGCTCTCCATCCGACACTCAGCCCTTGGGTTGTGTTGAGCTAGCAACTTGACCTCGTAAAAAAAAACCTGGAGAGGGATGGGCTCCGCCAAGTTTCAGATGCCCAAGACACGCCGTACAATGAGCAATCACCAAAAAACAGATCGATTCAAAAAGCCTGTCATGACGGCACCCCGACGACTCCACCAGGAGTTAAGGGCACACACACACACACACACACACACACACACACACACACACACACACACACACACACACACACACACACCGTCGTCTATCTACTTTCAGTCTTTATGCTACAAGATCTCAGCGTCTGGTAGAAGATGCACAGAAACTTCTTTATTTAAATATTTAAAGATTTAAATAAATTCAAATAAGAACTGGGAAAATCAAAGCCATTTTCCTTAGCCCCAAACTCCATGCCCCAGTTAGCAGCTCCGTCGCCAGCCATTGTCAGAGCCCGAACTCCACTCTCAGCAACAAACATCCTGCTGGAGGAGCTCGGCACGATAAGCAGTGTCTTTGGGGGGAAAGGAATTGTCGACATTTTGGGTGGAAACCCTGCCTTGACAATTCTTTTCTCTCCTCAAATGCTGCTTGGCCCATTGAGTTCCTCCTTTCAATTGTGTGTTGCTCCAGATTCCGGCCCTTTTAGTCTCTTGTGTCTCCAGGCTATCTGAATAGTACACCACAGCTCAGGAACAGGCCTTTTGGCCCATCAAGCCAATGCTGATCCATTTAAACTGCCTACTCCCGTCAACCTGTACTGGGACCATAGCCCTCCATACCCCTACCTATCTAATCTTCTCTTAAACTTTGAATTACTCGTTCCACACTCTCAAGACCCTCTGAGTGAAGTAGTTTCCCTTCATGTCCCCCATAAACTTTTCATCTTTCACCCTTACCCCATGATCTCTAGTTGTAGTCTCACCCAACCGCGGTGGAAAAACCCTGCTTGCATTTACACTATCTATACCCCTCATAATTTTGTATACCTCTATCAAATCTCTTCTCAATCATCTATACATTGCAAGGACCAAAGTCCTAACCTATTCAATCTTTCCTTATAACTCAGGTCCTCCAGACCTGGCAACATCCCTGTAAATTTTCTCTGTACTCTTTCAACCTAATTACATCTTCCCTGTAGATAGGTAACCGAAACTGCATGCAATACTCCAAATTAGGTCTCACTAATGTCTTATACAACTTATGCAAATACAACTTCTAATCTACTCCAAGATCAATCTAACTCTTCCCTCCCACACAGCACTCCATTTTACCATGTACCTATCTAAGAATCACTTAAATGTCCCTAATACGTATATCTACCCCCACCCACCACCCCTGGCAATATGTTCCACCATCCCACCACTCCCTGTGTGAAAAAACCACCTCTGACATCCTGCCTTAGTTTCCCCCAATCACCTTAAAATTATGCCCCCTGTATTATCTATTTCCACCCTGGGAAAAAGTCTCTGGCTGTCCACTCTATCCATGCCTCTTACCATTTTATCAAGTCTCCTTGCATCCTTCTTTCTTTTAAAAGTGAAAAGCCCTAGCTCACTCGACCTTTCCTCATAAGACACGCTCTCTAATCCAGGCAGCATCCTGGTAAATCTCCTCTGCACCTTCTCTAAAGCTTTCACATCCTCCTTATAATGAGGCAACCAGAACTGAACACAATACTCCAAGGGTGGTCTGACCAGAGTTCTATGCAACATAACCTTGTCTATCTTGAACTCATTCCCATGACTAATGAAGGCCAACACATGATAGGCCTTCTTAACCAGCCTATCCACTTGTGCAGCAACTTTGAGGGATGTATGGACGTGGACCCCAAGTTCCTCCATGCTGCTAAGAATTCTGCAATTAAGCATGTACTCTGCCTTCAAGTTCGACCTTCCAAAGTGAATCACTTTTCCAGATTGAACTACATCCTCCACTTCTCAGCCGAGCTCTGCATTGTATCTATTCATAACCTATGACAACTCTCCACACTGCATCATCACCAGCAACCACTCATAGTTGAGTATGATTCTTCTCCTGGTGGCTGATCTGGTCACTTGTGGCTCTTGAGATGACTGAAGAGGCCAATCCGCGATCCACAAGTCCTAATGCAGTGTTGGCAAAGACATTGAAGTGGTGGCGGACGTATCTGGTTGGGCCTTTCCCAGTCTCTCCTTACGTTGAAGCAGCTTAGTGTCAGTGGCACAGTGGAGGTATTCTTCGAGCAATGCGGTCCCCTCATAGACAGTCCTTCTCCAGCTTTTCCTATCCGGTGCTAATTTCTCCCATCCATTCAGGTTGATGTGGCACTTCCTCAGGTAGACTTGATATTGTCTTCAAATTGCTTTTTCTGCCCTCCTGGAGTGCACTTTCCATCGTTGAGTTGGCCGAACAGGAATTGTTTAACGAGCTGGGAGTCAGGCATATGGATGTTGAATCACAAATGTGGCTATGGAGTTAATGTTAGTTTCCTCCAGGATGCTGGAGTTACTGCACCTGTCCTTCCAGCTAACTCTCAGAATCTTTCAGAGGCATCCTTGATGGTAAGTTTTTATGTATTTTATGTGCCTGCTGTATGGTGTCCATGACTCTGCTCTATGTAGCAAGGAGGGGACGACTTTACCTTTATAGACCAGAAGCTCAGTGTTGGTCTTGATATCCCGATCTTTCTCAGCCTGGCAAAAGCTCCACTTGCACAGCCTGTTCTGTGGTTTATTTCAAGGTCAGTGTTGGCTCTTGAAGAAAGAAGGCTGCCAGGATATGAGAACTGATCAGCTTTCTCAAGAGGGATGTGGTCAACTTGGATGGTTGGAGGTTTAGGAACTTGATCTGGAGTGGCTTTGTGCAGAACTTGGGTTTTCTTGTTTAGATCAAGTCCCAGCAGCTTGTATGCTCTGCCCAAAGCATTCATGATGCACTGCAGATCCTTCTCAGAGTGAGCTATGGTGGCATTGTTGTCTGCATATTGGAGCTCCGTGATGGAAGTAGTTGGCACCTTGCTCTTTGCCTTGAATCTGTTAAGGTTAAAGACCCCTCATCTGTCCTATGGAGAATCTGGCTTCATTTGTAGGAGGTCTTTCTGCAGGCACCCGATTTTGGACAGTACCTGCCAAAGGTCAAATGCTTTTGTAAGGTCTATGAAGGCCATATAGAGTGGGAGATTTTGTTCCCAGGCTTTCTTCTGCAATTGGTGCACTGTAAAAATCATGCCAGATGTTCTCCTGGCTGGACAGAAGCCACACTGAGTCTCAGGAAGGCGATCTTCCACCGGAGGTGAAAGCTGGTCACATAAAATTGGGGTGAGTACCTTTCCTGTTGTAGACAGGGGGGCAGATGCCTCTATAATTTCCGCACTCAGCTTTGTCACCCTTTTTGAAGAGTATGACAACCAGGGTGTCTCTGAGTCAGCAGGAATCTTCTCCTGGTCCCAGATTTTGACAAGCAGATGATGAATATGATTTAAAAGTTCTGTGCTACCTTCCTTGAGGGTTTCTGCTGGAATTCCATCAGGCCGGTGCCCTTGGTGTTCCTCAGTTTCTTGCCAATTGCCCTCACCTCTTTGGTAGTAGAGGCTTATTCATGTCCTCCTTCATAGATCATTATAGGAGTGGGTCGATGACTTCAATGTGAATGGTGGTGTTACAATTCAGTAGCTACTGAAAGTGTTCCTTCTATCAAGAATTGATGGCATCATTGTCCTTTAGCAGCCGTTGTCCATCTTTGGAGCGAAGAGAGTTTAGACCACAGTCATTTGGGCCGTACACTGCCTTAGTGACAATAAAGGAACGCCTGATATCACCAGAATCAGCAGGCTACTGTATTTCTGGGGCCCTTTCAGTCCACCAGTGATTTTTTATTTCCAATACTCTATTCTGGAACTCGGCCTTAGCTTCAGAGTGGGCTTCTCTTTTTGCCTTGCGGTTGATGTCCTTTTGCCAGGCACAGAAAGCTTCCCTTTTGTTGTCGATTAGCTCTTCCATTTCATTGTCATTTTCATCAAACCAATCTTTGTTTTTCCTGGTTTTGTGTCCAGTGATGTTTTTACGTATCACGGATGGTGGTCTTCAGAGAGGCCCAGTGTGCTTCAATGTCCTCGAGATCCTGCTTTGAGGGTCCTTCAGAAAGGGCAGCCTGGGGTCTTTCAGGAAGGGCAAGCCTCCACACTGTGCACAAAACCACCACCCTCTGTGGCAGCTGAAAACTTACCAATCCACCCTCCCACTTCTTCATCCAAGTCATTTATAAAAGGGCCTTGATTTTAAAAATAAAGTCGTTCATACCCATCATTGACAGATATTTAACCTCCTCCAACGCAACTATCTCTAAGGTTTATGCTCCAATTCTGATTTCCTGACCATTACTGCCCCTTGCAAGATCTTTAACCTCCTCCAGAACAATCATCCTCTGAGGTCTACATACCAGTTCCGGTCTCCTGACCATCATTACCTCTTGCCAGATCTTTCTTCTCCAAAACAGCCAATCCCTGTGGTCTGCACACCAATTCTGATCTGCTGACTAACTCCAAAGTTTGCCCCTCCATTAGCAGTCTTCCCTTCAGCAGCCAAGGCTCCATGCTGAGGAATGTCCTCCCTAGCCCTCCCTATCTCACTCTCCTTTCAGGCACTTGTTTTTTTCAATACAGGCCCTTCTGATTCAAGGGCCCAATTACACCCCTGTGACCAATTAACTTATTAACCCACACATGGTTAGTTTGGAATATGGGAGAAAAACGGAGCACCCACAGGAAACCCACACAGTCACACAGAGAGAACATATCAACTCTTTACAGACAGCGGCAGGAACCGAACCAGGGACGGTTGTGCTGTAGTAGCTTTGACCAAGTGTTGGTTCAGCTGACTCTACAGCTCCCTATCAGCAACATTCGCTGAGGCATTTTAGGACGCTCCCATTATTAAAAGTAGATTTATGAAAAGGACATACATCTGGTACTCAACAATGTACGTGGAATCTTCAGGTCCTCCAGGTATCCAGTGGAGCACGTACTTGAAGTTACTGGAGTTAATCTGCACTTGAATTGGTCTGGGCAACTCCATCAGAGCAAAGGAACCTAAAAATGGAAAATAGTTTAAATGACATACAATTCTGCAGATTTTGATTATGGAACGCTGAAGGGTTTCAGATTTATTCTCCCTCGAGCTCAGTGGTGAATTCTGAGCAGAAGGCACATTTCAAGGTTGCAAAGATCTCAGTTATCAGCTTAGTCCCACACCATACCACAACCTCATCACTTACAACCCACTCCCCACACTCCCACCACCAATTTCCAATTGACCCCTGTGCAAGTTGAAATCCAGGCAGGATAGGAAAGGAAGATCACAAACACGAGGAAGTGTGCAGATGGGGGAAATCCAGAGCAACACATGCAAAATGCTGGAGGAACTCGGCAGGTCGGGCAGCATCCATGGAAATGAGTAAGCAGTTGACATTTCGGTCCGAAACCCTTCACCAGGACCGGAAGGAAGGGGAGAAGGTGTGAGGGGGGGGGAAGAGGAGGAAGAAGTACAAGATGATAGAGGACAGGTGAAACCGGAAGAGGGGGAGGGGTGAAGTGAAGAGCTGGGAAGTCGATTGGTGAAAGAGATAAAGGGCTGGAGAAGGGGGAAGCTGACAGGAGAAGGTAAAAAACCATGGAAGAAAGGGAAGGGGGAGGAGCACTGGAGGGAGGTGATGGACAGGTAAGATGAGGTGAGAGAGGAAAACAGGAATAAGGAGTGGGGATGGGGCAATTACTGGAAGTACGAGAAATCGACGTTCATGCCATCAGATTGGAGGCGACCCAGATGGAATATAAGGGTTGCCCCAACCTGAGTGTGGCCTCATCATGGCAGTAGAGGAGGCCTTGGACTGACATTCAGGAGAATTTGTATGTGAAACATGAGGTGCTTTGGTCTCTGTATCCAAGGGGGTTCAAATCCAAGCTTTTAGACTGTGGAGGTGAGTTCCAAAGAACAACCATTCCAAGATTGACTCTTGTTGTAATTATTAATATTGAAGATGTAGGAGATAAGGCAGATCAAGGACCTCACTGAAAACTAAATTTAGATCAAGACTTCGACTGATGGCAGCAGCAACAAAGATTTGCATATTCTTCAACGCAAGAGATTCTTTAGATGCTGGAAATTTTGAGTAACACACACAAATTGCTGGAGGAACTCAAAGGTCAGGCAGTATCTATGGAGCAGAATGAACAGTCAACATTTTGGCCTGAAATCCTTCACAGAATTGTTACACTTCAACAGCAATTTAATAAATTGATTCCATATCAATATCATTATCATATCATTCCATATCATTCTGTAGAGGAACGATAAGCAGATGCCACATATGTTAGAAACATAGAAAGCCTAAAGCACAATACAGGCCCTTCGGCCCACAAAGCTGTGCCGAACGCATCCTCGCTATAGGAATTACCTCGGGATACCTATAGCCCTCAATATATTCTTTCATGGAAAGACTGCTCCCTCGTGTTGATCTGCCCTTGAACTAATAGTTGGCAGAAACTTTGTAAACCTTGGCTTTTAAATTGATTTTTTTCAGTTGTATCTTTTCACATTGTCGATTTATCAAAAGATTAATAAGACGTGGAAAAACTGCACAAGTTAAAGTAAAAAAAAATCTAAAACTAAGTAAGAAAGTTAAAACTCATCTGTTCTGAAGTACTCACCAACAGAAGCAGCGATTAGAACCAGGACCCAGCTGAGCCACATTCTGCAGCTTCGTTCACTCATACTATCAGACAAGAATTCCCTTTAAAACTGCAAGTTGGAGGTCGTGTCTGGGTGTCAGGCAGCCCCTGGCTTTCGTAGTCAGAGAAAGGAACAAGTCTTCAGCATTAGTAAACGTATTCCCATTTATATCGAGCCACATACGGATTATCTGTGATAGAAAATGCTCCTCTGAAGGATATGCACGTACTGATCAGCCAGATTTCCTGGTTAAGGGACAGGAGGTTTGTTTGCAGGATCCTACATTCCTTTGTCTGATTTAATTACTGGTCCGATTACATTCATGAAGTTACCTGGACAAAGATTACTTGGCAATGGCAAACGTGATTCAGAAAGGTGGGGCAGAGGTATAATTAAAGCAAATACTTCCTTCTACAAGAATTCGCCTTTTGCTGAGGAGGTGCATCTGGTTCTAGGCAACACCTTTATTAGTTGAGGCACTGAGTTCAAAAACCAGGAAGTTATGTTGGAGATTCAGAAGACTCCAGTTAGGCTAAATCTGGAGTATTGCACACAGTTCTGGTCAGCCTATTATAGGAAGGGTGTTGAGGCTTTGGAGAGGACACAGAAGAGGTTTACGAGGATAGTGCCTTGATTAGAGGGAAAGTACTTGAATGAGAGATTGGATAGACTTGAGGGGAGATCTGCTAAAAGTTTATAAGACTATGAGAGACATAGTTAGAGTTGACAGACAATATCTTTTTCCCAGGGTTGAATACCAGAGGGCATGCATTTAAGGTGAGAGGGGGTAATTTCAAAGGAGATATGAGGGGCAAGTTTTCCACGCAGAGAGTGCTGGGTGCCTGCAGTGCACAGGGCCGTAATGAAGGTCCTCCATCTCTGGTGGTGTTCAGGGCTTCCCTCATCACGCCAGTAGCTTCCTCTCGGTTTTCACTACGTCAGTTATACAAGTCCCGGGTGGAGACTCAGGAATACCGTCACACTCAGATGTAGAAGGATTCTTCATTGCTGTTTCCGTAACAGTTTTGTCCTACCAGTCAGGGTTGTTAGACAAGAGCTGAACCACCAAACCTGGAGGATCGGTGGACCACTCTTAGTCTGACCTCTACCCTTTGACCTGTTTGGCATGGGTGACCCTACCAAGAGCCAAAGGATAAAGCCCTGACTCCAGCCAACATAACTCTTTGGGTCATTGAAGTAGGCAAGCCTCCAAACCCTGGCAAGGATGTGGTCCTCTCGGAGGACACACAAGGGCAGGACAATATGGAGAGCAAGCTGTTGCCCATGTAGCAAGCTCCCTCTCTCCACACATCTGGAACAGCAGAGACTGATAAAATTTGACACCAGCAGTATCACAGGAGTTGTCAGTCAGCTTTGAACTCAATGTAGGACAGCCTTAGGGACTCCTGTTCCGGACTTTTCCCTCTGGGTTTATTTCTGAAGCCTTCCCCGTGCCGCAAGTCAGCAGAGGTTTGAAATCAGAGTTTTCCTTCTCCTAGATGAGTTGCCAGCCATGGTTGATGAACCCCATCCACCCAAAGCAACTGGTTTTAAGGTGCCGGTAACCTGCCTTTCACCTTTCTCCTGAAATAAGGCATATTTTCACTGGACTTAGTAGCTAAGGTGCTCGTGAAGGCCAGGAGCTGGACTGGGTTGTCAGAGGCTATTTGAGATGCATGCCATAGAGCATTAAGTAGGTAGTGGGAGCTTTTCCCCACCACCAGCCACAGTTAGAACAATCTTTAGGACTGCATTTGTATATATCCTGGCTAGTCCCTCGAGATCAAGGATGACTTGTTTCCATGGCAACCTGTGGATCCTCAGACAGTTCATGAAGCTGGTGTGGAACCCATGGTCTCTAATGTTTGTGGGGAAGGAGGTGCTTGAGGGATAGGTTGTGTCCCTGCTAGTCTTCTGTGTGTCCCTGATGAAATGACACATGCCCTCTTGTATCATCCCTGATGTAATGTTCACTTTCAATTTTTTTTATTGATTTAAAAGAATAAGGGTAAATACAAACCAGAGGAGAGGTTATCTCAAATACATAATTCAATAATAATACAAACAGAGAAAGGAGCATACACTGTCAAAATCATGTATAGTTGTCATGGTCCGGTCCGTGAAATCCGCATTCTGGTTCACGGTCCGGTCCATGTTTCTTATTCCAGGTTTTCCAGTTTCCCCCAGTTTCTGTTGAGGCAGCTGATTCTCGTTTGGGCTGGCTTCAGAAATAGCTTCAGGATTCAGCCTCCAGCTGCTGGATTGTTCCTGTCCTTACCCCCTGTCTGAATCCCTTCCCCTTCCTTCTGTTGCCTTGTCTGAAGCCTTGCCAAGCCTTGCCTGCTCTGCTTTCAAGTTCCATCACTGGAGCAAGATAAGGAACTGTCTGTTGTTGTTTTGAACTGTCTCTGTGTCCATGCCTTCATTAGGTAGGTCTGGCTGTTTGCCGCTACCTAGTGGGCCCTATGTCCTGTTTCCAAGGAGGGGTCCCAGCTCTGTGTTCCATGTTCCTGTCTCTCCCTTGACCAAGGCTCTGTGTTCCTGTCTCTCCCTCAAACTTTACAACTAAAGCACAGTAAAACTATTGAAAATCTTTTCTTTGTACTTTTGTCAGTTAAATAAAGGTTCACGTGAATTAACATATCACAGATTTTTGTTTTTATTGCATTTTGGAAAATATCCCAACTTTTCTGGAAATGGGGTTTGTAGATATAACACCATAATGGATCCTTCCAGCCCAATGAGCCCAGACTGCCCAATTACACCGAACTCCCGTTGAAGAGAAGATTTAATCTCCTTCACGGTAGGCATCCCTCGAAGAGTACTTTCCTTTATCTTTAAACTTTATGTCTTTGAGCACAGTTTCAATCATCTTGTTTTTTTGAAATACTTTGGTCTTTTAAGAGATCCTTAGATAGGTACACGGAGCTTAGGAAAATAGGGAGCTGTGCAGTAGGGAAATTCTAGGCAGTCTCTAGAGTAGGTTACATGGTCGGCACAACATTGTGGGCTGAAGGGCCTGTAATGTGCTGTAGATTTCTGTTTCTATAAGGAAGTGAATAAATAAATAAATATGAATCTAAATCTGAATAATCTTGTGGAAGAGATGCTGTATATATTGCTTTCCAGGTACACTCGGCAAACTACTTTGTCCTTCAGACTGAAAACTATCCAGAGCAACAAAGCACAGATTTTGAGACAACCAGCTCTTCATTTAAGTTTCTGCAGAGTAAGTTTAAAATTCAAAATAGATTTATTATTAAAGGATGTATAGATTATACATCTTTATGATTCGTCTGCTTACAGGCTGCCACAAAAGAAGAAACCCAAAAGAACCCAATGAGAAAAAAGACCAATGACCAATGTGCAGACACAGTAAAAACACAAATCGTTTGCATATGTAATTATAGATAAAGCAGAAATGTGAATGGCTCAAAGTACTGAAATATTTGGCAAGTCAGGCCCTGATTCTTGATACAAGAGAAAGAGTTATGGAGCACTACAGCACAGAAACAGGCCCTTCGGTCCATCTAGTCCGTGCTGACCTATTAATCTGCCTAGTCCTATTGACCTGCACCTGGACCATAGCTCTCTGTACCCCTCCCAGCCATGTATCTGTCGAAGTTTCTCTTAAATGTTGATATTGAACACACATCCACCACTCCTGCTGGCAGCTCGTTCCGCACTCTCAAAGTTTAAAGTTAATTTATTATCAGAGTACATATATGTCACCGCATACAACCCTGAGATTCATTTTCTTGTGGGCATACTCAACAAATCTATAGAATAATAACCATAACAGAATCAATGAAAGGCACCACAACTAGGGCATCCGGTCAGAGTGTGGAAGATAGCAAACTGTGCAAATACAAAAAGAAGATGTAGTAATAAGAATAAGAAGAAGAAATAAGAAATAAATATCGGGAACATGAGATGAAGAGTCCTTGAAAGTGAGTCCATAGGTTGCAGGAACATTTCAGTGATAGGGCACATGAAGTTGAGAGAAATTATCCTCTTTGGTTCAAGAGTCTGTTGGTTCAACACCTTCTGAGTGAAGAAATTTGCTCTCAGATTTCCCTTAAACATTTCACCTTTCACCCTTAGCCCATGACTTCTAGTCTCACCCAACCTCAGTGGAAAAAGCATTGCATTTACCCTGTCTACAGTATATCCTTCATAATTTTGTATATCTCTATCAATAATCTCCCCTCATTCTCCTACACTCCAGGGAATGAAGTCTGAACCAATTCAACCTTTCCCTATAAATCAAGTCCTGGCAACAGCCTTGTAAGTTTTCTCTGCACTCTTTCAATCTATGCTCCAGGGCAGGGTTCCCAACTTTTTTATGCCATGGACCCCCACCATTAACCGAGGGGTCTCTGGGCCTCAGGTTGGGAACTCCTTCTCCAGGGAAATGCTCAAGAGAAGATCAAGACAAGAATTGTATGGTTTAGATTTCATTTTAAAAATCTTTTTATTGATATATAATCTTCTATAGCTTTAAAATGGTACAAGATTTCAGCAAATTGATATATATATACAGTTAATAAAGCTGATGAAAAAAAACTTATCAAAAAAGAATAATATATGACAATGAAAAAAAATATTTTTTATATAGAAAAGAAGGAAAAAGAGAACCCCTACTACTAAAAGAAAAAAACCCAGTAACTACAAGAGAAAGAAAAAGAAAAAAGAGAGAGAGAAAAACCCATTAGTAACCAACCTCCAGAGCAATACATCTTACAATCATCTATCTATATATATAAAGAAGAAAAATCAACCGCCAGTATGGTTTAGATTTAATTGTGAAATACTCCTTAGGCTATCGGCCACAACACACATCATGGTGGGAACCCTTCAGGTTCATGAACCAACGGTTAATATAAGGATCCGTGGCAGAAAAAAAAGGTTGGGAACCCCTGTGAATGACTATGACAAGAACAGAGCGCGACTGGATGTTATGAGATGCAACGGGACTTGGGAGTCCTCGTGCAGGATACCCTTAAGGTTAACCTCCAGGTTGAGTCGGTGGTGAAGAAGGCGAATGCAATGTTGGCATTCATTTCTAGAGGAATAGAGTATAGGAGCAGGGATATGATGTTGAGGCTCTATAAGGCGCTGGTGAGACCTCACTTGGAGTACTGTGGGCAGTTTTGGTCTCCTTATTTAAGAAAGGATGTGCTGACGTTGGAGAGGGTACAGAGAAGATTCACTAGAATGATTCCAGGAATGAGAGGGTTAACATATGAGGAACATTTGTCCGCTCTTGGACTGTATTCCTTGGAGTTTAGAAGAATGAGGGGAGACCTCAGAAACATTTCGAATGTTGAAAGGCATGGACAGAGTGGATGTGGCAAAGTTGTTTCCCATGATGGGGGAGTCTAGTACGAGAGGGCATGACTTAAGGGTTGAAGGGCGCCCATTCAGAACAGAAATGCGAAGAAATTTTTTTAGCCAGAGGGTGGTGAATCTATGGAATTTGTTGCCACAGGCAGCAGTGGAGGCCAAGTCACTGGGTGTATTTAAGGCAGAGATTGATAGGTATCTGAGTAGTCAGGGCATCAAAGGTTATGGTGAGAAGGCGGGGGAGTGGGACTAAATGGGAGAATAGATCAGCTCATGATAAAATGGCGGAGCAGACTCGATGGGCCGAATGGCCGACTTCTGCTCCTTTGTCTTATGATCTAAATGCACAGTAACAATATAAATCTGTATAAATGACCAAATGTATTGCAACATGTGCAAGCACCCTCCTCCTTCACCCTGTGACCTTTACTTCATTCAACACTCCCATCTTGTAAGTTGACAGATATTTAGATTGGCAAACCACACCTACAGAAAATACAATTTTCTTTATATAGAATGCTTCATTTAGGACAGGGAGACTTCATGAAATCACAGAGATATACTTGGCTTCTTTCAAATCATACTTCTGTCTTGCATGGAGTCTTGTCCTGGTACAGAAAGCGTTGTCTCTAGATGTGCTTCTGACGGTGGTTGCTTTAAGGAGTCAGTTGTATTGTGTATTGTGCTCACTTTGAACGCGTAATAAAGGATGCGGCTAAAATAGCTATATTCAGTTTCACAAAAAATTATGCCACAGCCACATCCTGTCAGTTTCTGAGAGTGAATCTCATGGGCTGATACCTTCTCCAGTTGGTTACTGAAGCTTCAGATAGATCACGCTAGGACATTATTAAAGCCAATCCCGTATTTCAGAATTAGGTTTAATATCACTGACATATATTGTGAAATTTGTTAATTCTGAAAAGGTGGTAAAATACAATACATAATAATATAGAAAAAACTGTGAATTCCAGTAAGTATATATATTTAATAGTTAAATTAAATAAATAGTGCAAAAACAGAAATAAAAAAGTAGTGAGGCAGTGTTCATGGGTTCAATGTCCATCCAGAAATCGATGGCAGAGGGGAGGAAGCTGTTCCTGAATTGCTGAGTGTGTGTCTTCAGACTCCTGTACCTCCTCCCTGATGGTAACAATGAGAAGAGGGCAGGTCCTGGGTGATGGGGGTCCTTAATGATGGATGCTGCCTTTTTGAGACACTGCTTCTTGAAGATATCTTGGCTAGTACAGATGATAGAGATAATGTTATGATTCTGTGCAGCTTGCTTCAATCCTGTGCAGAAACTCCACCCTGCAAACCCCCACCCCTCACCTGTACTAGATGGTGATGCAGCCTGTCAGAATACTCTCCACAGTAAATCTCCAGAAATTTGGAGTGCTTTAGGTGATACACACAATCTCTTTTAACTCCTAATGACATATAGCCACTGTGTTGCCGCCTTTATAGAGCATTGATATGTTGGGACTAGGCTAGGTCCTCAGAGATTTAAAGTCAAGTCAAATTTATTTATATAGCACATTTAAAAACAACCCACGTTGACCAGAGTGCTGGACAGATCAGAGCAGAATAGCTAAAATCACAAATACGAGAAATGCAGACATAACCACAAGGCAAACAGCTTGTAGGCACAAAAGAAATAACACAAGGGCCCTAGGCACAAGCCAAAAATCAGCTGCATCAGGAGGAATCAAACACTAGTGAATAAAAGTAAGTTTTGAGCCTGGATTTAAAAGAGTCGATGGAGGAGGCAGGTCTGATAGGGAGAGGAATGCTGTTCCACAGTGTAGGGGCTACAACAGCAAAGACGCGGTCACCCCTGAGCTTAAGTTTAGATCGCAGGACAGCCAGGAGCCCCAAGTCAGCCGACCTGAGGGACCTGAAAGTAGAATAAGAGGTTAGAAGGTCTGTGATATAAGGAGGAAACAGCCCGTTTAGGGCTTTATAAACAAACAGGAGAACCTTAAAATCAATTCTGAACTGTACTGGCAGCCAGTGGAAAGAGGCCAGGACAGGAGTAATATGGTCCCTCTTCCGGGCACCTGTCAGCAGCCTGGCTGCGGCGTTCTGGACCAGTTGCAGATGGGACAGGGACAACTGACTAATCCCAGTATACAGGGAATTGGAGTAGTCCAAGCGGGAGGATGTAAGGGCGTGGATGACTTTCTTGATCTTTGAAAGAGAGAAACTGCTTGATTTTGGCAATAGTACGAAGCTGGATAAAACTGGCTTTTCCTACTGCATTAACTTGCTTGTCAAACTTAAAGGTGGAATCAAATATCACACCAAGGGATTTAACATGGGGTTTGACAAGGGTGGACAGGTTACCAAGACTGTTGGTAATCACTTTGATGGAGTCAAATAGGACAACTTCAGAGTTGCCTTCATTCAGCTGTGAGAAGCTTTGTACCATCCAACACTTTATGTCCTCAAGGCAGTTCATGAGGCTGACTAGATTTGACTGATCGTTTGGTTTTAAGGGGAGATAAAGCAGTGTGTCATCAGTATAACAGTGGAAAGAAATGTCATATTTTTGAATGATTTGGCCGAGGGGAAGCATATATATAGAGAAAAGAATAGGACCTAGGATGGACCATGTGGAACCCCACAGGAGAGACCAGCTGGGGGAGAGGAAAATTTGCCTATGTTGTTGGAGAAGCTTCTATTTTTGAGGTAGGATATAAACCAATTCAAGGCAGTGCCATCAACACCAACTCCGTACTGGAGATGGTCTATTAAAATGATGTGATCCACTTATCAAACGCTGCGCTGAGGTCAAGAAGAATTAGAATGACAGAGTCACCTGAGTCGGTAGAGAGGAGGAGAGCATTGTACACTTTCAGCAGAGCAGACTCTGTGCTATGATAAGCCTTAAAACCTGACTGAGATCTTTCTGAGATGTTGTTTTGGTGTAGGTAGGGCAGCAATTGACTGAGAATAACCTTTTCGAGAACCTTTGTCAGGAATGGAGGTTTAGAAATAGGTCTGTAGTTATTAGGTAAGGTAGGGTCTAAGTTGTTTTTTTTCAGGAGGGGCTGGACCACGGCGCGTTTGAAGCAGGTTGGAACGGTACCAGTGGCCAGGGAGCTGTTGATAATAGAGAGATGCTGGGACCGGCTATGTCAAAGACATCCTTCAGGAGGGCAGTGGGGACAATGTCAAGGGGGCAGGTTGCAGGTTTCATGGTGGACACAATCTTTGTAAGGAAGGGAAGCGTGGTGGGTTGGAAGCAGTCCAGTTTAGATGAACAAACCAGTGAGACAGTTAGGTTACGGGCGGGTGGGGAGGGGTGGGAAATGTTCATTCTAATGTCCTCAACTTTGCCAATGAAGAATTTTAAAAATTCTTTGCACTTAGCAGGGGACGCATCTAAGCTGATACTAAGGGTGGGACAAATGACAGAACTTATGGTACTGAATAAAACCTTGGGATTATGAGAGTTGTTAGAAATTAGGTCAGAAAAGTATTTTGCTCTCGCAGCTTTAACTGCTTCCTGATATTTGTGAAGATTGTTTCTCAAAACTTCAAAAGAAATTAGAAGCTTATCACACTTCCACTTTCGTTTGGATATCCTGCACTCCCTCCTCAGGGCTCTGGTGGTGTCATTAAGCCAAGGCAAACCTTTAGGCTTAGGCTTTTTGAACTTAAGGGGAGCAACAGTATTCAGAATGGAAGAGCAGGTGGTATTAAATAAGGAAGAAAGTTCCTCAGTGCTGAGATGGGGAGTGTTGGGAGCAGCTATGAGAGCCTCAAAGAACCTACTGGCAGTCGAAGAGTTAATATAGCAAGCATAACGTACAGGAAGATGAGATTTCATAGAGGAAAAAAGTAGAGATACCTCAAACATAACAGCGCTATGATCTGACAGACAAGCATCAATTATTACCGCACTGCAGATTGGAAAACCAGATGTTAAGACTAGATCAAGTGTATGGCCTAGCTTGTGAGTGGGTCCGGTAATAAGCAGAGCAAGATTAAAAGATTCAACCAGATGCATAAAATTACTTACAAGAGGCTTAGCGGGACAGCAAATATGTATATTAAAATCACCAAGAATCAGAACTCGATCAAAGTTGGGCATAGTGTTTGAGAGGAAGTTCGAAAAATGAGTAATAAAATCTTTATGTATTAACAACAGGAACTTGAAATTGTTCACTCTCTCCACTTCTGATCCCTCTATGACGATTGGTGTGTGTTCCCTCGTCCTACCCTTTCTGAAGTCCACAATTAGCTCTTTGGTCTTACTGAGATCTTGTGCAAGGTTGTTGCTACAACACCACTCAATTAGCTGGTATATCTTGCTCCTGTATGCCCTCTTGTCACCATCTGAGATTCTGCCAATGGTTGTGTCATCAGCAAATTTATAGATGGCCTTTGAGCTGTGCCCAGCCATGGGTGTAGAGAGAGTGAAGCAGTGGGCTAGGCACACATCCCCGTAGAGGGCCAGGGTTGATTGTCAGTGCAGTGGAGATGTTATTCTGGTTAGGAAGTCAAGAATCCGGTTCCAGAGGGAGGTACAGAGGCCCAGGTTCTGTAACCTAATTGATCAGGACTGTGAGAATGATGGCATTAAATGGTGAGCTATAGTAAATAGTCAGCGTCCTGATGTAGGAATTTGTATTGTCCAGGTGACCAAAGGCCAATGGGATCACATCTGCTGTAGACCTAATGTGGCTCCTTATTGAGACAGGAGTTGATTCTAACCAATGACAAATCTCAAAGATTTAAAGACTTCTTTGGGATACAGTATGTCAATTTTATCACCTTCATGGGACTAGAGTGACTTTCCCTGTAAATTGCTCCCATGCTTCTAAATATTTTTGATACAGTGCCAAATACCCATCATAATGTCAAATCTGGGATAAATGAAGCAAGTTGGCATTTCTGAAGATTGTTGTGTAATGCTGAACATCATACTTGTGCATTAATGAGCAATTAAATGAACTAGTGAGCAACATCACTTTATTTTACTAAAGAGCATTGCTATAAGAGGCAAATCATGGGCTAACATAGGGCTCCATTGGTCAGGGTCAACCGTGGATGCTCTGTCCTAGCTGTCTTGATATGCAAGCCAGGGCAGTACGATATGGAGAGCAAGCCTTTGGTCATGTGTCATGCTCCCCGTCTCCACGGATCAGATGAATCCAAAGGAATGGCAGAGACCAATACATTTTGGCACCAGCGGCTTCGCAGGAGCTGCCAGTCAGCATCGAACTCAATGTAGGACCGCCTTCGGGACACCTGCTCTGGATTTCTCCCTCCAGGTTTACTCCTAAAGCCTTCCCCATTAGCAGGTAGAGCCGCAAGGCAGCCAAGGTTTGAGATCAGAGCTTTCCTTCTAGATGAGCTCCCAACTATGGCTTACGAGCCTCACCTGCCCGACGTGACTGGATTAAAGGTAACCCACCTTTGCCCTTTCTCCTGTCAATAGAAATGGTTCCACCGGGCTTAGTCACTAAGCTACATGTGAAACCCAGGAGATGGACTTGCTTGTCAGAGGATATTTGAGTCACAAGCCATTTGGAGCATTTAATAGATAGTAGGGTTTTATCCCCATTCCTCCCCCCCTTAGCAACCTTAAGGAACCAAATAAATATACATACAGTGTATATATAAAACTTAAGGAACCATATGCTTATGAGTAGAGAGATTAAATCCCATTTATACAGGGCTTAGGGCAGAAAATACAATGTACCACCAAGTTCAAGGACAGCTTCTATCCAAAAGACCATAAGACAAAGAAGCAGAATTCGGCCATTCAGCCCATTGAGTCTACTGCCCCATTCTGTCATGGCTGATCCTGGATCCCACTCAGCCTCATAAACCTGTCTTCTCACCATATCCCTTGATGCCCTGACCAATCAGGAAACTATCAATATTCGCTTTAAATATACCCGCAAACTTGGCCTCCACCACATTCACTACTCTCTGACTAAAAAAAAATTCCTCCTTACCTCCGTTCTAAAAGCTCACTCCTCAATTTTGAGGCTGTGCCCTCTAGTTCTGGATACCCCCACCATAGGAAACATCCTCTCCACATTCAACATTCAGTAGGTTTCAATGGGATCCCCTGCATTCTTCTAAATTCCAGTGAGTACAGGCCCAAAGCTGCCAAACACTCCTCGTATGTTAACCCTTTCATTCCTGGAATCATCCTCAAAAAACTCCTCTGGACTCTTTCCAATGACGACCCATGACTTCTGAAATAAGGGGCCCCAAGCTGTTGACAATACTCCAAGTGTGGCCTGACTAGTGTCTTATAAGGCCTCAATATTATCTCCTTGCTTTTATGTTCTATTCCCTTTGAAATAAATGACAACATCGCATTTGCCTTCTTTACCACAGACTCAAACTTTAAATAATTCTTCTGGGAGTCTTGCACAAGGACTCCCAAGTCCCTTTGCACCCGCTATTGTAAGAAACTTGAACAGTCCCCCTAGTACAAAGTACAGATGTACTGTGGAGAACATTTATTTTTTTCTTTATTATCATGCATTGCATGTACTGCTGCCACAAAGTTAACAAATTTCTCGCGATGTACCGGTGATATTAAACCTGACTCTGATTCTGACTTTTGACCTTAGAATCTACCTTGCACTTTATTGTCTGCCTGCATTGCACTTTCTCTAAAACTGTCACACTTTATTCCTTGGAACGTAGAAGACTGAGGGGAGATTTCACAGAGGTTTACAAAATTAAGAGGGGCATAGATAGGGGTAATGCAAGCAGGCTTTCCCCTCGAAGGTTGGGTGGGACTACAACCTGAGGTCAGGGGTTAAGGGTGAAGGTGAACAGTTTAAAGTGAACATGAGGGGAAACTTCTTCACTCCGAGGGTTGTGAGCTGCCAGCGCGAGCGGTGCACGCGGGCTCGATTTCAGCGTTTAAGAGAAGTTTGAATAGGGACATGGATGGGAGAGGTATGGAAGGCAGTGCAGGTCGATGGGAGTAGGCAGTTTAAATGGTTCAGCATGGACTAGGTGGGCTGAGGGGCCTGTTTCCGTGCTGTACTTTTCTACGACTCTATTCTGTAACCTTTTACACAAAATACTCCGCAGATGCTGGGGTCAAAGTAACACTCACAACACGCTGGAGGAACTCAGCAGGTCGGGCAGCATCCGTGGAAAAGATCGGTCGACATTTCGGGCCGGAACCCTTCATCAGGACTGAAGAGGGAGGGGGCAGAGGCCCTATAAAGAAGGTGGTGGGAGGGTGGGAAGGAGAAGGCTGGTAGGTTCCAGGTGAAAAGCCAGTAAAGGGAAAGATAAAGGGGTGGGGGAGGGGAGGCAGGGAGGGGATAGGCAGGAAAGGTGAAGAAGGAATAGGGGAAAACACAATGGGTAGTAGAAGGAGGCGGAACCATGAGGGAGGTGATAGGAAGCTGGGGGGAGGGGGCAGAGTGAAACTGGGATAGGGGAAGGGAGGGGGAAGGAATTACTGGAAGTTTACAGACAGGATCTCCCAGTAGCCACCCACTTCAACTCTGCTTCCCACTCCCATTCAGATATGTCAATACATGACCTCCTGTACTGCCATGATGAGGCTAAACTCAGGTTGGAGGAGCAATACCTCATATACCGTCTAGGTAGTCTCCAGCCCCTTGGTATGAACATAGAATTCACCAACTTCCGGTAATTCCCTCCCCCTCCCTTCCCCTATCCCTATGTCACTCTGCCCCCTCCCCGAGCTGCCTACCTCCTCCCTCTTGGTTCCGCCTCCTTCTACTACCCATTGTGTTTTCCCCTATTCCTCCTTCACCTTTCCTGCCTATCACCTCCCTGCTTCCCTTTCCCCACCCCTTTATCTTTCCCCTTACTGGTTTTTCACCTGGAACCTACCAGCCTTCTCCTTCCCACCCTCCCCCCACCTTCTTTATAGGGCCTCTGCCCCCTTCCCTCTTCAGTCCTGACGAAGGGTTCCGGCCCGAAATGTTGACTGATCGTTTCCACGGATGCTGCCCAACCTGCTGAGTTCCTCCAGCGTGTTGTCAGTGTTTCTGTAAGCTTTTATTGTTTTACAACCTCAATAACTGATGCGATGAAATTATCTGTGTGGACAGCATGCAAGGCAAAGCTTTATCTTCGTACATTTCACAATAATAAATCAGACAATCTGTCACGTCCAAGTAAGGTAAATATCTGACCACGAGTTACCTTTATGACCTGCCACTCTCTCAGAGCGCTCAACCATCCTAAAGATTCAGAGGGATATGGCTTTTATGAAAAAAAAACAAACCTCATCAGTAATTTAAGCACAATGGAATAACTATTGTTGGAATGAGTATTGACGTTGTCGGGAAGGACAGCATTTTCCCTACATTCATGTGCCCAGAGGTTAATTTGGAGGTTGAGTTGATGAGGAAGGCAAATGCAATGTTATCACTCATTTTGAGAGTAGAATATAAAAGCAAGGATGTAATGTTGAGGCTTTGTGAAGCACTGGTGAGGCCTCACTTGGAGCAGTTTTGGGACCTTATTTAAGAAAGGATGTGCTGAAATTGGAGAGTTCAAAGGAGGTTCACGGAAATGATTCCGGGATTGAATGGTTTGTCATATGAAGAGCGTTTGATGATTCTGGGCCTGTACTGACTGGAATTTATAAGAATGAGGGGGGAATCTCATTGAAACTAATCCAATGTTGAGAGGCCTTGGATAGAGTGGATGTGAAGAGGATGGTTCCTATTGGGGGGGGCGGGGGGGGAGTCTAGGACCGGAAGACACAGCCTCAAAATATAGGGGCTCTATTTAGAACAGAGATGGGGAGAAATTTCTTTAGCCAGAGGATGATGAATTTTAGATTAGATTAGATTAGATTCAACTTTATTGTCATTGTGCCAAGTACAGATACAATGCCAATGAAATGCAGTTAGCATCTGACCAGAAATGCAAAGAATAGTGTCATTTACAAAATAACTGCGAATAAAAAGTAAATGCTACAGCACACAAATATAAAAGTACTGAGACAGTACAATATGGATGCGATACTGCTTAGCGCTGTGATGTGAGGTTCAGCAGGGTCACAGCCTCAGGGAAGAAGCTCTTCCTGTGCCTGCTGGTGTGGGAGCGGAGGCTCCTGTAGCACCTACCGGATGGGAGGAGAGTAAAAAGTCCATGGTTAGGGTGAGATGCATCCTTGATAATGCTTTTCGCCCTGCCCAGGCAGCGTTTATGGTAGATGTTCTCAATGGTGGGCAATTGGGTGTTGATAATCCACTGGGATTCTGGAATTCATTGCCACAGCTGGCTGTGGAGGCCATGTGCCTGGGTGCATTTAAGGCAGAGTTGATAGGTTCTTGATTGGTCAGCCAGGAAGTGATATGGGGAGAAGGTAGGAGTTTGGGGCTGAGAGAGAAAATGGATCAGCCTTAATAAAATGGCAGAGCAGACTTGATGGGTGAGATGGCCTAATTCTGCTCCTAGGTCTTGAGTTCTCATATAATGAGCGTGTCAAATCCAACCAAAAGCAGAGGGAGAAAATGCTCAGAACATGAGATAGTGCAGTTGCTGGAATCTGGAGAATTTGCTGGAGGCAAATCCCTCAATAAGAATAGACATGAAGGTGATAAATGGTGTACAAGATGATGAGAGGCATTAGGATCAAGTGGGCAGCCAGAAACTTTTCTCCTAGGGCAAAAATGGCTAATGGAAAAGGGCATAATTTTAAGGTGATTGGAAGAAAGCATAGGAGGGGGTGTCAGAGGTAGTTCTTGTTTTGACAAGGAGTGTTATGGTTATGTGGAAATCACTGTCATGGGTGGTGGTAGAGTCAGATACATTAGGGGCATTTGAGAAACTCTTTGACACATCCATGGGTGTGAAGAAAATGGAACGATATGCACGTTGCGTATTCATAAGGTATTAGTCAGCCATTTGATTACTAATTTAATTAGTTTGGCACAACATTGTGGGCCAAACTAATTGAACTGTTCCCACAACCAATGGACTCACTTTCAAGGACTCTTTACCTCATGTTCTTGGTATTCATTGCTTATTCACTTATTATCATTGTTCCCTCTTTTTGTGTTTGCACAGCTCGTTGTCTTTGACACTCTGGTTGATCATCCAAGTTGGGCAGTCTTTCACTGATTCTGTAGATTTGCTGAGTATGCCCACAGGAAAATGAACATCGGGGTTGTATATGGTGACATATATGTACACTGATAATAAAGTTACTTTGAACTTTGAAGGACCTGTTCCTCTGCTGTATTATTCTATGTTATATGTTCTTATAAGGCAAGTTTTTGGATTTTACAGAAACGTAGAATTATTGTCATACTGCTTAAGGTCTCACCGTCAGACCAGATTTGTGGAGAGCCATAAATAGTCACCTGCTGCCCATGATGCTGGCAACTAGGGCAGCAATGAAGCTCCTACTGGCAGTCATGTGGAGACTCAGAAATATCATCACGTACAGGTGTAGAAGGATTTTTCATTGCTGTTTCCATAACAGTTTTGTTTTACTGGTCAGGATTATTAATTCTGAGCTGAGCCCCCGAACCACTCCTTGTCTGGCCTCTACTCTTTGACCTGTTCGACATGGGTGGCCCTACCAGGAGCCAAAGCATAAAGCCCTGACTCCAGCCAGCGTAGCTGAGTCACTGAGGCACGCCAGCCTCCAAACCCTATGACAAAGTTGTGGTCCTCTTGGAGGGAAGAAATAGTCAGAGTTCTGATTATTCCAACCTAGAAGTGACCGTAGATGCCTGTGCAAAACCAGAGAGTTACACCCCCATCGGCAGACTGTAACTGGATTCATGCCTCAACGTGGAGTTCAGTCAGGGGGTGGAAACTGGACCATTGCCTCCTGTTTAACCATCAGATTGCCAGAGGGGAGACACATAAAGGAGTTCAGAATCAGTCAGGTTTATTATCACTTTCATACTGTACTGCGCAAACTCTTAGGCAGTGTTTATATAGCTAGGCTGTCTGAGACTTTTGCACAGTACTGTAGTAATTTTATGTATTACGCTGTACTGCTGCTACCAAAAAAAAAGCAGATTTAATGACGTATGTGAGTGATGATAAACTTGATTCTGATACGGGTCTCTGTTGTGGACTGAGAGTGGGAAGGGGGCAGGGAGAGGGGAATCATGGTTGGGAAAAGGGGAAGGGAGAGGGGAGGGAGCGGGAAGCACCAGAGAGACATTCTGTAATGATCAATAAACCAATTGTTTGGAACTTCAAGCAACAAACATAAAAATTGCTGGTGAACGCAGCAGGCCAGGCAGCATCTCTAGGAGGAGGTACAGTCAACGTTTCAAGCCCAGACCCTTCATCAGGACTAACTGAAGGAAGAGCTATTAAGAGATTTGAAAGTGGGAGGGGGAGGGGGAGATCCGAAATGATAGGAGAAGACAGGAGGGGGAGGGATGGAGCCAAGAGCTGGACAGGTGATTCGCAAAAGGGATATGAGAGGATCATGGGACAGGAGGCCCAGGGAGAAAGAAAAGACCATAAGACCATAAGACAAAGGAGCAGAAGTAGGCCATTCGGCCCATCGAGTCTGCTCCGCCATTTTATCATGAGCTGATCCATTTTATCCTATTTAGTCCCACTGCCCCGCCTTCTCACCATAACCTTTGATGCCCTGGCTACTCAGATACCTATCAATCTCTGCCTTAAAGACACCCAATGACTTGGCCTCCACTGCTGCCCGTGGCAACAAATTCCATAGATTCACCACCCTCTGACTAAAAAAATTTTTTCGCATTTCTGTTCTGAAAGGGCACCCTTCAATCCTGAAGTCATGCCTTCTCGTACTAGACTCCCCCATCATGGGAAACAACTTTGCCACATCCACTCTGTCCATGCCTTTTAACATGTGAAATGTTTCTATGAGGTCTCCCCTCATTCTTCTAAACTCCAAGGAATACAGTCCAAGAGCGGACAAACGTTCCTCATATGTTAACCCTCTCATTCCCGGAATCATTCTCGTGAACCTTCTCTGTACCCACTCCAACGTCAGCACATCCTTTCTTAAATAAGGAGACCAAAACTGCCCACAGTATTCCAAGTGAGGTCTCACCAGCGCCTTATAGAGCCTCAACATCACATCCCTGCTCCTATACTCTATTCCTCTAGAAATGAATGCCAACATTGCATTCGCCTTCTTCACTACCGACTCAACCTGGAGGTTAACTTTAAGGGAATCCCGTACGAGGATTCCCAAGTCCCGTTGCATCTCAGAACTTTGAATTCTTTCCCCATTTAAATAATAGTCTGCCCATTTATTTTTTTCTGCCAAAGTGCATAACCATACACTTTCCAACATTGTACTTCATTTGCCACTTCTCTGCCCATTCTTCCAATCTATCCAAGTCTCTCTGCAGACTCTCCATTTCCTCAGCACTACCGGCCCCTCCACCTATCTTCGTATCATCAGCAAACTTAGCCACAAAGCCATCTATTCCATAATCCAAATCGTTGATGTACAATGTAAAAAGAAGTGGCCCCAACACTGATCCTTGTGGAACACCACTGGTAACCGGCAGCCAACCAGAATAGGATCCCTTTATTCCCACTCTCTGTTTCCTGCCAATCAGCCAATGCTCTATCCACGTATGTAACTTTCCTGTAATTCCATGGGCTCTTATCTTGTTAAGCAGCCTCATGTGTGGCACCTTGTCAAAGGCCTTCTGAAAATCCAAATATACAACATCCACTACATCTCCCTTGTCTAGCCTACTGGTAATTTCCTCAAAAAATTGTAATAGGTTTGTCAGGCAGGATTTTCCTTTAAGGAATCCATGCTGAGTTCTGCCTATCTTGTCATATGCCTCCAGGTACTCTGTAACCTCATCCTTGACAATTGACTCCAACAACTTCCCAACCACCGACGTCAAGCTAACAGGTCTATAATTTCCTTTTTGCTTCCTTGCCCCCTTCTTAAATAGCAGAGTGACATTTGCAATCTTCCAGTCTTCCGGAACCATGCCAGAATCTATCGATTTTTGAAAGATCATCGCTAATGCCTCCGCAATCTCCACAGCTACTTCCTTCAGAACACGAGGGTGCATTCCATCTGGTCCAGGAGATTTATCGACCTTTAGCCTATTCAGCTTCCTGAGTACTTTCTCTGTCGTAATTGTGACTGCGCACACTTCTCTTCCCTGCCACCCTTGAGTGTCCGGTATCCTGCTGTCTTCCTCAGTGAAGACTGATGCAAAATACTTGTTCAGTTCCTCTGCCATCTCCTCATCTCCCATTACAATTTCTCCAGTATCATTTTCTATCGGTCCTATATCTACTCTCGCCTGTCTTTTACTCTTTATATACTTGAAAAAGCTCTTAGTATCCTTTTTGATATTATTTGCTAGTTTCCTTTCATAGTTAATCTTTTCTCTCTTAATGACCTTCTTGGTTTCCTTTTGTAAGGTTTTAAAGACTTCCCAATCCTGTGTCTTCCCACTAATTTTTGCTTCCTTGTATGCCCTCTCCTTAGCTTTAACTTTGGCTTTGACTTCTCTTGTCAACCACGGTTGCATCCTTTTTCCACTCGAAAATTTCTTCTTTTTTGGAATATACCTGTCTTGCACATTCCTCATTTCTCGCATAAACTCCAGCCACTGCTGCTCTGCCGTCTTTCCCGCCAGTGTCTCTTTCCAGTCAACTTTGGCCAGTTCCTCTCTCATGCCACTGTAATTTCCTTTACTCCACTGAAATACCGACACATCAGATTTTGGCTTCTCTTTTTCTAATTTCACAGTGAACTCAATCATGTTATGATCACTGCCTCCTAAGGGTTCCTTCACCTCAATCTCTCCAATCACCTCCGATTCATTACACAATACCCAATCCAGCACAGCCGATCCCCAGTGGGCTCAACAACAAGCTGTTCTAAAAAGCCATCTCGCAGACATTCTACAAATTCTCTCTCTTGAGATCCAGTGCCGACCTGATTTTCCCAATCCACTCGCATGTTAAAATCCCCCACAATTATCATAACACTGCCCTTCTGACAAGCCTTTTCTATTTCCAGTTGTAATTTGCAGTCCACATCCCTGCAGCTGTTTGGAGGCCTATAAATAACTGCCATCAGGGTCCTTTTACCCCTGCTATTCCTTAGCTCAACCCATAAAGATTCTGCACCTTCCGATCCTATATCCCCTCTTTCTAATGATTTAATATCATTTCTTACCAATAAAGCCACACCTCCCCCTCTGCCTACCTTCCTATCCTTCCGATACACCGTGTATCCTTGGACGTTCAGCTCCCAGAGACATGCATCCTTTAGCTAGGTCTCAGTGATGGCCACAATATCATACCTGCCAGGGGGAGGGGGGGGGAACCCAGAGGATGGGCAAGGGGTATAGTGAGAGGGACAGAGGGATAAAAAGGAGAGAGAAAAAATATGTAATAAATAAATAAATAACAGATGGGGTACGAAGGGGAAGTGGGGCATTAACGGAAGTTAGAGAAGTCAATGTTCACACTTACAAGGATAGGTGCCAGGAGGGAGATCGGTAGGAAGGGATGGGGGGGGGGCGAATGGACAAGGGAGTCGCTTGTAAGCGGAACAAGTGCTACACATGCCCTTACACTTCCTCCCTCACCACCACTCAGGGCCCCAGACAGTCCTTCCAGGTGAGGCGACACTTCACCTGTGAGTCGGCTGGGGTGATATACTGCGTCCGGTGTTCCCAATGTGGCCTTCTATATATTGGCGAGACCCAGCACAGGCTGGAAGACCGTTTCGCTGAACACCTACGCTCTGTCTGCCAGAGAAAGCAGGATCCCCCAGTGGCCACACATTTTAATTCCACATCTCATTCCCATTCTGACATGTCTATCCACGGCCTCCTCTACTGTAAAGATGAAGCCACACTCAGGTTGGAGGAACAACACTTTATATTCCGTCTGGGTAGCCTCCAACCTGATGGCATGAACATTGACTTCTCTAACTTCCGTTAATGCCCCACCTCCCCTTCGTACCCCATCTGTTATTTATTTATTTATTACATATTTTCTCTCTCTCTCCTTTTTCTCCCTCTGTCCCTCTCACTATACCCCTTGCCCATCATCTGGGTTTCCCCCCCGCCCTTTTCCTTCTCCCTGGGCCTCCTGTCCCATGATCCTCTCATATCCCTTTTGCCTATCACCTGTCCAGCTCTTGGCTCCATCCCTCCCCCTCCTGTCTTCTCCTATCATTTCGGATCTCCCCCTCCCACTTTCAAATCTCTTACTAGCTCTTCTTTCAGTTAGTCCTGCCCAAAACGTCGACTGTACCTCTTCCTAGAGATGCTGCCTGGCCTGCTGCGTTCACCAACAATTTTTATGTGTTGCTTGAAAATCCAGCATCTGCAGATTTCCTCATGTTTGGAATCAAATTACTTTGCCTGGTGCATCAGGGCTGGGTGTGTCTGCACCCGCACCCCCCCCCCATGCCTCAGCACTCATTCTCTGCCCCCTGTCCCACACCCCTCCCCACAGCGCTCCACCCTCGCCATTCCCAACATCCTTTGCTCCCGCCAAATTTACAAACTCGCTCTCCACTCCACATTGACAAATACAGTACTGTATGTCGTGAAATATGTTGTTTTGTGGCCGCAGTACAGAGCAATGCATAAAAATGACTCAGTTACAATAAGAAATATTTGAAAAATCAATTAGCACAGAAGGAGAGCAAGAAGTGAGGTAGTGCTCGTTCAGAAATCTGATGGCAGAGGGGAAGAAGTTGCTTCTAAAAAGTTGAGTGGGTAACTTCAGGCTCCTGTGCCTCCTCCTCGATGGGGAAGAGGGTATGTTCCAGGCGGTGAGGGTCTTTAATGATGGCCACCTTCTCGAGGCACTGTCACTTGAAGAGGTCTTTGAAGGCAGGGAGTATTGTGACCATGGTGGAACTACAATCCTCTGCAGCCTCTTTCAATCGGGCTCATTGGAACCTTCATACCATTTGAGATGCAACCAGTCAGAATGCTCTCCACCATCCATCTTTGGTGACATACCATATTTTGTCAAACTCCTTGCTTGTAGAGCTGCTGATGTGGCTTCTTTGTGACTGTGTTGAAGTGCTGGGCTCAGGACAGGTCCTCGGAGATGTTGACAGCCAGGAAATTAAAGTTGCTCATTCTTTCCACCAATGACACTTCAATGAGGTCCTTTGCATGTTCCTTTTCCTGAGGTTCACAATCAACCCTTGGTCTGACTGGTGAGTGCAAGACTCCTGCTGTGATACCAGTCAACCAATGGATCTGATGTGAAGGCTTTGTAGGGTGCGGAAGTGGTTTACCAGGATGCCACCTGGATAAGGGGGCATACGCTAGAACATTAGAGAGGTCAGACAACTCCGGTTGTTTTCTCTGGAGGCGAGGCTGAGGGAAGATCTGATAGAAGGTTATACGATTATGAGCTGGAGTCAGTGTTCCCCCACCCCACCCCCATGTTCACTCGGCAGAAGACATGCCATATTGCGCCTGAATACAGATTTCTGCAACATTCAAGGACTCCGGATCTTGGACTATATATTTTTTATGTGACTGGATTTTACTGATATCTTCTAAGTGCTTGCTGTCTTACATAGGCTGTGTGTGCTTTGTGCTGTGTGTGACTGTCAGTACTGTGTTTTGTACTTGGTCCCGGAGTAATGCTGTTTTGTTTGACTCTATTCATGTACGGTTGAATGACGAATGAACTTCAGCTTGAAAGGCATAAATAGGTTAGACAGACACCTTTTTCCCCATGGTTGAAATGTCTAATACCAAAGGGCATGCATTTCCGGCCCTAGGGGCTAATTTCAAAAGAGACGCGAGGGCCAAGTTTTTTTTATACACAGAGTGGTGTGTGCCTGAAATGCACCGTCTGAGGTGGTGGTAGAAGCAGATATGTCAGGGACTGCAGAGCATCTCTTAGGCACAGGAATGTGAGGAAAATGGAACGATATGGGCATCGTGTAGGCAGAGGAGATTAGTTCAGTTGGCCATGTGATTACTAATTTAATTGGTGCAGCACAACATTGTGGGCTGAAGGGCCTGTTCCTGTGATGAACTACCTCACTCTTCTACACTTGGACAATTCAGCATTTTCAACAGTGTCAGATAGACAAGCCTTTCTGCATCTACGAGAAAAGACCAGTTCTGAAGTTCATTTGGGGCATGAGTTCATTTCTTCCCTTCGCCAATGGGGCATGAGTTCATTTCTTCCCTTCACCAGTGGGGTACAGCTTCATTTCTTCCCCTCACCAATGGGGTACAGCTTCATTTCTTCCCCTCACCAATGGGGTACAGCTTCATTTCTTCCCCTCACCAATGGGGTACAGCTTCATTTCTTCCCTTCACCAATGGGGCATGAGTTCATTTCTTCCCTTCACCAGTGGGGTACAGCTTCATTTCTTCCCTTCACCAATGGGGCATGAGTTCATTTCTTCCCTTCACCAGTGGGGTACAGCTTCATTTCTTCCCTTCACCAGTGGGGTACAGTTTCATTTCTTCCCTTCACCAATGGGGTACAGCTTCATTTCTTCCCCTCACCAATGGGGTACAGCTTCATTTCTTCCCTTCACCAATGGGGCATTAGTTCATTTCTTCCCTTCACCAGTGGGGTACAGCTTCATTTCTTCCCTTCACCAGTGGGGTACAGCTTCATTTCTTCCCCTCACCAATGGGGTACAGCTTCATTTCTTCCCCTCACCAATGGGGTACAGCTTCATTTCTTCCCCTCACCAATGAGGTACAGCTTCATTTCTTCCCTTCACCAGTGGGGTACAGCTTCATTTCTTCCCTTCACCAGTGGGGTACAGCTTCATTTCTTCCCCTCACCAATGGGGTACAGCTTCATTTCTTCCCCTCACCAATGAGGTACAGCTTCATTTCTTCCCTTCACCAGTGGGGTACAGCTTCATTTCTTCCCCTCACCAATGGGGCATGAGTTCATTTCTTCCCTTCACCAGTGGGGTACAGCTTCATTTCTTCCCTTCACCAATGGGGCATGAGTTCATTTCTTCCCTTCACCAGTGGGGTACAGCTTCATTTCTTCCCTTCACCAATGGGGTACAGCTTCATTTCTTCGCTAATGTGGCACAACTTCATTCTTCCCTTCACCAATGGGGCAAGACTTAATTTCTTCCCTTCACCAATGGAGCATGGCCTACTGCATTTTTCTAGCATTTACATATCTTGAAACTGTTGCTTTATTTCTCTCACGTTGTGTTATTTTTATGCCCTCATTCATATTCGAATTAACTAATTGAGTTTTGAAGTTGGGAGTCCATGGCGCAGTTGTACAGGATGCTGGAGAGGCTGCACTTGCTGTATTTTGTACAATTTTGTCGCCCTGCTATAGGAAAGATGCTATTAAACTGGGATGAGTGCAGGGAAGATTTGCAAGGATGGTGACAAGACTAGAGGAACTGAGTTATAGGGAGAAACTGGACAGACTAGGCCTTTATTCCTTGGAATGAAGGAAACAGAGATGATGTTATACAGGGCACACCAGTCTTCATAGAGGGGTCAGAAGTGGAGAGAATGAGCAATTTCCAGTTCCTGGGTGTCAATATCTCTGAGGATCTAACCTGGGCATCGATACTGCTACAAAGAAGGTACAACAGCGGCTGTTTCATTCAGGGTTTGAGGAGACTTGGTTTGTCACCAAAAACACTCGCAAATTTCTACAGATGTACCGTGGAGAGCATTCAACTAGTTGCTTCACTGTCTGGTATGGTGTTGGGGGGGGGGTGTTGGTACTACTGTACAAGATCCAAAGAAGCTGCAGAGAGTTGTCCTAGTTCCATTGAGGACACTGGCCTCTGTTCTATCCAGGACACCTTCAAGGAGCAATGCCTCAAAAAGGTGGCATCCATCATTAAGGATCTCTGGGAGGGAAGTCACGTGCTTCTTCATAAGCTATCATGAAGGGGACCAGGATGGCAATGCTTGGTTGTTGGTAGGTAGGGTTAATACCGACTTTCAACAACACTTGTTTATGTTCCGGCTGGACTTAGTCCTTAAACTGCTGGAGAACAGTGCGCAAAGAACAGGTGCTGTTTTCTCCCGGTAGAGATTAGATTTTAGTTCCAAGGGCTCCGGCCACGTTTTGTCACCCTGCAACCTTATCCTTCAATCTCTTTGAATTAAGGAGGACAGCATGTGTATAAATGTCTCTCTCCAGCAGATTTCATCATGATCATCATGACTCCAGTATTTCTACTATTTTTTAATGTTTCTTAACTGTACATATGATTTTTTGTGTTCTATCGCTGAGCCACAGTGAACCATCTGACTGGCCTATCAGATTTCTCTTTGGGAACTAGTTGACTTGATCAGCATTTCTGATCTGGCTATTGTTCACGATTGCATTTAATAAAAAAAAATCACCCAGGACATGCCCTCTTCTCATTGCTACCATCAGGGAGGAGGTACAGAAGCCTGAAGACACACACTCAATGATTCAGGAACAGCTTCTTCCTCTCTGCCATCCAATTTCTGAAAGGACATTGAACCCATGAATACTACCTCCTACTTTTTTCAATTTTTATTTTTGCACTGATTTAACTATTTAATATATATATATATATATATATATATATATATATATATACTTAGTGTAATTCACCATTTTTTCCCTTTCTTTTCATAGGAATTTGAGGGGAAACTTATTTCTAAGCACTTGGTGTGTCACCCTCCATACCCTGCAATTCAAGCGCTTGTCAGATAATTGAATGTTGTGTACCTGTCTCCACCTTTAATTCAGGCAGGGTGATCCATTTTCCAATCAGATCCTGGGTGAAAATTCATTCCTTAGATCCCCATTAAATCTCATTCCCCTACCCCTTCCCTTTAACCTCAAACTGATTTTTATGTGATTCTTTGTAGTTGTTTTGTTTTTTTTGGTTGCGTGTCCTGCCAAAACACCACAGCAAATCCCTAATACACATAAGCGTGCATGGTAAATCCACATTTATCCAGGAGGAGAAAGCGCCAGCAAACAACGTTACCAAAGGCGACATCTTCAAGATGTTTCACAAAGCAACTCCTGTCATTTCTTTTACGTCTTCATCTTATTTCTGATGTGCTTCTGCTGCCAATGGACATTCTGGCGGTATGTTTTCAGGCCAGACAATCTGGCGCTTTGCTGTCTCCGAAAGTGTTCCACGAGGCTGTGAGCAAAGTGGGCGACGTGGAGGACAGGAAGCCTGGAGAAGGGGCGCGGGCCCGTGATTGACTCCATCTCTCACCGATTAAAGTGCCAAGGAAGACTGAAATCATCGAGGCGGCTGCACTACCACCTACCAGCCTGTCGCTCGCTGCTGTCGGAGGAGGGTATCTGCATGAGGCAGCCTCCCTCTCGCTCTCTAGGAAAAGTCCTTGCATTTGAGCGATCTCTCTCTCTCCCCCCCTTGATGCTGTTGGAGAATGGTGCCAGAGCAAGGTTTAATCGCCACAGTTTGTAGATTTAAGACTCTAAATCAGGTTTATGATGTGTTCTAGCCCTGGTTGCTACTTTTGCGCGATTTTTAAACCAGGGCGGCCTGCAGATAATGAACACTGAGCTGAACTGCACTGAAATATGCCATTTGGTTTTGTGTTTTTTATTCTGTGTTTTGTTGTGGGTTGGGAGATATTTTTTGTATGTGTGGGGAGGGGGTGGTTGATGTTTTTCTTTTGACGGGCTGGTTCCATGGTTCTTTGTTTCATGGTTGTCTGTGGGGACGACAAATTTCAAGGTTGTTTGCAGCATGCATGCTTTGATAATAAATGTACTTTGAGTCTTTGGAAGATCCTTGATCCTATAGGTTTTCCCTTCGTGCTTAGGCTCTTTCTTACTATCTATGCTCCTCATAACTTTGTTTATCCACGTCCGTCCCTCAAGGAAAACAAAAACAGCCTATACAACCTCTCTTTATAATGGAAGTGTTTCACCCTGGTTATCTCCTCTGCACCCTCTCCAGTGCAATCACCTCTTTCCTACAGAGTGGCAACCGGAACTTAAACAATAATCCTCCACTGGACAAAGCAAAATTTCAAATATTGTGCTGTAACTTCCCTGTTCTCATATTCTATGCCTCAACCAAAGGAGGTAAATATTCTGTATGCCTCCTTCTCCACCTTTCCCGGCGATTCCTGGACTTGAACACAAAGGCCTTTCTGTTTGTCAGGACTCCCTGGGACTCCACTTTTCACAGAGTACGTCCTAACCAAACAGCAGAAAGTCTACAGATACTGGAATCCAGAGCAACGCACAAAATGCTGGAGGAACTCAGCAGGTCCGGTAGCATCTATGGAAAAGTATAAACAGTTGATGTTTCGAGCCAAGCCAAGACCCTCCTTCAGAACTGGAAAGGAAGGGGAACGATGCCAGAATAAAAAGGTGGGGAGAGAGGAAGTGGGATAACTAGAATGTGATAGGTGAAGCCAGGTGGGTGGGAAAGGTAAAGGGCTGGAGAAGGAATCTGACGGGAGAGGAGAGTGGAGCACAAGAGAAAGAGAAGGATGGGACCCAGGGGGAGGTGATAGGCAGGCGAGGAGAAGAGGTAAGTCTGAGTAGGGAATAGAAGAGGGGAGGGGGAGGAAAACTTTTTTTTACCAGAAGGATAAATCGACAGTCATGCCTATAAATATCTGACCTCCCAAAGCACGTCATCTCACACGGATTAAATTGCAACACAGTAGTGTAACAGTTAGTGTTACACCATAGCAGCACCAGTGACCCAGGTTCAATTCCCGCCTGTCTGTAAGGAGTTTGTACATTCTCCCCGTGATCGTGTGGGTGCTCTAGTTTCCTCCCACATTCTTGTTGGGCCACAAGGTGCTGAATCTCTAAATAAAATAATATCTATCTGCCACTTCCCTGTCCATTTTAACAGCTGAAAAATATCATTCTTGCTGCAAATACCTATTTTCTGCAGATGTTTCTCCAGAGCAACACACACAAAATGTTGCAGGAACTCAGCGGTTCAGGTAACATCTATGGAGAGGAATAAACAGACAATGTTTCGGGCCGAGACCCTACTTCAGGACTCATTTATACCTACACTCATACCTATTTTCATGTCATCTGCAAACAGCTATCATTCATATCCAAACCAGTTATATAGAAAGTGCAAAATTTCAAAAGTTAAAGGCATCTATTACTGTGTTTAAAAATAACTCCGACATTTTGCAGACTTTCCCCCTCAGGCTGAGTGAGACTGGAGCTAGGTTTAGGGTGAAAGAGGAAATGTTTCACCTGAGTGCTGGGAGTGTGGAATGAGCTGCCAGCGGAAAAGGTAAACACAAGTTTAATTCTAAGATTTAGGCAAGGTTTGTAAAGGTATAAATGGGAGCGGTTTGGAGGGATATGGTCCAGGTTGCAAGTAGATAGGACTAGGTGGAGCACTGGGCCAGCATGGACTAGATGGGCTAAAGGCCTGTTACTATGTTGTAGTGTTCTCAGACCCATCTCCCCTAAACATTTCTGCACTCATCTTAACTGTATGTCCTCTGGTATCAACCATTGATACCCTGGGAAAATGGTGCTGGCTGTCCACTCTGAGGCTTCCATCGCTGAGGGTCAACCATGGATGTGGCATCCTATCTGTCTGGATACACAAGCCAGGGGAGTACAATATGGACAGCAAACTGTTGCCCATGTAGCAAGCTCCCCCTCTCCACGCATCTGATAAACCCAAAGGAATGGCAGAGACCAATTCAGTTTGGATCCAGAGATGTCACAGGAGTCACCAGTCGGCGTTGAACTCAATGTAGGGACCTCAGCTCTGTAATTTTCCCTCAGGGTTTACTTCAAAGCAGCCAAGCACGACTGATAGGCCCCAACTGCCTGAAGCAACTGGTTTTAAGGTGCCTGTAACCCACCTTTGCCCTTTCACTCTTATACATACATATCAAATTACCCCTTATTCTCCTTTGCTCTAAAAGTTCTAGGTCACTCAACCTTCCCTCATAAACCAAAGAGAAATCTGGTAAATTACCTCTAACCTCTCTAAAGCTTCCACAGTGAAGTGGGACTGGGAGGAGCTAAAGACGACACCAGCGGTTTCTGCAGACCTGGATGACTTCTTCCAGCTCATAGGGTAAAGGAAAACCCCAAGGCATTCTTCAATTATGTGAAGAACGAAAGGATGACAGGAGTGAAGGTAGGACCGATTAGAGATAAAGGTGGGAAGATGTGCCTGGAGGCTGTGGAAGTGAGCGAGGTCCTCAATGAATACTTCACTTTGGTATTCACCAATGAGAGGGAACTTGATGATGGTGAGGACGATATGAGTGAGGTTGATGATCTGGCGCATGTTGATATTAAGGGAGAGGAGGTGTTGGAGTTGTTAAAATACATTAGGACGGGTAAGTCCCCGGGGCCCGACGGAATATTCTCCAGGCTGCTTCACAAGGCAAGGGAAGAGATTCCTGAGCCTCTGGCTAGGATCTTTATGTCCTCATTGTCCACAGGAATGGTACCAGAGGGTTGGAGGGAGGCGAATGTTGTCCCCTTGTTCAAAAAAGGTAGTAGGGATAGTCTAGGTGATTTTAGACCAGTGAGCCTTACATCTGTGGTGGGAAAGCTGTTGGAAAAGATTCTTAGAGATAGGATCTCTCGGCATTTAGAGAATCATGGTCTGATCAGGGACAGTCAGCATGGCTTTGTGAAGGGCAGATCGTATCTAACAAGCCTGATAGAGTTCTTTGAGGAGGTGACCGGGCATATAGATGAGGGTAGTGCAGTGGATGTGATCTATATGGATTTTAGTAAGACATTTGACAAGGTTCCACATGGTAGACTTATTCAGAAAGTCAGAAGGCATGGGATCCAGGGAAGTTTGGCCAGGTGGATTCAGAATTGGCTTGCCTGCAGAAGACAGAGGGTGGTGGTGGAGGGAGTACATTCAGATTGGAGGATTGTGACTAGTGGTGCCCCACAAGAATCTGTTCTGGGACCTCTACTTTTCGTGATTTTTATTAACGACCTGGATGTGGGAGTAGAAGGGTGGGTTGGCAAGTTTGCAGACAACACAAAGGTTGGTGGTGTTGTAGATAGTGTAGAGGATTGTCAAAGATTGCAGAGAGACATTGATAGGATGCAGAAGTGGGCTGAGAAGTGGCAGATGGAGTTCAACCCGGAGAAGTGCGAGGTTTGAGTTTGGAAGGACAAACTCCAAGGCAGAGTACAAAGTAAATGGCAGGATACTTGGTAGTGTGGAGGAGCAGAGGGATCTGGGGGTACACGTCCACAGATCCCTGAAAGTTGCCTCACAGGTGGATAGGGTAGTTAAGAAAGCTTATGGGGTGTTAGCTTTCATAAGTCGAGGGATAGAGTTTAAGAGTCGCAATGTAATGATGCAGCTCTAGAAAACTCTGGTTAGGCCACACTTGGAGTACTGTGTCCAGTTCTGGTCACCTCACTATAGGAAGGATGTGGAAGCATTGGAAAGGGTACAGAGGAGATTTACCAGGATGTTGCCTGATTTAGAGAGTATGCATTATGATCAGAGATTAAGGGAGCTAGGGCTTTACTCTTTGGAGAGGAGGAGGATGAGAGGAGACATGATAGAGGTATACAAGATATTAAGAGGAATAGATAAGAGTGGACAGCCAGCACCTCTTCCCCAGGGCACCACTGCTCAATACAAGAGGACATGGCTTTAAGGTAAGGGGTGGGAAGTTCAAGGGGGATATTAGAGGAAGGTTTTTTACTCAGAGAGTGGTTGGTGCGTGGAATGCACTGCCTGAGTCAGTGGTGGAGGCAGATACACTCGTGAAGTTTAAAAGACTACTAGACAGGTAAATGGAGGAATTTAAGGTGGGGGTTTATATGGGAGGCAGGGTTTGAGAGTCGGCACAACATTGTGGGCCGAAGGGCCTGTACTGTGCTGTACTATTCCATGTTCTGTCTGTGAAACAGGTTATATCTCCTGGTCTCGTGTCTCTTTTTTCCCTTTGCAAGGTGGCTGGGGTGCTGTCAGAATCCATGATCTACAGCTGTGCTCGAACTATGTTCTTCACGAGTGGTGGGTCCTCACTCTTCCGAACTCTTTCAGGATCTCCAGGAGCGGTTTGGAGGATATGCGCCTTCGGGGTACGACCCTATGGATGACCTTGTTCCTCACTGATGTCGCTGGCTGAAGCATCACGGGAGATCGAAACATCAAGACAGCGGGCGCAGATGCTGGAGGCCTCTGCACTCGAGCGATCTCTCTCTCTCTCTCTCTCGATGGTGAGAGAGAGTCCGCTGCTTCTTGAGTTGGGAGAACTCGAATAAGCAATGCTGCAGAAACAGTGAGCTGCTGGCTTCCTCTATCACTGTGGCAGGAACGATATCTACCTCTCCATCATAAGGGAGAGAGAGAGAGCAAGAGGGAGACTGTCTGAAATGTCAACGTGTTGGGATGGACAGTAATTTTTGATGGACTCTAGATCATGGTCCCTGGGGGCTTGATATTGCATGCGTGGTGGCTGATGGGGAGGGGGCTGATGCTTTTGCTGCTGTTTATACATGGGGGGAGGGTGGGCTTTAGGATTCTAACTTTTTTTGTTGTTCATTGGGTTTTTTTTTAGATTTGTGGATGTCTGTGAAGAGTAAGAATTTCAGGTTGTATACTGTCTACATTCTCTGATATTAAATTGAACCACTGAACCTTCCTATAATGTGGAAAGATGTTAGTCTATCCTTACTCTACAGCAGGGGTTCCCAACCTTTTTTATTCCATTGACCCCTACCATCAACCGAAGGGTCCTTGGACCCCTTGCTTAATGGTATTGGTCCATGGCATAAAAAAGGTAGGGAACTCCTGCTTCAGAAGAATAAATAGCAATATTGACTGAATAACCAATTAGGATAATCAACATACATTAGTAATGCCTTAAAGACCAGATTTTCTAGAAATGAACTTTAATTGTTAAAAGTTAAAAAATATAGTGTAACACTTGTATGCATAGATTATTCAGAAGAATTAAAAATACTGATTTAGGCTCAAGGGCAAACTGTCTCCAGTATACATGAAATACTGAATAATGCTATGTGTTGTAACAATGCATTGGATAAAAAACTCCACAGGATTCCAGAAGTATAAATCCTGAGCCTCTTCCACCAATCAATGCTTTGGCTGATGCAAGGCCTTGCACTCTCTACTCACTCTCGAAATACTTCTGAGTCATAAAACTACTAAATACTCACAATGAAATGTATCTGAACTGAGCTTTGCTCCAACCTCCTGCCACCTTGCTTATTTTCATACATTTACAAAGTACAATAGGAACACTTCTGTATTTTATGATCTGTTTTTTTTTTCACTTTTTTTTTGGTTGCCGTTTGCCTGATTTTTTTTTGCGCAGGGGTTGAAGTTTCTCTTTGAACCGTTTCTTTGCATTTTCTTTGTTTCGTGGCTGTCTGTGGAGAAGATGAATCTCAGGGTTGTATACTACATACATACTTTGATAATAAATGTACTTTGAATCCCTGAAGGGACCCATTTTCCTACACTGTACAAAGGCGAGTAGGACTGGAAATGAAGTTCATATCATGATTATGTACTAATGATAACATATCTTCATCATACTCTCCATCACATATGAGCAGCTGTACAGATGTTAAGAGGATATCACTACTGCTGTGTTTATCACAGTGTTGAAGCAGATCAATACTGTCATGGAAGTTTTGGCTGTTGAGCACCTCTGAAGTAACACTGGAAGGCTGATCCTCAGCACCAGGCCATTCAGTTTGGAGTATATCATGATTAGAGCAGTCACAGACTTGAGACTGGACGTCAGTGGCAACGTGACTAAACATGGAAGAGTTATCTGCTTTTTGATATGGTTTTGTATTAGCTGTCTGATGGAAGTCATTGTTCAGCAGTTCGTCATTGTCAAAGACTATTCCATCAGGAATCCAGCGACTCTCAGTGTAGTCGAAACATTCAATTTCCTCATCACTCTCACTCGAGCAGTCTACATCATTCGAAGCACTGGTTTCGGTTTCTTCCTGCTTAACAATTCTTTCAAAGGCAGTTTTTTCTTCAAGAATCTCTTCACTTTCGTTGCAGTCAATAACATTTGGCAAACTGCATTCAACTGAATGGTAATCTTCTACCTGGGTAAAATAGATGGTCCTTGTGAAATCCTAATAAAAGAAAACTAAATTAGTAATGATGTATATCTCACATGTATAAACAAAAGATATCTCCTATGAATTTAATATACATTGGGGTGTATAAGGTGTCCAGGGAGGGGTAGCACTTCTAGTGTAGGCGTTTGTTGTATCTGTTCTGGGAAAGCTGGCAATTTGGTCCCCATCGGACACTCAGCTCTCACCTGTGGCTCAAGGCAGCTGTTTGCATGCAACAGCAGCCACACCCCGGTAGACCGCTTCGACAGGCGGGATAAACCGGTGAGACAGGGAGATGCCGGTCCAGGCATGTGGGGTCAGCTCCAGCAGACTGGGTAGATGAGATCCAACGGCTAGGAGGGCTCTGTGGAAAGCAAAGGACATGACAAGGCACGGAAGGTGTCATGGTCAAGGAAGACCCCAGTTTGTGACGCTTGTTCGTACCACTGGACCCGGACTCCCGAGGCCGAGAGTGGAACTGCCCCAGGACAACAGCTTTTCCACTTTAAAAACTCTCCCGCACAGGTTTCCTATCATCGTTGGATAAGATGGACAAGCACCTCACAGTCTTATTGGTCTTGATTTACCATCTACCATTAGTAAATAAGTTTTTCTGGGAACTTGCAGTTAATGAATTAAACAAATACAAACAAAATGCTGGAAGAACTCAGCAAGTAAGGCAGCATCTACAGAAAAGAGAAAACAGTCAATGTTTCAGGCTGAGGCCCTTCCTCAGGACCAGAAAAAAGTGTCGACTGTTCACTCTTTTCCGCAGATGCTGCCTGACCTGCTAAGTTCCTCCAGCATTTTGTTTGCTACTCAATATTGATATTGCAAATTACAGACCAGCCAAAAGACCTGCTCTCCAAATATACTATGTTCCTTACTAAGAAATAATTTAACTGTATGAAATGAAAGAGACCAAGAATGGTAATTATTTTTACAAACCAAGGCTTCTGGTGTCTTCAGTTCTGGTGGAACAGAGATATTTTGCTTCACTTTCACCATGGTTATAGCTATCAAAGTTAAGATTATCAGCAAAGATCCAAACAAAGAGGCCAGTATGGTGAAAAGCACAGCAGTCTGGAATCCTGCATAGAAAAGGTACGGTTAAAATATGTGTAACGTTTCACTCTATTTGTACAGCCGGAGCAGGACAGAAACATTGGCAGTGCCCTGGTGCGGCCTCCTCTACATCAGTGAGACCTGATGTACAGTAGATTAGCGGATGGTTTCACTGAGCACCTTCTCCTCTCTCATAAAAGATGGATGTTTCCTATTTTAATTCTACTTCCTATTCTGACATGTCAGTCCATGGCCTCCTCTACTATCACGATGTGTCCATTCTCAAGTTGGAGGAGTACCACCTCATATTCCGTCTGGTAGCCTCCAACCTGGTGGCATGAATATCGATTTCTCTAACGTCCAGTAATTTCTTTCCCCTTTCCATTTCCCATTCTGGCTCCCCTCCTACCCCTTTCCTTCTCCTCACCTCCTCTGGTGCCCGTCCTCCCATGACCCACTCTCCTCTCCTATCAGATTCCTTCTTCAGTCCTTAACCCCTTCCAGCTTCTCACCATCCCCATCCCCCATCCACCCACCCTCCTCCTCAGCTATCACCTGCCAGCCTGTACCCCTTCTTCCCCCCCACCTTCTTAATCTGGCTTCTTCCCCCTTCCTTTCCAGTCCTGCTGAAGGGTCTCGGCCTGAAATGCTGGTTGTCTATTCCCCTCCAAAGACCCTGCCTGACCTGTGAGTTCCTCCAGCATTTTGTGTTTGTGGTCAAAGGCTATGAATGTTTCTGAATATTTGACATCAGTAACATTCAAATAGACTCAAAGTAAAATGTAATGCTTTAATGTTCAAACTATTAGAAATGAAGAACAAACACAAAGAAGAACAAAAATACAACAATTTAACAATGCAAGTTAGTGAAATCTCACCATATGCCTGACAGACTTCCTTTCCTTTCAAATTTCAAGTCAAGTTTATAGTCATTTAACTATATACACCTATATAATGTATTTAACCACATAACATAAATAGAAATGAGACAATGTTCCTCGGAACCAAGACAATAACACAATAACTTATGAAAGTAAGGATAAAATCTACAGATGAATCTCACATAAATAAAGTGCATAAACTAAATATTGTAAGGTATGGAACAGATTAACCAGCGACACTTCGAATGTGATGCGGCAGGGAGTTCAGAAGCCTCATGGCCTGAGGGAAGAAACTGTTTCCCATCCTGACCGTTCTTGTCTTTATGCATCGGAGTCTCCTGCCTGATGGTAGAAAGTCAAAGAGGATGCAGGATGGATGGGTGGGATCCTCGATAATACTAACGGCCCTGCGTGTGCAGCACTCCTGATAAATGAGGTGATATTAAGGGACTAGGTGAAGTCATCTGTAATGTGAACTCTCAGAAACTTGGTGCACTTCACTCTCTCTGCGGAGGAGTCATGTATTCACAAAGGGGGATGGCTCAGCTGCACCCTCCTGAAGTCCACAATGATTTCCTTCAGCACGTTCAGACTTGGGTTGTTCTTCTCACTCCAATTCACCAGCCGTTCTACTTCCTCTCTATACTCCTTCTCGTCATCGTTGATGAGGCCAACCATTGCTATGTCATCTGCAAATTTCACCCTGTAAATGCCATTCCTAATCCATCTATATAGTTTTCCCAGATACTTCAGCACAAGTGAAATGATGAGATACGCCGCCTGTCCTGGGTTCCGTGATCAGCTCTGCCGCAGGTGCTTGTAAAACATCTCTCAGAGCCGACAGCAATTTTAGGACTTGGCGTTTCTGTGCATATCCCACGGTCAAAACGACAGCTTCTCACTTCATCACCCCCGCCCCCACCAACATATCTCCCCTTCACTTGATTTCACCTTTTCACCTGCAAGCTTCGGGTGTTATGTTCAAGTTGCGTTCTGAGGCTTAATTTGAACAATTGTGTGCAGTTGCCGTTTTGGTCACTTACATGCAGGAAAGGTATAAAAAAAGTCGAAAGTGTACACAGAAATTTACAAGGATGTTGCCAGGTCTGGACGACCAAAATAACAAGGGAAGATTGAATAGATAAAGACTTTATTCCTGAAAATGTAGAAGACTGAGAGGAGATTTAATAGAGATATACAAGATTATGAGAGATCTAGAGAGAGTAAATGCAACCAGGCTTTTTCCACTGAGAAGAGAACATTTGTAGATGCTTTCTCCACTGAGGTTGGATGGCACTTCAACTAGAGGTCATGGATTAAGGTGAAAATGTTTAAGACCATAAGACAACGGAGCAGAAGTCAGCCATTCGGCCCATCGAGTCTGCTCCCCCATTTTATCATGAGCTGATCCATTCTCCCATTTAGTCCCACTCCCCTGCCTTCTCACCATAACCTTTGATGCCCCGGCTACTTAGACACCTATCAATCTCTGCCTTAAATACACCCAATGACTTGGTCTCCACTGCCACCCATGGAAACAAATTCCAAAGATTCACCACCCCCGGCTAAAAAAATTTCTTCGCATCTCTGTTCTGAATGGGCACCCTTCAATCCTTAAGTCATGCCTTCTCGTACCAGACTCCCCCATCATGGGAAACAACTTTGCCACATCCACTCTGTCCATGCCTTTCAACATTCGAAATGTTTCTATGAGGTCTCCCCTCATTCTTCTAAACTCCAAGAGCGGACAAACGTTCCTCATATGTTAACCCTCTCATTCCCGGAATCATTCCCGCGAATCTTCTCTGTACCCTCTCCAACGTCAGCACATCCTTTCTTAAATAAGGAGACCAAATCTGCCCACAGTACTCCAAGTGAGGTCTTCCCAGCACCTTATAGAGCCTCAACATCACATCCCTGCTCCTATACTCTATTCCTCTAGAAATGAATGCCAACATTGCATTCGCCTTCTTCATCTCTCCCCATTTAAATAATAGTCTGCCCATTTAAGTGGAAGATGAAGGGAAACTTCTTCACTCAGAGAATCATTGGTGTGGAACAAGCTGTCAGCACAAGTGGTGCAAGCAAGCTTGATTTCAGCATTCAAGAAAAGTTTGGACTGGTACATGGATGGTAGAGGTACGCAGGGCTATGGTCCTGGTGCAGGTCGATGGGAGTAGGCAGTTTAAATGGCTTGGCATGGACTAGATGGGCTGAAGGGCCTGTTTCTGTGCTGTACTTTTCTATGACTCTATGATAGCAAAAACATACAGGTTAATCTAGTATATTGCTGCAGTATCCAGGTCGTGGGCCACTTGATTATTTCTGGCAACACACATCAAAGTTGCTGGTGAACGCGGCAGGCCAGGCAGCATCTCTAGGAAGAGGTACAGTCGACGTTTCGGGCCGAGACCCTTCGTCAGGACTAACTGAAAGAAGAGCTAGTAAGAGACTTGAAAGTGAAAGTGGGAGGGGGAGATCCAAAATGATAGGAGAAGACAGGAGGGGGAGGGATGGAGCCACGAGCTGGACAGGTGATTGGCAAAAGGGATATGAGAGGATCATGGGACAAGAGTCCTAGGGAGAAGGAAAAGGGGGAGGGGAGGAAAAACCCAGAGGATGGGCAAGGGGTATAGTGAGAGGGACAGAGGGAGAAAAAGGAGGGATCATGTCCCATGATCCTCTCATATCCCTTTTGCCAATCACCTGCCCAGCTCTTGGCTCCATCCCTCCCCCTCCTGTTTTCTCCTATCATTTTGGATCTCCCCCTCCCACTTTCAAATCTCTTACTAGCTCTTCCTTCAGTTAGTCCTGACAAAGGGTCTTGGCCCGAAACGTCGACTGTACCTCTTCCTAGAGATGCTGCCTGGCCTGCTGCGTTCACCAGCAACTTTGATGTGTGTTGCTTGAATTTCCAGCATCTGCAGAATTCCTCGTGTTTGATTATTTTTGGATCATGTTTGTGTATTCTGCAATCATCAATGAATATAGACACTGGCTCTATCAACTGAGGCAAGAAACTTCTCCAAAACTGTACAGCAGACAGATTTTCAGAATTAACTACATTTCCTATTTTAAGATTATACAGCCCTGAGAGAATACACCCAAACAGACAAGGTGGATAAGGGCAGATTTAAAGATTAGTTTTACTTGTCACACTGAACTATCCAGTGAAATGTGTCGTTTGCATCAACAACCAACCCAGTCCAGGGATGTGCTGCGGGCAAGTGTTACCACACTTCAGGCACCAACAAAGCATGCCCACAACTAATTAACCCCAACCCCTATGTCTTTGGAATGTGGGAGGAAACTGGAGCACTAGGGTCATGTGGAGAATGGAGTACATGACCCACACGGTCATACAGAGAATATATAAACTCCTTATGGGCAGTGGCAGGAATCGAACCCCTAATGCTGTCACGGTAAAGAGTCGTGCTAACTGCTATGCTCCCATACTACTCCGGTGTAAATTCTATAGGAACAAGGTCAAAGCAGAGAGATGGCTGATCCTCTATCTCAACATCAAGGTCCACTCGCCACCCAAACACCTTTATATCTTTTTATTTCAGGAAATCTTCTCTCTCTTCCTCTCTCAAATATATGCAGCAGCTTGGTATCCACAGCCCACTGATGGGGAAGTTCCATTGGTTCATCCTGCTCTGAATTACGACGTAACATAGGAGGAGAGCTTGATGGCTCTGGACTTGTGCTCAGTGGAGTCCAGAAGAATGAGGGGAGGGAGCAGGTACAGCTGACATGGAAAAGATATTGCCAATAGTGTGAGAGTTTCGAACTAGTGGGCACAGCTTCTGAATACAAGGCTGTCCATTTGGAACAGCGGTCCCCAACCACCGGGCCGCAAGGCATGCGCTACCGGGCCGCGAGGAAACGATATGAGTCAGCTGCACCTTTCCCCTTTCCCTGTCACGCACTTTTGAACTCCAACATAGGGTTGCCAACTGTCCCGTATTTGCCGTTATTGGGTTAAATTGGTTTGTTCCGTATTTCCCCCGCAGAGGTATAGCGTTCCAATGAAACCTTTCGTGCCGAAATGGCGTGAAGTGAAGAAGCAATTACCACTATGGGAAAAAATTTTGAGCGTTCCCAGACCCAAAAAATAACCTAACAAATCATACCAAGTAACATATAAAACCTAAAATAACACTAACATATAGTAAAAAGCAGGAATGATATGATAAATACACAGATTATATAAGGTAGAAATAATGTATGTACAGTATAGTTGGGAAGATGAAGGCAAAACCAATTTGTGGGGGAAAAAATCGTCACGCACGGCATGCGCATACAGGAGCCCGCACAAGGCTTCATGGTCATGGTAGTCTTTCCTGGGGTAAAGTGTCCCAGGATTTGACTGCTACTTTTGTCCCTTATTTGGGAGTGAGAAAGTTGGCAACCCTAACTGTAAAAGACATGTTGAGGTGAGTTTAACCCTACTTGAACACCACCACCTCCCCCCAAGACCTGTCGGCCGGTCTGCAAGAACATTGTCGATATTAAACTGGTCCGCGGTGCAAAACAGGTTGGGGACCCCTGATTTAGAACAGAGATGAGGAGGATGTTTTAGCCAGAGGGCGGCGAATCTGTGGAATTAATTGCCACAGATGGTTCTAGAGGCCAAGACATTAGGTATATTTAAATCAGAGGTTGAAAGGTTCTTGATTAGTAAGCGCGTCAAAGGTTATGAGAGAAAAAAAAACACAGCCATGATCAAATGGCAGAGAAGACGTAATGGGCTGAATGGCCTAATCAGCTCCAATATCTTATAGTCTGATTTTCCACCTTTTTTGATTATCTTCAAACGCACAGACAGTAACACAGATGTGGGAACACATTGGCTGAAATTTGTAAAAATTAAAATAAAGAGAGCATGAGATATCACATTACCATAAAAAAAATCTACACACAAATTATGCAAACTTACCTTTGACTTTCAGTTCAAAACAGACAGGTTCACAGAAATTGCTCATCTTCTTCGTATTGCTGTATACAGATCGTGCAGACACACAATTGTTGCTGCCTTGCAACTGACTTTTTTCAATTTTTATTATGTTCTCAGTTGAGCTTTGTTGAACTGGATGCTGTTCAAAAATAAAATGTGACTGGGCATCAGTGAAAGTCATGGCACAAGCAAATATAAGGCATGCAAGAGAATTCCTAGAAGCAAGGTTTTCAGCGAACAATTCTATAAACAGACACATAGACCTCGATCCTATTTATGAGACAATACAGGCAAAATTCCAGACCACAATGCACAGAGTTCGCCACACAACCAATCAACGATGAGATCCCCTCCCTATATCACAGTCGAGTTTTTGTAATGATCACCAATCAGCTGATTGATAAGTATATAAAGGCCAAGTACTCGGAGAACACATCACAAATTAACAGTGCACCGATAATGACTCCTTGTATGATGATGAAACGTTTGCAAATGGATTGCCATGATCGCAGGACAACTCAACCCAACAAAAGTGTGAATATAAATACAGCAGATTTTAAACTCAATAAAATTTGGATTCAAGGCACATGATATTAATGTTAACCAGGTCACCAGTAAGTTAAAGACTCTGTAATAAATTCTCACAATTAACAGATTATATTTTGACAAAGAAAGCTTGATGCCTATTGATTTCCTTCAGGTGACAAGCTTGGTCCTCTAACAGATACGAAACTGACTGGCTTGTCTGATTATCAGGAAATTAACTGAACTACCCTGTGGATTTCCAAATGTCATATTCAGAACTGCATTTGCAGGTATTGTTGGCTGTTGTACTGTGAATAAAGCCACCAGAGAGACACTGAAGCTAGTGGATATCGAAGTGAATATAGCAGCAGGCATCACATTGAGACACTCTTGGAGGGAAGCCTCCCGACCCAATAGTACATGACATTTTATATGCTAAAGATCAAAGGTAACAGCAGAACAGTTCTATAGTTACAATGTATCTATAATGCTTCCTTTGAATTACATATAGTTTTCATGCACCTTCTTCTTTGCACCCACACCCCAGACACACAAAATGAACGTTAATCAGCATTGTCTGGTTTGCAATCAACTCCAGTCCACAGCTCCAGGTAAAAAAGTGAAGATTGGTTGCTGGTGAAATTAAGATTTATTATATACCCTAACTCCAGAATACACCCTAACAGAGGCCAAAGCTCCACTTGTTCCTCAATATGCATTAAAGCAGAGAAAAAAAAGTCAAAGTGCTCAATAGTTACAATATGTCGGTGTAGGTCAATAAATCCTGCGGGACTTTACATAATAGGTACCGTACTTGCTGAACTAGTTACACTCCCTACAAAGTGTTTCTCACCTAATCACAATGGCATATCCACCTGTAACCTTCCTTCCTCCCTCAGTTACCCCACAATCCCATAAATGTATTCATGCTGCACATCCCAACATCAAATGCCACATTCCAACCATTCTCTGGGGAAGAAATAGAGGACAAAAATATAAAAATTGCCTTGTAGAAATATCAATTAACAGTGCTTGGTGGTTAAAGATGAAATCAATCATCAGTTAAGCTGCAGAATTTGAATAAAATCAGTAAACTACATGTCAAATCAACCAAATCTGTAATAGGAGTTTTTTTTAATACTGTAAGCATGTTTTAAATTGCAACAAAGAACAGGATGGCATGAAGATTCAAGATTGTTTAAAGATTCAAGTGCAAAGGAGAACAAATTAATTGTTACTTGGGATCTGATACAGCATAAAAAAAAGAAACACAATAAATTTAAACACATAAGATAGCTTACAGGTCGTGTATCTCATATATACACAGATAGATTGTATGTCCATAAAGTGACACTAGGTACAGGAGTGTCTGCACATAAGGTGACTGACAGGAAATGATAAAGTAGTGGTGGTTAGGGGTTAGTGGGTGGAGGTGTTGATCAGCCGTACTGCTTGGGGAAAGTAACTGTAAGCTCTTCTGGATCTGCTTTAATGTAAAAGCTACAATTCTAAAAATTAAATGGCAGACCTGGACGGGCCTTGGAGTATGGACGGGTGCTGGGGTATTGGGCAGGGCGGGACGGTGCTACCATAAAGGGTGGGGGCATTGGGGTACAGTGGGGGAGCTTGGATACAGAGGGGGGGCTGGGATATGGAGGGGACTGGGATACTAAGGGGCAGAAAGCGCTGGTGGGAGTTGTGTACAGGCCACCTAACAGTAGTAGAGAGGTTGGGGATGGTATTAAACAGGAAATTAGAAATGTGTGCAGTAAAGAAACAGCAGTTATAATGGGTGACTTCAATCTACATGTAGACTGGGTGAACCAAATTGGTAAGGGTGCTGAGGAAGAGGATTTCTTGGAATGTATGCGGGATGGTTTTTTGAACCAACATGTCGAGGAACCAACTAGAGAGCAGGCTATTCTGGACTGGGTTTTGAGCAATGAGGAAGGGTTAATTAGCAATCTTGTCGTGAGAGGCCCCTTGGGTAAGAGTGACCATAATATGGTGGAATTCTTCATTAAGATGGAGAGTGACATAGTTAATTCAGAAACAAAGGTTCTGAACTTAAAGAAGGGTAACTTTGAAGGTATGAGACGTGAATTAACTAAGATAGACTGGCAAATGACACTTAAAGGGTTGACGGTGGATATGCAATGGCAAGCATTTAAAGATCGCATGGATGAACTACAACAATTGTTCATCCCAGTTTGGCAAAAGAATAAATCAAGGAAGGTAGTGCACCCGTGGCTGACAAGGGAAATTAGGGATAGTATCAATTCCAAAGAAGAAGCATACAAATTAGCCAGAAAAAGTGACTCACTTGAGGACTGGGAGAAATTCAGAGTTCAGCAGAGGAGGACAAAGGGCTTAATTAGGAAGGGGAAAAAAGATTATGAGAGAAAACTGGCAGGGAACATAAAAACTGACTGTAAAAGCTTTTATAGATATGTGAAAAGAAAAAGATTGATTAAGACAAATGTAGGTCCCCTACAGACAGAAACAGGTGAATTGATTATGGGGAACAAGAACATGGCAGACCAATTGAATAATTACTTTGGTTCTGTCTTCACTAAGGAGGACATAAATAATCTTCCGGAAATAGTAGGGGACAGAGGGTCCAGTGAGATGGAGGAACTGAGGGAAATACATGTTAGTAGGGAAATGGTGTTAGGTAAATTGAAGGGATTAAAGGCAGATAAATCCCCAGGGCCACATGGTGTGCATCCCAGAGTGCTTAAGGAAGTAGCCCAAGAAATAGTGGATGCATTAGTGATAATTTTTCAAAACTCTTTAGATTCTGGACTAGTTCCTGAGGATTGGAGGGTGGCTAATGTAACCCCACTTTTTAAAAAAGGAGGGAGAGAGAAACCAGGGAATTATAGACCAGTTAGCCTAACATCGGTGGTGGGGACACATTTGGAAAGCGGTGAAATCATCGGACAAAGTCAGCATGGATTTGTGAAAGGAAAATCATGCCTGTCGAATCTCAGAATTTTTTGAGGATGTAACTAGTAGAGTGGATAGGGGAGAACCAGTGGATATGGTATATTTGGATTTTCAAAAGGCTTTTGACAAGGTCCCACACAGGAGATTAGTGTGCAAACTTAAAGCACATGGTATTGGGGGTGAGGTATTGATGTGGATAGAGAATTGGTTGGCAGACAGGAAGCAAAGAGTGGGAATAAACGGGACCTTTCAGAATGGCAGGCAGTGACTAGTGGGGTACCACAAGGCTCAGTGCTGGGACCCCAGTTGTTTACAATATATATTAATGACTTGGATGAGGGAATTAAATGCAGCATCTCCAAGTTTGCGGATGACACAAAGCTGGGTGGCAGTGTTAGCTGTGAGGAGGATGCTAAGAGGATGCAGGGTGACTTGGATAGGTTAGGTGAGTGGGCAAATTCATGGCAGATGCAATTCAATGTGGATAAATGTGAAGTTATCCACTTTGGTGGCAAAAACAGGAAAACAGATTATTATCTGAATGGTGGCCGATTAGGAAAAGGGGAGGTGCAACGAGACCTGGGTGTCATTATACACCAGTCATTGAAAGTGGGCATGCAGGTACAGCAGGCGGTGAAAAAGGCGAATGGTATGCTGGCATTTATAGCAAGAGGATTCGAGTACAGGAGCAGGGAGGTACTACTGCAGTTGTACAAGGCCTTGGTGAGACCACACCTGGAGTATTGTGTGCAGTTTTGGTCCCCTAATCTGAGGAAAGACATCCTTGCCATAGAGGGAGTACAAAGAAGGTTCACCAGGTTGAGTCCTGGGATGGCAGGACTTTCATATGATGAAAGACTGGATGAACTAGGCTTATACTTGTTGGAATTTAGAAGATTGAGGGGGGATCTGATTGAAACATATAAAATCCTAAAGGGATTGGACAGGCTAGATGCAGGAAGATTGTTCCAGATGTTGGGGAAGTCCAGGATGAGGGGTCACAGTTTGAGGATAAAGGGGAAGCCTTTTAGGACCGAGATTAGGAAAAACTTCTTCACACAGAGAGTGGTGAATCTGTGGAATTCTCTGCCACAGGAAACAGTTGAGGCCAGTTCATTGGCTATATTTAAGAGGGAGTTAGATATGGCCCTTGTGGCTAAAGGGATCAGGGAGTATGGAGGGAAGGCTGGTGCAGGGTTCTGAGTTGGATGATCAGCCATGATCATACTGAATGGTGGTGCAGGCTTGAAGGGCCGAATGGCCTACTCCTGCACCTATTTTCTATGTTTCTATACTGAGGGGGAACTCGGGTACGGAAGGGGTACCGGGGTAAGAAGAGGGTACTGGGGTATGGTACGGAGGAGGGACTGGAGTATGGAAGGGGCACTACAGTATGGAGGGGATACTGTGGTATGGGGGTGGTACTGGGGTAAGGAGGGGATACAGAGGGGGTGCTAGGGTACGGAGGGGGGATGGGTACAGAGGGGATAATGGGATACTGGTATACAGGGGGTGGTGCCATGGGTACAGAGGGAGCTGCTGAGCTGTGGAAGGGGACTGGGGGACAGAAGGGGTACTAGGGTATGTGGGGGATGGGTACAGAGTGGGAATGGGGGTGGTGCCATGGGTATAGGGGCGGGTTCTAGGATGTGGAGGGGGTGTACAGGATTGTCATAAAGGCGTATGACAAGCTTGCCTTCATTGATTAGGGCATCAAATATAAAGAGAGGCAAATCATGCTGCAATTGTATGATCAATTGGTAAGGCAACATGTAGAGTATCTTAGTAACACACACAAAATGCTGGTGGAACGCAGCAGGCCAGGCAGCGTCTAAAGGAAGAAGTACAGTCAACGTTTTGGGCCAAGACCCTTGGTCAGGACTAACTGAAAGAAGAGATAGTAAGAGATTTACTAACTGAAAGAATCTACCTGAAAGTTGCCTCACAGGTAGATAGGGTAGTTAAGAAAGCTTATGGGGTGTTAGCTTTCATAAGTCGAGGGATAGAGTTTAAGAGACGCAAGATAATGATGTAGCTCTATAAAACTCTGGTTAGGCCACACTTGGAGTACTGTGTCCAGTTCTGGTCGCCTCACTATAGGAAGGATGTGGAAGCATTGTAAAGGGTACAGAGGAGATTTACCAGGATGCTGCCTGGTTTAGAGAGTATGCATTATGATCAGAGATTAAGGGAGCTAGGGCTTTACTCTCTGGAGAGAAGGAGGATGAGAGGAGACATGATAGAGGTATACAAGATATTAAGAGGAATAGATAGAGTGGACAGCCAGCGCCTCTTCCCCAGGTCACCACTGCTCAATACAGGAGGACACGGCTTTAAGGTAAGGGGTGGGAAGTTCAAGGGAGATATTAGAGGAAGGTTTTTTACTCAGAGAGTGGTTGGTGCATGGAATGCACTGCCTGAGTCAGTGGTGGAGGCAGATACACTAGTGAAATTTAAGAGACTGCTAGACAGGTATATGGAGGAATTTAAGGTGGGGGGTTATATGGGAGGTAGGGTTTAAGGGTCAGCACAACATTGTGGGCCGAAGGGCCTGTACTGTGCTGTATTATTCTATGTTCTATGAAACGTCGACTGTACTTCTTCCTTTAGATGCTGCCTGGCCTGCTGCATTCCACCAGCATTTTGTATGTGTTGCTTGAATTTCCAGCATCTGCAGATTTCCTCGTGTTTGCCTGTGGAGTATCCCGTCTGAGTAGACAACAGGAACATGGATTTCTCAAACTTCTGGTATTTTCTAACCCTCCCTCCTGTCTCCCCTCTTACCTCTTCCTTTCTCCTCACCTATCCATCTCCTTCCTCTGGTGCTGCTCCTCTTCTCCTATCATATTCCTTCTTCAGCCCTTTCCCTCTTCCATCTATCACCTTCCAGCATCTCACTTCACTGTAAAGCGTTGTGCTAACCACTATGCTATCGTGCCCCAGCTGATACAACCATGCACCACCTGCTCCCATGGCTTTACCTGACCCTGATCGCCCGATCGGGTGGGGGGGAGGGGGTGCTAAACAGGTGTTAAACCTTGCCCAAAGGCGCCCTGTCAGCTAGTGGAGGGAGGGAGAACCTTACACCTCCTTTTGTGGAGACGTACATGAACCCCGCCACCCACATTTAGAGCACTGTGTGCAGTTCTGATCCCCACACTATAGGAAAGATATGACGGTTTGAGAAAGCACTGAATAAGTCAGTTCACTCGGATCTCATTAGGATTGGAGCATATTAGCTATGGGGAAAAGTCGAACAAACCTGGCTCAATTTCTTGGGAAAAGCAGAGGGCGAGGGGAACCTGACAGCAGTAAGTGGAGAGGCACAGGTCGTGCACAGTAAGAAGGGACTGTTAGATTAGCATCATAGTCAGTGGTAACATGATGAGCTGAAGCCCCTGCTCCTGTGTTGCACTGCTCTTTGTTCTCTGCTCTGAGAATTAGGCTTTTCCAGGATTAGTTGAAGAAATAACAACGACATATGTCGTGAAATTTGTTGTTTTGCGGTAGCATTTCAGTGCGACAAATAAAAATATTATAAATTTGGTCAGTAAGACCAAAGAACTGATTGTGGACTTCAGAAAGGATAAGATGAGGGAACACAAACCAATCCTCATGGAGGGATCAGAAGTGGAAAGGATGAGCAATTCCAAGTTCCTGGTGCTAATATCTCTGAGGATCTATCCCGGACCCAACAGAACAACGCAGCTACAAAGAAGGCACGACAGCGGCGATATTTCATTAGGGCTTTGAGGAGAATTCATGTGTCATCAGAGACACTCGTAACTTTCTACTGATGTACCGCGGAGAGCATTCTTATTGGGCTCACCACTGTCTCCTCTGGGCGTGGGGAGGGGCTACTGCACAGCATCGAAGTAAGCTGCAGAGAATTGAAAACTTAGTCAGCCCAACCCTGGGCACTAGCCTCTGCAGTATCCAGGACATCGTCAAGGAGCGATGCCTCAAAAAGGCAGCATCCATCATTAAGGACCTCCATCACCCAAGTCACACCTTGTTCTCATTGCTTCCACCAGGAAAGAGGTACAGGAGCCTGAAAGCACACCTCAATAATTCAGGAACAGCTTCTTCCCTTCTGCCATCTGATTTCTGAATGGACATTGAACCCATGAACACTACCTCACTACTTTTTTTTTATTTTTGTTTCTGCACTACTTATTTAACTATTAGGTATTGTATTGTACTGCTACCACAAAGACAACAAATTTCGTGACATATACCAGTGATATTAAATCTGGTTCTGAAATATATATTAGTTAAATTAAATAAGTAGAGCAGAAGAGAGCAAAAATAGTGAGCAAATCACAAACAAGAGAGATCGTGCAAATCACAAGTAAGAGAGATTCTGCAGATGCTGGAGGAACTGAGCAGCAGGCCAGGCAGCGTCTATGGAAAAAAAAGTAGTCGACATCTCAGGCCGAGTCCCTTCAGCAGGACTGCCGAAGGGTCTCCGCCCAAAATATCGACTGTTTATTCATTACCATTGGTGCTGCCTGACCTGCTGAGTTCCTCCAGCATTGTGTGTGTGTGTTCATGGCCTTATTGCCTGTTCAGAAATCTGACAGTGGAGGTAAAGCTGCCAGAAGACAACATGGCAGCAGATACAACTGTGGCATTTTTGAGGCATATGGCACTTAGCCAGGAAAGGAACGCAGAGAACTGGGATTAGCGCATACGAATGGGACCAAGCGCCTCGGTGCAGTAAAACTCCTTGAATACATACTCTGACACCTTCATCTGTATTCCAAAATTTCACTTCATAGCTCAAGTTATCAATCAGACACGCTTTCAACACCTCTTCTTTGCACGCTGTCAAATTAATTCGAAGATGCACCAGTACAGATTCTTCTTTCACAACTACCTTCAGTTGAGGTGCGCCGAGTTCCACTTCAAAAGAAATAGAAATTATCGATTATTATTGACATATTTTTAATACGTGGCAGTTAACAAGAATATCACTATTTCTGGTTTTTCGACTAAGACAAACTATTAAATTAAATTGAGCCCTTTGGATGTAATAACTGAATAAACTTGAGATTAAGCAGAGTGAGAAGGCAATACTGTCATTTTGAATTCCCTGCCACTGGACCCAAACCCCAATCTGCCAAGGACCATGTAGTAGCTGCTCGTGCATCAGCCTCCCCACTTTAAACAAAGTCACACACAGGCGTTCTCCGTTAAGGGAGTAGTCCCTTAGGAGAACATCACATTCGTCTGAGGTAATCACATGTACTTTCTTGGTGGTATTACTGGAGGGCAGTCCACAGAATAAGGGCATTCTACACACCCCCCCACCCATTTATTTTCTATGTGGATTGACCAGAAATTTTGAAATATAGTCAGGGCATCCAACATCCAACTTCAAAATAAAAGTTCATTTTCCATTTACTTTCTGCCTCAGAATAGAGAAATGAGTGATTGGAATTATTGAGAATACTCATCACTAGTCAATAAATCATCTCACTTCCTATAATCCTCGGCCTCACTCCTTGAAACAAATTTGGAATGTCAAAGGCTCAATTTTTAGTCAGGGCATGAAGGGATATGGAGAGACAGCAGGAGACTGGGGCTGAGAGGGAAATGGATCAGCCATGACGAAATGGCAGAGCAGACTCCATGGGGCAAATGGCCCAATCTTGCTTCTATTTCTTATGGTCTTCATATCAAATAATATATACCACATACAACCTGAAATTCTTATTCTTCACAGACATCCACAAAACAGAGAGAAAGAAACCCCAACGAATGTATGACAGAAAACATTAGAACCTCAAAGGCCCCCACCCCACTTGCAGATATTAAACAGGAACCCTGGACTTCTCGACAAATATGGAATTATGGCTCTGATATGATGTTGTGCATTAAAAAGAGATTTTTAATTCAGAAAACAATGTTCCACCCTAACACTTGATTAGGAATAGTTTTCACAATTAGAATAAATGTTTGATGTTGTAAATGTATCAGAATCTCTCTGGTGTCCAAACTAACTCTTAACAGCAATAGCTCTATTTATTTTCAATGCCTTATGACATCACTATAGTTATTATCCAATTATTGCTCATGAGTATGCTTTGCAAATATGACTACTATATTTTAAGATTCTTTCATACAGCCGAACAGTCACTGTGTCTATTCTAACATCCAGGAACAAAGATCGGACATGTTCTTTTACTAGCTGAAAACAAGCCAAAACTGCTGAGACTAAGCACAGGGGTGATGCGCTATCCACAATAACGAATGTCCAAAGTTTAAAAGAGTATGTTCAATCGTTCAGTAAGAAACCAGCAAAGACAAACAATCTTGTAGCGATATAAAATCTAATGACACTAAAACTAAGAATAGAACAAAATAAGCGGTCTAATAACAATAGAACAACAACCTAGCGGTAGTGTTAGCGATCAACAAGAAAATATCAGCCCGTGACCCACTCCCTGGCTCTATCTAGACTAAACTGAGACAAAGGGTTAATGTGTAACTATACTAATTCCCTTCTACACCCCAACCCAAGTGACCAATTACCCATAGTAAACGCGCAACACAAAATACAATGCAGACAAAGAATAGTTACGTGGCTCCTACAACTACGTTCTTAGCTCTTGGGGATAGGATAAGTAAAATTTTCTTCAAGATTCAAGATTATTTAATGTAATTTCCGATACACAAGTGTACAGGAGCACAAAATAATTGTTATTCCGGGTCCGATTTAGCACAAAAAAAACAGTAAAATAAAGAATACAATAATAAATAAAAGCACAATAAATACACAAAATAGCTTATAAACATAGATTGAGTGCACGCCCATAAAGTGACGCTCGACACAGGAGTGTCAGTACATAAGGTGACTCTGACAGGCACAGTAGTGGTGGTTGGGGCTGTGGAGGAGTGGGTAGCAGGTGGAGGTGTTGACCATTCTTGCTGCTTGGGGAAAGTAACTGTTTTTGAGACTGGTGGTCCTGGCATTGATGCTATGTAGCCTCCTCCCTGACAGGAACTGGTGGTGCGGAGGGGTGGGTTAGTGGCTGGACCACACTGCACCAGAGACTCAGCAGAACTTTATTCTGGCTGTTCAGTGCTTTGAAACATTCCGAGATCATGAAAAGTAGTGTAGAAATTCCTCTTTCTTTATTGGAAATTATATACGAATAATTCATCCTACTTGTAAAGCTTGGCTCAATAACTAGTTATCCCGTTTCCATAGTCTGTAGCCCCCACTCTCTCTTAACAGAAAGTCACAAGTACACATCTGGAATAGATAATTCTATAAAGGAATGTTAACGGCTATTCCAATTTAGAAGAAAGATCCCAATGCATTTCTATCCTGGATGTATTGTGCTGGCAATCACCACTGTCAATTCTGCCCCCCCCACCAAAACTCCAACACCCAGAGGAATCTGTCTCTTCACAATAATAGTCCTGAATTCTAATTCTGCCTCAAGATACATTAACTGGGATATGACCCACTGATTAAGCTATAGCACAGTACAGGCCCTTCAGCCCAAAATGTTATACCAACCTTCAAACCTACTCCAAAATTAATCTAACACTTCCCTCCTACACAGCCCTGCATTCCTGTATCATCTGTGTGCCTACCTAAGAGTCTCTTAAATGCCCCGAATGTATCTGCCTCTACCACCACCCCTGGCAAGGCGTTCCAAGCACTCACCGCTCTCTATGAACTGGACCAGCATCAAGATGCTTGCACTTTTGATCTGGAACCAATTCAGAATTACCAGGACAGCAGTGGTGTAGTGGTTAGCACAACACTTTACAGTACTGGTGACCCAGGTTCTTGCCAGTGAGGAGTTTGTATGTTCTCCCCGTGACCTTGTGGATTTCCTCCGGGTGCTCTGGTTTCCTCCCACAGCGTAAAGACGTACCAGTTGGTAGGTTAATTGGTTATTGTAAATTGGCTAGGGTTAAATTGCGGGTCGCTCTAAGGGCTGGAAGAGCTTATTCCGTGTTATATCTCAATAAACAAAAGTTAAATCAATGGAACAGAAAAACAGCATCAGTAATAGTAAAAGTAAAGACAGTGAACAAGGAATTTCATGTGGCTCTGTACCTTCAAGCATGTCCCTATTGCTAAACTACCATCTGAAATGGCCTAACGAACCATGGCTGACAAGAGAAGTCAAAGCCAAAGTTAAAGCAAACGGAAGGGCATACAAGGAAGCAAAAATTAGTGGGAAGACAGAGGATTGGGAAGTTTTTAAAAGCTTACAAAGGGAAACTAATAAGGTCATTAAGAGGGAAAAGATGAACTATGAAAGGAAGCTAGCAAATAATATCAAAGAGGACACTAAAAGCTTTTTCAAGTATATAAACAGTAAAAGACAGGTGAGAGTAGATATAGGACCAATAGAAAATGGTGCTGGAGAAATTATAATGCGAGATAAGGAGATGGCAGAGGAACTGAATGAGTATTTTGCATCAGTCTTCACTGAAGAAGACATCAGCAGTATACTGGACACTCAAGGGTAGCAGGGAAGAGAAGTGTGCGCAGTCACAACTATGACAGAGAAAGTACTCAGGAAGCTGAATAGTCTAAGAGTAGATGAATCTCCCGGACCAGATGGAATGCACCCTCATGTTCTGAAGGAAGTAGCTGTGGAGATTGCGGAGGCATTAGCGATGATCTTTCAAAAGTCAATAGATTCTGGCATGGTTCCGGAGGACTGGAAGATTACAAATGTCACTCCGCTGTTTAAGAAGGGGACAAGGAAGCAAAAAGTAAATTATAGACCTGTTAGCTTGACATCGATGGTTGGGAAGTTGTTGGAGTCGATTGTCAAGGATGAGGTTACAGAGTACCTGGAGGCATATGATAAGATAGGCAGAACTCAGCATGGATTCCTTAAAGGAAAATGCTGCCTGACAAACCTAATACAATTTTTTGAGGAAATTACCAGTAGGCTAGACAAGGGAGATGCAGTGGATGTTGCATATTTGGATTTTCAGAAGGCCTTTGACAAGGTGCCACACATGAGGCTGCTTAACAAGATAAGAGCCCATGGAATCACGGGAAAGTTACATACGTGGATAGGGCGTTGGCTAATTGGCAGGAAACAGAGAGTGGGAATAAAGGGATCCAATTCTGGTTGGCTGCCAGTTACCAGTGGTGTTCCACAGGGGTCCGTGTTGGGGCCGCTTCTTTTTACGTTGTACATCAATAATTTGGATTATGGAATAGATGGCTTTGTGGCTACGTTTGCTGATGATACGAAGATAGGTGGAGGGGCCGGTAGCGCTGAGGAAACAGAGAGTCTGCAGAGAGACTTGGATAGATTGGACGAATGGGCAGAGAAGTGGCAAATGAAATACAATGTTGGAAAGTGTATGGTTATGTACTTTGGCAGAAGAAATAAACGGGCAGACTATTATTTAAATGGGGAGAGAATTCAAAGTTCTGAGATGCACTGGGACTTGGGAATCCTCGTGCAGGATACCCTTAAAGTTAACCTCCAGGTTGAGTTGGTGGTGAAGAAGGCGAATGCAATGTTGGCATTCATTTCCAGAAGAATAGAGTATAGGAGCAGGGATGTGATGTTGAGGCTCTACAAGGCGCTGGTAAGGCCTCACTTGGAGTACTGTGGGCAGTTTTGGGCTCCTTATTTAAGAAAGGATGTGCTGACGTTGGAGAGGGTACAGAGGGAGAAGATTCACTAGAATGATTCCGGGAATGAGAGGGTTAACATATGAGGAACGTTTGCCTGCTCTTGGACTGTATTCCTTGGAGTTTAGAAGAATGAGGGGGGACCTCAAAGAAACATTTTGAATGTTGAAAGGCATGGACAGAGTGGATATGGCAAAGTTGTTTCCCATGATGGGGGAGTCTAGTACGAGAGGGCATGACTTAAGGATTGAAGGGCACCCATTCAGAACAGAGATGCGAAGAAATTTTTTTAGCCGGGGGTTGGTGAATCTATGGAATTTGTTGCCATGGGCGGCAGTGGAGGCCAAGTCATTGGGTGTATTTAAGGCAGAGATTGATAGGTATCTGAGTAGCCAGGGCATCAAAGGTTATGGTGAGAAGGTGGGGGAGTGGGACTAAATGGGAGAATGGATTAGCTCATGATAAAATGGCGGAGCAGACTCGATGGGCCGAATGGCCAACTTCTGCTCCTTTGTCTTATGGAAACACTGAACTCATGAGGAGATCTGGCAAGATTTAATGTGTTGTCACCAGATAAACATTGTTAAATTACAGAAAACTGATAAAATGAAAATAAAAATACATACACTCCATGAATGGAGAAAAACCTCTGGAGAAGCTCCAGGAAATGGAATGCCCAGACACATTGCTTCCAACTCTGGCTTGAAGATATTGATAGCAGTCTCTAATAGTACATGTAACATCACAGCCTTCTCCAAGTGGACTGGTGCAATTGGTGAAAGGTTGCCAGACATCATAAGACCTGGAATTATACAAAGATAAACCTTGTAATTTTAAATACAAATTATTATTTGATTACGATGCTCTACAAATTTAAAGATGACATTTAATCTAAATATTTTTCATGGAGTTCAAATGAATTTTAAGATTTCTTATTTGTAGATTATTCTAGATTTGATGTTAAATAGAAATTAAATCTTTAAGATACTTTAATTTTCTTCACACACAAGGAATTTAGACACAATAGCTTGATCCAAAATTATACAAAGTAATAATTATTAGCTTACACAAACAGATTAAGGAAACTTGGCTTAATAGCTTGAAAAAATTACACAGTGACATTGTTCAGTATTGATCCCGATTCCTTTCCTCATGAACTCGCAATGTAGCTGGACCATCACCGTGTCTATCCAGACTTCCAGGAACAAAGCCTGACATGTTCTTTCACTAGTGTAACGGTTACCCGAAAACAAACCAAAACTGCCTGGAGACTAAGCACAAGTTGGGGTGGGGGGCAGTGGTGACACTGTGTGATGTGCTATCCACAATAATGAAATTTTAAGTCAAAGAAAATACATTCAACTCTTTAGGAAACCAGCAAAGACAAACAATCTTGTAGCAATAAAGAGCTACTGAAACTAAAACTAGCGATATAACGAAATAAGTGGTCTAATAATAGAATAGCAATCTATCAATATAAGCAGTCAACAAAAAGCATCACCTTGTGGCCCGCTCCCCTGCTCTACCCAGATTAAAATGAACTTAGACAAAGGGTGAATACATGACTACACTCATTTGCTTCTACACCACAAACCCATGTGACAAATTACCCATAATAAACCTGCAACACAAAATACAATACAGACAGAAAATAGATACCTGGCTCCAACAACTAGGTTTTTAACTGTTGGGGAATGGGATAAATAAAAAGGACTTTCTTACAACTTTTAATGAACTGCTAGTTTCTTTATTAACCCTAGGTTTTGTAAACTCTGCAGATGCTGGAAATCCAGAATAACACACACAGCATGCTGGAGGAACTCAGCATGTCAGACAGCATCAATAGAAATGAATAAACAGTTGAAGTTTTGGGCCGGGACCCTTCTTTGGGACTGAGAAGGAAGGGGGAAGATGCCAGAATAAAAGGATGGGGGAGGAGGTTAGCAGAAGGTGATAGGTGAAGCCAGGTGAGTGGGAATGGTCAAGGGCTGGAGAAGAAGGAATCTGGTAGGAGAGGGGAGTGGACCAGAGGAGAAAGGGAAGGAGGAGGGGACCTGGGGGGAGTAATAGGCAGGTGAGAGGAGCTAAAAGTTCGAGTGGGGAATGGGGGGGGGGGGAGTTTGTTTACTGGAAGAAGAAATCAATATTCATGCTATCTGGTTGGGGGCTACGCAGATGGAATATAAGGAGTTACTCCTCCACCCTGAGGGTGGCCTCATCTTGGCACAAGAGGAGGCCATGGACCGACATGTCGGAACGGAAATCAGAATTACAATGTTTGGCCACCGGGAAGTCCCACTTGTGGTGGATGGAGCGGAGGTACTCAAACAAAACGGTCCTCCAGCTTAAGACAGCTCTCACCAATGTACAGGAGGCCGCATCGGGAGCACCGGACACAGTAGACGGCCCCAGCAGATGTGCAGATGATTTAGATTTAATAATTACATATTCTGTTCAGGTGAAGAACGTCACCTCAGTTTCTATTTTTGATGATAAATTTAGATAACCGAAAAGTATATATCTGATAGTTAAGAAAGTCGCAATGGTAGAAACCTACAGGCAAGGCAGGCAATTCGACAACTTACCAAACTGTGAGCAGCATGATGGATGCCAAGGAACATAAGAACATAAGAAATAGGAGCTGGAGTAGGCCAAATGGCCCATCGAGCCTGCATCGCCATTCAATAAGATCATGGCTGATCTGTTTGTAAACTCAGCTCCATCTACCTGCCTTTTCCCCAAAATCCTTAATTCCGCTACTATGTAAAAATCTATCTAACTCTATCTTAAATATATTTAGTGAAGAAGCCTCAACTGCTTCCCTGGGCAGAGGATTCCACAGATTCACCACTCTCCGGGGAAAAACAGTTTCTCCTCATCTCCATCCTAAATCTTCTCCCCTGAATCTTGAAGCAATGTCCTCTAGTTCTAGTCTCACCTACCAATGGGAACATTTCCTACTTCTATCTTATCTATCCCTTTAAAATTTTGTATGTTTCTATAAGATCCCCTCTCATTCTTCTGAATTCTACAGTATACTCCCAGGCGACTCAATCTCTCCTCATAGGTTAACCCCTTCATCCCTGGAATCAACCTGGTGAACCTCCTCTGCACTGCCTCCAAAGCCAGTATATCCTTCCTCAAGTATGGAGACCAGAACTGCACACAGTACTCCAGGTGTGGCCTCACCAGTACCCTGTATAGTTGCAGCATGACCTCCCTGCTCTTGAATTCAATCCCTCTAGCAATGAAGGCCAACATTCCATTTGCCTTCTTAACAACCTGCTGTACCTGCAAACCAACTTTCTGCGATTCATGAACCAGCACTCCCAAGTCCCTCTGAACAACAGCATGCTGCAATCTTTCACCACTTAAGTAATAATCTGCTCTTCCATTATTCCTTCCAAAGTGGATGATCTCGCATTTACCGACGTTGTATTCCATCTGCCAGACCTTGGCCCACTCACTTAACCT